>NC_091991.1:34128139-34728139 GCF_044704955.1 Pristiophorus japonicus | reverse complement strand
GGAGCATTAAGATGGACTGCAAAAGCTTCTATAGATATGTAAAGAGAAAAAGGTTAGTAAAGACGAACGTAGGTCCCCTGCAGTCAGAATCAGGGGAAGTCATAACGGGGAACAAAGAAATGGCAGACCAATTGAACAAGTACTTTGGTTCGATATTCACGAAGGAGGACACAAACAACCTTCCAGATATAAAAGAGGTCAGAGGGTCTAGTAAGAAGGAGGAACTGAGAGAAATCCTTATTAGTTGGGAAATTGTGTTGGGGAAATTGATGGGATTGAAGGCCGATAAATCCCCAGGGCCTGATGGACTGCATCCCAGAGTACTTAAGGAGGTGGCCTTGGAAATAGCGGATGCATTGACAGTCATTTTCCAACATTCCATAGACTCTGGATCAGTTCCTATCGAGTGGAGGGTAGCCAATGTAACCCCACTTTTTAAAAAAGGAGGGAGAGAGAAAACAGGGAATTATAGACCGGTCAGCCTGACATCAGTAGTGGGTAAAATGATGGAATCAATTATTAAGGATGTCATAGCAGCGCATTTGGAAAGAGGTGACATGATAGGTCCAAGTCAGCATGGATTTGTGAAAGGGAAATCATACTTGACAAATCTTCTGGAATTTTTTGAGGATGTTTCCAGTAGAGTGGACAAGGGAGAACCAGTTGATGTGGTATATTTGGACTTTCAGAAGGCTTTCGACAAGGTCCCACACAAGAGATTAATGTGCAAAGTTAAAGCACATGGGATTGGGGATAGTGTGCTGACATGGATTGAGAACTGGTTGTCAGACAGGAAGCAAAGAGTAGGAGTAAATGGGTACTTTTCAGAATGGCAGGCAGTGACTAGTGGGGTACCGCAAGGTTCTGTGCTGGGGCCCCAGCTGTTTACATTGTACATTAATGATTTAGACAAGGGGATTAAATGTAGTATCTCCAAATTTGCGGATGACACTAAGTTGGGTGGCAGTGTGAGCTGCGAGGAGGATGCTATGAGGCTGCAGAGTGACTTGGATAGGTTAGGTGAGTGGGCAAATGCATGGCAGATGAAGTATAATGTGGATAAATGTGAGGTTATCCACTTTGGTGGTAAAAACAGAGAGACAGACTATTATCTGAATGGTGACAGATTAGGAAAAGGGGAGGTGCAACGAGACCTGGGTGTCATGGTACATCAGTCATTGAAGGTTGGCATGCAGGTACAGCAGGCGGTTAAGAAAGCAAATGCCATGTTGGCCTTCATAGCGAGGGGATTTGAGTACAGGGGCAGGGAGGTGTTGCTATAGTTGTACAGGGCCTTGGTGAGGCCACACCTGGAGTATTGTGTACAGTTTTAGTCTCCTAACTTGAGGAAGGACATTCTTGCTATCGAGGGAGTGCAGCGAAGATTCACCAGACTGATTCTCGGGATGGCAGGACTGACATATCAAGAAAGACTGGATCAACTGGGCTTGTATTCACTGGAGTTCAGAAGAATGAGAGGGGATCTCATAGAAACATTTAAAATTCTGATGGGTTTAGACAGGTTAGATGCAGGAAGAATGTTCCCAATATTGGGGAAGTCCAGAACCAGGGGTCACAGTCTAAGGATAAGGGGTAAGCCATTTAGGACCGAGATGAGGAGAAACTTCTTCACCCAGAGAGTGGTGAACCTGTGGAATTCTCTACCACAGAAAGTTGTTGAGGCCAATTCACTAAATATATTCAAAAAGGAGTTAGATGTGTTCCTTACCACTAGGGGGATCAAGGGGTATGGCGAGAAAGCAGGAATGGGGTACTGAAGTTGCATGTTGAGCCATGAACTCATTGAATGGCGGTGCAGGCTCGAAGGGCCGAATGGCCTACTCCTGCACCTATTTTCTATGTTTCTATGTTTCTATCATGGATTCATCTCTCAAAAAAAACCAATGGTTCTATCAAAACACCTTGGCCCTAAATTTGCGGTCGGTATGATAGTGTACCCTGAGAATATGCCGTCAAAGCACCGTTGACATTGACCGCAAGTTTGGGATTTCCGCATCCGCTAAATCTCGAACCTGTCAATTTCTGAATAGAAAGATCATCTGCCATGACTTTGAAATTCTCATTGCTGCCGAAAAGTTGGGCTAATTGCCCACGAACTGTGCATCAATTACATTGGAAAATTTTACAGCTGGTGCAAACAAGCGCAGGAGCCTGTATGCACAGCGTAAGAGGAGGGGGATGAGAAAATTGCAATTTTAGGGCCATAATAATTGAAAACTAACACGTAAGAGAACTTATCAGGCAGCTGTAAAGGTCTGGTTTAATTTCTTTTAATCTTGCAGAGTCAATCTTTTCATTTCAAAATTGAATAGCAATCAAAAAACTGTATTGCCAGTTTTAAAAACTCTTATCAATCTACTTTCATTGACAAAGGGTTTGGTCATCATAATTCTGAGGTGACAGGGTTTTGCATTTTAAGAGTGAAGGCCAGCCATTATTTATGTTGTCATGTTACTATGCTTAACGTCACAGTAGGCTGGATTCCAAGTGATCTGTATCTTCCTTTAAAGCATAGTCGTTAAACAGGGCTTTGTATGTTTCCTGATTGGTCAGTGAAAGGAGCCCCGCCCCATGCGATTCCAGGTCCGCTTACGCACACTGGTGCGCCCTGGGATCCGTGGGCCACTATGCTGTGCACAACTCTGCAGCATTGCAAAGCAAGTTTTCACTTGGGGCTTTGTACTAAGTAAGAGCGGATTTCAATCACAGATCGGAAGCAAACTGCTTCACTCCGCCGCTGACTGCAAGTTCAGGGCCAATATCTGGTAAGGTTACACCTATAGTGGCCTTGAAATGAAAAGTTCATCTTTTGAAAAATATGAGCAATTATTTGTTTTATTAACCAGTATGCTTAGCAGATTGATGATTTTATTGTGTAAATGCACATAGGCAGGACAAGAGTGGAAAACTGAACCATAATAATGAAAAATTATTATTTTATTATTATTGGTGTTATTCTCATTATTTTAGATAGTGTTGTAAGATACAATGGCCCAGAAATTGCGGTCGGAGGCTTCCTGTGGGCGATGCCTCTGATCGAAATGATCTTTTTCAAAAGTACCTGGTGGTCCCGGAAGAAGGCAGACTTGCATTTCGAGGCCTCCATTCGCAGTCCAGCGTAGGGGCCCACATAGTGCAGGAGCGTATGTGTAGCCTGGGATCATGTGGGCCTGGACCAACCAATGAAAATGCCGTATCCCCATTCAGAGTAATGGTGATCTCTGTATGAATAACGCCATTTCTGTCAATGGGGATACCCCCCAAAACACACAAATATTTAAAATAAATAAGAAAAACACTTCATCTCTTTACAATTAATTGAAATTGAATTTAATTAAATATTTTAGACAAAAATATTTTTTTGATTTAAAAAAAAATGTTTCAATATGGATTCTCGGAACTCCATGTTTAAATCCCTTCAATCTGATTTCGCCCCTGCCACAGCACCGAAATGGCTCTCATAAAAGTCACAAATGACATCCTTTGTGACTGTGACAAAGGTAAACTATCCCTCCTCGTCCTCCTAGACGTGTCTGCAGCCTTTGACACAGTTGACCACTCCATCCTCCTCCAACGCCTCTCCACCATCGTCCAGCTGGGTGGGACTGCACTCGCCTGGTTCTATTCTTATCTATCTAATCGTAGCCAGAAAATCTCCAGCAATGGATTCTCTTCACACTCCCGCATCGTTACCTCTGGTGTTCCCCAAAGATCTATGCTTGGCCCCCTCCTATTTCTCATCTATATGTTGCCCCTTGGCGATATCATCTGAAAACACAGAGTCAATTTCCACATGTACGCTGACAACACTCAGCATTACCTCTCCACCACTTCTCTCGATCCCTCCATGGTCAGAGTAAATTGTCAGACTGCTGATCTAACATCCAGTACTGAATGAGCAGAACTTTTCTCCAATTAAATATTGGGAAGACCGAAGCATTTGGTCACTGCCACAAACTGCATTCCCTAGCCAATGACTCCACCCTGCTCCCTAGCATCTATCTGAGGCTAAACCAGACTGTTCGCAACCTTGACCTCATATTTGACCCTGAAATGAGCTTCCGGCCACATATCCGCAGCATAACAAAAACCGCTTATTTCCACCTCCGTGAGATTGCCCGCCTCCTAGCCTGCGTCAGGTCTTCTGCTGCTGAAACCCTCATCCATGCCTTTGTTACCTCTAGACTTGACTACTCCAACACACTCCTAGCTGGCCTCCCACACTCTACACTATGTAAACTTGAGGTCATCCAAAACTCGGCTGCCCGTGTCCTAACTTGCACCAAGTCCTGCTCACCCATCACCCCTGTGCTCGCTGACCTAAATTGGTGCCTGGTTAAGCAACACCTCATTTTCAAAATTCTCATCCTTGTTTACAAATCCCTCCATGGCCTTGCCCCTCCCTATCTTTGTAATCAATTCCGCCTCACAACCCCTCGAGATGTTTGCGCCACTCAAATTCTGCCCTCTGGAACATCCCTGAATATAACCGCTCAACTATCGGTGGCTGTGCCTTCAGCTACTTGGGCCCTAAGCTCTGAAACTCTCTCCCTGAACCTCTCCGCCTCTCTATCTCTTTCCTCCTTGAAGACACTCCTCAAAACCTACCTCTTTAAACAAGCTTTTGGTCATCTGCCGTAATTTCTTCTTATGTGGCTCGGTGTTAAATGTATCAGTTTGTCTAATAACACTGCTGTGAAGCGCCTTGGGACATTTTACTATGTTAAAGGCGCTATATAAATAAAAGATGTTGTTGTTGTTAATGGACAGGGTTTTTAATATAAAAATTATTGATAACATTTTATTTTTCTATTTTTTAAAACTCTTGTGCTAGTAAAAGCAGGCGTATGAGTTTGAACGACATTTGCTGGGCAATAGTTGGGCAAATAGCCCAAATCTCTCCCCGCAAAGGCCCTTCTCCTGGAGATGCGTTCGAACTGTCAAAAGATATTTTGACAGTTCACAGGTGCCGGATTTCAGCACATGGGCATCGCGCGCCGAGAACCGCCGCTTGTGTGGTCTCTATGGGTGCGGGCTCACATCGTATGCACCCGTAGAGATCACGGGTTAGACTTTCCACTTTGCTGGCCATCGTCCATTTTTTTTGAGCGATTTCCCACTCGGCGATAGGCCAGCGATGTGAAATGGGCAATCCGAAATCTCGACAATGTGACGTCCGCCCACCGAACGGCCAGCGATGTGGAAGGCAAAAGCTTCCCTAGCAACAGGCTTCTGCGCATGTGTGGGAGGTCAGGGGTCATCCACACATGCGCAGAAGGCACAGGGAGGGACAGAGAGAGAGAGAGAGGATAGAGAGAGAGGAGGAAGGCAGAGACAGAGAGGAGAGAGGAGCGATCATTGTTCATTGTATGTTAAATTGTTTAAAATGTTCATTCATAGTTGTAGGGGTGGGTGGGTGGGGAGGAGGGTGTTTGAAAAGAATTCTGTTGCAATAAATTATGTTCATGATTTTAATAATTGTTGTGCATTCTCTGATAAGGTTAGTTAACGTAGGCATTTTGAATAACTTAACATCTTTATTCTCTTGTAATAACATTACTTAAGTTAAGCATTAATACAAATGCTGCACTACAAAGGACAGGCCAGTGCAGGCAAGGCTAAAATGTAACTCAACGCAAATGTAACTTTTGTATAAACATAATTGTTAATCTAAATGTCAATGTGACGATCCCCAAAATAAGTTCATGCAAAGCGTTCCTTTATCAGCTGCTGACGCAACAGCTTTGCAGCCGCGTAACTCCCACGTGGTACTGTTCTTCTGGGGGAGGGGTGGTAGGACCATGACTACATCACCAGGCTGTTCCTCCCTGAGGTCCTCACCAGCCTCCTCTTCCTCCTGCTCCTCTTCCTCTTGTTCCTCGCCGACTGGCTCTTCCGGCTCCCCTCCTGGAGGTGGACCTGTAGCCCCATCGGGCATTTTCTGTCCTCTCCTTATTGCTAGGTTATGTAGCATGCAACACACCACAATAAACTCAGTGACCTGGTCAGGGTGGTACTGTAGGCTGCCACCAGAGTGGTCCAGGCATCTGAAGCGCTGCTTTAGGACTCCAATTGTCTTCTCGATGATGTTCCGTGTCGCAATGTAGCTTTCATTGTAACGTTTCTCTGCCTCAGTGACGGGATTATGCAGTGGGGTCATCAGCCAGTTGGCAAGGCCATATCCCTTATCCCCCAGCATCCAACCATGACCTACTGGCTGATTGACAAACAGGTCAGGGATAGCACTCTCACGTAGGATGTGCGCATTATGGATGCTGCCAGGAAATGTAGCATTAACTGTCAGAATGAGTTGGCTGTGGTCAACAACAAGCTGCATATTCAGGGAGTGGAAACCCTTACTGTTACGAAACACCTCCACGTTCTGTAAAGGTGCTTTCAGGCCAATGTGCATGCAGTCTATTGCTCCCTGCACTTTGGGGAAGTTTGCTATTCTGGAGAAACCCAAAGCCCTCCCGGTCTGTGCCTCCCTGGTCATAGATGTCGCCAGCTGAAGCCTGAAAGGATCCCCATGCATAGAAGGCGAGTGCTACAGTAACCTTTACCTCAATGGACAGTGCGGTTCTGTTGGTGCTGGAAAGCTGAAAATCCCCCTTGATGAGCTCACAAATCTCATCAATGACCTCCTTCCAGAAGTGTAGCCTCCTAAGACTCGTGTTTTCAGACAAGTTGAGGTAAGATTGCTTTTCCAAGTACCTTCGTTGGCTGTATGCTCGCCTCCTCTGTCCCCACTGTCTCTGTCTACGCATTACTCTGCCACCTCTTCGATTGATCCTTTCAGAAACCAGCGTGTGAGCAGTTACGAGTAATGGCACAGACAGCATAGGCCCCATCACTGGCAATAATTTTTTTCACTTGTTATAAATGCACTTTTCAGTTACAAAAATGCCAAAATACTAAGCTATAATTATACAATGAAATATAAGTATAAATCTGAGTCGATCTACCTGTAAAATAACTGACAAATATCTCAGCTGCAGCTTTTTTGCTGCCATCTCCCTTCCTCCGAAATTCAAAATGGCGTCCATAGTGCCCATTTCGATGAGGAAGACCCGGGAGAAGCAACTATTATCCAGCGATGTTCTTGGCGAGCGATCAGCCCAGCGAAGTGCCGGCGATGTGCCAAAAGTTGGGATGGGCGATGTGAGGGCGATCACCTGAGCGATCAGTTCGGCGATGTGAGCCGAAACTTGGGGACTTAATTTTCTGGCGATGTTTCTGGCCTAGTTACCGCTTTTTGGTCAAGATAGAAACATAGAAACATAGAAAATAGGTGCAGGAGTAGGCCATTCGGCCCTTCTAGCCTGCACCGCCATTCAATAAGTTCATGGCTGAACATGCAACTTCAGTACCCCATTCCTGCTTTCTCACCATACCCCTTGATTCCCCTAGTAGTAAGGACTTCATCTAACTCCTTTTTGAATATATTTAGTGAATTGGCCTCAACAACTTTCTGTGGTAGAGAATTCCACAGGTTCACCACTCTCTGGGTGAAGAAATTCCTCCTCATCTCGGTCCTAAATGGCTTCCCTCTTATCCTTAGACTGTGTCCCCTGGTTCTGGACTTCCCCAACATTGGGAACATTCTTCCTGCATCTCACCTGTCTAACCCCGTCAGAATTTTAAACGTTTCTATGAGGTCCCCTCTCATTCTTCTGAACTCCAGTGAATACAAGCCCAGTTGATCCAATCTTTCTTGATAGGTCAGTCCCGCCATCCCGGGAATCAGTCTGGTGAACCTTCGCTGCACTCCCTCAATAACAAGAATGTCCTTCCTCAGGTTAGGCGATAGAGGTCCGTTTTGGGCGATATATGGGCAATGTGAAGTGGAAAGTCTAGCCTTATGATTGTTGGTCCAATGTAATACATATGATGGTGGTAGTGGGTCTACTGTTTGTATCTTACATATGGAAAATGAATGCAATTGCCTATGAAAAGCAGATCAACTTATATTTAGCCTGCTCTGAAGCTTATAGCTGAACTAATGAGTCATTGTGGGTTTTATTGCTACTAAACTGATGTTATCATAAATCACTCTTTCTGCATCTGTCAGAGTGTTACATTTGCTACCCAGAGCTTTTCAGAGCTGTACATCAGGACACCCCTGCATCTATCTATTTTTTATTCATTTAGGATGTAGGCGTTGCTTACAGGGCCAGCATTTATTGCCCATCCCTAATTGCCCTTGAGTAGGTGGTGGTGAGCCACCATTTCAGAGGGCAGTTAAGAGTCAACCACATTGCTGTGGGTCTGGAGTCACATCAAGGCCAAACCTGGGAAGGATGGCAGATTTTCTTCCCTAAAGGACATTGGGCGAGAATGTCCAATGGCTTACTGCCAGGTAAGTGAAAAATTCCCTACCTGAGTAACGCCGGTGGTTTCAAGGTACCGCTGGGGGGCAGGCTGTCAGTGTCTGCCATCCTCAGATCGCCCTGCCGCGATATTTGGCTCAGCGGTGACCCGTACGTGAATATGAAAAAAAACGCCCACGAGGATCAGCGGAGCTGGGCGGTGGGTGAGTAGCTCTGCAAGAAAAAGGTTAGTAATTGTTCTTTTACTCATTATTTTAAAAATCTGTTGTGGTGATTTCGTTTAAAACGGTCTTGAGAATGTTTTCATGATTTTTTTTATGTGATGTTTTTTCAAAAATTATTTTGAGTGTTTTTCTGCTGCCGCAGCCTCAGGGTAAATCTTTAGTGATATTTTTATTTTTCGCTCATTTTCTTCAGGAACCGCCCAATCGACCCTAAATTTCACTTTTTCGCCCAGAATGGGGGTGCGACCCCCAAGTTTTTTGCTCGGCGGATTTTTTTATTTTGGGGGGGAAATTTTCACCGGCGATAATCTTCGGAATCTTAGCGGTCTTTTGGGTGGTAATCGGGTGCTGGCGGGCTGTGGGGAAATTCTAGCCCATTGTTTTTACAACAATCCAGTAGTTTCATGGTGACCATTATGACACTAGATTTTTTATTGCAGATTTAATTATTTAATTATTTAATTCATTGAATTTAAATTCCCCAGCTGCTAATTTGAACTCATGTCTCCGAATCACTCGTCCAGACCACTTGATTACTAGTCCAGTAACATAGGGCCTGAATTTGATGGACTCACCGCCCACTGCCACCGACTGCTGCCCACTGCCACCGACATTTCTGTTCAGGTTCTGGGCTGAAGCGGGTGGGAGGGTAGAATCGCCGGGAACCGCCCACTGACATCAATGGACGGCCAAGTGGCGTAAGTGGACTCCTGCCAGAAAGGGGGATGGACCGCTGCGAGGAGGCTGGTCTGTCCCTGACGGTAGGTCTGAAGAGCTGAAAAAAAAAGGTGAGTAAATATTTTTTTCTTTTTTTCTTTATGGGGACTTACCTGTAGGTGTTCCGATGGTTTTTTTTTTTGTTGATACTTTTTCTTTGCAGGTCTTTGACCCTCTGTGGGTCCGATTCCAACCTCGGCGACACTTGGGCGGCAACTGCCTTTGCCGTCGAGAATGAGAGCTCCCGCCCAGATTGGCGGCGTAAGTCCCTCATTTGCCGCTCGCTGACCTTCGAGGGACTTTGTTGATGAAAACCCCACCCAAAAGTACCGTTAGGTACCTCGGCGGCCATCGGCGGTCCTTTGGGTGGCACTTGGGCGGGCGGAAGCCTTCATCAAATCCGGGCCCTTAATCACTAGGCTACCATACCCGCTAGGTAGTAGTACCTTTGTTTCAGCATACTTATTAAATGGTGTTTTTGTATCTTTTATGGCACCATGTATTTCATTATAGTTTCTTTTTGCTGTAGTTCCTGGATTCAACATTGGTGTCATCAATCATTGCTGGTTACTCAAGATCCATCCATCAAGTTGGAAATGTCTTGAAATAATGATGGGACTGTTGACTGGCTTAAAATAAATGCATTCTGGCAGCTTCCAGTGTATCCATCTGCATGATGCAGTTCCTTTGGTCACATACAACTTGGATGTGAATGGAATGGAAACTCTTCTCATTCATAATTACCATTGCATTGGTGAAAAGAGACTGTATGATTGCATTGGTTCCATCAAAGAAGTCCTGCACATTTGAGAAGGTACCCAAATGACAAATTTCACCTGAGGCTATTTAAAAGGAGCCAGTGGTATAGAAGTTCAAGGCAGTAGTGACTTTCACTGACATGGGCAGAGCAATTCCAGTCCAGGATAAGCTTTGTTGGTCTTGCTACAGTATATGGCATGGTTCCTCGACTGACTCTTGCTAGATATAAGTAGCAAAGACAGAACTTTTTACAGGTAGAAGTAATGGTGGCATTGTCTATACACCAACCTGCTTCTCCAATGCATGTGTACATGCCTCTGAAATGCTTCCTCATCCACTACTTCTCTGAGAACAAGGAATTCCTAAAGGAATGTTCATCCTGTGGTGATTGTAGGCAGAGAACAACTCCCTAGTACTGTACAAACAGACACAAAAATAATAAAAATCAGTAATAAACTCAGAATTGCCCGAACAAACAATGAAGCCTTTAAAAAGGCAGTAACTAACCTAAAAGTTCTATCCCTTTAAGTGTCTTACTTTGCAGTCTGCTGATCTGCTACGATGTAACTAATGCATTTGATACCTGGTAGATTTCAAATATCTGTTAATTTTCTGAATGACACTAACCCACACTTTGGATTGTTCCTACAGTCTGAAAATGATCATTCTATTCCAAGGAAGAATTCCTTCCTTTTCTGGAATTCCACCACTAGAGTAAAAAGTGCAGCTTGACTAATTCATGGCCTCCTCTTCTCATGCGTTAGGTATCATTTTGCGTGTTTGCTGTTACCTGTATAATCCTTCACATCAACGGCCACCACACGTTAAAAAAATCCATACACAGGCATCTTCCGCCCCTCAGGATATAGTTCAGGATCTGGAATATTAGGTCCTTCATTGAAACACCTGCGAACTCATCCTTTTTTGGCGTGGAAGCAAATCGTACTCGCTTCGAGGGACTGCCTATGGTGATGACATATGCATAAATATGAGTAATGTTGATAATGGAACTGATTGGTATACCATATTTCTGCTAACAATATGCTGAAATCCAGGACAACTGAAAAGGGCTAATTATCAGTTTGACATAAACTGCATGGTGTTAATGGTGCACAACATTCCAAACTGTTTTTACATCAGATAGGCCAAAAATATAAATCCTCCTGCATTGCTTTATGCAACTTTCTTCTGCTGACATTCACTATCCAGGCTCACAGATAAAGAAGTGCCACTTACAATAAGTAACACAGAGCCATACCTCAAATGTGTTAGAAACTTGAGAATAGGAAGAAAGAAAACATGAGGGAAGAGCAAAAACAAACTTGGGACAAGGCCAAGTGTATGTGACTGCGAAGATAGGCAAAGAACACCAAGGAGGTAGTTACTATGTCTGACTAGGCTCACATCTGGAGAATGAATACTTCGTCAAGGTACCATAGTGTCAATGGAACTGTATATCAAAATGAATAACCTGTGTTGTCCTATTAGCTTGTGGCCTAAATCCAGCTCCTTTAGCCCTTAATGAAACAAGCATATTTTTCCCTACTCCCCAGAACTCTAATTATTGTTTATTCGAATTTGACACAACAGCCTTGTTGGTTCCAGAAACAACTCTTTATTAAAAGCATGAAATGCTGAATATGCACAACAGACATATCCAGCATCTGAAAGATTAAGACGTGCTGTACAGTCAATGATTCTGGGCGGGTGGATGCAGGATCCATGTCTTTCCCATCTTGGGAAGCAGCTGGCTGCATATGCCGGCAAATCTGAAATTGCTTGGAAACTGTTTCCAAAAGTAGAGTGAGTGCTGAGACCACTGTGTCAACCAATCGGAGGTGCGGCAAATGAAGGTTTGGGGCCCAGAAGAGCCGAGGATCCAGAGGCAGCTCGGGCCTGCCCACACTGCGCTATGTGTGCGCTAGGTCCGTGCAGCAGAGCAGGTTTCCAGTCGTCCTGGTTAACCCTTGCCACTAGATAAAGGCCTAGCTCGGTCAAGCCTGTGTGATGGCTGGTGTGCAACGACACCACAAGTTAAAAAAATCCATGCACTCCTGGAGTTCAGGACTGAAATATCGGGTCCTTCATTGAAACATCTGTGAACTCATTCCTTTTGATGTGGAAGCAAGTCATCCTCGTTCAAGGGACCGCCTATGATGATAATGACATCAAAATGAGGCAGCATTTTTATTAGAGCAAAGAAAGGCAATTGGGATCAAATGTGCATTTTTTTCTGCACAGTGCCAGAGGGATCACCAGATACATCAGCACCAGACTTACAAAGGAGGAAATCCAAATCTGAGTCATTGGCTCTTGTAACAGGTGTATCTGAAAGTTCTTAGCATATAAATAAGAGGCTAATAATAGGAAAATACAAAAAAAATCATCATTCTGACCAGACCAGTTTAAATAAAAAGCTATTTTCATACAAAATTTACATTTATATTTCATCTCTTTATCTTCTTTCTATGCATTTATAGTAAAAAATAAACTATAGAACAGCACTTTGAGATAACGTGTCTGATTTTTAGATAAACCACTGATAATAGGACTTCCCTTTGTGTGCTTTTGTATACATGTGGAGCGAAGGAGCAGCGAGAGACTGTAGAGGGACGTGATCGGGGCCCAGGAGAGGCGTGAGTTCGGGCCCAGAAGAGGCAAGGGCCCAAGGGCAGCATGGGCCAGCGCACATTGCGATATGTGTGCGCACAAGGTCCGTGCAGCTGAGCTGGTCTCCAGTCGTCTTGGGTAATCCTTGCCACTGGACCAAGACCGAGCTCTGTCAAGCCCGTATGGTGGCTGGTGTGCAACGGCCACCACACGTTAAAAAAATCCAAGCACAGGCATCTTCCACCCTTCAACATGTAGTTCACTACCTGGAATATCAGGTCCTTCATTGAAACACCTGTGAACTCATCCCTTTTGGTGTGGAAGCAAGTCATCCTCGATACAAGGGACTGTCTAAGAGACATGTATACCATATGAATATTTTATCTACATAGTTATATGGATATCTGATTCATCTGCATCAAACAAGAAATAAGGGATGTGTGCAATAAAGGTACAGCAGTTATCATGGGCGACTTTAATCTATATATTGATTGGGCTAACCAAACTGGTAGCAATGTGGTGGAGGAGGATTTACTGGAGTGTATTAGGGATGGTTTTCTAGACCAATATGTCGAGGAACCAACTAGAGAGCTGGCCATCCTAGACTGGGTGATGTGTAATGAGAAGGGACTAATTAGCAATTTTGTTGTGCGAGGCCCCTTGGGGAAGAGTGACCATAATATGATAGAGCTCTTTATTAAGATGGAGAGTGACACAGTTAATTCGGAAGCTAGGGTCCTGAACTTAAGGAAAGGTAACTTCGACAGTATGAGGCGTGAATTGGCTAGATTAGACTGGCAAAGGATACTTAAAGGGTTGACGGTGGATAAGCAATGGCAAACATTTAAAGATCACATGGATGAACTTCAACAATTTTACATCCCTGTCTGTAGTAAAAATAAAACGGGGAAGGTGGCTCAACCGTGGCTAACAAGGGAAATTAAGGATAGTGTTAAAACCAAGGAAGAGGCATATAAGTTGGCTAGAAAAAGCAACAAACCTGAGGACTGCGAGAAATTTAGAATTCAACAAAGGAGGACAAAGGGTTTAATTAAGAGGGGGAAAATAGAGTACGAGAGGAAGCTTGTTGGGAACATAAAAACTGACTACAAAAGCTTCTATAAACATGTGAAGCAAAAAAGATTAATGAAGACAAACGTAGGTCCCTTGCATTCGGATTCAGCTTAATTTATAATGGGGAACAAAGAAATGGCAGACCAATTGAACAAATATTTTGGTTCTGTCTTCATGAAGGAAGAGACAAATAACCTTCCGGATGTACTAGGGGACAGTGGGTCTAGTGAGAAGGAGGAACTGAACAATATCCTTATGAGTAGGGAAATTGATGGGATTGAAGGCCGATAAATCCCTGAGGCCTGATAGTCTGTATCCCAGAGTACTTAAGGAAGTGGCCCAAGAAATAATGGATGCATTGGTGATCATTTTCCAACAGTCTATTGACTCTGGATTAGTTCCTATGGAATGGAGGGTAGCTAATGTAACACCACTTTTTAAAAAAGGAGGGAGAGAGAAAACGGGTAATTATAGACCGGTTAGCCTGACATCCATAGTGGGGAAAATGTTGGAATCAATCATTAAGGATGAAATAGCAGCGCATTTGGAAAGCAGTGACAGGATCGGTCCAAGTTAGCATGGATTTATGAAAGGGAAATCATGCTTGACGAATCTTCTGGAATTTTTTGAGGATGTAACTAGCAGAGTGGACAAGGGAGAACCAGTGGATGTGGTGTATTTGGACTTTCAAAAGGCTTTTGACAAGGTCCTGCACAAGAGATTAGCGTGCAAAATCAAAGCACATGGTATTGGGGGTAATGTACTGACGTGGATAGAGAACTGGTTGGCAGACAGGAAGCAGAGAGTCGGGATAAACGGGTCCTTTTCAGAATGGCAGGCAGTGACTAGTGGAGTGCCGCAGGGCTCAGTGCTGGGACCCCAGCTCGTTACAATATACATTAATGATTTAGATGAAGGAATTGAGTGTAATATCTCCAAGTTTGCAGATGACACTAAACTGGGTGACAGTGTGAGCTGTGAGGGGGACGCTAAGAGGCTGCAGGATGACTTGGATAGGTTAGGTGAGTGGGCAAATGCATGGCAGATGCAGTATAATGTGGATAAATGTGAGGTTATCCATTTTGGGGGCTAAAACACGAAGGCAGAATATTATCTGAATGGCGACAGATTAGGAAAAGGGGAGGTGCAATGAGACCTGGGTGTCATGGTTCATCAGTCATTGAAAGTTGGCATGCAGGTACAGCAGGCGGTGAAGAAAGAAAATGGTATGTTGGCCTTCATAGCTAGGGAATTTGAGTATAGGAGCAGGGAGATCTTACTGCAGTTGTACAGGGCCTTGGTGAGGCATCACCTGGAATATTGTGTTCAGTTTTGGTCTCCCAATCTGAGGAAGGACATTCTTGCTATTGAGGGAGTGCAGCGAAGGTTCACCAGACTGATTCCAGGGATGGCTGGACTGACATATGAGGAGAGACTGGATCAACTGGGCCTTTATTCACTGGAGTTTAGAAGGATGAGAGGGGATCTCATAGAAACGTATAAGATTCTGACGGGACTGGACAGGTTAGATGCAGGAAAAATGTTCCCGATGTTGGGGAAGTCCAGAACTAGGGGACATTGTCTTAGGATAAGGGGTAGACCATTTAGGACTGAGATGAGGAGAAACTTCTTCACTCAGTGAGTTGTTAATCTGTGGAATTCCCTGCCGCAAAGCATTGTTGATGCCAGTTAATTGGATATATTCAAGAGGGAGTTAGATATGGACCTTACGGCTAAAGAGATCAAGGGGTATGGAGAGAAAGCAGGAAAGGGGTACTGATAGAATGATCAGCCATGATCTTATTGAATGGCGGTGCAGACTCGAAGGGCCGAATGGCCTATTCCTGCATCTATTTTCTATGTTTCTATGTTTCTATTGCTAACTAAAGAGTACTAAGCTACAGTATCAGAGCAAAATGCATTTACATACCTGCAGTGCTTTTTAGAGCAACAAGTTCAAAATGTACTGTTCTGTTACACAGAGCTTTACTGGTATTAGTGTGTGTGTGTGTGTGTGTGTGTGTGTGCGCACGCGCATGTGAGTTTTTGTCACCTGATCAGCTCCGCTGGGCAGGCCACATAGTTCGCATGCCAGACACAAGACTCCCAAAGCAAGTGCTCTACTCGGACTCATTCATGGCAAACAAGTCAAAGATGGGCAGCGGAAACGTTACAAAGACACCGTCAAAGCCTCCCTGATAAAGTGCAACATGCCCACTGACACCTGGGAGTCCCTGGTCAAAGACTACCCTAAGTGGAGGAAGTGCATCCGGGAGGGCTTTGAGCTCCTCGAGTCTCGTCGCCGAGAGCATGCAGAAATCAAGCGCAGGCAGCGGAAGGAGCGTGCAGCAAACCAGACTCCCTGCCCACTCTTTCCTTCAACCACTGTCTGTCCCACCTGTGACAGAGACTGTGGTTCTAGTATTGGACTGTACAGCCACCTAACAACTCATGCTAAGAGTGGAAGCAAGTATTCCTCGATTCCGAGGGACTGCCTATGATGATGATGATGAGTTTGTGTGTGTTTATGTGTGGTGAGAGTTATGTGTGTGTGTGAGAGTTTGTCTGTGCTTCTTGTTCTTTAGTTCTGTCCAGCTATGCTTTTGTTCTCGACTTTTTGTCTACATTTCTTCCTGTGTTTTTTGAAATCTGAATTCAAAGTTCTTTGCTTTCCCCTCATGTTGCCATTATTTAGGCCTGTTTATGCAAATGCACGATCTAGTTTAAATCTATATAGCCTAGGCTGCCAGAAAGGTTCTTTAATTCACCAATTACTTTGATGCAATCGCATATCATCAACAACAACAACTTGTATTTATATGGCGCCTTTACCGTAGTAAATCGTCCCAAGATGCTTCACAGGAGTATTATGAGATAAACAATTTGATACCAAGCTACATAAGGAGAAATTAGGGCAGGTGACCAAAAGCTTGGTCAAAGAGGTAGATTTTAAGAAGTGTCTTGAAGAAGGAAAGAGAGGTAGAGAGATTTAGGGAGCGAATTCCAGAGCTTTGGGCCTAGGCAACAGAAGGCACGGCCACCAATGGTTGAGCGATTACAATCAGCGATGCTCAAGAGGGCAGAATTAGAGGAGCGCTGACATCTCTGGGGGTTGTGAGGCTGGAGGATATTATAGAGATAGGGAGGGGCTAGGCCATGGGGGTATTTGTAAACAAGGATGAGAATTTTGAAATTGATGCATTGCTGAACCGGGAGCCAATGTAGGCCAGTCAGCACAGTTCTGAAGGGTAAGTGGGACTTGGTGCGAGTTAGGACATGGGCAGCCGAGTTTTGGATCACCTCTAGTTTACGTAGGGTAGAATGCGGGAGGCCAGCAAGGAGTGCATTGGAATAGTCAATAAGGTGATTTAATAACTGATTAGTCTTAGCAACATAGGAACAGGAGTAGGTCCTTCAGCCCCTTGAGCCCATGCGATTGTAGCTGATCTGTACCTTCAGTTCGTCCACTTGCCTTGGCTCCATATCCTTTTATACCCTTGCCTACCAAAACTCTATTGATCTCAAATTTTAAATCATCAATTGAGCTTGCATCTACTGCTTTTTGTGGGAGAGAATTCCACACTTCTATAACTCTTTGGGGGAAGAGGTGTTTCCTAACTTCTCTCCTGAATGGCCTGGCTCTGATTTTAATCAAATCTGAGCTGTGTAAAGTGTACATTGCATAAACCTGTCTAGAAATAAAGGATTAAAACTATTTTGGACACATCCAAAAAGCCGCAAGTGGGTGGCAAAATTCTCATAACCTTTAATACATAACAGTTCAGCTTGAAAAGGAAATGCTTGCTCTGCAATGTGGGGCCAGTGTTTTGATGTGGGGGCAATATTTTTCAGTTTATCATGAGTGTTGTGTCACTCCTTTCCCCAAAAGAATATGCATGGCGCCAAAATTTAACTCATAAATTGGAATATTTAAAAAGAATATGTTTCTCACAGCCTTTTACATCATTATTGACATCATGGAAATATTTATAACCCCACCAGAGAAAACCTATACTTGTACCAATGCATGTAATGAGTTTACTTCCAACTCAATCTAACTTACTCAGGATATGATCTTGATCTCTTTTATGATACCAAGTTTCATTAGAGTGTCAATCATAGATGAAGAAACCAGAAGTAGCTTATTAAGGCATAGGCGACCAATCGGCAAGGCCATTTAACATACTGAAATCAAAAGTGGCAATATATATCTTTGACCTGAAACGTTAACTCTGTTTCTCTCTCCACAGATACTGCCTGACCTGCTGAGTATTTCCAGCATTTTCCAGCAGTTTTAATTTTGGATTTCCAGCATCCGCAGTATTTTGCTTTTGACAATATAGCTTGAGTTGTTTCTGACCTTGCATAGAGAGAAGATGGTCTTGTATAAATAGAGATATGGAACAACTTATAAGACGGGGTTATTGAAACATTAACTAAATGTGATGAAGAGATAACTAGATGAGTTTATGGAAGAAGAGAGGATTGGAGGTTTAGGTGAGGTGCAGGAAAGTGGGGTTCTTATAAACCAAAAAGAAGCGAGCTAGATGGCCTAATGTTTACGTTGGGGGGAGCTTTATAAACTTGTACTCCTGGCTCAGAATTTCATCTGCTGGGAGTGCTGCTTGGCAATTTGGACGTGCAAGTAATTGATTAACAACATTAATGGATGGAAAATAGTGGGGAGTATGTGTGTATGGATTCCTAATATGCACTCCTAGAAGGTAAAGCTCTAACTTGAAGGATGAATTTGTAAAATTACATCTTCTGTTCTTAATTACAGATCTCTTATTGGCTGCTTCACCTTCATTACGTGTTCCAGAGTCTTGCATTGTCTGAACCAGGTTCGACCAGGATTCTGCTCCATTTCTTCTGTCCTTCCATCTTCTGGTGGGAGTCCATGGGAAGATCTTTGGCAAACACCCTTTACATCAAAGGAGCATGTCCGATGGGGAGTTTCCAGATGACCCTGGGAAGTCCATCCAATCCACCCACATAAAGCCTCAGTAAAACTCTCCCCAGCTGAGAGCTGGCATGATTCCTACTGGGGCCTTTTGAAAGGCCTCAAATCGTATCCAGACTAAGGCAATCAATCCTGGAGGAGAGCATTTACCTTCTGTCTTGAGGCAGAATGGGCTAAGGGCGGCTGCAGCCAATTTATACCTTCAGTCTGAAAGGGCCAGGAGCACCTTAGGAGCTGTGGGTTTCTCTGCCTGACAATGGCAGATCGAGGTGCTTGCCGCTGAGGCATCGGTGCAGGTGCCAGCAGCCCAACCCAGTCATGGAAATGTCCCTATCTCTGCAATTTGGAAAGAAGTACACAGTCAAGCAGTTGGACGGATGGAGGCTTTGCTCTGCCAGTCCTCCACTGTCAGAGTGCCCCCTGTAGAATTTCTGAGCCTTAATCTGTAATTGGCTATTAAAACCAATTATCTTTTGCCAGAGATTAAGTTGAAACATCTACCAAAATGTGAACTTTAGACTGGCTTTACTAAACTGCAGGTTTTCTAGGAACTATGGGCCCGAATTTGGTGGCCTTACCGTCCGCTGCCGCTGGCTGCGGGCAAGTTTTTTGGGCGGTCTCCCCTCGGTGCCAGTTTCCGCTAGGCCTCCCGCCGGCGGGAAGGGAGGACCGCTGGGAACCGCCCACTGACGGCCGCTGGCGAGCAAGTCGCGAAAATGTCCTCCCGCCCGCCAAGCTGCCATTTTGGTGTGGGCGGAGGTCGGCGGCAGCAGGGGGAAGAACCGCTGCACGGAGGCAGGTCTAACCCCAATGGTCAGTAAGAAGACCTGCAAAAAAAAGGTTAGTGAATTTCTTTTATTTATTTATTTTTCAGCAATTTATGTGGATGGGGTCTCCTGAAGCTGTTCCAGTGGGTTTTTTTTGTGTGTACATTTTTATTTCTAGCTGTTCTCCCCCCCGCCCCCCCTCCCTGGGCCCGACTTAATCCTCGGCGGCACTTTGACGAGGATTGCATTTGCTGCCGAGATTGGGAGCTCCTGCCAACTGCCGCCCAGATTCAGGGCGTAAGTCGTTTTTTTGCTGTCGGGCGGTACTGCCATATCCTTTAGGGGCATCTTCCTGGCAAAGTACTGGCAGCTCTCTCAGCGGTCCTTTGGGTGGCTCTTGGGCAAGCCTTGGCTTTCACCAAGCTTGGGACCTAAATATTTTTGATTGCATAAATCAAAACATCACTCGTGACCAATTTTGAGAAATCAAGACGTAAACATGAGATCGACATCAGTTTCCAACTCAGTGCACTATGATATGTTCACAGCCCAGATGAGTAAACATTCCTTGAATTAAAATAAACTAATTGCAGATCTGCAGGGAGGATGCTACATCAAAACATCACCAAATTGGTTCAACAGAATTTCCTGAGTTGCAACATGTAATATTGCAATTAAATAGAAACTATGTGAGACATTAGATCTGATACTGATTAAGATCAAGCTTTCAGATGATATCATATGGTACAAAACCAGAAGTTAAATAGTTTATGATTGTTATCTGTCATCTGGGGTGAGATTGTAGACTTGAAATGATTCTAATGTGTCTAATGTAATAAATGGTTGTATTGGTGGAAATTTTTTTTTTCATTTTCAGACCATTTTTGTTTGCTGATGTCAGGGCAGGGGAGTGGAAGGAGCAGCAAGGCGGCACACCACTCCAGGGAGCAGCAAGTGCTGGAGCAGGAGGGCAGTGAAGAGGGATGTCAACAAGATCCAGGTCAGTGATTGGAGCGTGGGCAGGTACAGCAGGAACGGCGAGGTTGGGGCGAAGGAGAGCCGAGAGATTGTAGAGGGATGTGATCAGGGCCCAGGTCTCTCAAGCATGGGCCTCGTGTGCATTTATACTGTATAGTAAGGATCTATCAAGTTCGGGACCCAGAAGAGGCGAGGGCCCAGGGGCAGCACGGGCCAGCCCACACTGTGATACGTGTGCGCACTAGGTCCGTGCAGCAGAGCTGGTCTCCAGTCATCTTGGTTAATCCTTGCCACTGGGCCAAGACCTAGCTCTGTCAAGCCTGTGTGGTGGCTGGTGTGCAACGGCCACCATATGTTTAAAAAAATCCATGTACAGGCATCTTCCACCCTTCAAGATTTAGTTCGGGATCTGGAATATTAGGTCCCTCATTGAAACATCTGTGAACTTTTTGACGTGGAAGCAAGTTGTTGATTATGCATGCCTGTTTACTGTGTGATGTCTGTAACACTGTTGTGTAACACTGAATGTACCCTTACAGTGTACACACATTGCCTGTACACCAGAGGGTGCTGCTGCTGGAGACCTAAGGGTTACCTGCACACTGCAGGTAACCCAGTATAAAAGGGAACTCCCAGCTTGTTGTCCTCACTCAGGAGCTGCAAATAAAGGACTACAGGTCTACACAGTTTAAGTATCATATCCTGCCTCGTGGAGTCATTACTAAAGGTGCCTACATACACTACAACTGGCGACGGGAATATGAGGTCACGAACTACACACTCAACATGTCTAACCTCAGCAACTTTCAGCAATTTACAGAGGGGGAAGATTGGGATGCTTTTGTGGAAAGATTAGAACATTTCTTTATAACCAACGACCTGGACGGGGACACACCGGCCACACTACCGAACAAACGCAGGGCCATCCTGCTTAGCAGTTGTGGGCCCACCATCTACGGTCTTGTCAGGGACTTACTAGCCCCGGAGAAGACAATCACCAAGAGCTATGAGCAACTTGTAACAATCATACAGGAACAACTAAAACCGAAAGAAAGCATCCTCACAGCCAGGCACCGGTTCTACACTTACTGGCGACCTGAGGGCCAAGAAATTGCCAAGTATGCTGCACACTTAAGAAGACTAGCTGCACCATGTGATTTTGGTGATGACCTTAATGAAACACTAAGGGACATATTTGTCATTGGAATCGGCCACGAAGGCCTCCTACATAAACTGCTCTCAGCTGACATCACGGTCACCCTGCAGAAAGCAATTCAAGTGAGCCAGGCCTACATGGTTTCGGCCAGCGACTCCATGCGAATACTGACCCAGGACTCTAAACCAGCGAGCGCAGTGCACCGCATGGATACTTCTAAAGGCAGAAATGCTGCCCCGGGTCTCGCAACCCTGAGTCCGCCACATGGGGCAAACCAGATGGCCCCGTGCTGGCGCTGTGAAAGAAACCACAGGGCCCACCAATGCCACTACAAAGACTATACATGCAAAGGCTGCAAAGAGAAAGGGCACCTTCAGAGAATGTGCAGAGAAGGCTATACTCACCACGTCTCTATTGAGTTGGCTGATCACCGGGGCTCCGACACAGATGAAGAGGAAGTTGCTCAAACCCTGGAAGAAGTGTATAGAATCTTTACCTACACCACCGGAAGTTCTCCATGGATGGTGGAAGTGGACATCGACGGGGTCCCAGTCTCCATGGAGATCGACACAGGGGTGAGCCAGTCTGTGATGAACCAAATGACCTTTGAAAAAATTTGGATGAATCCTGCCACTCGACCAAAACTGTCTCCTGTCCAGGCAAAGCTGCTCACCTATACCAAATCCAAATCGTTGGCAGTGTAGACGTCCAGATCTACCAGGGCGGCGAGTTGAACAAACTCCCCCTGTGGATTGTAGCTGCCGACAGTCCCACGCTGCTGGGCAGGAATTGGATGAACCGGGTCCACATCAGGTGAAGTGTCCCTGTGGAAGAAAACACCACCACAGCCCTCCTGCAGGAAAGCTAGGAAATGGCTGCAGCACCAGCAGCACAAGGAGAAACACTTGTAATCAAAATGGCCACCGCCATGCCACCAGTGAGCATGGAGGAACATCACATGACACCAAGCGGCCAATCGAATTTGAAGGCTCCCTTAAAGGAGACTGGTAACCAAAGAAATTTAAAGGGGAAGTTTCAACTATTTGAGTACACGGACTTTAAAGCTAAAGATGCGATTAAATGTTGCAAGTATGAAAATGTATGCAATGTAACAATGAATTGTGATGCTGGTTTAACTAATTTGACTAATGATATGAATGCAGGTGTCAGTAAGGTTAAGAACAAGTTTATTATGCTTAACAATAATGATAGAGATTGTGAAATGCCTAATGTAACCATGCCTGTTGAAACCAGGACACCCAAAATGATGCAAATGCTAGAATGTATAATGCAGGCTCAACTATGTGTGATCAGAGCCAAGGTGTCATGTAGGACACTGCCAAAGGACATTGGATCCTACAGGGACCATGCTGATGCCAATGGAATCCCCCTGTGGGAGACCCCCAGGTCCAGCAGGCTACCTGACCATGTAACCTGGACCTTTGGAACGAATGTGATGCCCCTTGCAGGACACACACACAGGCAGTGGGAGTAGACCCACCACAGGGACAGTGGTCAATGGGCAGCCCAGCCACCACCAATGGCAACCTGCACCAGACCAGCCCTACAACCTCTGGCCACCAGGGCAAACACCAGGAGCATGAGGCCAATACCCTCCAGCTTCCCTGGCAAACCTTGGGATGACCTCATCCCAATTGGTGGACAAGGAGCCCACCCAGTCTTGTGGCCCTGCCCACCACCCCACAACTACCCACATCACAGTGTATACACACCACCAACTGCTGCCGTGGCTACCCCCCTCCCCCCCCCCCCCCCCGAGGGATCTCACTACAGTAACACCCACATGGTCTGAATGTGAGGGAGGGGAAACGTAGGAGGCCAGCCTCAAGCACAAGGGTCACACCTGCCAACCACACAACCCTCAGCACAACCTCCCATAGCCCACCACTGATCACCTCCCCTGGGCATGACAATAAGGATATGAAAAATGCTTAAGGGGGAAGTGTTGTTGTGTATGCATGCCTGTTTACTGTGTGATGTCTGTAACACTGTTATGCAACACTGAATGTACCCTTACAGTGTACACACGTTGCCTGTACACCAGAGGGTGCTGCTGCTGGAGACCTAAGGGTTACCTGCACACTGCAGGTAACCCAGTATAAAAGAGAACACACAGTTTGTTGCCCTCACTCAGGAGCTGCAAATAAAGGACTACAGGTCTACACAGTTTAAGTATCATACCCTGCCTCGTGGAGTCATTACTAAAGGTGCCTACATACACTACGCAAGTCATCCTCGATTCGAGGGACTGCCTTTGATGATGATGAGGCATCAACATACAGAATGTTGCAATCAGTTGACTTTTGATAATGGCCTTAGTTAAAGAATAATGATGGGGACTTAATCGCTCCAAATTCATTTAACAATAATCTACAATCAGTTGAAAATGTAATAGTTTTTAATAACTAAAATGTGTAGTGATTTGTCAGTGCGCTATGATAAATAATTCCACTTGCGTAGCTGACCATAAACCACTTATGACATTGGGTGGGGAATATACCACTGTCAGAAATATTTCCGATGATTTAACAGCTTTCAGAAAATGCAATGGCATGTGCAACAAAATAACGACTACTGTGAACAAAGGTTAAAAAGTTTCCTGCATATACAGTAGTTGTAAACACTTTTCTGTGGCCCAGCTAAAGTTCAAGGTTCCTTACACTAAACTGGCCAGCACAGAGTTCCATCTTGGATAAAGCCTTTGTGAAAACCTACACAATTTTATAAACCATGGGAGTTATTTTCTTTGAATGTTTATGAATGAAAACGTTGGTGCAAATACAAAACAAGTTTCTCTGTTTTACACTCGCTCGAACATTATTGCTCAATTGGAGGAAAATATATTTATGTGTCACTTCATAAATTCATGGAATGTTACAGCACAGAAGAAGGCTGTTCAGCCAATCATGCCTGTGCCAGCTGTTTGGTAGAGCTAACCAATTAGTCCCACTCCCCTGCTCTTTCTTCATAGCCCTGTAAATTATTCCACTTCAAGTATTTATCCAATTCCCTTTTGAAAGTTATAACTGAATCTGCTTTTGCCACTGTACTATATTATTACATGGTTTGTTACATGTTTAGTATGAGTATGCTCAGTTCACTCTGGCCTAATAAAGCAAGCGCAAGGACTAGCAAGTCATCGTGTCTCTATCCTTCATTTGTTCTACCCACAAATATTATAGTTTGGCGATGAGGATAGAATCCCAAAGCCATTTTTAGGGATCATGGAAGGACATAGCGTTCAACCTTTGAGTGGACAAGTGTAAGGGGTGGTCCCGGGATCAGGTTCACTTCTGACCTACTTGAGCGGTTCGAATCGTTCCCACACCCTTGGGTTTTAGACTCTGAGTTTATTTGGGGGGTGTGATAAAGTGCAACGGACAACTGGTTTGATGCAAAGAACTTTGATTTTATTACAGACAAGAAAATACAATGTCAAACTTATAATCACTCTAATAAAGAATAATACATTACACATCCAAAGGGGGTTACAGTAAAATTACATCTCCCACCTCCCAATACCTAATCCTAGCTAGGTTAGACTCCAAGGCAGGCAGGGACTATGCTTACCAATTCTTTCTGGTCAGTTAGCGGTAGTTCACGATTTCGGGGTTCGTTGAATTCTGTAGGTTCTGCTTGCCGTACCCCAAATGTCGGAGAAGACGTCTTACTGTACAATCTTCAGTTGGGTTGAGTCCGCTGATGCGGTAAGGCGTGTTTTGGATCTATGGGGTAAGTACCCGGTTTTCTTTGTTAGAAATAGGTTCAAAGTCTCTTTAGGTAATGTTTTCACCTGTTGGTAGTCAGGACTTAGATTGTAGAGTGGAAACTTTCGATTCTTCGGTTTCTTTCTGTTGGAGTTTTGTTTCAAGTTTGGTCGATCGTGGTGATTCTTCGGTGGTACCATGTTGGCTGTGGTTGGTTGCTGCCGCGATGGTGATGTTCTTCCTTCCTTTTTGGACTTCAGGACTTCGAGGCTGGAGAAGTTAGTTGTCAACTGCCGCGTTGGTTTCTCCCTTCTTGATGGCATACTCACAGTATAGCACCTGGTGTAGTATGGCATACCCTCTGTTAAAACAGGGGACCAGTTATACGGTTTGAGTTATCCTAATCTTCGCGCCAAGTCAGTCCAGAATTCTTTGTTTAAGTTTGGCGGGCTTGACATTTCTTTGTAATATTTTGGCGGGCTCGTTAAAAGTTAATATGTCTTGGGTGGGTTGCTCTTCTAAATCTGTTTCCTGATGGAAATATTAGCTTGGTAATCGCAATATCCTTTGGTGCTTGGTTTTTGCATACAGGCTGTAGTGGGCCCTTTGTTCTTATTCATGTTGAAGATGGCTTTTCTCAGTTTAGTTTGATGGATGGCCATCTCTGAGTTATTGTTGTAATGTAAATGCCTCTTGTGGAGAAGGGTTTTCGAATATCCATTTCTCCAGACAATTCATTTTAGTCCCAACACCCAGACAGTTCCATAATCAAGTTGGCTCCTTTTAGTTCCTTAGGCCCGCCCACAGACTTGAATTTGTCTTGTAAAAGTCCAAAATTTGATTTAAAGTTTGTAGTTTCTTTCATTTAGGATTTCAAACTTTCCAGCAGATAGTCCCAAATTAAATTTCCTTTCCAATGAGCCCAAATTCACAGGGGGTTCCCGTGAATTTTGACCTTTCAGAGGTTTAAGGTGGATTTTTGACTCCCAAACTGAATTTTTGCGATGTTTTATTGTTAATGCTGATGCAGAATCGTCTGTACTTCGACTTCAAGTTATGTATACACAGCAACAGCAACATTGATTCTCACATACACAGGTAGCGTACTGAGTCACTGTTCGACGGGATCAGGACAATCATGGCCACTCCTCTGGGATTCACCGGAACCCTCGGCATGTATGACCGAGTTCACGAACCATTCAGTTCTTACATTGAGTGGATGAAGATGTTTTTTAGGGCCAATAACATTATTGAAACCGAAGGTGCAGCTCAAAATAAAGTAATTTGTGAATGAGGAAAAAGCAATTTTTCTAATGGAGATCGAACTAGATGTCTATGGAACATTGACAAGCCCACTTGCATCAGGGAAAGCGAAGGATGCATTATTTGAAGATATTGTCGAGAAACTCGAGGACCATTTTGACCCAAAGCCTTTAGAAATAGCAAAGAGCTGTAAGCTTGGTACCAGAAACCAAAAACAAAGTGAAACCATCAGTGAGTATATTGTAGCTCTTAAGAACCTGTCATTGTATTGTAACCTCAGCACATTTTTGGATCGTGCATTGCGAGATAGGTTTGTGTGGACTGGTGGATGAGCGCACAGTTCAAGTTACTGAACACTCCAAACCTAATGCTAGGGAGCTCCGTTTAACTCAAGTGACTAGTGCAGCTGAGGTCTACAATCACAAGGCCACCACCAAACCTTAAGCTATGAGACCGAGTCAAAAGCATGTCGGTGAGAACAGTTCAGTGAATTGTTACTGCTGCAATGGAAATCACTCACCACAGCCCTGCCAGTACAGAATTGCGAAGTGTTTTCACTGCCAGAAGCAAGACCATAGTTCAACAGCTTGCAGAGCTAAATCTATAGCAGGAAGTGTTATATATGTAAACCTGTATATACCTTGTGTTGCCAGCAGAGGGCTCATCCCCTGGAGTCTCAAGGGATCCCACAATCCCTTGGGAGCACCTGTACTTAAGCAGGCCTCACAAGCTGGAGAGGCACTCTGGAGATCTGCAATAAAAGACTAAGGTCACACTTTACTTTAGCGCTCAGAATCTAGTCAGACTCCTTATTCACATATAACAACTGGTGACGAGATACAGATGACGAACCCAATGATGCAGAGAACAGTGGGCATCCTGGAGAAATTTTTGGAGGGAGATGATTGGAAAACCTTCGTGGAGTGACTCAACCAAAACTTCGTGGCCAACAAGCTGGAAGGAGAAGCGAACGCTGCTAAACGAAGGGCGATTCTCCTCACCGTCTGCAGGGCACCAACGTACGGCCTCATGAAAAATCTGCTTGCTCCAGCGAAACTCACAGAAATTGTACGATGATTTGTGCACACTGGTCCGGGAGCATCTGAACCCGAAAGAAACGTTCTGATGGCGAGGTACCGGTTCTACACCTACAAAAGGTCTGAAGGCCAGGAAGTGGCGAGCTATGTCGCCGAGCTGAGATGCCTTGCAGGACATTGCAAATTTGAAGGGCATTTGGAGCAATGCTCAGGAACTTCTTCGTACTTGGCATTGGCCATGAAGTGATACTTCGCAAACCTTTGGCTGTAGAGACCCCAACCTTGAGTAAAGCCATAGCGATAGTCCAGGCGTTCATTGCCACCAGTGACAATACTAAGCAAATCTCTCAGCACATGAGTGCTGCTACAACAAGTACTGTGAACAAAGTGATGTTGTTTTCAAATCGCAACATACAGGGCAGGCTCCACATGCCTGCAGCTGCACGCCTGCAGATTTCTCAGAGTCCACCATCAAGGGTGATGAAAGCAAAGCCATTAACACCTTGTTGGCGCTGCGGGGGTGATCATCATTTCCATTCATGCCGCTTCAAAGGATACATTTGCAAGGGCTGTGGAACAATGGGACACCTCCAACATATGTGCAGGCGAGCTGCAAACCCTGCTAATCCTGCAAACCACCATGTTGCAGAGGAGGACAGATCCATGGCGAATCACAACGAACCAGAGCCTCAAACCGAGGAGGCAGAGGTATATAGGGTGCACACATTTATCACAAAATGTCCCCCTATAATGCTGAAGGTTGAATTAAATGGACTCCTGGTGTCAATGAAGCTAGACACGGGTGTGAGCCAGTCCATTATGAGCAAAAAGACTTTCGATAACTTGTGGTGCAGCAAGGCCTCAAGACCAGTCCTGACTCCCATTCGCACTAAACTGAGAACTTACACAAAGAAAATGACTCCCGTAATCGGCAGTGCTACTGTAAAGGTCTCCTACGATGGAGCGGTGCACAAGCTACCACTCTGGGTGGTACCAGGCGATGGTCCCACGCTGCTCAGCAGGAGCTGGCTGGGAAATATACGCTGGAACTGGGATGACGTCCGAGGGCTCTCCTCCGTTGACGACACTTCGTGTGCCCAGGTCTTTAACAAGTTCCCCTCGCTGTTCGAACCAGGCATCGGGAAGTTCCGAGGAGCAAAAGTGCAGATCTACCTAATTCCGGGGGCGCGACCCATCCATCACAAGGTGAGAGCAGTACCGTACATGATGAGAGAGAGGGTGGAGATTGAGCTGGACAGGCTGCAACGAGAGGGCATCATTTCACCGATCGAATTCAACGAGTGGGCCAGTCCAATTGTTCCAGTCCTCAAGGGTGACAGCACCGTCAGAATCTGTGGTGATTACAAAGTAACTAGCAATCGTTTCTCCCTCAGGATCAATACCCACTACTAAAGGCAGACGACCTTTTCGCAATGCTGGTGGGAGGAAAGGCATTCATGAAGCTGGATTTGACCTCGGTCTACATGACGCAGAAGCTGAAGGAATCATCGAAGGGCCTCACCTGCATCAACACGCACAAAGGTCTCTTCATTTACAACAGATGCTCTTTTGGGATTCGATCAGCCGCGGAGATATTCCAGAGAAACATGGAAAGCTTACTGAAGACGGTCCCATGCACCGTGGTCTTCCAGGACGACAGCTTGGTTACAGGTCGGGACATAGTCGAGCATCTGCAGAACCTGGAGGCGGTTCTTAGTTGACTCAACCGCATGGGGCTCAGGTTAAAATGCTCAAAGTGCGTTTTCCTGGCGCCTGAAGTGGAGTTCCTGGGGAGAAAAATCGCAGCGGACGGCATCAGGCCCACCGATTCAAAGATGGAGGCAATCGAGAACACACCGAGGCCACAGAACGTGACGGTTGTTTCTAGGACTCTTGAACTACTTTGGTAACTTCTTACCAGGTCTCAGCACACTGTTAGAACCACTGCACACCTTACTGTGTAAAGGAGACAAATGGGTATGGGGTAAAAGCCAAGAAAATGCCTTTGTAAAAGCTGGAAAATTGTTATGCTCAAATAAATTGCTTGTGTTGTATGATCCATGTAAATAGTTTGATACTAGCATGTAATGCGGCGTCGTACGGGGTCGGGTATGTATTGCAACAAGCTAATGAATGTGGGAAATTGCAACCGGTTGCTTATGCATCCAGAAGTCTGTCTAAGGCTGAGAGAGCCTACAGCATGATTGAAAAAGAAGCATTAGCATGTGTTTATGGGGTAAAGAAAATGCATCAATATCTGTTTGGGCTCAAATTTGAATTGGAAACTGACCATAAGCCACTGATATTCCTTTTTCCGAAAGTAAGGGGATAAATATGAATGCATCGGCCCGCATCCAGAGATGGGCGCTCACGTTGTCCACATATAACTACGCCATCCGCCACAGGCCAGGCACAGAAAACTGCGCTGATGCTCTCAGAATGCTACCATTACCCACCACAGGGGTGGAAATGGTACAGCCCGCAGATTTAGTTATGGTAATGGAAGCATTCGAGAGTGAGCAATCACCCGTCACAGTCCGACAGATTAGAACCTGGACGAGCCAGGACCTCTTACTGTCCCTAGTAAAAAATTGTGTGCATCATGGAGCTGGTTCAGTGTCCCAGTGGAAATGCAGTAAGAGATAAAGCCGTACCAGCAGCGCAAAGATGAAATGTCTATACAAACAGACTGCCTTCTGTGGGGTAATCAGGTAGTGGTCCCCAAGAAGGGCAGGGACACTTTCATCAATGACCTCCACAGTACCCACCCAGGCATTGTAATGATGAAAGCGATAGCCAGATCCCATGTGTGATGGCCCGGAATCGATGCGGACTTAGAGTCCTGCGTGCACAAATGTAACACATGCTTGCAGTTAACCAATACACCCAAGGAGGCGCCACTAAGTTTATGGTCTTGGCCCTCCAAAGCGTGGTCCAGGGTCCATGTCGACTATTCAGGCCGTTTTGGGGTAAAATGTTCCTAGTGGTTGTAGATGCGTACTCCAAATGGATTGAATGTGAGATAATGTCAGCAAGCAATTCCGCTGCCACCACTGAAAGCCTGCGGGCCATGTTTGCCACGCACGGCCTGCCTGATGTCCTTGTGAACGACAATGGGCCATGTTTCACCAGTGCCGAATGCAAAGAGTTCATGACCCATAATGGGATCAAACATGTTACATCTGCCCCGTTCAAACCAGCATCCAATGGTCAGGCAGAGAGAGCAGCGCAAACCATCTAGCAGAGCTTGAAGAGGGTAACTGAAGGCTCACTGCAGACTCGCCGATCCTGAGTCCTGCTTAGCTACCGCACGAGACCCCACTCGCTCACTGGGATTCCACCCGCTGAACTGCTCATGAAAAGGGCACTTAAGACAAGGCTCTCGTTAGTCCACCCTGATCTAAATGAATAGGTAGAGAGCAGACGGCTTCAACAAAGTACATATCATGATAGCGTAAATGTGTCACGCTAAATTGAAATCAATTATCCTGTATTTGTGTTGAACTATGGACAAGTGACGTCCCGGCACTGTCGTTGCCAAAGAGGGGAGTAGGTTGTTTCGGGTAAAACTTTCAAATGGACTCATCCACCGGAAACACTTGGACCAAATTAAACTCAGATTCACGGATTATCCAGAGCAACCCACCTTGGACCCTACCTTCTTTGACACCCCTTCCTCCCCCCCCCCTCAACATACACACCAGTGGCAACCGACACTGCGGTTAACCACGAAGCAGAACCCATCACCCGCAGCAGGACTCACCACACCATGCAGCCCAGCAAGGCCAGCTGCACAGCAACCCAGCGAGAGCCCGACAAATGATTCACCAAAACCAGCATTTGCACCGAGACGATCAACCAGGAAAGAAAGGCCCCAGATCGACTCACCTTGTAAATAATTACACTATTGACTTTGGGGGTGAGTGTTATATATGTAAACCTGTATATATACCTTGTGTAGCCACCAGAGGGCTCATCCCCTGGAGTCCCAAGGGATCCCATAATCCCTTGGGAGCACCTGTACTTAAGGAGGCCTCACAGGCCTCAGGTCACGCTTTACTTTGAGCTCACAGTATCTAGTCAGACTCCTTATTCCTACATAACAAGAACTAAGGACCATTCTAGTGGCAATGCAAAGCAGTGACAACAAAAGGGAAGAGTTCACAATATTGAAGTGAACACACCTGATGTTGAAGAACGAGGCATCTATAGTATCTAAGCCACCAGCGGCAACGTTAGCGGTCGTGAGAAAGACTTCCGTACTAAACTTTTGATCAACGAGCAATATACATGGCGGCGGACTGCTCTAACGTAAGTTTAATCAAGTATAATTTACAAAGAGTACCTTAGAGTTAAAAGCCTACTCTGGAGGGGATGTACAGTTCAACACAATGGCCAGTCATTAAAGCTGCCTATTAGTGTAGCGAGCTACAACAACAGGCTACCCTCATGGGCAAAGAATCATAGAAACATAGAAATTTACAGCAGAGAAGGAGGCCATTTTGGCCCATCATGTCCACGCCAGCTGACAAAGAGCCACACGACCCTCGGTTAGCAGCCCTGAAGGTTACATATAAACCTATGAACAATGACGGACAGCTTCCGGCCCAACCAGCCTGCCCCACACAACTGCGATACCCCATTTATCATAACATTTTACACTCCACCTCACCCAGATCCACGTGATCTCCTGGAAGAGGCAAAAAAACAGATAACAACCCAGGCCAATTGGGGAAAAAAATCTGGGAAAATTCCTCTCCTGGAAGACTGGTTAAGAAAGTTAAAACTAGAATGGAAAACATGTTCAGTGTAGATGCTTCAAAGAAACGACTCGACACAATGCTGAACAAGTATGAAAGCATGCTCACAGACAGTGAGTTATAAGGGCATCACTGGGTATGATGCACATATCCGCATCACGTCCAACGCGAAGCCTCTCTATTGTAAGGCAAGGCTGGTCCTCGATGCGTTGAATAGTCAGGTGGAGGAAGAGCTAGCGAAGCTCAGAGAGAACGGAGTGCTAGTAAAAACTGACAAAAGTAAATGGGCTACCCTGATTGTGGTAATGCCCAAAGCAGAGAAAACTGTACGTTTGTGTGGTGACTACAAAGTTACTATCAACCAAGAAGCTGACGATGAGCAGTACCTGTTACCTACATCACAAGATTTGTATGCAGCATTCTCTGGGTCAAAGGTTTTCTCCAAGCTTGACCTATCACACGCTTACACTCAACTGAATGTTGACAAAGAGAGTCAGCAGTATCTGCACACCATCAACACACACAAGGGACTGTAATCATACACCAAGCTGCCATATGGTGTAATTCTACCTTCAAAATATTCCAGGCTACGATGGATAAGATTTTCCAACGAGTTACAAATTGCTTATAAAACAAGCAGCGAGGAAGAAAATCTAGAGGTGTTAGATATAATGCTTCAAAGGTTGAATGCCCACAATGTCAAATTGAAAATGAGCAAATGTGTTTTTGTGCAACCTGTGGTTGTGTACCTTGGTCGGAAAGTTGATGCAAATTCTTTGCAATCATTGAAGGAAAAGGTTAATGCTGGTATCAATTCTCCAAAGCCACATAATGTGTCTGAGTTAAGATCTTTCCTTGGAATGGTCCAGTGCTACGACGCTTGTAAGAGAAGTCTCCCTAGCGATGCTCTACTTGTGCACTACGATACAGAGTGTAAGCCTAAGTTAATGTGTGATGCTTTTAGTTCCGGTGTGGGAGCTGTCATAAGCCACGTAATGGATGACAGCCGAGAGAAACCAATCACGTTTGCATCGCGAACCCTCATAAAGACCGAAAGAATCTCCACGCACAAATTGTAATGGAAGCACTCACCATAGTGTTTGGAATCAGGAAATTCCAACAGATCCTGATCGGCAGAAGGTTTACCCTGATTATTGATCATAAACTGCTCCTAGCAATATTGAGGCCCAAATCTGCCATCGCTCTAATCAAGAATGCAACGTTGGGCAGTGTTGTTGTCACAATATGACTACACAATTGAATATCGCACTTCAAAGCAAAATGCACTCACAAATGCCTTGTCCAGGTTGCCACATGAGGGCTCGTGTGTTGGGAGTGAAGGTGCGATTTTCATGTTAGATGCAGTTGACAAAGACTTTCCCATGAATGCAACTGAGATTACAGTTGAGACTCAAAAGGACTCAGTACTGAAAAGAGTATATGAAAATGCCTTGAATGGACGGACTGTTCAGTGTATGGACACAGAATTGAAACCATTCCATAACCGGCGTACTGAGTTGTCTTGTGAGCAAGGTTGTATCAAGTGTGGAAACAGACTTACCTACTTCTTTGAGAGATAGAATTCAGGCCACACTTCATCCTGAACATCCAGGGATTGTTAGTATGAAATCAATTGCAAGAAGCTTTATTTACTGGCCTGGATTGGACAGTGATCTTGAACCTGGATGACATTTAGGCTTGGGCTGAGAAGTGGCAAGTAACATTTGCGCCACATAAGTGCCAGGTATTACCATCTCTAACAATCGAGAGTCTAACTACCTCCCCTTGATATTCAATGGCATTACCATTGCTGAGTCCCCCACTATCAACATTCTGGGGGTCACCATTAACCAGAAACTTAACTGGACCAGCCACATAAATACTGTGGCAAAAAGAGCAGGTCAGAGGTTGGGTATTCAACGGCGAGTGTCTCACCTCCTGACTCCCCAAAGCCTTTCCACCATCCACAAGGCACAAGTCAGGAGTGTGATGGAATACTCTCCACTTGCCTGGATGAGTGCATCTCCAGCAACACTCAAGAAGCTCAACACCATGCAAGACAAAGCAGCCCGCTTGATTGGCACCCCATCTACCACGTTCAGTATTCACTCCCTCCACCACTGGCGCACCGTGGCTGCAGTGTGTACCATCTACAAGACGCACACCGGCAACTCGCCAAAGCTTCTTTGGTGGCACCTCCCAAACCCGCAACCTCTCTCACCGAGAAGGAGAAGGACAGCAGATGCATGGAAACACCATAACTTGCAAATTCGCCCAAGTTACACAACATCCTGACTTGGAAATATATCGCCATTCCTTCATTGTCACTGGGTCAAAATCCTGGAACTCCCTCCCCTAACAACACTGTGGGAGTTCCTTCACCACAAGGACTGCAGCGGTTCACAAAGGTGGCTCACCAGCACCTTCTGAAGGGCAATTAGGGATGGGGAATAAATGCTGGCCTTGCCAGCAACACCCATATCCCAGAACAATTAAAAAAAAAACTTGTCCTTCCACCCATATAGATTTGTGTACGTACACTCTTGGTCTCTCTGTTCCTGCACCCTTTAAAATTGTGCCATTTAGTTTATATTGCCTCACCATGAGTTGGATTTTCGGCTTTGATGATTTCGGGGCGGTAATGGTGGTGGGGCGGTAAAGTTTGCGCCTGGGAACAGTTTGCGCCTCAGTGTGGGGCGCAGCGCTAAGGGAGGCGTTGTGCACCTCTCTTAGGGCATTAGTATGGGAAAATCCCGAGCCAAACAGCCGGCCTGGGAGCGCTCCGCGAGATGCCTGGGGAGAAAAAAAAGCCCTGCAAAAAACCCCACAAAAACATTCCCAATACATAGCCCACAGCAACACAACATAAATCGCAAAAAAAAATTTAAAAGAAAAAACAATCACACTTACCTTAGGATGGCATTACTTACCTCTCTGCAGTCGGTATAGGTTGGAACGCCATTATCCCAGGTGGTCAATGCGGGATGCCTTGCGGGGCATACGGGTCTGGCGGGAATCAAAAATTGCGCCGGTGTTGCAACGAGGAGCAGCTCTTCCAGGCGGTACTGCTCGGTGCCACCGCAAAGCCGGCCCCAAAAACCCTTGCGGGGTACTGGAGGCTGACCACCCACCCAGAACACCTCACCGTCGTCATTGCCGCCACTCCAGGGGAAAAAAAGGTGTGCAAAGGACCGGAAAATCCTTTCCTCAGCGTTCTAGGATGCATGCCATCTGGTCCGGGTGACTTATCTACCTTAAGTACAACCAGCCTTTCTAGCACCTCCTCTTTATCAATTTTTATCCCATCCAGTATCATCTCTACCTCCTCCTTCACTATGTCTATGGCAGGATCTTCCTACCAAAATTTCATCTGCCATGTGTCTGCCCAATTCATCCATATGGCTATATCCTCTTGAATTCTGTTACTATCCTCATTTCTACATTTTACTACATTTCTCAGTTTCATGCTGTTATATATGCAGACTATAGATATACTCTCTGTGTAGTCACTGTATAGTTGCATAAGATGGAGACTTGTTACCTGATGTACTATCAATAAGGTTTGCACTGTGGATATACTATGCTGGCACCACTAGAGGGTGCAACTGGTGGAGGCCTGGGTTTCCTGCCCCTGTGGCAGAGGCCATCCACCAGAGGGCACTGCGGTGGGAGACCTGAGGGTCACCAGTATAAAAGGCTGCTCACCATGCTTGTGCCTCACTCTGGAGTTACAAATAAAGGATCAAGGTCACTGCAGTTTGAGTACAACACATTGCCTCGTGGAGTCGTTCATAAGTGCATTGCAGACATAACACGTGCCATCTGCAAGTATTGACATTTTGCCCTGTATATCCAAGTCCAGATCATTTCCATACATCAGAAAGGATAGTTGTCCCAACACCAACCCCTGGAGATACCACTGCACACTTCCCTCCAGTCTAAAAACTGTTTATCGCTACTCTCTGCTTTCTGTCCCTCAGCCAATTTCTTATCCATGCAGCCACTTTAATGCCATGGGCTTCAATTGTTAACAAGTCTATTACAGGTTGAACCTCCCTTATCCGGCACCCTCGGACCTGGCCAATGCCGAATAAGGGATTTTGCCGGATAAGGGGAGGTCACGTGTTTGCAACCCACTTCCAGCCTCAAGCCATTTCGGGGCCCGCCGGCCCACGGACACCTCTGTGCTCACACACATGGTTCACACTTGGCTCTACTGAGCACAATGGGTTAGTCAGGGTGAGGGTGAGTCTTCCTGTTTGATTTGTCCCTGTGCCAGTGTGGGGAGACTCCAGGAATGGCTCTGGGAGTGGGACCAGCAGCAACTGGAGTTGGTGCTGGAGCAGCAGTTCCTCGTCCCCTTCTCCATTGACCCTTACACCAGCCCTGGGCACAGCGCAGGGGGACGATGCTGATCGAGACCTCACACATCCACTGCTGGTTGGGGAGCCAGCACTGCGCAATAGGAAGGTGAGTCAACGGAGTCAGCAGGCCAGGGGGGGGCCTCCGAGGTGTCAGTGGGCCGGGGGAAGTCCCCGAGGTGTCGGTGGGCCCCGAGGTGTCAGTGGGTCGGGGGAGGTCCCTGAGGTGTCGGTGGGCCCCAAGGTATCGGTGGGCCGGGGGAGGTATCCGAGGTGTCGGTGGGCCCCAAGGTGTCGGTGGGCCGGGGGAGGTCCCTGAGGTGTCGGTGGGCCCTGAGGTGTCGGTGGGCCGGGGGAAGTCCCCGAGGTGTCGGTGGGCCCCGAGGTGTCGGTGGGCCGGGGGAGGTCCCCAAGGTGTCAGTGGGCCGGGGGAGGTCCCCGAGGTATCGGTGGGCCAGGAGGGCCTCCCGAGGTGTCAGTGGGCCGGGGGAGGTCCCCGAGGTGTCGGTGGGCCGGGGGTGGGCCCCGAGGTGTCGGCGGGTCCCGAGGTGTCAGTGGGCCGGGGGAGGTCCCCGAGGTATCGGTGGGCCAGGAGGGCCTCCCGAGGTATCAGTGGGCCGGGGGGAGGTCCCCGAGGTGTCGGCGGGCCCCAAGGTATCGATGGGCCGGGGGGTGGGCCCCGAGGTGTCGGTGGGCCGGGGATGGGCCCCGAGGTGTCGGTGGGTCCCGAGGTGTCAGTGGGCCGGGAGGTGGGCCCCGAGGTGTCGGTGGGCCAGGGGAGGTCCCCAAGGTGTCGGTGGGCCAGTGGTGGGCCCCGAGGTGTCAGTGGGCCGGGGGTGGGCCCCGAGGTGTCGGTGGGCCGGGGGTGGGCCCCGAGGTGTCGGCGGGTCCCGAGGTGTCGGTGGGCCGGGGGAAGTCCCCGAGGTGTCGGCGGGCCCCGAGGTGTCAGTGGGCCGGGGGAGGTCCCCGAGGTGTCGGCGGGCCCCGAGGTGTCAGTGGGCCGGGGGTGGGCCCCGAGATGTCGGTGGGCCCCAAGTTATCGGTGGGCCGGAGTGGGGTGGGGAGGGCCTGAAGTATCGGTAGGCTGGGGGTGACCCCGAGGTGTCGGTGAGCCGGGGGGGCCCCGAGGTGTCGGCAGGCCCCGAAATGTCGGTGGGCCAGGGCGGGGGGCCCTGAGGTATCAGTAGGCTGGGGGCGGCCCCAAGGTGTCGGTGAGCCGGGGGGGCCCCGAGGCATCGGTGGGCCGACCCTGAGGTGTCGGTGGGTCCCAAGGTGTCGGCGGGCCGGAGGGGACTGCAAGATGTCAGCGGGCCCCGAGGTATCGGTGGGCCGGGGGGGTCCCGAGGTGTCGGCTGACTGGGGGAGGCCCCGAGGTGTCAGCAGGCCCCGAGGTATCGGTAGGCTGGGGGGGCCCCAAGGTCTCAGTGGGCCGGGGGGGTCCCGAGGTGTCGGCAGGCCGGGGAGGCCCCGAGGTGTCGGTGGGATGGGGGAGGCCCCGAGGTGTCAGCGGGCCCCGAGGTATCGGTGGGCCGGGGGGGTGCCCCAAGGTATCGGCGGGCCCCGAGGTATCGACAGGCCCCGAGGTGTCGGTGGGCCGGGGGGGTGGGGGCCCAGAGGTGTCGGTGGGACGGGGGGGTTGCCCCGAGGTATCGGCGGGCTGGGGGGGCCCCGAGGTGTCAGCTCCGAAGTGGGTAACTTTATTGTGGGTCTGTTGAGATTGAAATGTGCTGTGCATGTGTAAATGGGCAGGTTTTTATTTTAAGGATTTTGACCGGCTGTGTTCTGCGCATGCGCCACCTGGTGGCCGGGAATGGTTCCAGACGAGTGGTGGTGCAGGATAAGGGAGTCCTGGATAAGAAAGTATATGGACTTTTGAAAGTCCATATACACAATATCAACCACATTGCCCTTATCAACCCTCTTCATTAATTCACCAAAGAACTCAATCAAGTTTGTTAAACACAAGTTATCTTTAACCAATCTGTGCTGGCCTTCATTTATTAACCCATATTTTTCCAAGTGCCAATTAATTTTGTCCCGGATTAATGTCTATAGAAGTTTCCCCACTTATAAATGCAAGATCCTGAGTTCGAGTCCACCTTAACCAGATTGCATTTTGAAGGGTTAGTCATACAAGTGCTCCTTTAAGAGCGTGAATAATGTGTTGGTACCCAGGGTGGACAAGGAATAAAAGGGAGTGTGCGACCTTACCTCCCCAGGTGAGGTCATTGGACTATGTGCAACACTGATCTGGAGGCCTGGAGTTAGGAGAGTTGGCACTTCCAGGTGGCATGAATGAGATTCCAGTCAGGCTTTCTGGCTCAAAAACCTAGCGATCTGTGCCTCTTTAGCTCTATTTGCTCTAGGAGGGCTTGGAGGTCCAAGTCTATTAAATTCTGTGTTCTTTTTCTATGCTCTGCTGTCTTGTTTGGTTGCTGTAGCTATCTTGACAAGTATGAGAAAAAGATTGATGAGACATGCAGTAAAGTTATGTAAGAGTAGTGAGTGAGTCGAGTATTATACTTTCCTTAAAATATGCAAAATATTGATCTGAAATATAAACTGACCTGAAATATAAACAGAAAATGCTAGAAATACTCAGCAGGTCAGGCAGCATCCGTGGAGAGAGAAACAGAGTTAACGTTTCAGGTCTGTGACCCCTCGTCAGAGCTATTCTCTCCTTGCCTGGTTGTCCCCCCCGAGTCTGCTACTGAAGTGTGCAGGTTGAACTGTCCCTTCTGCATGCACTCCAGCAGCTTACACCCATTTTCTATGTCAAGGTGTAATATAAAAAGAAATTGCTGCTTTCAATAAAAATAGGTTTCTGGGCCCATGAGTTTGTACAATAGTAAGAGGGTATTGATTAAAACATAAATAAAATGCACACAACTCCTATACATGCTCATGCCTTCAAGCAGGCTTTAATTCAGTTGTAAGTACAAGTGGTGACGCAATTAATACAGCAATGGAGCAGGGTTTGAAACTGTTATCACTTCTGATTTCATAATTTTCCACTCATTTGAAGAGTTAGTGCACAATAGCAAAGTTTAATTGTTTACAACTTACAGCTTCTAACTTTCATAAGTGGTTAACTGTCCTTGGTTTAAGCATGCTTTGATGGTCAACGCTTCATATTTGTTTTATTGAAACTTTGAGTATGTGTGTATATATATATATATACATCAAAATTTAGGTTTGAATGCTTCTTTGAAAAACTTTGAAATCTTCGTGTACTGATGATCCAAACTGAAATTATTCATGTGGGTTAAGGGAAACAGTGATGAGTCAGGTGAAGCTGAAGCTGAAATCATCTGAGGCATGTACTCATAAACCAGAAAACAACTTGACAAGTCTCTCAAAACATGTGATACATAAGAATTTCCCAAAACTTGCTTCTGAAGAAAAACCATGAGATGTTTCTGAAGGTGATAGGATTTTCGTTGTGGTTTAAATTAGCTTTTTATTTTTCCATCCTCAAAAAATGATTGGCGGAGCCTCAGGCTGCATAGAGGCCACTAGGAATGAAGGTCAGTTGAAAGTGAGATCAGAAAAAAAGTGTCTTTACATGAATGAAATTAATTTTCCAGAGTGGCTTTTCTCTTATTGGCCCTGAGTGTTTTCTCCATTTTTGCCTCTCCCATGGCTGTAGAGAGAGGGGAGTGGGCGGGGGGAGGGTGGGGGTGTTAGGGTGGAGAGGGGGAGCAATAAAATGCTTAGTCATGATGCTCCGGCCACCTTGGCATCATGGTGTGGGGCAGGCTTGGTGGACCAGCTGGTCTTTTCCTGTCTGTCATTTTTGTATGTTTGTACATTGTGAGAATGTGGAATTCACTGGCCAGACGGCCATGGATGCAGAATCGATTCAGTCCATTGAGGTATTTAAAATGGAGTGATACTAACTTGGGAAGTAAGGGTATGGAGAAAGGGCAGGGATTTAGGATTTAAAAGATAAAGCTATCACAGTAACAACATGGCAGAGTAGGTTCAAAGGACCAAATGGCCCATTCCTGTTCTGTTGTGAGATAATATGAAGCTTGCAACGCAATGTGATGTTAGGGTGAAAAAAATACTGGAAAATAATTCACATGCTCTGATGTGTGAATGCACAGTGAACCAGGTTATAATTTCCAAATACAGAAGGATAAAATATCTTGTGCAGATTCTATTCATGTGGCAGTACATAATGTTATGTCTTTAGATGCTCTGATAATGACTCCATGAGTCAATATATTATACTTGAACTGTAGTGACCTTAGTCCATTTAATGTAACTCCAGAGTGAGGATCACACATGGTGGCCTGCCTTTTATACTAGGCCTGGCACACCTGTACAGGTAATCTACAAGTCTCCCACTGCAGTGCCCTCTGGTGGCACACCTTAGTGACCATACAGCTGGTGTACAAGTTTCCCATAGTAATGCACTCTGGTGGCTATCATATGTAATAGTACAAGCAGTAAACATGTTTGGATACATGACATCACTCTCCTCCAAGTCCTTAGTGCAAATCGCATTATCGCCTTCATGCATTGACTGTGCTCTGGGCTTAGCTCTATCTGGTTGACCCTTGGGTGAGTGGGTGATGTTTCGTTGGCAGTAGAGATGCTGGTGGTTTCTGTTTGTGCGTCCAGGAGCACTCCATTCTCTCCCCTCCCCCCCCCCCCCCCCCCCCCCCCACATATAGGTTATGCCGGTGGCTCATTACATTCATATACATTCAAGTGCAGAAATAAAAAATGTGCATTTACATCATTACATTTCTGGTACAGTTGTGAGGCAAGTACATTGACTGGTGAGGTACATTCTTGATACATACTTGGAGTCAGTACTGGTGTCAGCACAGGTGCGTGAGGACAAACTAGTACCAGAACTGCTGGATGGTGTCCAGGTAGTCTGGTGGTGGCGCGGTGCCCAGTGCTGGCAGTGGGAACCCGGTTGGCTCAAGTTGCCTACTCTCGGGGCCTTTGCCGTTGCTCCTAGCGTCGGGCAGGTTCACAGATGCCCATGACCTCCCTGTCCTTTCCTTGCGCCCCGGGTCGCTGCTGCTCCCTGAGGAGCAGTCGCCTGGCAGTGCGCAGGGAACTGCTGACTCGTTGGCCTGGGCGTTATTTGGTTTGGGATCCTGGCTGGTCCCGGTCCCATTTGGGAGAACCGTTGCGGGTGACCCTTCGTTCCCGGGAGTAGCCGTGGTGGCGATAGGGTCTGGGGACTGTGCCTTAGCACGGTTTGCTCTTTCAGGCTCGTGGCGGTTGGTGCCATTGGATGCCTGAGAGGTGGAGCCAATCAGGGGCAGGGTATCGATACCAGTGCCGTTGCCCTCCTGAGATCGCTTGCTCTGCAGCTTGTCTATATTAGCTGCTTGTGGCCACACTCAGTGGTGCATCACTCTGGTCCCAGGAACACAGGCTACAGCATCGGGTAGTTCGCTGGACCTGTGTGCTCCCGATGGTTGTTTGCCCGCTACATTAACTGAATGCAATTGAAATCCTACATCGCACAACGTTTCATTGCTCATTGTGGATAAACTGTCGGTTCGATCGCAATCGCACGACTTTTCTTTGCTTATTACATGTATAAAACTCCGATCATCAATTACAAGCTTTACATTTAACTCACAGTTGCTATTACATTGATTGAGAATGTGGACCTGTCCCTTTAAGTGTGGTGGGTTGCTGGTCTCCTTTAAGAGAGCCTTGCTATCTTTACCCCAATCCTCTTCTACGCTTGGTACCACGTGTTGCTCCATCAGCGCTGCACCTCATGGTCTGGCCGCAGCCATCTTTTTCTTCAGTGCTTTACCTCGTGGTTTGGGTACCATCTTTCTTCCATACACGATGTCGACTGCTGTGATCCTCTTCTCCTCGGATTCTGCAACTGAGGCTGGAAGTTGCCTTTGGATCCGATTTTCTTCCTCCGGAGTCCTGCCACTGAAGCCTGGAAGGTGCGTTCGGGTTGTCTCAGCTGGATCATCTCCACGCAGTCGTGCTGAGCGGTCTATGCCTCGGGTGCTGTGCTGGTCTGCTCTCTGGTGCCGGATCCAACCTCAGGTGAGGGCTTGCTTTGCCTCTGAGTGCGGGAACGTCAATCGCTGGAGGGATGAAATCTTCCTAGCTCCAATGGATCTTCTCCATCCACCTTCTTCTGAGTAGCATTCGTCCATCACCTGCAACAATCCACACTGGTAACTTGTGCACCGCGCCATCATGGAGTACCTTTACATCCGCACTACCAATGACTGGCCTAAGTTCATTGGTGTAGGTGCGCAGCTTTGCCTGAACCATTCAGCTTGATTGTCCCATAGCCTCTCAAAGGCTTCTTGATTCATTACTGACTGGCTCACCTCCGTGTCCACTTCCATGAAGACTGGAACGCCATTTATCTCGACTTCCATCCTCAATGGGGAACATTTTGTGGTGCAGGTAAACATGTCACACACCTCATCATGGGGCTGAGCTGCCTCTCTGACTATCGCTTCATAATCCGCGCTGGATTCATGGCCATCTGCAGACTCTTCATCAACACAGTGAGTTATATTTCTTTTACACATTTGCTGGAGGTGGCCCTTTGTGCTGCAACCTTTACACACATAGTCCTTAAAACAGCACTGGTGAGCCCTGTGATTCCCTCCGCAATGCCAGCACGGAGCTACTCGATTAGCCCCCCTCGGCGGACTCTGAGTTAAGGGACTCGGGGGCTTGTTCTCTCTCCCCTGAGGAGATTCACGTTCTACAGTCCAGCCTCTAAAAGGCATCATTCTGTGTACCGAACTTGCCGGGTTTGAGTCTTGAGGATGAGTAATCTGCCTAGAGCCGCAGGTCGGGGTCATGAATGCCTGACTCATGGTGATGGCCTTCTGCAGTGTGACTGTGGTATCCGCAGATCGTAGCCTGTGAAGAAGGCTCTCGTGGCCGATTCCGATGACAAAGATATCCCGCAGTGCTTTGGTGAGGTGGTCGCCAAAATCATATGGTGCCGCCCAGCCTCCTGAGGTCTGCAGGATATTTCGTGATTTCATGGCCTTCGGGCCGTCGGTGGGTATAAAACCAGTGTCTGGCTGTGAGGATGCTCTCTTTGGGTTTGAGTTGTTCTTGGATCAGCGTTACAAGCACCTCGTACGTCTTGGTCGTTGCCTTCGCTGGTGCCAGCAAGTCCCTGAGGAGGCCATAGACGGTGGGCCCACAACTGGTTAGCAGGATAGCTCTGCGCTTATCAGCCAGTGTGGCTGGATTATCATCTGCCAGGTCGTTTGCTGTGAAGAAATGGTTGAGCCTCTCCACAAAGACATCCTAATCATCACCATCGATGAATTGCCATTTTCACGTGAAAGTCCGTAATCTCGTCGCCAATTGTTATGTTTTTAGATGCTCTGATAATGACTCCGCGAGGCAATGTATTGTACTTGAACTGTAGTGACCTTAGTCCTTTTAATGTAACTCCAGAGTGAGAATCACACATGGTGGCCTGCCTTTTATACTAGGCCAGTCACACCTGTACAGGTAACCTACAAGTCTTCCACTGCAGTGCCCTCTGGTGGCACACCTTAGTGACCATACAGCTGGTGTACAATTTCCCATAGTAGTGCCCTCTGGTGGCACATCATATGTAATAGTACAAGCAGTAATCATGTTTGGATACATGACACATAACATAAGAACATAAGAAATAGGAGCAGGAATAGGCCATACTGCCCTCGAGCCTGCTCCGCTATTTAATACGATCATGGCTGATCCGATCATGGACTCAGGTCCACTTCCCTGCCCGCTCCCCATAACCCCTTATTCCTTTATCGATTAAGAAACTGTTTGACGCTGTCTTAAATTTATTTAATGACCCAGCCTCCACAGCTCTCTGAGGCAATGAAGTCCATAGATTTACAACCCTCTGAGAGAAGAAATTCCTCCTCATCTCAGTTTTAAATGGGCGGCCCCTTATTCTAAGATTATGCCCCCTAGTTCTAGTCTCCCCTATCAGTGGAAACATCCTCTCTGCATCCACCCTGTCAAGCCCTCTTTCGATAAGATTACCTCTCATTCTTCTGAATTCCAATGAGTAGAGGCCCAACCTCCTCAACCTTTCCTCATAAGTCAACCCCCTCATCTCTGGAATCAGCCTAGTGAACCTTCTCTGAACTGCCTCCAGTATTCCAGGTGTGGCCTCACCAATACCCTGTATAACTGTGGCAAGATTTCCCTGCTTTTATACTTCATCTCCTTTGCAATAAAGGCCAAGATTCCATTGGCCTTCCTGATCACTTGCTGTACCTGCATACTAACCTTTTGTGTTTCATGCACAAGTACCCCCAGGTCCCGCGATACTGCAGCACTTTGCAATCTGTCTCCATTTAAATAATAACTTGATCTTTGTAATTATAATTATAAATTCAATGAAGGAGTCATCTAACACTGAAAGGGAGATAGTGAAAAGGCTTTCATAGTAATGTTACGTTGCTAATTACTTCTGCAGTTAATATATCGGTGGTGAAATTGGTCTTCGCCTGCAGTGTGAAACAGGCTCATGGCAAATCGCCAGTCTCTTTTACACATCAACCAATTTACTTTTCCATTGCAGTCACATGGTATAAAAATATCATCAACATGGGACATAGTTTTAATAAATGTTTCTCTTGCATCTGTAAACTACAGTTATGGCATACAAACCATTTCCCCAAATTAACTGCAATGCTGGTGTGAAATAATCTCATTGTAATATCTGGTTATTACAATTGTCTAGGTCTAGAAATTTTTGTGCTGTCAGTCATAAGGGAATAGATCTGCACCATTGTGCAAGGCAGAAAAGCATCTGTCTATCTTTACTCGGGCTTAATATCTCAGTTATTTTCAAAATATTACCTGGATTAAACAGCACCTAAAATGCAGTAAACTGATGATTAACTTCAAAATTAGTTCATGGGACAGTAACCTGAGACATGAAAGACCACTTTCAATTGAACACAATTATTTCAAAATAACATTAACTTCCCTTTGTCATTTTTAGTTTTCATTTATTTTTTGTAGATTTGTATTTGCATACACAAAACTAGTTTGTAAAGCAAAACTTGATCTTCTAATTTATTGGGTAATCTAGAAGGTAAAGTCATTAATCCCTTGCTTCCACACCAAAGCGACCACGGGTCAGAGGATCAGCACTACAGGGCTGTAGTCCTATGTTCAACCTGCACACCATTTGACAATGCTCCCCTCTGGGAACATGGATTCCAGAATTTATTCTTAAATCTCCTTGTCTTTCCTATTAATTTGCAACTACTTAAGAACATAAGAATTAGGAGTAGGAGTAGGCCATTCAGCCCTCGAGCCTGCTCCGCCATTCAATAAGATCATGGCTGATCTTCTACCTCAACTTCACTTTCCTGCACTATCCCCATATCCCTTGATTCCCTTAATATCCAAAAATCAATCGATCTCTGTCTTGAATATACTCAATGATTGAGCCTCCACAGCCCTCTGGGGGTAGAGAATTCGCTGCGTGAAGTTGTTTCTCCTCATCTCAGTCCTAAATGGCCGACCCCTTATTCTGAGACTGTGACCCTTGGTTCTAGACTCCCCAGCCAGAGGAAACATCCTCCCTGCATTTACCCTGTCAAGCCCTGTAAGAATTGTGTATGTTCCAATGAGATCACCCCTCATTCTTCTAAACTCTAGAGAATATAGGCCTAGTCTATTCAATCTCTCCTCACAGGACAATCCCCCTATCCCAGGAATCAGTCTGGTGAACCTTCGTTGCACCCCCTCTATGGCAAGTATATCCTTCCTTAGGTAAGGAAATCAAAACTATACACAATACTCCAGGTGCGGTCTCACCAGAGCCTTATATAATTGCAGTAAGATGCCTTTACTCTTATACTCAAAGGGCCCGAACTTGGTGGAAGCTAAGTTCTGCCCAAGTGCTGCCCAAAGGACCGCCGAGATACCTGACATTACTTTGGGCGAGAGTTTCATAAAAAAGTCCTTGAAAGATCACTCGGCAGCAAAAAAGGGACTTGTGCCATGAATCTGGGCAGCAGAGGGCGGGAGCTCCCAATCTCGGCGGTAAATGCAATCCTCGCCAAAGTGCCGCCGAGGATTGAGTCGGGCCCAGGGAGGGTGGAACACATAAAAATAAAAGTTAACACAAAAAAAACCCACTGGAAGACCTTTAGGGGACCCAATCCACATAAATTGTTGAAAAAAAAATAAGTTTACTCACCTTTTTTTTCAGGTTTTCATACTTACTGTTGGGGTTAGTTCTGCCTCCATGCGGCGGTCCTTCCCCCTGCTGCCGCCGACTCCCGCCCGGAGGAATCTGCCAGCTCGGCGGGCGGGAGGACACTTATGTGCCTTGCGCGCTAGCAGCTGTCAGCAGGCGGTTTCCAGCGGTCCTCCCTTCCTGCTGGCGGGAGGCCTAGTGGAAACTGGCGGCAGCGGGTGGTAAGGCCACCAAGTTCGGGCCCAAAGCCTCTTGTAATAAAGGCCACAATAACATTTGCGTTCTTAATTGCTTGCTGTACCTGCATGTTAACTTTCAGTTATTCGTGTACAAGGACACCCAGGTCCCTCTGAACACCAACATTTCCCAATCTCTCACTATTTAAAAAATACTCTGCTTTTCTATTTTTCTTACCAAAGTGGATAACTTCACATTTTTCCACATGATATTCCATTTACCATGTTCTTGCCCACTCGCTTAACCTGTATATGTTGCTTTCCATCCTCCTCACAACTTACATTCCCATTAAGCTTTGTATCATCAGCAAACTTGGATATATTACATTTGGTCACCTCAGCCTACATTGCTATAGATTGTGGATAGCTGGGGCCCAGCACCGATCCTTGTGGTACCCCACTAGTTACAACCTGCCAACCCGAAAATGACCCGTTTATTCCTACGCTCTGTTTTCTGTCTGTTAACCAATCCTCAATCAATGCCAATATATTACCCCCAATCCCATGAGCCCTAATTTTGTTTAATAACCTCTTGTGTGGCACCTTACCGAATGAAAGAAAGAAAGAAAGACAGAAAGAAAGAAAGAAAGAAAGAAAGAAAGAAAGCCTTCTAAAAATCGAAATACACCTAATTCACTGGTTCCCCCTTATCTATTCTACTAGTTACAACCTCAAAAAACTCTAATTGATTTGTCAAACATGATTTCCCTTTGATAAATCCATGTTGACTCTGCCCAATCCTATTACTATTTTCTAAGTGCCCTGTTACCACGTCCTTAATAATAGATTCTAGCATTTTCCCTACTACTGCTAACTGGTCTGTAGTTCCCCATTTTCTCTCTCCCTCCTTTCTTAAACAGCTGGGTTACACTAGCTACCTTCCAATCTGCGGGAACCGTTCTAGAATCTATGGAATTTTGGAAGATGACAATCAAGGCATCCACTATCTCGATAGCCACCTCTTTCAAAACCCTAGGATGACGGCCATCAGGTCAAGGGGATTTATCAGCTTTCAATTCCATTAATTTCTCCAGTACTATTTTTCTACTAATACTAATTTCTTTTAGTTCCTCATTCTCGCTAGACTCTTGGGGCTGGATTTTTAGTTTTGCTGTTTTCGGGGCGAAAACGGAGGCGGGGCGGGAAAGTTACCGCCTGGGTAAAGTTTGCGCTGTGTGGAGAAATTTTTGCCATCTGGGCCCTGTGGCAGGGGTGCAGCACAATGAGGGGCATTGTATGACATTCACGGCGCAAAAATGGGAACCTCGCCAACTAAAGTGCGGGGCCGGGAGCGCTCCGAAAGAGGCCTTGGGAGGGGGAAAAAAAATTCACAAAAACATTCAAAAAACATTGCCCACAACACAGATCGCTCCAAATAAAAAAGAATAAACTCTGGAACTTAACTTTTTTGCAGTTTATCTACCTCACCGCTGCGGACAGGGCTGCACCGCAGTGTTTTCACTGGCCATCGCGGGGTGCGTTTCGAGGCATACGGGTTGCGTGCGAGTCGGAAATACTGCTGGTGTCACAGGGAGAGCCATTGTACACCCGGCGCAGCTCTTTCCGGAGGATCGTGACCAGACGCAAAAGACCTCGCCGTTCCATTTTTCGCCACGGAGGGTCAAAACCCGGCGAAACCCAGAGCGCAAACAACCCGAAAATCTAGCCCTTGGTTCTCTACTATTTCTGGGAGGTTTTTTGTGTCTTCTTCTGCGAAGACAGACACAAAGGATTTGTTTAATTTCTCTGCCATTTCCTTATTCCTCATTACAGGGCTCAAATTTGGCCCACCCATTTTTTCGCCGCACTCACCGGAGATGTGCCGACTTCCTAGGGTGAAAACGGTGCCGAAAAGATCTCCCCGGATTCTGGCCGCTCTGTGGCCTCTCCAATGGCTTGACGCGTGGTCTGTCCATTAAGTGGCGGAGCTAGGGCCCTGCGCGAAAAACAGTGCTGGCAGCTCAACGCATGCGCACTTAAAGTTTCGCGCATGCGCAGTAGCTCCTGCCCTCAGCCAGAGGTCCGTCGGAGAAGTTCAGTCCCTCGGAGAAGTCATCCATCAGTTCCTCAGAGAAGTCGTCCACCAGTCCCTCGGAGAAGTCGTTCACCAGTCCCTCGGAGGAGAAGTCGTCGTCCGCCAGTCCCTCGGAGAAGAAGTTGTCGTCCCCCAGTCCCTCAGAGGAGAAGTCATCCTCTGCCAGTCCCTCAGAGGAGAAGTTATCCACCAGTCCCTCGGAGGAGAAGTCCAGTCCCTCGGAGAAGTCCTCGAGAGAGTCAGAGTCGGAGAGAGCGTCGGAGAGGAGTCGCAGTTGGCCCGCTGACTTCCCGGGCCGAGTTAGGAAGGTAGGACTTAAGTTTTATTTTTTATTTATTATTGATGGTTTTTATGCTTCTTGAATGTTGTTGTGAAGGTGTTTAGTGCTTTGCAAGGTCCTCTCTGCTTCCCTTCCCCGCGCCCCCCCCCCCCCCATCTCTGGCTACTTGCGCTGATTTCTTAACTCTCCGCAAGGGTTTTCTGTGCGACCACAAGTGGCCACATACACTGGCCTATGTTAGTTTGTCCAAATTGGCTTAAATTGGCAAAACGGGTGTAGGTGGCTAGTAACGCCCCCTTTTGAAAAATAAACTATATTAAAAAAAAATCCTAACTAACTCACTTACACTGGCGCAAATTAAATGTGCAGAATGGGGATTTTTAAGATGCTCTAGAAAAATCAAATTGCTCCAAAAAAAACGGAACAACTCCTGAGCAAATTTGGGCCCATAATTTCTCCTGTCTCAGCCTGTAAGGGGCCCACATTTACTTTTGCTAATCTTTTCCTTTTTACATACCTATAGAAGCTTTTACAGTCTTTTTTTGACTCTCGTTAGTTTACTCTCATTTTATTTTCTCTTTCTTTATCAATTTCTTGGTCCTCCTTTGGCTGAATTCTAAAATCCTCCCAATCCTCAGGCTTACTGCCCTTTTTTTGGCAATATTATAAGCCTCTTCCTTTGATCTAATGCTATCTTTAACTTCTTTTGTTAGCATGGTTGGACCACTTTTCCTAAGGGGTTGTTGTGCCTTAAAGGAATGTATGTTTGTTGTAAGTTATGCCTTTAAATGCTAGCCATTGCTTGTCTACCATCATACCTTTTAATGTAGTTTCCCTATCTACATTAGCAACTCGCTCCTCATACCTACGTAGTTTGCTTTGTTTAGATTTAAGAACCTAGTTTCGGATTTAACTAAATTACTTTCAAACTCAATATAAAATTCCATCATATTATGGTCACTCTTTCCTAAAGGGCCATTTACTACAAGGTTATTAATTAACTCTTTCTCATTGCACAATACTAGATCTAAAATAGCCTGTTCCCTAGTTGGTTCCGCAACATATTGATCTAGAAAACCATCTTGTATACATTCCATGAATTCATCCTCCACACTATTACTGCAAATTTGGTTTGCCCAGTCTATATATAGATTAAAGTCCCCCATGATTATTGTATAACCCTTGTTCCCTTGTTCCAGGCATCTCTAATTTCCTGATTTATACTGTTCCCTACATTACCACTATTGTTTGGGGGCCTATAAACAACTCCCACCAATGTTTTCTGCCCCTTGCTGTTTCTTAGCTCCACCCAAACTGAATCTACTTCTTGATTTTCCAAGCTAAGATCCTTTCTCTCTACTGTCTTTATCCCATCCTTTAGTATCAGAGCTACCCCTCCTCCTTTTCCATTTTGCCTACCTCTTCTAAAAATTAAGTATCCTGGAATATTTAGTTCCCAACCTTGGTCATTTTGTAACCATGTCTCCGTAATGGCTATTAGATCAAACCTATTAATTTCTATCTGCGCTATTAATTCATCTATTTTGTTCCGAATGCTTTGTGCATTCAGATATAATGCCTTTAGCTGTGACATGTTTCTATTTTTTCCTGATGCCACCTTGGCCAGTGATGCTCTAGTACCTTTGTTACTCTCTCTGTCCCTTCCTGACACACTGCTTATTTTTACCCAGCCTTGACATTTCTCTTCCTGCTTTTCAATGTATTCTTTTCTGAATCCTCCGAACTCCCATCCATTAGTTTAAAGCCCCCATCTACTGCCCTGATTATTACTATTGAACCATAGAAAAATCATAACTTTTCATGAATATTGAAAAGTATTAGCTTCAATGGGGAACTCGCCAATCATGCTATCAATCTGTGCATGATCTAATTTTAGAGATGAACCATCCCTCCAGTCACCAGGGCCATCCACAAGCCAGCATGTAAGATTCATCGGCCAAGAACTTCAGGATGTTTATGCCTCCCGTTAGCGCCCCCGGGCATGGCGCCGCTAACGACTCCCACTAAAATCAGTGGGAGTATAGCGGTGGCGGTAACCCATAGAGTCCCACTCCACTGCACTGCCGATGTTGACGTCATCACCATGCGCAGAGCCCCGTTATTGGCCCGGAACAAAAATTGGGGAGCGCCCCCTGAAGCTGCGTCAGGCAATGCCAGCTACAGTTTCAGGGGACGTGAATCGAGCTGCAGGCTGCTCGTGGGGCGATATTTAAAGGGGAGGTGGCGGCCATTTAAAAAAAAAATTCTGTCCATCTTTCCGAGCGCCCCATTGGCGCTTTCAATGCGGGTTCCATGCCACAATTGGTCAGCCCGGCACTTGTTTGAGTGCTAGGTTGTTGGCACGGCACCCCCACTCCCCAGTGGTCCAGGCAGGCCCAGTTTTCCAGTGCAGAGTTTGCAGCTTGGGCCCTTCCCTTTAATTAAGAGAAGAGTCCATCCGACATGGCAGCGTTACGTGGCCCGGTACGGAGCGCTGAGCCCCGCTCCCTACGTGTCCGCCCCGCTTGCGCACAAGAAAGGAAGTGGAGTGCATTATTTAATGCTCCATTTCCTTTCGGGGGCGGTAACCTGAAGTTCTACAATGACTTAGAATATGCTGGACTTGCGCGCCCGGCGCAAAATGTCTTGCCTCCCGGATGTTATCGCCTCCAAACGAGGCACAACGGAATTTCACCCCCAGAGTATCATGTATTCTAAGTCATTGTAGGCTGCACAACATCATGAAAACAATGTATGAATGGATGGCTTTGTGTTATAACTGAAGAACTGTGTGTCAGCCTTGGTTCAGTGGTAGCACTCTCACATCTAAATCAAATGCTTGTGGGCTCAAACCCCACTTCAGAAACTTCAGCACTTAATCTAGGCTAACACTTGATGTAGCACTGAGAGAGTGCTGCATTGTTCAAGATGCTATCTTTCAGATGAGATGTCAAACTGAGGCCCTGTCTGCCCCTATCAGGTGGATATAAAATATCTCATGGCAAGAGCAGAGGAGATATCTTCGCCAACATTTATCCCTCAACCAACACCATTAACAAAACAGACTTTTGGGTCACTCATTTCATTGCTTATGGGAGCTTGTTGTGGGCAAAAAGTGACTACTTTGTTTGCAATGATTACACTTTAAAAAGAGTACTTAATTTGCTGTGAAGCACTTTGGGAGGTCATGAGAACATGAAAGGCGCTATATAAATGGTAGTTCTTTTGTAAAAAGTAGAAAAAAGTCAACAGGTCCAATTTTCTGATTTAAACCCAAAGACCTGCCAGGAAACTGTTGCCTAGTTTTTACGACACTCACTCCAGCTGTGCAGGATCATAGACTGGACTGGGGTCAGTGAAAACAATGGGAATAGGGTGAGGAACTGGAGTGGGAGCAGGGCCTGGAACTGCAGCAAGAACAATTTGTGAGGGAGTGAAGCCGGAGGGCTCTGAGTGGGCACTGGGGCAATGAAGAAGCAGAACTGGTGTGCTTGGCTGGGCTAGGCCTAGGTGGGAGGGATGAGCAGAATTGAAGACCTCAGTGATGGGGAGAGAGGAGATTTGATAGAGGTGTTTAAATTCATGAAGGGTTTAGATAGAGTAAATAAAGAGAAACTGTTTCCAATGGTTGATTGGTCGATAACCAGACGACACAGATTTAAAGTGATTGGCCAAAGAACCAGTGGCAATATGAGAAAAAAAATGTTTACGCAACGAGTGGTTAGGATTTAGGATTAGGGTGGTGGTTACAGATTCAATATGTGGAAAGAGAAGGGGATTGGGACTAACTGGATTGCTCTTTGAAAGAGCCGGCACAGACTCGAATTTGATGATTCTATGATAATGGAGCCAGATGTAAAGCCCAAATAGACAAACAGGAGCAGAGCTGGAGCACTCAGGGAAGTAGTGTGTTGATTTTTTTTCCCAGTGATTTGATTTGTTTGTGATAACATGTGGTTAGTCTGGGCTAAATAGCAACATTAGGTGCTCACCACAATATTACAATCATACAATAGTAAACGTAATCAGGCAAAAGGGGGCCGAAATTCCTTGGGACATGATCTCAGTTTGAAATTTTCAATTGACTGAGCCTCAACAGTTTTTTGAGGAGCAGAGTTCCAGATTTCCACTTCCCTTTGTGTGAGAAAGTGTTTCCTGACATACCCCAGAACAACCGAGCTCTAATTTTAAGATTGTGCCCCCTTTGTTCTGAACTCCCCCACCAGAGGAAATAGTTTCTCTCCATCTATCCTATCAACTGCTTTGATCTTCTTGAACACCTCAATTATATCACCCCTTCATCTTCTATACTCAAGGAAATACAAGCCTAGTCTATGCAATCAGTTTTATAATTTATCCTTTTTAGCCCTGGTATCATTCTGATGAATCTGCACTGGACACCATCCAAGGCCAATATAACCTTCCTGAGGTGCAGTGCCCCGAACCGAACGCAGTACACTAAATGCTGTCTATCCAGAGATTTATACACTATAACATAACTTCCACCTCTTTGTAGTCCACATGACCTCACCAGATTTTGTAGCGCAGCTGTAAGCACTATGTGGGGATATCTCTAGCACCTGCCTGCCCCGTACAGCCAGATACTCTAGCACCTTCCCACTGTTGGGGATAATCGCTAAGGCTCCTTCTCCCCCGGACCACAGTCATGTCCTCCTCGGCCAAACATTTTTTCAAAAACAATCTGCCTTCTCTCCTGGAGTTCAGGCCTCTTCCATGGCCTGGACCTCGCTGGTGGGGCCCATCTCCACCCTTTTGGAGTTTGATACACGCCAGCTCACTCGGTGTACTGACCTCCACAGATATGTTGGGTCCTGACCGAGCCAATGGAGTCAGAGTCCTCACCATAGGGAGTCTCTGCCCCTGCCTCTGAGCCTCTGACAACATTTGTGGCATTTAAGGAGTGTGCAAAAATTCTGTCCTTTACAAGGCAAGCAGGAAACGACAGAAAAGGCAGAGACCTGGTATAACTGGGTTTCCGCTATTTTGGTGGGGGTGTTTGCGGGGTAGAAGTTTCACCGGTCTCCTGCTGCAGTTCTGGTAGGAAATTGTCACAACCCTTGAGAAATTTTGACCCCAAGATTTTTAATGCAAGCTTATCTCCCATGGCATTGCTCACATATAGCATGGGTTCTGAAGCACAGTTGTGATGTTAGCTACATAGGATTACATAGGATATAGGACACAGAAACAGGCCATTTGGCCCAACCAGGCCATGCCAGTGTTATACTCTACTCGAGCCTCCTCCCAGCTTTTCCTCATCTAAATCTATCAGCATAATCCTCTATTCCCTTCTCATATGATTGTCTGGCCTTGTCTTAAATACATCTATGCTATTTACTTCTAGCACTCCCTGTGGTAGCGAGTTCCACATTCCCACTATTCTCTGGGTAAAGATGTTTTTTCGGAATTCCCTATTGGATTTCTTGGTGAATATCTTATAAATTATGGCCTCTAGTTATGCTCTTCCCCACAATTGGAAACATTCTCTCTGTATCCACTCTATCAAAACCGTTCATAATTTTAAAGACCTCTATAGGTCACCCCGAGCCTTCTTTTTTGTGTACCCTCGCATTTCTGGTATCATCTTCATGTAAATTCAGATTCATGTAAATCTTCTCTGCACCCTCTCCCGTGCCTCTGTATCCTTTTTATAATATGGCGACTAGAACTGTACGCAGTATTCTGTGTGGTCTAACCAAGATTCGATACAGGTTTAGTATAATGTTCCTACTTTTCAATTCTATACCTCTAGAAATAAACCCTAGTGACCAGTTTGCATTTTTTACGGCTTTGCTAACCTGTGTCACAGCTTAGTGATTTGTGTACTTGTACGCCGCAATCCCTTTGTTCCTCTACCCCAACCAGACTCGCACCCTCCAAGTAATAAGTGACCTCCTTATTCCTCCTACCAAAATGTAATACCTCACATTTATCTGTGTTGAACTTCATTTGCCAATTATATGGCCCATTCTGCAAGTTTATTAATGACCTCCTGTAATCTGTTGCAGTCCTCCTCAGTATTGACTATCTCCCACCTGCCCCTCCCTAATTTGGTGTCATCTGCAAATTTAGAAATTGTGTTTTTGATTCCAAAGTCTAAATCATTAATATAAATTGTGAACAACAGTGGTCCCAGCATTGATCCTTGGTGAAATGTAGCTATGGTTAATTGGGTTATCCCTCTGAGGCTATTGCTTAAGGTACTTCCTGTGATGAACTGGTCTAAGTAGACAAATCATGGGGTCAATTAGTGTCTTGACTCCTGGGGAAAGTTTTGGTAGAGCAGCAGCTGCATTTTTGTTTCCCACCTTCAGGGATACCAGCAGGGAATGACTGGCTTTCTTTCACTTTCATTTATATTTTTGAAACTCTGAGGTGTGATGTCTGAACTGCAAGATCAAAAATTTGATAGGCATGTGCTAGAAGCAAGAGAGGTTACATATTCTTGTGTATAACATATAGACACACATACACATACTAGCAGATCCCCCGTGGTGTTGCTCATGATGAGTCAGAGGTTATGCTGTTTTATGCTTTATTTTCCTGGGTCATTTACGCCATATTTTTGGCGCATGCCTTTTGTTTTGGCATAATTATTTAATTCAAAGAGCTAGACGTTCCATTATGGTCACTTGGGCGATATTTCTGGCCCTAGTGCTTTTTTTATTTTTCAGGATCGCTGGAATATCACCCATTTTAAAAACCGCTAGTTTCGCCTTTTTAATTTGGGCTATAGCCTTAGCGACGTGAAATGGGCCTTAGCGATGTATTCAGTTGTACAAGGCTGGCGTCCATAGCAACGGCCGTTCTGCGCATGCGTGTTTTTGTTTCGGGCAAAGAACTTTTTCCATGGGGGTTGACAGAGAGACCAGGGGACCTGGTCCTCATCAATAACATTATAGAACCTTTCTTTTATTCTAGCCCCTGTTGCTTTATAATATAAAATCTATCAGCCAACTGAGGTGAACTCCATTTCCTTCCTCATGGGATGACATACCCTGGTTCTGCTTCTACTTGTACTGTGGACCAGAGGAGGAAAAAATCCATGATTTATTAAGCCTGACATTACAACAATGTACTTGTATGTAGCTTTTCTCATTTTATTCTCCCATCTCTATTCTGCAGCATGTGATTAGTGATCAATACTGGTTGAGAAATTACAGGCCCCATCACTATAAATCACTATAAATGCCCTTAATTTGTCCTCAACAAATACAACTGTGATTAGATGATTGGCAAGAGTCAAAAAGGCCCTTAAAATCATTCACAAATTGATTCTCCTGACAGCCTTTTGCTACAGATCCTCCCCATAGTGCCAAGTAGTGCCGAGTTATTGCAGCTTTTCTTCAGTGTATTTTTGGGCCAGCGATCATTTGGGCAAATTGTGGGCAAATAGTGCCGAAAATAGTGCTCGGAGATAATCTGGGCCTTAATCGGGTGCAAGTTTTCATTATAAGCACTATTCTCGGCCTTGCACGAGGAGGACGCCATTTTTCTTCTTAAAGTAGGCGAGGCAATGCAGCTCATTCAGCAATGCCGAAAGTTGGGCCTGCGATAAATGAGCTATAATCGAGCGCTAGTTTCCACTTTTCAGCAAATATGGATGATAGCCTGCATCTCAGCTCTTATATGGGCGCTAAATGGGCGATAAATGGGCGATGATGTGCCAAAAGTTAAACTTGCCTCCTGGAATCTGCGCTGGCGTAACTTCTTTAGTGTTGATTTTTCTACGTTAGGTTTTTTTGACATCATCGTTTCGCCTCATCTCTGCGCCAGTTTTCATCATTTTTCGCAGTTTGCCCCCAATTTTTTTATCCCAGGTCGGCGTATCTGGCCACTCCCGAAAAAGCTTCTGGTGAGTTAACAGAAAGCAGCCACATTGAAAAATCGGCGCTGAAAGACGTCATTATTTTTCATCGAAGTTTTTGGAGGGAGTGTCTAACACTTGAAATATCCATAATAAAGTTCAACTGTTTTTACCTTTCAGCGGAATACACGGAAGTTTCTTGGATTCCTGAAGTTTTCATTTTTCTTTACTCACACGCCACCACTGGACGTCTTCAAGCAGGGCTGGAGGGGGGGGTCATAGCGGCGGCTGTCAGAGTCGGCCCTGCGCCCGGACATGGGCTCGGGGCTTTGCTGGACAAACCTGGGGGGGGGAGAGGGGAGGGTGAGGTGGCGATCGGAAGGCTTCTGCATTGAGCCCGGGGAGGGAGGTGATGATCGGAAAACTTCTGCACTGAGCCCGGGGAGGGAGGTGATGATCAGAAGGCTTCTGCAGTGAGCCCGGGGAGGGAGGTGAAGATCGGAAAACTTCTGCACTGAGCCCGGGGAGGGAGGTGACGATCAGAAAACTTCTGCACTGAGCCCGGGGAGGGAGGTGATGATCAGAAAACTTCTGCACTGAGCCCGGGGAGGGAGGTGATGATCGGAAGGCTTCTGCACTGAGCCCGGGGAGGGCGGTGATGATCGGAAAACTTCTGCACTGAGCCCGGGGAGGGAGGTGATGATCAGAAGGCTTCTGCATTGAGCCCGGGGAGGGAGGTGATGATCAGAAGGCTTCTGCATTGAGCCCGGGGAGGGAGGTGATGATCAGAAGGCTTCTGCATTGAGCCCGGGGAGGGAGGTGATGATCAGAAAACTTCTGCACTGAGCCCGGGGAGGGAGGTGATGATCGGAAAACTTCTGCACTGAGCCCGGGGAGGGAGGTGACGATCAGAAGGCTTCTGCACTGAGCCCGGGGAGGGAGGTGATGATCGGAAAACTTCTGCACTGAGCCCGGGGAGGGAGGTGATGATCAGAAGGCTTCTGCACTGAGCCCGGGGAGGGAGGTGACGATCAGAAGGCTTCTGCACTGAGCCCGGGGAGGGAGGTGACGATCAGAAGGCTTCTGCACTGAGCCCGGGGAGGGAGGTGATGATCGGAAAACTTCTGCACTGAGCCCGGGGAGGGAGGTGATGATCGGAAGGCTTCTGCATTGAGCCCGGGGAGGGCGGTGATGATCGGAAAGCTTCTGCACTAGGCACAAGACTCCAATGAGTTGTGGGGGCTGGGGGGGAGGGGGTTGGGGGCGGGGAAGAGAAGTCCATCCTTACAGACCTTGGGGAGAGAGAACAAAGAACCTATCCTGCCTGCTGTATTAATAATGGAACAAATAATGAAAATGATTCAGATTTAATGTAAAATATATTTTATTCAAAAGTTTAACAAACAGTTCTTTGTACTTTAGTTAACTTTAATAAAATTATTCTTGCATCAAACTTTAAAGTTTCAGTTACGATCACTTAAAAACTTTCAGATCACTTCCTAACTTTTAAACTTGTAAATTTACATAACTTACAAAAATCTTTTAATTTGAGAATTTTACAACAGTAACAATAATAATAACAACAACAGCAGCAAAGAAAGGCTGCACCCATCTCTCCTCCATCTTATTCTAAGATCGCCCGCCGCGCTTGTTCTTGGTGTCTCTGCCCCTGCCCGCAGGTGGTGGCACAGTGTTTCTGGGGTTGGTACCAAGCTTATTCTTTCTGAGATCTCGGGTATTGCGCACCTGTTCGGGGGGTGGGGTGGGTGGCATGTGGCAATGTGGAGGACCCAGCTTGGGCTCTTCAGAGGCTGGTGTTGGGATTGGAGTGGGAGTGGCAGTTGATTCGATGGTAAGGTATGCTTATTGTTACAAGTCATATCCAGTTACAGTCATGTATAGCATGGTAAGATACAGTTATATACAGTAATGTGAGATACATGACGCCGTCTCCCCCCGTTTATCTTCCTCCCTCTCCCCCGTTCATTTCCCCCTCTCCCCCCGTTCATCTTCCCCCCCTCGCCCCCCCCGTTCATCTTCTCCCCTCCTCCCCATTCATCTTCTCTTTCCCCCCCACTCTCCTCTTCCTCCCTCTCTTCTCTTCCACCCCTCTCTTCTCTCCCCCCTCCTCTCTCCCACCCCCCTCCTCTCTTCTCTCCCCCCTCCTCTCTTCTCTGCCCCCCTCTCTTCTCTCTCCCCCCCTCTCTTCTCCCCCCCCCCTCATCTCCTCCCCCCTCTCTTCTCCCTGGTGCTGCAGTAGGTGAGTAGAAATATTTTTTTATTTATTGAGTGGTTTTTTATTATTTTTTTAATTTTTAATTTTTAATTTTTTTTAATTGATTTATTGGTTGATTTATCATTTATTATTGATGATGGCTCTTTATTTGTAAAAGTGAAGTGTTTAATGTTTTTAAATCCCCCTTCCCGCGCCCCCCCCCCCCCCAATCTCTCGATCCCTACGCCTGATTTCTAAGTGTAGGCAAGGTTTTTCTGAGCTTACAAAAATCTACACTTACTCCATTCTAAGTTAGTTTGGAGTAAGTTTTCGCTGCCTAAACTTGCAAAGCAGGCGTAAGTGGCTGGACACGACACCTTTTGAAAAAAAAAATCTGTTCTAAAATGAAACTATTCTAACTCACTAGAACTGGAGCAAACTAAATGCTGAGAATAGCAATGTCTAAGATGCTCCATTCTGAACTAGTTGCTCCAAAAAAATAGGAGCAACTCAGGCCGAAACTTGAGCCTATTGACTGTCATTATTTTTGTTTGGTCCAAAAGTCAAACATAATTTAATGCCTATGTCTCCCAACTGTATCACAATTTGATTGAGCTGTTTGGAGTAATTATCCATCCTACCACAGACATTTTTTGTGTTGTTCACACTAGTCTGTAGCACACAGTAAACTGCTGATGTTAGTTTTCTTATAAGGTTATTATGGAGGATGTGTGATAGCACTTATTGAAATACAGACAGGAAAGTTCAAATCATCTTTCTGCTGTTCTGAATAGTTTTCACTAAACACAGTAAAAAGGAGATTAGGACCAGGCCTACAGTATCTGACAGTCAAATTCTCTTTACCAAAAATATTGCCAAGAACTCTAATCTTCAATAAGTTTGTACAGTTTGTGTATGAATGTCCTGAAAACTGTTTACATGGGCTCATTTGCTCTTAGTCCCTTCCCAATCCTTTCCAATTCCAATGGTTTTCCAAAGGAAGTTACCCAACCAAGGCAAAAGTTAGTTTTAAAAGAGTTTTACGCCGGTACAATTGGTATTGGCCCTGATACATGGCAATTTTATAAAAGTTTTGAGACTTTCCCCATATCTGGCTTTAGCGGTGCTGGGGTATATTTACCTCCAGACACTAATATGATTGAAAAGCGCAGTGCAAGTTTTCTTTTAGGGTTGGTAAATGCTGGAGTAGTTATAGTTACATTAAGCTACTATGGTCTAAAGCTTACCCCCTTTGTTATAGAATCATTAAAATTACTGTGTAGAAGAAGCCATTCATAACAGTGCTAGCACGTGAACTGGAGGTATCTCTTCTCATTCAATTTTCTTGTCTTTTCTCCATATCATTTGTATTTTTCCTTTTCAAATATTTATCCACTTCCCTTTTAAATGATGTTGTAGCCTTTCTCTCAATAGTAACAAGTGATAAAATATTCCGTGTTCTAATCACCCTCTATGCGAAAACATGTCTTCTAACTCACCCCTTTATCAGTCTGTCCCTTTATTACAAATTCACCAACCAGTAGAAATAATCTTTCATTATTTACCTGCTTAAAACCCCTCATCATTTTGAAAATCTTTGTTAGATTCCCCCTTAGCCTTCTCTGTGAATTAAACACCTGTACAATTGGTACTGACACGATCCATAAATATTTTAGTTTCTGAGCCATACAGGAGGGTGGGTATTACTACAGCCCTGTAGGCCATGAGCTTATTGGCAATTTTGAGGGCCTGGTCTTCAAACACTCTTTTCCTCAGGCAACTGAAGGCTGCACTGGCACACTGGAGGCGGTGTTGGATCTCATTGTCAATGCCTGCTCTTGTTGATAGGAGGCTCCCCGAGATAAGGAAAGTGGTCCATGTTGTCCAGGGCTGCGCCGTGGATCTTGATGACTGCAGGGCAGCCCTGTGCGGCGAAGACAGGCTGGTGGAGGACCTTTGTCTTACTGATGTTTAGCGTAATAGAAACATAGACATAGAAAATAGGTGCAGGAGTAGGCCATTCGGCCCTTTGAGCCTGCACCGTCATTCAATGAGTTCATGGCTGAACATGCAACTTCAGTACTCCATTCCTGCTTTCAGTACCCCATTCCTGTAAGGCCCATGCTTTCGTACACCTCAGTAAATATGTCGACTATGTCCTGGAGTTCAGCCTCTGTATGTGTGATGTATTTGCAGCCATGCTCTGTACCATGTAATTACATGTAATAGCCAACAGATGGGGAAAGCCCGGGAGGCACACATTACTGCACCTCGTGCTGCCTCCCTATATAAAGCAGGCTCCCCCTGCAGTGCTCGCTTTTGGAGTTTACATTAAACCTAAAGGTCACAAGGTGATCAGCTCCAGCATGGGCCACCTGTGACTTATTATAGTGATAAGCATACGTATCAACTGGCGACGAGGATAGGATACTAACACGCAGCTATGGCCACCATTGACTACATCGAGCAATATTGCATCGGGGAAGACTGGGATGACTTCATTGACCGGCTGGATCAATGCTTTGTCATGAAAGACTTAGAGGGAGCCATGAATGCCAGCAAACGCAGGGCCGTCCTCCTTACGGTCTGCGGATCACGGGCATACGCATTGATCAAGGAGCTACTGGCCCCGACGAAACCCGCTGAGAAAACTGTGTGAGCTAGTTCGAAATCACCTAAAGCCGAAACGCAGTGCGCTCCTGGCGAGGTACCATTTCTACACCCACCGGGGCGGAGTAGGCCAAGACGTGGCAGCGTTCATTGCTGAGCTAAGGCGTCTTGCTGGGCCATGCAAATTCGGGATAGTTCTTGAAGAAATGTTAAGAGACTTCTTCGTTTTGGGAATCGGGAACAAAGGGATTTTCTGCAAATGGCTAGCGGAGGAAGATTTGGACAGCCAAAGCCACCCTAATTGCTCAGGCATACATGGCCAGAGAGGAAGAAACAAAGCTAGTCTACTCACAATTTAGGAATCACCCAGGGCCAAACACCCTGAATAAGCTAAATTCGTTGGCAGACAGGAGAAGTGCCCCTTGCTGGGCTAATGCGACCTCTGCTCGACTCGAGATGACTCACTCACCACAACAATGGACTAATGTGAAGAGATCAGTCCTTGTGAATGCAAGTCCATCAGCAACCTGTTGGCGCTGTGGAGGGGTCATTGCGCAAACCAGTGCAGGTTCCAACAATATGTCTGCAAGAATTGCTCAATGATGGGGCACCTCCAATGAATGTGTAAATGTGCTGCAACTCGATACGTAGCGGAGGATGGGAGGTCAAGCGTAGATCCTGAGGATCACACAGAGATGACCGAGGAGGAAGAGGTACATGGGGTGCACGTGCATGAAGTGCACACCTTTACCAACAAGAGTCCCCTGATTATGATGAACGTTAAACTGAACGGCATACTGGTACCGATGGAACTGGACTTGGGTGCGAGCCAATCGATCTTGAACCAGAAGGCCTTCGAGAAGTTATGGGCAAACAAGGTACACAGGCCCAAGCTGAGCCCGATCGATGCGAAGCTGTGCACCTACACTAGAGAGATTATCCCGGTCCTTGGAAGTGCAATGGTTCAGGTGCTGTATGATGGTTCTGTGCATAAATTGCCACTATGGATTGTTCCCGGTAACGGGCCCATGCTGCTTGGCAGAAGCTGGCTACGGAAATGGGGCGATGTAAAAGCTTTAACTGGAAATGGGGCGATGTAAAAGCATTATCGTCGGTGGAGAAAGCCACGTGTGCGCAGGTCTAAGACAAGTTTCCGTCACTGTTCCAGCCTGGTATCGGCAGCTTCACAGGGGCCAAGGTGGCAATTCACCTCAGCCCAGAAGCGAGACCTGTTCACCACAAGGCCAGAACGGTCCCTTACATGAAGCGGGAGAAAGTAGAAGTTGAGCTAGATCAGTTTCAGCGCGAAGGCAACATATCACCAGTGGAATTTAAAAACTGGGGCAGTCCAATTGTCCCAGTTCTTAAAAGTTATGGGCAAACAAGGCACACAGGCCCAAGCTGAGCCCAATCGATGCGAAGCTGCGCACCTACACTAGAGAGCTTAAAAGGCCAGAAATAGCAGTGAACCCGGGGACTGGGGGAAATTTAGAACTCAGCAGAGGAGGACAAAGGGTTTGATTAGGGCAGGGAAAATAGAGTACGAGAAGAAGCTTGCAGGGAACATTAAGATGGACTGCAAAAGTTTCTATAGATATGTCAAGAGAAAAAGGTTAGTAAAGACAAACGTAGGTCCCCTGCAGTCAGAATCAGGGGAAGTCATAATGGGGAACAAAGAAATGGCAGACCAATTGAACAAGTACTTTGGTTCGGTATTCACGAAGGAGGACACAAACAACCTTCCGGATATAAAAGGGGTCAGAGGGTCTAGTAAGAAGGAGGAACTGAGGGAAATCCTTATTAGTCAGGAAATTGTGTTGGGGAAATTGATGGGATTGAAGGCCGATAAATCCCCAGGGCCTGATGGACTGCATCCCAGAGTACTTAAGGAGGTGGCCTTGGAAATAGCGGATGCATTGACAGTCATTTTCCAACATTCCATCGACTCTGGATCAGTTCCTATCGAGTGGAGGGTAGCCAATGTAACCCCACTTTTTAAAAAAGGAGGGAGAGAGAAAACAGGGAATTATAGACCGGTGAGCCTGACATCAGTAGTGGGTAAAATGATGGAATCAATTATTAAGGATGTCATAGCAGCGCATTTGGAAAGAGGTGACATGATAGGTCCATGTCAGCATGGATTTGTGAAAGGGAAATCATGCCTGACAAATCTTCTGGAATTTTTTGAGGATGTTTCCAGTAGAGTGGACAAGGGAGAACCAATTGATGTGGTATATTTGGACTTTCAGAAGGCTTTCGACAAGGTCCCACACAAGAGATTAATGTGCAAAGTTAAAGCACATGGGATTGGGGGTAGTGTGCTGACATGGATTGAGAACTGGTTGTCAGACAGGAAGCAAAGAGTAGGAGTAAATGGGTACTTTTCAGAATGGCAGGCAGTGACTAGTGGGGTACCGCAAGGTTCTGTGCTGGGGCCCCAGCTGTTTACATTGTACATTAATAATTTGGACGAGGGGATTAAATGTAGTATCTCCAAATTTGCGGATGACACTAAGTTGGGTGGCAGTGTGAGCTGCGAGGAGGATGCTATGAGGCTGCAGAGTGACTTGGATAGGTTAGGTGAGTGGGCAAATGCATGGCAGATGAAGTATAATGTGGATAAATGTGAGGTTATCCACTTTGGTGGTAAAAACAGAGAGACAGACTATTATCTGAATGGTGACAGATTAGGAAAAGGGGAGGTGCAACGAGACCTGGGTGTCATGGTACATCAGTCATTGAAGGTTGGCATGCAGGTACAGCAGGCGGTTAAGAAAGCAAATGGCATGTTGGCCTTCATAGCGAGGGGATTTGAGTACAGGGGCAGGGAGTTATTGCTACAGTTGTACAGGGCCTTGCTGTGGCCACACCTGGAGTATTGTGTACAGTTTTGGTCTCCTAACTTGAGGAAGGACATTCTTGCTATTGAGGAAGTGCAGCGAAGATTCACCAGACTGATTCCCGGGATGGCAGGACTGACATATCAAGAAAGACTGGATCAACTGGGCTTGTATTCACTGGAATTTAGAAGAATGAGAGGGGATCTCATAGAAACATTTAAAATTCTGACGGGGTTAGACAGGTTAGATGCAGGAAGAATGTTCCCAATGTTGGGGAAGTCCAGAACCAGGGGTCACAGTCTAAGGATAAGGGGTAAGCCATTTAGGACCGAGATGAGGAGAAACTTCTTCACCCAGAGAGTGGTGAACCTGTGGAATTCTCTACCACAGAAAGTTGTTGAGGCCAATTCACTAAATATATGCAAAAAGGAGTTAGATATAGTCCTTACTACGAGGGGGATCAAGGGGTATGGCGAGAAAGCAGGAATGGGGTACTGAAGTTGTATGTTCAGCCATGAACTCATTGAATGGCGGTGCAGGCTCGAAGGGCCGAATTTTCTATGATTCTATGTTTCTAATTAGAATCTGTGGAGATTATAAAGTAACCATAAGCCGAGTATCGTTACAGGACCGGTACCCGTTACCCAAGGTGGAGGATTTGTTCGCGATCCTGTCGGGCAGAAAGCTGTTTTCGAAATTGGACCTCACCTCGGCGTACATGACTCAGGAGCTGGCGAAATTGTCCAAGAAGCTGACGTGCATAAACACACACAAGGGGCTGTTTGCATACAACCGGTGCCCTTTCGGGATCCGTTCAGTGGCTGCGATCTTCCAGCAAAACTGGAGAGCCTGCTGAAATCTGTCCTGGGAACGGTCGTCTTCCAAGACGACATCTTGATCACCGGACACGACACTGATGAACACCTCCATAACCTGGAAGACGTGCTACGCCGACTAAATCGAGTAGGTCTAAGATTGAAATGAACCAAATGCGTCTTCTTGGCACCAGAGGTGGAATTCCTGGGATGAATTGCAGCAGATGGCATCAGACCCTCAGACTCCAAGACGGAGGTGATCGAGAAGGCCCCGAGACCACGCAACACAACGGAGCTGCGCTCGTTTCTAGGACAACTAAACTACTTTGGTAACTTTCTGCCTGGACTTAGCACTTTGCTTGAACCATTACATGTACTGCTCTGTAAGGGTGATGACTGGGTCTGGGGTAAAAATCAAGAAACTGCTTTCGAGAAGGCCAGAAACTTATTCTGCTCAAACAAACTACTGCCGCTGTATGATCCCTGTTTTAGCGTGCGATGCGTCATCCTACGGGATCAGGTGTGTGCTTCAGCAAGCGAACATGTTGGGTAAGCTCCAACCTGTAACGTCTGCGTCCCGCAGCCCTACCAGGGCTGAAAGGGGGCTCTAGCTTGTGTGTACGTGGTAAAAAAGATGCACCAGTACCTATTTGGCCGGCAGTTCGAACTAGAAACCGACCACAAGCCGCTCACGTCGTTATTCTCTGAGAGCAAAGGCATTAATACCAATGTCTCAGCTTGAATTCAGAGGTGGCATTAACGCTGTCCGCTTACGACGACATGATCCGCCATATACCAGGCACCGATAACTGCACAGATGCGCTCAGCCGGCTCCCGCTCGCCACCACTGAGGGTAAAGCGGAGCAGTCCGCGGAACTGGTCATGGCCATGGAAGCCTTTGCGGGTGATAAGAATCTGGACCAGCCAAGACCCACTGCTGTCCCAGGTGAAAAACTGTAAATTAAGTGGAAACTGGGCAACCACGTATGGAGAGATGCATGGCGATTTTAAGCCGTTTCACTGGTGCAAAGACAAGTTATCCGTGCAGGCCGACTGCATTTTGTGGGGAAATCGCGTAGTCCTGCCCAAGAAGGGCAGAGATTTATTTTGTCAAGGATCTCCATAGCACACATCCCGGCATCGTAATGATGAAAGCCATTGCGAGACCGCACGTGTGGTGGCCCGGCATCGATGCAGACTTAGAGTCGTGCGTACGCTGGTGCAACATGTGCGCACAACTCAGCAACGCACCCAGGGAAGCCCCCCTGAGCCTGTGGTTCTGGCCCTCCAAACCCTGGTCCCGCATCCATGTAGATTACATGGGTCCCTTTCGAGGGAAAATGTTCCTAGTTGTAATTGATGCTTATTCTAAATGGATCGAATATGTTATAATGTCATCCAACACATCCACTGCCACAATCGAGAGCCTTCGCACAATGATCGCCACCCATGGTCTGCCCGACGTCCTTGTTAGTGACAATGGACCGAATTTCGCGAATTTATGTGCTGTAACGGCATAAAGCATGTCAGGTCGACCCCGTTCAACAAACTAGCCTCCAATGGCCAAGCTGAACGGGCAGTGCAGATCATAAAACAGGGCATGCAGCGAGTGACGGAAGGCCCCTTGCAGACCCGTCTGTCTCGCGAGCTGCTTGCATATCGGACGAGGCCCCGCTCATTCACAGGGGTTCCGCCCGCCAAACTCCTCATGACGAGGACCCTCAAATCAAGGTTGTCCCTCGTGCACCAGGTTTTAAGTGAGATTGTCGAAAACCGGCGTCTTAAGTAATGTACATATCATGACCGCAACTCTGTAACACGTTGTATCAATGATGATGACCCTGTTTTCGTGCTGAACTTTGGTACGGGCCCCAAGTGGCTCGCAGGCTCTGTCGTAATTAAAGAGGGGAGTAGGGTATTCATGGTAAGACTCACTAATGGCCAAACCTGCAAAAAGCACATCAATCAAACCAAATTATGGTTCACCGATGATCCAGAACCGCTGGATGACTACAGTGACATCGACTTCCAACCACAAGCAACAGAACCAGCAGTTCACCAAAAGGCAGAACCCGTCGCACCGGACAGTCCGACCAGAGCCGCAGCATCGCAAGGCAGCGACACTCCGGTCAGGCCGCCCATACCCAGCGTGTCCAACTCAGACGCTCAACCAGAGAGCGCAGACCCTGGGTCAGGCTCGACCTGTAAACCACATCGAAGACTTGGGGGGAAGTGTTGTGATGTATTTGCAGCCATGCTCTGTACCATGTAATTACATGTAATAGCCAACAGATGGGGAAAGCCCGGGAGGCACACATTACTGCACCTCGTGCTGCCTCCCTATATAAAGCAGGCTCCCCCTACAGTGCCCACTTTTGGAGTTTACATTAAACCTAAAGGTCACAAGGTGATCAGCTCCAGCATGGGCCACGTGTGATTTATTATACTGATAAGCATACGTATCAGTATGTGTGCAGACGCAGTTGTCTTCCCCGTACTGTAGCTCGACGACAGAGGTTGGGGTGGTCTTGGATCTGGCCTGGAGACGGCGAAGGTTGAACAGATTCCCACTGATTCTGTAGTTTAGTTCCACTCCAGCGGGGACCATGGAGACCAGAAATATGGACTATGTACAGTAGACACCTCAAGTCGCTGGGGAAATACCATCAACGATGTCTCTGCAAGATTCTACAAATCCCCTGGGAGGACAGACGCACCAACGTTAGTGTCCTCGTCCAAGCCAACATCCCCAGCATTGAAGCACTGACCACACTTGATCAGTTCGGCTGGGCAAGCCACATAGTTCGCATGCCAGACATGAGACTCCCAAAGCTAGCGCTCTACTCAGAACTCCTTCACGGAAAATGAGCCAAAGGTGGGCAGCGGAAATGTTACAAGGACACCCTCAAAGCCTCCCTGATAAAATGCAACATCCCCACTGATACCTGGGAGTCCCTGGCCAAAGACCGCCCTAAGTGGAGGAAGTGCATCCGGGAGGACGCTGAGCACCTCGAGTCTCATCGTCGAGAGCATGCAGAAATCAAGCGCAGGCAGCGGAAAGAGCGTGTGGCAAACCAGTCCCACCCACCCTTTCCCTCAATGACTATCTGTCCCACCTGTGACAGAGACTGTGGTTCTCGTATTGGACTGTTCAGCCACCTACAAACTCATGTTAAAAGTGGAAGCAAGTCTTTCTCGATTCCGAGCGACTGCCTATGATGATGAAATATTTTAGTCAACGTTTTGAGACTTTGCCCATACGGTGCTACTTGTCCATTTACATCTAGTCACTAATTTGATTGAAAAGCTCTCTGTCCCAGTGAAAACAGAGGGCCTTTCCTCAGAACTATAACTTTTCCTTCCTAGTATCATTCAAATGAATCTGTACCCTTACCATGGCTCTAGTATTCTTCCTATGTATGCAATACTCCAACAGTGGCCCAACAAATGTCTTGTGCAAATTGGTAACTTTCTTGTTTTTATTTCAAACCCATTATGAAACCCACAATCCAATTGCTTTTTCTGGCCATTTCTATCTGCACTCCTGCCTTTAAAATGCTTATATGCGAGAAGATTAGCCGGGTTGCTCAGCTACAGCTACTATTTCTACAATATACTAATAGTGTTACAACAGGCCAAACCTTGCAAAGGTATCTGAGACATGTGTTTTCTTAAAATTGTGGCTTGATAACAAATTTGACCTTCTGGTCGACGTATACAAGATTCAACCATTAAATCCAGAAAATATTTGATTCAAGAGGCAGTGAGTCCTGACAACAACTAATATTCTTTGGTAGAACAGAGCTGATTATTAAGTGGAGTAACATGATCCACATAAATGTGCTATAGCATCGTCCCGACTTTTATTCCAGAGATAAAACAGACAACCTGAGGATGGTTGCACTCTCGGAAAACATTTGTGTCACAACCAGAAATCACAATTTTAATTTTATCTTTCCTTACTCGCATTTGGATTGAAAAAGCAGATTGGTCCTAGTTCCAGACATCTATGTATTGCACCATGAAGAGGTGCACAAATATGTCCTGGTGTAACAACTTCACTCCTTGTGAGGAGGTGTGCACGCACTACTTCGGACGCCTCGCCCCGTCCAACAAAAATGGTGAGTTTGTGAATTCACTGTGTGGGGACACCAAGGACACTAACCTACATCACGTATAATGTTACACTAACTTGCTGTATCATCACACTACATAGGTCACATCTGCTGTAAAATTAAACCAGAAACACTGGTGTGAAATACATGCCTGCCCACAATACAACCATAAAAATACTATTTGTGTGCTTCAGCGGTTAATTAAATAAATCCAAGTTATGTAGTTCTATGTAAAAAATGAAGTTAGGTTACAAGTAGAGTTTCAGAAACCCTGGGCTGGGAAAATTGGGGCCTACAGGATTCTAAACAGGCTGTAATCAAGTAATCCTAATATTTCACTGCACAGCCTGCAGATACATCACACTGATAAGAGTTCACTTTGCCACCAACAAATAATTGATCTGGGGAATCTCAAAATTCTTGCTACTAAATTTTTATGCTTAGATCATTTTCTTTGCAGACACAGCGACAGTTTGACAATTCCCATATTGAAATGTTTGCAAAAACTTAAATCGAATTGCTAATTTTCTCCACTGCTGATCCTTTTTCTGCCCAGCCAGAATGGGGACCAATTCAGCCTGAGCTGTTATGGTACATATAGTATCGTAGCTGAAGTGCGGCGAATGTTTGTGGCGGAGGTGCGGCAAATGAGGGTATGGGGCCCAGAAGAGCCGAGGGCCCAACCCACACTGCAATATGTGTGCGCACTAGGTCCATGCAGCAGAGCAGGTCTCCAGTCGTCCTAGTTAACCCTTGCCACTGGATAAAGGCCTAGCTCTGTCAAGCCCGTGTGGTGGCTGATGTGCAACGGTCACCACACGTTAAAGAAATCCACGCACAGGCATCTTCCACCCCTTCAACTGGAGTTCAGGACTGGAACATCGGGTCCTTCATTGAAACATCTGTGAACTCATGTGGAAGCAAGTCATCCTCGTTCGAGGGACTGCCGATGATGATGATGAAATAAATCCAAATTGGTTTGCAGCCCTCTTTCATCTCAGTTAGGTTGCATTCTGCATTCAAAAAAAACAGGAACACAATTCAACTGATCACATTCTCAGACCAAGTATGATCATAGAATCATAGAATCATAGAAATTTACAGCACGGAAGAAGGTCATTTCGGCCCATTGTGTCCATGCCAGCCAACAAGAGGTGATCCAGCTTAATCCCACTTTCCAGCACTTGGTCCATAGCCCTGTAGGTTACAGCACTTCAAGTGCACATCCAAGTACTTTTTAAATATGGTGAGAGTTTCTGCATCTGCCACCCTTTCAGGCAATGAGTTCCAGACACCCACCGCCCTCTGGGCGAAGAAATTTCCCCTCAAATCCCCTCTAAACCTCCCCCCATTACTTTAAATCTATGCCCCCTGGTTGTTGACCCCTCTGCTGGGGAAATAGGTCCTTCCTATGCAGTCTATCCAGGCCCCTCATAATTTTATACACCTCAATAAGGTCTCCCCTCAGCTTCCTCCGTTCCAAAGAAAACAAACCCAGCCTATCCAATCTTTCCTTATAGCCAAAATTCTCCAGTCCAGGCAACATCCTCGTAAATCTCCTCTGTACTCTCGCTAGTGCAATCACATCTTTCCTGTAATGTGGTTACCAGAACTGCACGTAGTACTCTAGCTGTGGCCTAACTAGTGTTTTATACAGTTCAAACCTAACCTCCCTGTTCTTGTATTCTATGCCTCGGCTAATAAAGGCAAGTATTCCATATGCCTTCTTAACCACCTTATCTACCTGGCATGCTACCTTCAGGGATCTGTGGACATGCACTCCAAGGTCTCTTTGTTCCTTTTCAGTGTCGTACCATTTAATCTGTATTCCATGCCTTGTTGTCCCTCCACCTCACACTTCTCCGGATTGAATTCCATTTGCCACTGTTCTGCCCACCTGATCAGCTCATTGATATCTTCCTGCAATGTACAGCTTTCTTCTTCATTATCAACACACAGCCGATTTTAGTATCATCTGCAAACTTCTTAATCATACCCTCTACATTCAAGTCTAAATCATTGAAGTATACCACAAAAAATAAGCGACCTAATACTGAGCCCTGCGGAACCCCACTGGAAACAGCCTTCCAGTCACAAAAACACCCATCAACCATTACCCTTTGCTTCCTGCCTTTTTGGATCCAACTTGCCACTTTGCCTTGGATCCCAGAAATTTGCATTACTGCCACTAATTAATTTGACTCTATTTGCATAGGTAGGAACATGGGAAAAGGAGGAGACCATTCAACCTCTCGAGTCTGTTCCACCATTCAATTAGATCATGGCTGATCCGTATCTCAATTCCATTTACCCGCCTTAGTTCCATATGCCTTAATACCTTAATACAAAAATTTATCAATTTCAGTTTTGAAATTTTCAGCTGACCTAGCCTCAGCAGGTGGTGGTGGTGGTGGAGGGGGGGGGAGACGGTGGGGGGGGGCGGGGTGAGAGTTCCAGATTCCCACTATCCTTTGTGTAAAGATGTGCTCCCTGATATCGCCCCTGAACGGCTTAGCTATAATTTTAAGTTTATGCTCTCTTGCTTTGGACTCCCCCACCAGAAGAAATAGTTTCACTCTATCTACCCTATCAAACCCTTTAATTATCTTAAACATCTCAAATATATTATCCCTTAATCGTCTATATTTGAGAGAATAAAAGCCTAGCTTTTACAACCTTTCCTAATAACTTAACCCTTTTAGCCGGGTATTATTCTGGTGAATCTGCGCTCCACTCACTCCAAGGCCTAGACATCTTTCCTGAGGTATCTTGCCCAGAACTGAATGTAGTACTCTGAGTTTTGTGGCATTTCAGAGGAATCTCAGATTACTTAGCAATCTAACTCTTGGCTTCATATCTCGTAAATCTAGTATCACTTTAGCTAAGCCACAATAGCAAAACTACTAACCACGGCCTGTGAGAGGCATAGCTAAGTTGCTCTGCTCATATAAAAATGTTAAACCAGGGAAAGATTTGAGTAGTGATTTTATCTATCATTATTCAACTATTTCCTAATAATCGTTTTCCAAATATTGAACCACATCACACACTTCATTAACTGGGTCAAATCTGGCTTTTAGGACGTTAGACAATGATGAGTAACCACACTTTGCTTCCGAGATTGTAGCACAAGGGATAACACTGCACTGAAACTGTATTATCTGTGAAAATGTATGTGTGATCATCACAGCACATTGCTACTATTTTCTAAAGTTTGCATAATTATTTAAATCTAACAAGAACTTGTGCTTAACGTACAGAAAGATCCCAAGGCTCTTCACAAAGGCATAATCGGACAAAAATAGATATCAGGAGAGATGTAAAACGGGCTGCCGATTCGCTATCCTCGTTTTACACTATCTCACAGTCAGAATCTACCACGCTGTTTCCCAAACTCTGAGGAACAATATGTGCTTTTTTTTTTCAAGTAATACTTACAAAGCCTGCCCTCTCTGTGAAAGAACCAAACAAAATCAATGATAGACAGATGAATGGAACTCTTAGACAGCAGGAATTTATTGCTGAGTTCAAAATGAATTTATATCCATTGCTGAATCTGGGTCATTAATCTAATTAATCAGTCTCAAGCTAGGGTCTTAAACCATAAAATAACTTTACCAGAGATACCCTGATTTCATTCCGTACTGGGCTATAAATACAGTATTCATGGTCATAAGAGGGAAAAATAAACTGTAATCTGAAACTAGCAAAGTTCTAAATCACTTGGTAACTCCTGAGTTTCAATCTATTATGAATATTTTATGTTTGACAATTAAAGCTGCTGTGAAGTTACTGCTGTGACCATTCTTAGCAATACTTTTATGATTGCAACTTTTTTTTTTGCCCCACTTTTATATTTTTTCTCTCCGCTAGTTCAGTTTCCTTACACTGCCCTTAAATTCTGGCTGGCAGGTGACATACTCCTTGGTCTTTCCTAATCCTTTGTTGAGCCAGGGGTTCGGAGGATTTTAAGAGAAGCAGTATGTGACTTTTTCTGAGATTCCTCTCCCTCCGATGGGAAGTGCTGCCCTCCACACTGCCCAGTGACATGCCTGAGGGTGGGAACCTATCAAGCAGGCAATCAGGCCCTTAACTCCTATTATTCCATGCCTTTGTTACCTCTAGACTTGACTATTCCATCGCACTCCTGAATTGCCTTCCATGTTCTACCCTACGTAAGCTAGAGGTGATTCAAAACTTGGCTGCCCTTGTCCTAACTCGCACCAAGTCCCGTTCACCCATCGCCCCTGTGCTCGCTGACCTACATTGGCTTCCGGTTATGCAATGCCTCGATTTCAAAATTCTTTCTTCTTCTTTTCAAATCCTTCCATGGCCTCGCCCCTCCCTATCTCTAATATCCTCTAGCCCCACAACCACCTGAGAAATCTACACTCCTCTAATTTTGCCCTCTTGAGCATCCCTGATTATAATCACTCAAACATTGGCACCAGCGCCTTCTATTGCCTAGGCCCTAAGCTCTGGAATTCCCTGCATGAACCTCTGCGCCTCTCTACCACTATTTCCTCCTTTAAGATGCTCCTTAAAACCTACAACTTTGACCAAGCTTTTGATCACCTGCCTAACTTCTCCTTATGTGGCTCGGTGTCAATTTTTTGTCCTATAATACTCTTGTGAGGCACCTTGGGATGTTTTACTACATTAAAGCTGCTATATAACTACAAATTGTTGTTGTTGTTGTTACTTGATGGTGAGAGTATTCCATGATATGTCATTCCAGAATATCAATGTACTACACAGTCACAAAAATATGCCTAGTACTTTGATTATAAATAGTAAATGTATTTCCTTATCTGTTAAAAATTCAAACTGCAATGTTATTCAGGATTGTTTTGTTCTTTTGATGTTCAAATAATAAATACTAAGTAACTAATATTTCAGCAATCAGTCGTAAAACTCAAACAGATTCATAATCAAATAGCCACTCAGCAGCAAATTTAAATTACACTTCTACCAACCGCTACACTTTATATAGGACAAACTCTATGATTTTTTTAAATTCTGGAATTTATTGCTCGTCCCTAGTTGATCGGCCTGCCTGTGTCATTGCAGCATATCTACATTAAATCTGCTTGATGAAAACAGAACTGTCCTGGCCTCGACAGAGGAGCCATTAAACAAAACTTTAAAACTATTTTATTTGAAAGCCATAAACAGATTTTGGGATACAATAAGTAATTACAGGAATGGTAGCACTGTGGTTATGTTACTGGACTAATAACCTAGAGGCCTGGACCAGAGACATGAGTTCAAATTTCTACCATGGCAGCTGGGGAATTTAAATTCAGTCAATTAAATAAATCTTGAATGGTGATCATAAAACTACTGGATTACTGTAAAAAAAAAACCATCTGGTTCACTGATGTCCTTTAGGGAAGGAAACCTGTCTTCCTTACCCACGGCAATGTGGTTGACTCTTAACGGCCCCTCTGCTCTCTGAAATGGCCTAGCAAGTCACTTAGTTGTCACCAGCTTCTCGAGGGCATTTAGGGAGGGGCAATAAGTGCTGGCCTTGCCAGCGTCATCCACATCCCGTGAATAAAAAAAGGCAGTAAGTAACAGCACCTATTATAATAGTACAAACAAATATAAGTAGAGGTAACAGTACAGGTAGTCAAACAGATCAGATGGTGAAGTGATGATTAAACACCTACTGGGAGGCTACTTCCTCTGATTTTCCCTTTTGCTTGACAAAGCTCGCGAACTTATTATGCAGTGAACTGTGCTGCAGGAATCCACATTGTAATTCAATGACATGTTACCATAAGTAGATTGAACGACACCATTTTCACAGCCACGAGATAGATAACATATCAAGTGGAAGTGCTCATTTTTTGGTGTGATACACTGCCTCATTTTAAGCTGTCCGGTTCCTGCATCTTCCCCTTAGCTGTTGTACATTGCAGCAATCATGTTCACACACAAAATAATCCCCTCGCCCCCACACCCCCCCACGATACAGAGGAAAGTTTAACTTTGTGGAAAAACAGCAGCAAATTAAAACTTTTCTGTGTTCAATGAGAAAATGATGTTTTATCTTCATGCAGCTGGTTGAGCGGTATATTATTGAAGCTTGGAGCCTGTATGTGAGAGAGTGAAATACGCAGGAAGGAATTTAACATTTTTCTTTTGGAGCCTGTATGTGGGAGAGTGAAATGCGGAGGAAAGAACTTAACATCTTTTTTCCCCCCTGTTCGTTTGTGTTTGCCTCAGGTAAAACTTTCAAAACTTCTCCCCCAGTCTCATCTGGTGTTGGAACGTTCCTCCCATGTGGCATTTTGTTCAGTTGGTACTTACAAGAAATTATTTCCCCCACAATGTGGTAAAAAGATGAAAATTTCCCATGAGAGCACAGCTCGAATGTGTGAATACCATTGAGCTTATGTTATCAGAAAAATAAGAGTCAGCATCCAATGAAGTACTGATTTCACACAGCGGCACTGTAACATTATGCAAGATCTCTGAAAATTGAAGTCTTTGCCGCCATTTTGAGTGCTTGCTGCACTATTAAAAAAACAATCTGCATTTATGTTGCTTTTAACATAGCAAAACCTCCCAAGGTGTTTCACAGAAGCGTTATCAAACAAAAGTTAAATAAACCGCAGTATCGGAGAATTGAATATTTGATGTGCTGATTCAGGCATCCGTTGCCCCCTCCTAAGCAAGACTAAACAGTTCCAGCCAGGCAGGAGCGAGACATTGTAAATGGATTTCTATCAGTTTGGAACTCAAACTACAACTACTGGCCTGAGATCGGCAGCAACAGTATGAAAGCACCGTAACAGTAAATATGAAGGAATCTTCAGGGCCATGGGAAATGATACTGATTCATTCAATTTAAAATCCTGATCAGATTTCAATATGCTCTAAACAGGCCACAATGAATAGGAATCAGATGAATTAGCACTTGTTGGAAATATCAGGGTGAAGAGTTCACTTTAATTCACATGCTTTTGGAATCACCCAGGGTCCAGTGGCTTTGGAGAAGGTGGATAAATTCCTAACAAGATCACTGAGGATGTAGCAGGGTGTTCTGTGCTTGGTGTGGAAAGGATTCATAAGGTATGAATAGCACTATGGAGTTTCTTGGAGGCAGAGAAAAGATATCATGCACTTAGGAGAGTATCCAGGAGACAGGAATGGAGAAAGGATCAACAGTGAGGAGCATAGGAATTTGCTCAATCAACGGCCTGGAATTTGTTCTGTGGGCCCAACCCGAAAATGTACTCATTCCTGAGCCCATTCTGCTGATGTCAAGTAACGCTCAAATTTCCTATGAATCTCTTTAGAATGCATAGACAGGGCTAAACAATCCCACTATCAATGGATCAGGTCAAAGTTCTGCAGTCCTGCCACATCCAGTCGTGAATGGTGGTGGACTAGTAAACAACTAATGGGAGGAGGAGGCGTTTGCAACCATCTTCAGCCAGAAGTGCCAAGTGGATGATCCATTTTGGCATCCTACTGAGGTCCTCACCATCACAAAAGCCAATCTTCAGCCAATTCGATTCACTCCAGGTAATATCAAGAAACGGCTGAGCACATTGGATACAGCAAAGGCAAAGGCTATGCTGAAGACTTGTGGTCCAGAACTAGTCGCGCCTCTAGCCAAGCTGTTCCAGTACAGTTACAACACTGACATCTATCCCACAATGTTGAAAACTGTCCAGGTATGTCCTGTCCACAAAAAGCAGGACAAATCCAATCTGGCCAATTACCGCTTCATCAGTCTACTCTCAATCATCAGCAAAGTGATGGAAGTTGTCGTTGACAGTGCTACCAAGTGACACTTATTCACCAATTGCCTGCTCACTGATGCTCAGTTTGGGTTCTGCCAGAACCACTCGGCTCCAGACCTCATTACAGCCTTGGTCCAAACATGGACAAAAGAACTGAATTCCAGAGAGGAGGTGAGACTGACTGCTCTTGACATCAAGGCAGCTTTTGACCGAGTGTGGCATCAAGGAGTCCTAGTCAATGGGAATCAAGGGGAAAGCTCTCCACTGGCTGGAGTTATACCTAGCAGAAAGGAAGATGGTTGTTGTGGTTCAAGACCAATCGTCCCAGCCCCAGGACATCGCTGCAGGAGTTCCTGAGGGCAGTGTCCTAGGCCCAACCACCTTCAGTTGCTTCATCAATGACCTTCCCTCCATCATAAGGTCAGAAGTGGAGATGTTCGCAGATGACTCCTCAGATAATGAAGCACTCCATGCCCATATACAGCAAGACCGGGACGACATTCAGGCTTGGGCTGATAAGTGCCCAGTAACATTCGTGCCACACCATTGCCAGGCAATGACTATCTCCAACAAGCAAGAGTCTAACCACTTCCCCTTGACATTCAACAGCATTACCATCGTGAATCCCCACCATCAACATCCTTGGGGTCACCATTGACCAGAAACTTAATTGGACCAGCCACATAAATACTGTCGCAACAAGAGCAGGTCAGAGGCTGGGTATTCTGCAGGGAATATCTCACCTCCTGACTCCCCAAAGTCTTTCTATCATCTACAAAGCACAAGTCAGGAGTGATGGAATACTTTCCACTTCCCTGGATGAGTGCAGCTCCAACAACACTCAAAAAGCTCTACACCACCCAGGACAAAGCAGCCCACTTGATTGGCACCCCATCCACCACCTTAAACATTCACTCCCTCCACCACCAGCGTACCGTGGCTGCAGTGTGTACCATCTACAAGATGCACTGCAGCAACTTGCCAAGGCTTCTTCAGCAGCACCTCACAAACCTGCGACCTCTACCACCTAGAAGGACAAGGGTGGTAGGTGCATGGGAACGGCATTACCTCCATGTTCTCCTCCAAGTCACACACCATCCTGATTTGGAAGTATATCGCCGTTCCTTCATCGTTGCTGGGTCAAAACCCTGGAACTCCCTCTCTAACAGCACTGTGGGAGTACCTTCACCACAGGGACTGCAGTGGTTCAAGAAGGTGGCACACCACCATCTTCTCTAGGGCAATTAAGGATGGGCAATAAATGCTGGCCTTGCCACTGCCACCCACATCCCAGGAATGAACGAAAAATTATGCCTGAATGTGAAATGGGCCCAAAATCAGCAGAAGCAGCTGGGGCTCCAAGGATAGAGCTAAACTCATGCCACACATTTCTTCTTTAAGTATGAAAATTAAAGTTTCAATTCATTTAACCATCTTTCATTCACATTAGGCGTAGCATGTTGAACTATCTACAATTGGGGCAGCATTTCAATTTTTAATCTAACTTGCAACATAAAAATCCATCAAAAGGTACAGAAAATACTGTGCAGGTCTCAGCGAGCATACATTTAAAAAGAACACTCAGAAAATTGCAATAAGACACCAGAAGAATAATTTTGATTCCTGCTGCGTCTAAAAATCTTCTCGTAATTTGAAGAACGCCTCTGAGCAAGCTCAGTGGGGGCAGGGCCATTATTATGGGGAGAGATGCTTTGGGGCAGAGGGATTGAGGAGAACTGGCGTATTGTACTTAGGTCTGTAACTCACTTACACCCAAAATTCCACGATCTTTTAGGCCATATAATTGAGTTGGGCCAAGGTATGCAACTAGGGAGGGAATTCAAGGCCAATATGACAAACACAACCTTGGGTATAACACATTCTAGTACACATAAGATGTGAGAACAGGGTCTTCACTGTAGCTTCAATCCAGGACAGTTTAGAATTAGTCTGGATATCCTGGCCATCTCTTCTTTCACCTCAGATAACTGATACGATTTTAATCCTATGTCCCACTCAATAAAAAAACTTTTACAATTTAAAAAAAATCTTTGGGTAATGATAATCACAAAAATAAAGAAAGGCAAAAATAAAATGATGATAGAACATTCCTAGAAGTATCTGAATTAAAATATGTCAAATGTGTAAACTATTTCATATTTACCAAGCAATATAGAAATGAATTAGCCAGGGCCTGTTTAATTATCTATTTATGAATCTCAGCTATCAGCCACATCCCATTGATTCATTGCATTTTGGCAAGCAGATCAAAGGAATGCCCATAAAAGGTAGTGATGGCATGCTCAGACAGTAATTGAAACTGTGGGTATTTCCAATGGCAATTGAATTTGTAACCTCATTTACCACACTGGATGTCATTGTAGCCTTATGAGGTAAAGTTGGTTTAAAAATTTACTATAATTCAGATATCATATGGTAAACTTGGGGGGATCTTTATGACCTCCATTTAATAGAGTGTCATCACTCCTCACTATTACAGAGTCCTTTTAGACTAAAAACACATCGTGATTTCAAAACAGCAATCTGAGTTTCTCTCTGCTTTAATGCTTGCAAGTAGTAAAATTGGATTTAATTATAATGTTCCTTTCAGGCAGCTGGAAAACAAATTAGGTTTTCCACAGGGATCTTCTGATCATTCACTGTAATATCAGTAGAATATCCACCAAAACTCTGGAGAAGTGGAAAATGACGGTTAACACCATTTAGAATCATAGAAATTTACAGCATGGAAGGAGGCCATTTCGGCCCATCATGTCTGTGCCAGCCAACAAAGAGCTATCCAACCTAATCCCACTTTCCAGCTCTTGGTCCGTAGCCCTGTAGGTCACGGCACTTCAAGTGCACATCCAAGTACTTTTTAAATGTGGTGAGGGTTTCAGGCAGTGAGTTTCAGACCCCCAGCACCCTTCGGGTTAAAACATTTTCCCTCAAATCCCCTTTAAACCTCCTACCAATTACTTTAAATCTATGCCCCCTGGTTGTTGACCCCTCTGCTAATGGAAATAGGTCCTTCCTATCCACTCTATCTCGGCCCCTCATAATTGTATACACCTCAATAAGGTCTCCCCTCAGCCTCCACTGTTTCAAAGAAAACAAACCCAGCCTATCCAATCTTTCCTCACAGCTAAAATTCTCCAGTCCAGGCAACATCCTCCTGAATCCTAGTACAAGGGTCAAGGATGTCTCGGAGCGGCTGCAGCGCATTCTGGAGGGGGAGGGTGAACAGCCAGCTGTTGTGGTGCATATAGGTACCAACAATATAGGTAAAAAATGGGATGAGGTCCTACAAGCTGAATTTAGGGAGCTAGGAGTTAAATTAAAACGTAGGACCTCAAAGGTAGTAATCTCAGGATTGCTACCAGTGCCACGTGCTAGTCAGAGTAGGAATTGCAGGATAGTTCAGATGAATACGTGGCTTGAAGAATAGAAACATAGAAACATAGAAAATAGGTGCAGGAGTAGACCATTCGGCCCTTCGAGCCTGCACCACCATTCAATAAGATCATGGCTGATCATTCCTTCAGTACCCCTTTCCTGCTTTCTCTCCATACCCCTTGATCCCCTTAACCATAAGGGCCATATCTAACTCACTCTTGAATATATCCAATGAACTGGCATCAACAAATCTCTGCGGCAGGGAATTCCACAGGTCAACAATTCTCTGAGTGAAGAAGTTTCTCCTCATCTCAGTCCTAAATGGCCTACCCCATATCCTAAGACTATGTCCCCTGGTTCTGGACTTCCCCAACACGAAGACATTCTTCCCGCATCTAACCTGTCCAGTCCCATCAGAATCTTATATGTTTCTATGAGATACCCTCTCATCCTTCTAAACACCAGTGAATAAAGGCCCAGTTGATCCAGTCTCTCCTCAAATGACAGCCCAGCCATCCCTGGAATCAGTCTGGTGAACTTTCGCTGCACTCCCTCAATAGCAAGAATGTCCTTCCTCAGACTAGGAGACCAAAACTGAACACAATATTCCAGGTGAGGCCTCACTAAGGCCCTGTAGAACTGCAGTAGGATCTCCCTGCTCCTATATTCAAATCCCCTAGCAATGAAGGCCTTCTTTACCGCCTGCTGTACCTGCGTGCCCACTTTCAGTGACTGATGAACCATGACACCCAGGTCTCGTTGCACCTCCCCTTTTTCTAGTCTGCCGCCAGTCAGATAATATTCTGCCTTCGTGTTTATGCCCCCAAAATGGATAACCTCACATTTATCCACATTATACTGCATCTGCCATGTATTTGCCCACTCATCTAATCTGTCCAAATCACCCTGCAGCCTCTTAGCATCCTCCTCACAGCTCACAACGCCACCCAGTTTAGTGTCATCCGCAAACTTGGAGATATTACAATCTATTCCTTCATCCCAATCGTTAATGTATATTGTAAAGAGCTGGGGTCCCAGCACTGAGCCCTGCGGCACCCCACTAGAAACTGCCTGCCATTCTGAAAAGGACCCGTTTATCCCGACTCTCTGCTTTGTGTCTGCCAACCAGTTCTCTATCCATTTCAGTACATTATCCCCAATACCATGCGCTTTGATTTTGTACACCAATCTCTTGTGCGGGACCTTGTCAAAAGCCTTTTGAAAGTCCAAATACACTGCATCCACTGGTTCTCCCTTGTCCACTCTGCTAGTTACATCCTCAAAAAATTCCAGAAGATTCGTCAAGCATGATTTCCCTTTCAGAAATCCATGCTGACTCGCTCCGATCCTGTCACTGCTTTCCAAATGGGCTGCTATTTTATCCTTAATGATTGATTCCAACATTTTCCCCACTACTGATATCAGGCTAACTGGTCTATAATTACTTGCTTTCTCTCTCCCTCCTTTTTTAAAAAGTGACGTTACATTAGCTACCCTCCAGTCCATAGGAACTGATCCAGAGTCGATAGATAGTTGGAAAATGATCACCAATGCATCCACTATTTCTAGGGCCACTTCCTTAAGTACTCTGGGATGCAGACTATCAGGACCCGGGGATTTATCAGCCTTCAATCCCATCAATTTCCCTAACACAATTTCCCACCTAATAAGGATATCTTTCAGTTCCTCATTCTCACTAAACCCACTGTCCCCTAGTACATTCGGAAGGTTATTTGTATTTTCCTTTGTGAAGACAGAATCGAAGTATTGGTCTGCCATTTCTTTGTTCCCCATTATAAATTCACCTGAATCCGACTGCAAGGGACCTACGTTTGTCTTTACTAATCTTTTTCTCTTCACATATTTATAGATGCTTTTGCAGTCAGTTTTTATGTTCCCTGCAAGCTTCCTCTCGTACTCTATTTTCCCCTTCTTAAATAAACCCTTAGTCCTCCTCTGTTGAATTCTAAATTTCTCCCAGTCCTCAGGTTTGTTGCTTTTTCTAGCCAATTTATATGCCTCTTCCTTGGTTTTAACATTATCCTTAATTTCCCTTGTTAGCCATGGTTGAGCCACCTTCCCAGTTTTATTTTTACTCCAGACAGTGATGTACAATTGCCGAAGTTCATCCATGTGATCTTTAAATGTTTGCCATTGCTTATCCACCGTCAACCCTTTAAGTATCCTCTGCCAGTCTATTCTAGCCAATTCACACCTCATACCATCGAAGTTACCTTTCCTTAAGTTCAGGACCCTAGTTTCTGAATGGTGCAAGGAGGAGGGATTCAAATTCCTGGAGCATTGGAACTGGTTCTGGGAGAGGTGAGACCAGTACAAACCAGACGGTCTGTATCTGGGCAGGACCGGAACCTATGTCTTAAGCGGAGTGTTTGCTAGTGCTGTTGGGGAGGGGTTAAACTAATATGGCAGGGGGATGGGAACCTATGCAGGGAGGCAGAGCGAAGTAAAAAGGGGGCAGAAGCAAAAGGTAGGAAGGAGAAAAGCAAGAGTGGAGGGCAGAGAAATCAAGGGCAAAAATAAAAAAGAGCCACATTACAACATAATCTAAAAGGAAAAAGAGTGTTAAAAAAACAAGCCTGAAGGCTCTGAGTCTCATTGCAAAGAGCATTCATAATAAGGTGGATGAATTAACTGCGCAGATAGCTGCTAACGGATATGATGTAATTGGGATTTCGGAGTCATTGGTCCAGGGTAACCAAGGCTGGGAACTCAACATCCAGGGGTATTCAATATTCAGGAAGGATCGACAGGAAGGAAAAGGAGGTGGGGTAGCGTCAATGGTTAAAGAGGAGGATAACGCAATAGTAAGGAAGGATATTAGCTTGGATGATGTGGAATCTATATGGGTAGAGCTGCGAAACACCAAAGGGCAGAAAACGCTAGTGGGAGTTGTGTACAGACCACCAAACAATAGTAGGGAGGTTGAGGATGACATCAAACAGGAAATTAGGGGTGCGTGCAATAAGGGTACAGCAGTTATCATGGGTGATTTTAACCTACATATTGATTGGGCTAACCAAACTGGTAGCAATACTGTGGAGGAGGGATGGTTTTCTTGACCAATATGTCGAGGAACCAATTGGAGAGCAGGCCATCCTAGACTGGGTCTTGTGTAATGAGAGAGGATTAATTAGCAATCTGGTCGTGCATGGCCCCTTGGGGAAGAGTGATCATAATATGGTAGAATTCTTCATTAAGATGGAGAGCGACACAGTTAATTCAGAGACTAGGGTCCTGAACTTAAAGAAAGGAAACTTTGATGGTATGAGACGTGATTTGGCTAGGATAGACTGGCGAATGATACTTAAAGGGTTGACAGTGGATAGGCAATGGCAGACATTTAAAGATAACATGGATAAATTACAACGATTGTACATCCCTGTCTGGAGTAAAAATAAAACAAAAAAGGTGGCTCAACCGTGGCTAACAAGGGAAATTAGGGATAGTGTTAAATCCAAGGAAGAGGCATATAAATTGGCCAGGAAAAGCAGCAAACCTGAGGACTGGCAGAAATTTAGAATTCAGCAAAGGAGGACAAATTGTTTAATTAGATGGGGGATAATAGAGTATGAGAGTAAGCTTGCAGGGAACATAAAAACTGACTGCAAAAGCTTCTATAGATAAGTGAAGAGAAAAGGATTAGTAAAGACTAATGTAGGTCCCTTGCAGTCGGACTCAGGTTAATTTATAATGTGGAACAAAGAAATGGCAGACCAACTGAACAAATACTTTGGTTCTGTCTTCACTAAGAAAGACACGAATAACCTCCCGAAAGTACTAGGGGACCGAGGGTCTAGCGAGAAAGGGGAACTGAGGGAAATCTTTATTAGTCAGGAAATGGTATTTTGGAAACTGATGGGACTGAAGGCCGATAAATCCCCAGGGGCTGATAGTCTGCATTCCAGAGTACTTAAGGAAGTGGCCCTAGAAATAGTAGATGCATTGATGGTCATTTTCCAAAATTCCATGGGCTCTGGATCAGTACCTATGGATTGGCAGTAGCTAATGTAACCCCACTTTTTAAAACAGGAGCGAGAGAGAAAACGGAATTATAGACCAGTCAGCCTGATATCGGTGGTGGGGAAAATGCTGGAATCAATTATTAAAGATGTAATAGCAACGCATTTGGAAAGCAGTGACAGGATCAGTCCAAGTCAGTATGGATTTATGAAAGGGAAATCATGCGTGACAAATCTTCTAGAGTTTTTTGCGGATGTAACTAGTAGAGTGGATAAGGGAGAACCAGTGGATGTGGTGTATTTGGACTTCCAAAAGGCTTTTGACAAGGTCCTACAAAATATTCGTGTGCAAAATTAAGGCACATGGTATTGGGGGTAATGTATTGACGTGGATAGAAAACTGGTTGACAGACAGGAAGCAAAGAGTGGGAATAAATGGGTCCTTTTCAGAATGGCAGGCAGTGACTAGTGGGGTGCCGCAAGGTTCAGTGCTGGGACCCCAGCTGTTTACAATATACATTAATGATTTAGACGAAGGAATTGAATGTAATATCTCCAAGTTTGCAGATGACACTAAGCTGGGTGGCAGTGTGAGCTGTGAGGAGGATGCTAAGAGGCTGCTGGGTGACTAGGACAGGTTAGGTGAATGGGCAAATGCATGGCAGATGCAGTATAATGTGGATAAATGTGAGGTTATCCACTGTGGTAGCAAAAACAGGAAGACAGATTATTATCTGAATGTTGACAGATTAGCAGCAGCGGAGGTGCAACGAGACCTGGATGTCATGATACTGAAGGTAGGCATGCAGGTACAGCAGGCAGTAATGAAAGCAAATGGCATGCTGGCCTTCATAGCGAGAGGATTTGAGTTTCGGAGCAGGGAGGTCTTACTGCAGTTGTACAGGGCCTTGGTGAGACCACACCTTGAATATTGTGTGCAGTTTTGGTCTCCTAATCTGAGGAAGGAACTACTTGCTATTGAGGGAGTGCAGCAAAGCTTCACCAGACTAATTCCTGGGATGGCAGGACTGATATATGAAGAAAGACTGGATCGGCTAGGCTTATACTCACTGGAATTTAGAAGAATGAGAGGGGATCTCATAGAAACATATAAAATTATGACGGGACTGGACAGGTCAGATGCAGGAAGAATGTTCCCAATGTTGGGGAAGTCCAGAACCAGAGGTCACAGTCTAAGGATAAGGGGTAAGCCATATAGGATCGAGTTGAGGAGAAACTTTTTCACCCAGAGAGTGGTGAACCTGTGGAATTCTCCACCACAGAAAGTTGTTGAGTCCAGTTTGTTGGATATATTCAAGAGGGAGTTAGATGTGGCCCTTACTGCTAAGGGGATCAGTGGGTATGGAGAGAAGGTGGGAGTGGGATAGTGAAGTTGCATGATCAGCCATGATCATATTGAATGACGGTGTAGGCTCGAAGGGCCGAATGGCCTGTTCCTGCACCTATTTTCTATGTTTCTATGTTTCTAAATCTCTTTTGTACCCTCCCTAGTGCAATTACATTTTTCCTATAACGCGGTGACCAGAACTGCAAGCAGTACTCTAGCTCTGGCCTAATTAGTGTTTTATACAGTTCAAGAATAATCTCCCTGCTCTTGTATTCTATGCCTCAGCTAATAAAGGCAAGTATTCCGTATGCCTTCTTAATCACCTTAGCTGCCTGGTCTGCTACCTTCAGGCATCTGTGGACATGCATTCCAAGGTCCCTTTGATCCTCTACACTTCTTAGTTTCTACCATTTAATGTGTATTCCCTTCCGTTAGTCCTCGCCAAATGCATTACCTCACACTTCTCTGATTGATTTCCATTTGCCACTGTTTTGCCCACCTGACCAGTTCATTGATATCTTCCTGCAATCTACAGCTTTCTTCTTCATTATCAACCACACAGCCGATTTTAATATCATCTGCAAACTTCTTAAGCATTCCCCCTACATTTAAGTCTAGAACATTGATGTATGCCACAAAAAGCAAGGGACCTAGTACTGAGCCCTGCGGAACCCCACTGGAAATAGCCTTTCAGTCACAAAAACACCTATCAACCATTACCCTTTGCTTCCTGTCTCTGAGCCAATTTTGGATCCAACTTGCCACTTTGCCTGGATCCCATGGGCTTTTACTTTCGTGGCCATTCTGCCTTGTGGAACAATATCAAATGCCTTGCTAAAATCTATATACACTACATCAAACACACCCGCATCGACCCTCCTTGCTACCTCCTCGAAAAATTCAATCAAATTAGTTAGACACGACCTCACTTTAACAAATCCATGCTGACTGTCCTTGATTAATCCATGTCTTTTTAAATTAAGATTTATCCTGTCCCTCAGAATTTTTTCCAATAATTTTCCCACCACTGAGGTTAGGCTGACTTGTCTGTTATTACTTCTATCCCTTTCTCCCTTTTTAAATAAAGGTACAATGTTAGCAGTCCTCCAGTCCTCTGGCACCACACCTGTAGCCAGAGAGGATTAGAAAATGATGGTCTGAGCCCCTGCTATTTCTTCTTTTGCTTCTCTTAACAGCCTGGGATACATTTCATCCAGGCCTGTGGATTTATCCACTTTTAAGGCTGGTAAGCCCATTAATACTTCCTCTCTCACTATGTTTATTTCATCTAATATCTCACACTCCTCTGCCCCGATTGCAATGTCTGCATCGCCCCTCGCTTTTGTTAAAACAAATGCAAAACATTCATGAAGTAGCATACCCACATCTTGCACCTCCACACACAGATTGCCTTTATGGTCTCTAATAGGACCTGCTCTTTCTTTAGTTTTCATCTTGCTCTTAATGTATTTATAAAACATCTTTGGGTTTTCCTTGATTTTACTTGCCAAAATGTTTTCATGCTCTCTCTTTGCTTTTTAATTGCACCCCTGCACTATCTATACTCCTCGAGTTTTTGCAGTATTGAGCCCTCGGTATCTGTCATAAGACTCCCTTTTTTTCTTTATCATACCCTGTATGTCCCTTCACATCCAGGGGACTCTAGATTTGTTAGTCCCACCCTTTTTCTTTAAGGGAACATGCTTGCTCTGAACCGGCAGGATCTCTTCATTGAATGCCTCCCACTGCTCTGACACTGACTTACCTTCAAATAGCTGATTCCACTTTGGCTAAATCCCATCTCAGTTTAGCCTTTCCCCAATTGAGAATTTCTCTGGGATTTCAATGGATCTTCTGTCAACATACTGACATACCAAAGCTCAATGCCTCAAAATGGTGGAAAATATATTTGTTCCTGCAATTATCTGACTTGGAGAGTTCAATGCAAACTTTGGATGCCTGAGATGGAATTGCCCTAACAAAAATCTTTCATCTTGTTGAGTGCAAAAAAATAGTATTACATTTGCATCACTTAAGTCCTACGAATGAATATAAGAGGAAGTACTAGTGTGAACTGATGGGGGTGGAGCGGGGGGTTGGGGGGGGGTGGCGGGGGGGTGTTTGGAGAAGAGTACCAGTGTGAAATGGTGGGGGGGGTGGGCATGGCGGGAGAAGAGAACCAGCATCAACTGGTGGGAACGGTGGTGGGGGCAACATTCATAGTGTGAACTGGGGGAATGAGGGGGAGAAGGGTGCCTTTGTGAACTAGTAGGAGAACGGGGAAGAGTGCCTCCAAATCATTGTTACAACTGTATAAATAAACAACTTTAAAACAACTTAACAGGGTTAGTGACAGGGAGTACCAATATATATCCACAGTGGCCACAATTTTCCACAAGAAGTGTGGAAAGCTCCCCAAATTATTGCCAAATTCTACCTCTTTACAGGCGGTAGGATGTTGGGTGTGCCTGCAGCTTAAGTTATGACAAACCCATGACCCAGTGCACTTTACCCACATCTCATAGGCTTGCATTTTTAGCTTCTTTTTGAGTGATAGCCTGTTCGGGGGCTGTGCAAGCTTTTTTAAAGTTGTTGAGCAACATCTGCTAGTTATCTAGATTGGCACATATGAAAAATCTGGTTTCTGTACACTGAAACCACAAGCTAAGTTGGTAGCTAAAATGATTCCATTCAAGAAATTAAGATATTTGAAAAAATTACAAAACACCAAGCAATGCAAAGGAGCATTGGTTTGAAGCATCTTGTGGATTCATACCTGGTAACATCTCACACTTCATTGCGGTGCTTATTAATCAACTTCAGGAAGAAAGAGATGCATGGGGGGCCTTTGCAAGATCACAGTATCCCGTGTGCACAATGAGAGGATTCATTGTTACAACCTCTGGGTCACTCTATCATATGCCTAGATGTTGAGCAGTAATAAGAAAGACTTGCATTTGTATAGCACCTTTCACGACCACTGGACGACTCAAAGCGCTTTAATGAAGTATTCCTGATTGTAGGAGACTCAAGGTGGCCTAACATAGTGTTGTGTGACATAGAACCCAAGAGAATATCGAGTGCAGACCTGAAATTTGTAATACCAGGTTTGATACTGCATCACAGTTATGCACTATATTGTGTCAGATCCAAGTGGTATGGACTATATCCTCCAGGGGTTACAGCAACACTAATGTTACAGCAAAAATGCAGCCTTTAAAAGGGCATGAAGAACATGCAAACATACAAAACTGATGGACGGAGAAAATTAAAAAGTAGCACCTCAAAAGTAGTAATCTCAGGATTGCTACCAGTGCCACGTGCTAGTCAGAGTAGGAATCGCAGGATAGCTCAGATGAATACGTGGCTTGAGGAGTGATGCACAAGGGAGGGATTCAAATTCCTTGGGCATTGGAACCGGTTCTGGGGGAGGTGGGACCAGTACAAACCGGACGGTCTGCACCTGGGCAGGACCGGAACCAAAGTCCGAGGGGGAGTGTGTCCTAGTGCTGTTGGGGAGGGGTTAAACTAATATGGCAGAGGGATGAGAACCTATGCAGGGAAACAGAGGGAAGTAGAATGGGGGCAGAAGCAAAAGATAGAAAGAAGAAAAGTAAAAGTGGAGGGCAGAGAAACCCAAGGCAAAAAGCAAACAGGGCCACATTACAGCAAAATTCTAAACGGAAAATGTGTGTTAAAAAGACAAGCCTGAAGGCTCGGTGCCTCAGTGTGAGGAGTATTCTGAATAAAGTGGATGAATTAACTGTGCAGATAGCTGTTAACGGATATGATGTAATTGGCATCACGGAGACATGGCTCCAGTGTGACCAAGGCTAGGAACTCAACATCCAGGGGTATTCAATATTCAGAAAGGATAGACAGAAAGGAAAAGGAGGTGGGGTGGTATTGCTGGTTAAAGAGGAAATTAACGCAATAGTAAGGAAGGACATTAGCTTGGATGATGTGGAATCAATATGGGTGGGAACTACGGAATACCAAAGGGCAGAAAACGCTAGTGGGAGTTGTGTACAGACCACCAAACAGTAGTAGTGAGGTTGGGGACAGCATCAAACAAGAAATTGGGATGTGTGCAATAAAGGTACAGCAGTTATCAAGGGTGATTTTAATCTACTTATTGATTGGGCTAACCAAACTGATAGCAATGCGATGGAGGAGGATTTCCTGGAGTGTATTAGGGATGGTTTTCTAAACCAATATGTCGAGCAATCAACTAGAGGGCTGGCCATCCTAGACGGGGTGATGTGTATTGAGATAGGACTAATTAGCAATCTTTTTGTGCGAGGCCCCTTGGGGACGAGTGACCATAATATGGTAGAATTCTTTATTAAGATGGAGAGTGACACAGTTAATTCAGAGACTAGGGTCCTGAACTTAAGGAAAGGTAACTTTGAAAGTATGAGACGTGAATTGGCTAGAATAGACTGGCAAATGATACTTAAAGGGTTGACGGTGGATAGGCAAACATTTAAAGATCACATGGATGAACTTCAACAATTGTACATTCCTGTCTGGAGTAAAATTAAAACGGGGAAGGTGGCTCAATTGTGGCTAACAAGGGAAATTAAGGATCCAAGGAAGAGGCATATAAATTGGCCAGAAAAAGCAGCAAACCTGAGGACTGGTAGAAATTTAGAATTCAGCAGAGGAGGACAAAGGGTTTAATTAGGAGGGGGAAAATAGAGTATGAGAGGAAGCTTGCTGGGAACATAAAAACTGACTGCAAAAGCTTCTATAGATATGTGAAGAGAAAAAGATTAGTGAAAACAAACGTAGGTCCCTTGCAGTCAGATTCAGGTGAATTGATAATGGGGAACAAAAAAATGGCGGACCAGTTAAACAAATACTTTGGTTCTGTCTTCATGAAGGAAGACACAAAAAACTTTCCGGAAATACTAGGGGACGAGGGTCTAGTGAGAAGGAGGAACTGAAGGAAATTCTTATTAGGCAGGGAATGGTGTTAGGGAAATTGATGGGATTGAAGACCGATAAATCCCCGGGGCCTGATAGTCTGCATCCCAGAGTACTTAAGGAAGTGGCCCTATAAATAGTGGATGCATTGGTGATCATTTTCCAACAGTCTATCGACTCTGGATCAGTTCCTATAGATTGGAGGGTAGCTAATGTAACACCACTTTTTAAGAAAGGAGGAAGCGAGAAAACGGATAATTCTAGACGAGTTAGCCTGACATCAGTTGTGGGGAAAATGTTGGAATCAATTATTAAAGATGTAATAGCAGCGCATTTGAAAGCAGTGACAGGATCAGTCCAAGTCAGCATGGATTTATGAAAGGGAAATCATGTTTGAAAAATCTACTAGAATTTTTTGAGGATGTAACTGGTAGAGTGGGCAAAGGAGAACCAGTGAATGTGGTGTATTTGGACTTTCAAAAGGCTTTTGACAAGGTCCCACACAAGAGATTGGTGTGCAAAATTAAAGCACATGGTACTGGGGGTAATGTACTGACGTGGATAGAGAACTGGTTGGCAGACAGGAAGCTAAGAGTCGGGATAAACGGGTCCTTTTCAGAATGGCAGGCAGTGACTAGTGGGGTGCCGCAGGACTCAGTGCTGGGACCCCAGCTATTTACAATATACATTAATGATTTAGATGAAGGAATTGAGTGCAATATCTCCAAGTTTGCAGATGTCACGAAGCTGGGTGACGGTGTGAGCTGTGAGGAGGACGCTAAGAGGCTGCAGGGTAACAGGTTAGGTAAATGGGCAAATGCATGGCAGATGCAGTATAATGTGGATAAATGTAAGGTTATCCACTTTGGTGGCAAAAACACAAAGGCAGAATATTATCTGAATGGTGGCAGATTAGGAAAAGGGGAGGTGCAACGAGACCTGGGTGTCATGGTACATCAGTCATTGAAAGTTGGCATGCAGGTACAGCAGGCGATGAAGAAGGCAAATGGTATGTTGGCCTTCATAGCTAGGGGTTTTGAGTATAGGAGCAAGGAGGTCTTACTGCAGTTGTACAGGGCCTGTGAGGCCTCACCTGAAATATTATGTTCAGTTTTGGTCTCCTAATCTGAGGAAGGACGTTCTTGCTGTTGAGGGAGTGCAGCGAAGGTTCACCAGACTGATTTTCGGGATGGCTGGACTGACATATTCACTGGAGTTGAGAAGGATGAGAGGGGATCTCATAGAAACATATAAAATTCTGACGGGACTGGGCAGGTTAGATGCAGGAAGAATGTTTCCGATGTTGGGGAAGTCCAGAACCAGGGTACATAGTCTAAGGATTGGGGTAAGCATTTAGGACTGAGATGTGAAGAAACTTCTTCACTCAGAGAGTTGTTAATCTGTGGAATTCCCTGCCGCAGAGAGTTGTTGATGCCAGTTCATTGGATATATTCAAGAGGGTGTTCGATATGGCCCTTATGGCTAAAGGGATCAAGGGGTATGGAGAGAAAACAAGAAAGGGATACTGAGATGAATGATCAGCCATGATCTTATTGAATGGTAGTGCAGGCTCGAAGAACCAAATGGCCTACTCCTGCACCTATTTTCTATGTTTCTATGTTTCTATGACCAGCTAGTCTATCAAATCTGTCCCATTTAGTTCTGTTACAGCTACACAACCCTCAATGCTCCCCATCCACCAACAGCCAGATAATCTCCTGGGTCAGGCAAAATATTCTAGGCCAATTCAGGGAACAAGGAATTCCAGAATATTCCTCTCTGACCCCCGAAAGCAAAAAAAACAATTTCCAGGAGATAACAATGGCCACAAGGACTATCACCCAACAGCCCATCCGCCTGTTATACATAGCAATATCAGGATATGGTAGCATAGTGGTTATGTTACTGGACTTGTAATTCAGAGGCCTAGAGTAATGATCCACAGACATGAGTTCAAATTCTACAATGGCTGCTGTGGAATTTAAATTCAATTAAATAGTTCTGGAATAAAAAGCTAGCAACAGTAAGGATGACCATAAAACTAGTGGATTGTCATTAAAAACCCAGCTGATTCACTAATGTCCTTTAGAGAAGGAAATCGGCCATCCTTACCCAGTCTGGCCTATATGTAACTTCAGACCCACAGCAATGTGGTTGACTCTTATCTGCCCTCTGAAATGGCCTAGCAAGCCACTCAGTTATATTCAAGAAGGCAGCTCACTACCACCGTCTCGAGGGCAATTAGGGATGGGCAATAAATGCTGGCCTTGCCGGAGAGCCATATCCTGTGAATGAATACAAAAAAACCTCCCTGAAGGAAAGGGTTAACTTTTTCCCCTTTGGTCATTGTGAGGTAGTGTCTCCGCTAGGTTTTGCCCCAAATTGGCCAAAGCAGCGCAAAAGATCGTGGAATTTGAAGCTTCCGATACTTACAACGCAAATTGAGTTTCCGCGATCTTTTACGTTGGAAGCCACAACATTGACCACGCCCCCAGATCGAATTAATCACCACAGTGAGTTTCTGCTAATTGCGCCCATTTGCTGCCCTTCAAGGATGTTCTTAAAATTAAGCAGTTTTGTTATTTTAGGTATAAAGGCACTGATGGCCATGTTTTAAAAGCTTTAAAATATTAAAACATATTTAATATACTAAGAAATTGACTACTGTACACCAATGAAACTAGTAAATGGTTCTGTATAGCTTTTTTTAAAGTCATTTTCAGTTATTTAAAATCAAGTTACTATAGCTGGTGGACTAGACATTCTTATTAAAAATGCTTATTTTTAGTGAGATACACATTTTCAGCTGTATTAATAAAACTACACCAGGTTACCACTCTTAAATATATCAAGCAATATATTTTTTAAAACAATTACGTTCTAAAATGCTGCCCGATTCCGCTGGTTCAAGAATGATTTTACGGTTGTGATTATAGAAATGAGATTGAATGTAAACTTGAACCATAAAATCAGTTCGGAAAACGAACGCAATTTTGAGCGCAATTTGTGCCTGGATTGCCGATTTTGTCCAAAGCGAAAACTCTACCAAAATTGCAAAGACCGCAGTGTGCAGAAACTTCTCGTAGCTTTGAACAGGCCTTTGGTTTTCAAAACAACTGACTTGGAAAAAGAGTGCTAAGACTGTTAGAAATCCTTGAGAAAGACAACTAAAAGTACAGCATCTCGTTTCACCTGGACAAGAGGCTACAGAAGATTTCACACGAACAGAAGGCTACAGGAGGTTTCACACGGTGGAAAGGCTGCACCAGGTGTCACGTGATTTTGAGTGGCTCTGCCAACTGTCCATCATTAATGCAACAGTGGGTGAGTGGCCAAAATGGGACTTCTCTTAACTTCAATTCACAACCCAACTGGCAAAAGTCATATAAAAATGGGGCAGATGCTTTACTGGAGCATTAAGAAGCTTTGCCTGGAGGAAGGACATCCAAGAAACTTCAAGAGCTACGAGAGAGTAGATCACTCTTCTGCCTTGAGGCTGAAATCCTTGGTTTTAAGACTGTATGCATTGATTGATTTGCTCGATGCTTGAATTGTTTAAATCATTAAATAGTCACTATTTGATTAACAAACCTACTGTGTATTGTGACTTTCTATAACTGACTACTGTCCAGTCACTGGACATCTGTATCCCTACATCCCGTTTAAACATTTGCAATGAATCCACACCCACTGCACGTCCAGCAACCTATTCTAAAGGTCAATAACCTTCTACAATATGAAAAACCCTGACTTCTAACTTAACCCAATGCTCACATAACTTACATACGTGTCCCTTGTTTTCCCCAGCTTATACAATTCAAATAATCTGTCCAATGTACACAATCTAGTACCTTTATCATTTTTTATGCTTTTCTTGAGCAAAAAGACCTCCCTTAGCCTATTGTGCTAACTAAAGATTTTTTAAACTAGGTATTCATTTGATGGCCTTCCTCTGAACCTTTTCCAACGCCTCTATATTTCCCACCATGTGAGGGGACCAGAACTGGAAACACTATTCTAGATGAGGCCTAATCATCTTATACAAGGACACTATGATGCTTTTGTTTTATATTGAACCATCCTAGCTAAATACAAATATTCTACTTGCTTTCACTGTACTCATCATAGGCACTCCCTCAAAATCGAGGAAGACTTGCTTCCACTCTAAAAGTGAGTTCTTAGGTGACTGAACAGTCCAATATGGGAATTACAGTCCCTGTCACAGGTGGGATAGACAGTCGTTGAAGGAAAGGGTGGGTGGGGCGTCTGGTTTGCCGCACGCTCCTTCCGCTGCCAGCGCTTGTTTTCTGAATGCTCTCGGCGATGAGACTCGAGGTGCTCAGCGCCCTCCCGTATGCACTTCCTCCACTTAGGGCAGTCTTTGGCCAGGGACTCCCAGGTGTTGATGTGGATGTTGCATTTTATCAAGGAGGCTTTGAGGGTGTCCTTGAAACGCTTCCTCTGCCCAGCTGGGGCTCGCTTGCCGTGTAGGAATTCCGAGTAGAGCGCTTGCTTTGGGAGTTTTGTGTCAGGCATGTGAACAATGTAGCCTGCCCAAAAGAGCTGGTCGAGTGTGGTCAATGTTGGTCATGAACCTTCAAAGACCCATGCACTATAACAACTAGGTCTCTTTCTGTCTTAACAGACTTTAATTCAGAACCTAACATGGTATACAGATGCTTGGCAGTAGCCCTACCCATATGCAGAGCATTAATTTATTTGCATTAAATGTCATCAGCCAAATGCGGGCCCATTCTCCCTTCGCATCTAGATCAGATTGTAACTTTCCTTTCTCCTTAAGGGGTCAGAAAGCGACACAGATCTTCATGTAATTCGTGAACTTCCAGGCAGTACCCCAACACCTTCATCAAGATTGTTGATATATATTGCGAAGAGAACGGCTGAAGCAACAATCCCTATGGGACTCCACTCGTAACGCTTTGTGTTCCAGAATGCATCCAACTCCCTATCCAACCCAGAATCTACCCTCCAATCCCACTCAACTCTAGCTTATACAGTAATCTATTGTATGGCACCTTATCAAAAGCTTTTTGAAACTCCAAATATATAATATCTTCAGGGCTATCTTTGTCCATCAACCTAGTAACCACCTTTAAGAACATTGGTCTGTTTGATTGTAAACAAAGGTGTGCACAATATTGTCTGTACAGCCCAAGAAAAATAAAGACTTTTACATATCCAATACATTATTATATATGCCGTCATGGACTGGTTGGGCCGATAGCCTGTTCCTGTGCTGTATATTCTATGTAATTCTGTGTAATTATCACATTGGCTATAAAGAGAATTCAGTTGGAATATTGACAGATCACAATTATAACAAGAATATTACATCTCAACACTTCAACCGTAACTACTTCAATCGACAGGTCCTCCAAGGAGGACTAAACTAGATCTTAATAAAATTAATTCAAAACTGTCAAAGAAAATAAGATTTTATACCAATTTGCACTATGTCTGCAACTATGCAAACTTGTCCTGTTGGTAAACACACCTTTTTGACTTTCAACTGAATGCCCTAATTTTTGTTGGAATTCAGCCTCCCGAAAATCCCTGCACTGCAGACACAAGTTCATAACAGCACTTGCAATGACTTTTGTCACTTTTCAGGTAGGACACCTGGTGGCACATTGCCCATCTGTCCTTTGCCTGATGAAGTCATACACACACAGAGTCAAGAATTCAGAACCAATAAGAAGCATTATGGGGGCGATTTTCACATCCTGCACCAAACGGGCATGGAATGCACAGGGTGCCTGCTGCACCTGCCCAGTTGTTGCAGCAAGAGGACCGACCAGTGATCCTGGTCAGGCCTCATTTCCATATCATTTCGACGCAGCTCGTCGATCAGAGAGGGATGAAAAGGCGGTGGCTCTTCTGTGGAGACAGACACGGCAGATAGGTGACAAGGAAGGCATGGTGATCCTAAGGGAGGGTTGGGAATCGCAGGAGTTGTTTCTTGGGGATTCAGGAGGCACAAGTCAGAAGGGTTTTCACAGGGTGAAGCCCAGAGCATTAGCGAGCATGAGAAGATGAGAAGAGGTGGAGCGAACTGCTCCTCCACGGAGGATGGAGAACCACCTGGCCACAACTCGGGAACCTAAGAACCTAGATCTTAGGGGCTCAGTCTTCATAACTCAATGAATAAAGATCTTTGTTCTCATGCCCAGGTAGTGGAGATGGTTTGCACACATATGGCTGAAATGATGGACAAGTGGGAGGAGTCCATTGCAAACATCTGTAACAAAATGCAAGAACTTTGTCATGCTGTTTAGAACACGCCAGAGAGTATGGCAGTCCAAGAGGTATCTGTGGCAACAAGGCACCCCAAAAAGATATTAAGGGCATTAGCAGCTTCTGGAATGGCAACTACCACTGTCCAATACACCCGTTGAGATTCACCCCAACACAACACTTTCACAGGGCTTCCAATACTTAATGTGAACTGTTCAGTCTGTTCGCACACTGACCAGTGGCGGCTCTGAGCCTGTACCCAGCACCAGCGGGCTACAAGGAGTGGCAACAGATGTTGTTATCTCTCATGAGAGTGAGAGTTAGCCTTAAGGCCCTTTCCAATGCCAGCATATGAAGGAGCTTGAAAGCTGGTCCCGGCACCCCTTGACGTAACAAGAGAAAGGATGCCAGAAGTGGAACTCTCAGGCACAGCAGCTTCACGGAGATGTGAGTCATTTCAAGTCTTTGAAGGCTCCAGCATTAATATAGCAGCCACCCATCTCTCAATCTACTGTTGGTCAGAGAGCACCACATAGTGGTTAGAAGCACAAGCTAGTAGAATTTAGACAGAAGGAGCAGGCACTGTGGTAAGAAGTAGTAGCTAGTGTTTAAAATGATTGTAATAATTTGGAAAATATTATACTGGAAAGTAAAACTTGGTTGAACACATAGACTACAGAATCGATGTTTCTGGATATATGTAGCTTAGTAGACTGAAGTGATGAAATGCGAGAATGTGAGATTTCAATTACTGACTCAATGTACAGATGTGTTTAGAAATGCAGATCTAATGAGGCAGTGACCAGTCATGAGGTTTATTTCTCTGCACTTTCGTTTTATTGAAATCAATGAGCAATAAATCACTGCCTCCGTTTTCTGGCTGAATGCTGATGGACCTTACACAACCCCCTCTCCCTCCTATGCAATTTCAAGTGACCAGCTCCCTTTTCAGTATATTGCCATTAAACAGCAACTATATTTCGGGACACTTTTGCTGGGCTGCACAGCAAGACTCAATTAGACTTGTCCGGACACCTAAAGCCATGCTTTGAATTCCAATGGTCTGCTCTATCAAACCTCTTGTAGTCCCATGGACCTCATTGCATTTGTCATCTTTTATCTGTAGATACCAATCAATCATCCCAATCTTTTGTTTTGAGTTATCAGGTTTGGCATGGTGATTGCTGAATAATAAAAGCATCATGACAGCCTCCTGGGGAGCAGGAATTAATGTGCAGGATAAGGTGATTAGCATTGCGGACTAGTTGGATGTTGATAAATTGAAACTCTTTCCTATTAATGAAATGAAGGGGTTGTCGTATGAGCTTTTCATCAATATGTGTGCTCTGACATTTACTCCCTGCACCTGCCAGTCTACAGAATTGGACTGCTCGCTCTCTTTGGTTGCAATGACCTATGAGGCCCCCCCTAAATAGATTACCAATGACTTTCTTTACACAATGGTGAGCTGTTACCTGATTAATTTAACAAAGGTCACCTGAGGCTGCCTGGAAAGACCCTGTGCCATAAAAATTCACGGCAGTGGTCACTTATCCCGTTACAGATAATGCTCTTCAACCAGCACTGGCTGAAAATCCCCAGCAATCTCTGGGGTAAGGGCGGAGAAAGTGCAGCCTACTGAGGCCTTGGTGGGCAAAGAAATCTAAGTAAGACCTTCTACGTATAAAAACCCATGGAGTGGATATTAATGTGTTGGAAAGACATGTCTTCCTTGATGCTGCTCTCTAAATTCCTCTAATCTAGCCTCTCCCATGTCCTCATCCTCCTGCTCTTCTTAACAGAGGAAGGGAGGGATTCCCATTGAAAAATCAATCTACCCAGTGCAAAATGTAAAATCACCTTAAATAGCAGAACTGTTTTGTGAAGCTCCAGATCACGACATCAAAAAGCAAATCGATGTTCTGGGACGTTTTCAGAAAGCAGCAGTAATTTCACCCGAGGTAGATTCCTCAGTCTCACACTATGTCTCAGTCTCAGGCTCACACTATGTCTCAGTCTCAGGCTCACACTATGTCTCAGGCTCACACTATGTCTCAGTCTCAGGCTCACACTATGTCTCAGTCTCAGGCTCACACTATGTCTCAGTCTCAGGCTCACACTATGTCTCAGTCTCAGGCTCACACTATGTCTCAGTCTCAGGCTCACACTATGTTTCAGGCTCACACTATGTCTCAGGCTCACACTATGGTGTTTGTGGACATAGTTTTGTGGTGTTAATGGACGGAGACTGCGGGGAGAACTTGTCCAATTACATGCAGTGGGGTGGACTCAGGTTGGGTGGTTATCAAGACTGGCGGCCATTCCTTAGGGTGAGATTGCGATAGTCAGCAATGGCGCCAAATTTTATTCAGTCTGGCACCTCAAAACCACTTGAAAATGTGTAGTATTTCAAAGGAGACTCCAGCCCATTGTAATCACTTCCAATGTAGTCTCTTCTATGTGTATGCTCAAATATAATCACGTACTTTCTTTGTGCTATACTGGAAACAATCAGACTTGTATTTCTGTTTCTGTTCCCACTCCAAATGTTTAAAATGTACAGTTTAATATGCAATTTTTTTTTCATTTCCTCTGTCAATTGCCTATCAGGAAAGATTGAACAGGCTGGGGGAAGCATTGAATGAGACAGCGTTGTTGCGGCTCTCATTGGCTCTGGGAATTCACTTTTTCAAAGTCTTTCTGTGCTCTCCGCAACCTCAATTGTCAAATTTGCTGAGCATTTGCCTATGATAAAGAGGTCTCCAGCTCCACACTTGTAGCAGGATATGTTAAACATGTTAACCTGAATTATGATCAACCATTTTAATATTTGAACAAAGAGCTCAGATTGAGTTTTGTGATTAGCTTAAACATGAACCTTTAAAACCAAATTCCAACTACAAGAGTTCTCTCAATCATTGTGACTTGTTCATCACTTTGAAGGAACGTACATGCCACCTGCTGGTTAAATCGCACACTACAGTGCAAAGAAAGCTATCCAGAATTCTGTGCAATCATCGAATCAGGAAACCTGACTGGTGAAAGAGAAATTTACAATCAAATGTGACCACCAACATCACACACTCTCCGTCCACTGGATTAACATCAGACACACACTGCAAATAATCACGTACATTCTTTGTGCTATACTGGAAACAATCAGACTTGTATTTCTGTTTCTGTTCCCACTCCAAATGTTTAAAATGTACAGTTTAATATGCAATTTGTTTTTCCTTTCCTCTGTCAATTGCCTATCAGGAAAGATTGAACAGGCTGGGGCTCTGTTCTCTAGAAAAGAGAAGGCTGAGGAGTGACATGATTGAGGTCTTTTAAGATTCTGAAAGAGTTTGATAGGGTAGACATAGAGAAGATGTTTACACGGAATATAAGATAGTCACTAATAAATCCAATAGAGAATTCAAGAGAAACGTCTTTACCCAAGAGTGGTTAGAATGGGGAACTCACTATCACAAGGAATAGCTAAGGCGAATAGCATAGATGCATTTAAGGGGAAGCTAGATATACACACGAGTTAGAAGGAACAGAAGGTTATGGTGATAAGGTTAGATGACATGGAGTGGGAGGAGGCTCGTGCAGAGCATAAACCAGCAAGGACCAATTGGGCCGAATGGTCTGTTTCTGTGCTTTATGTGGCTCTAATTCTGCCCATCACCATAAATCTGGTAAATGTGTAGCAGGGCCCTAAAGAGTTATATCTTGTCTTGTGCAGACAGACTGCTTGCTTTGATGCTATATACCATCTTATATAGCTCTGTAAGGTATATAAGAGTCAGCCATGGCTCAGTTTCTCACCTGAGCACATAATCTAGGCTGACACCTCAGTGCAGTACTGGGGGAGAGCTGCACTGTCGGAGATGCCGTCTTTCGGACGAGTCAGTAAACTTCTGCCCTCTGGATGCACAAGATCCCCAGGATGAACCATTGGATCAGTAACCCATTTCAATTGCCACCTGGTGGCCAACTTAAGCTGTTACACCGTGGTTTATAGAGAAGTTGCAGTGTACTGATGAAAGAGCAAAGAAAATATTTTGTTTTCCCCTCTCAGCCCCCGCCCCGCCCCTGTTTTATGACAGGTGCTTATTCATGATGTTGATGCAGAGTAATATGTTCCTTTTCCTCTTTTTGTTTCTTCTTTTATTAATTCCTTGTATATGATTGTTGACTGACTCTGGTCATGGATATACTATGTTTCCACTGACATTCTTATGCTTGCTTTAGCTTTCTTTTCCTAAATATTTTGTGATTAAAAGGGAAATTCCCATCCTTGAACACAGTGTTGATGATTGAATCAATGGGGGTGGAACATTATCATGTCAGCTCTCAATTCTGTTGGGATGAATATTCTTCAAGTTAAATTAACATTTGATGAAACTACTATAAAGAAGTACAGTAGCAGATGCACCAGGAGACCAGTTAATTAAGTTGCAAGGATTCAGGTCTTCCTAACTCATAAAGAAGTGCTTGTGGGCCCATAACTCTTTACTGCATGTATCCTCACTGCCACCTGGTGGCAGAACTGTTAAATTACAATAAATACAAAAAAAACCACAGCACGAAGATAAAAGGAGAGCGTAAAGGATGTGGTACAAGGCAAATAATAATGCAATGATAATGAACCTTGTTGATATAGCAGTGTAATTATAAGACATGCTGCTGAATGTAAAATTAACTGATGGACGCTGATAAATTAAAAATTAAAAGGTTCAAAAAAATAAATCATAGCTCACCTGTTAGTGTTTGCAGACACGGGCAGGAAATGGATTAAGTGTATTCTTATTTTATTTTCAGAAGAAGTTGAACACAGAATCTCACGTTTTTACTTTCCCTACTGGAATGAAAGCAGTACCTGAAGTAGAGATAAGCACCTAAATCCTTATCTTATCTAGTACAGAAAGGTCTTTACGATATGGTACTGTGTGAAAGCCAAGTGAAGTGGGTCCAGAGACCTCGAATGAGGAAGACAAGATGTAATGGGAAAGCAAAGGGAAGCACTGTGAGATGACGTCTTTTTACCTGTGTCAATCAATGGTATAACTTTACCTATATATATGAACAATAACTTTACGCATAATATATACATCTTGTTTAGAGAGGTAGTTGCACGCTGTAGTGTATTTGCTTCATGGGTTCTTTACTTAAGAATTCATAGCAACATGTTGCTATTAAGAACTAGTTGGTTTATTAAAAAAGGTTTATCAATCACGCTACACATTGCCAGTTCATCCACTAGGCTCACAACAGCATACCTCATCGTGAATGACCTAGACCCAACTGACTGGGGTTTTATTGAGCCTTGTAAACATCACGTGACTGGCTAAGCCACTCACAATGCAACAGCTCTACAAACCTGTGAGCATACTCACAGGTGCATATATTACACACACCCTATTATATATTACACACGCCCTATAAGGACATTTAGATTAGTGATTTGTAGCTCAGAAAGGTAATAAAAATTTGTAACAGAATTTTGCACCCTACCTGTGAAGTGTTGTATACTCGAATCCCCAGAATCAAGTTTGCTTGGTTTTGTAAGTATTAAATAAGCAACTAATCAGATAAGCAAAAGCTTGCTTGTATGCATATTGTCTCAGCATTATTGAATAGATTCACCTAAAGCTAGCTAGCTAACAATGGCCTGGTGGATAATGCCATCACTTGGAATAGTACATAGTCATGAAGACCAGAAGATCCCAGTTTCAATTCCTGGGATGAGCTCAGCTAGCTGATTTCATCTGGGGCAGGGTTAAAGGGGCTACAATTAGCTTCAGCATAAATGGGAAACAAACAGCCAGGGTCACTCCCCCCTGGTTGCTATCAGGAATTATCAGTAGTAAACTTGAAGATTATATGTACAATGATTACCTAGTAAACAGTAACCAACTTGGATTTAGATATAACATATAGAAAGAAGAAGCACTTGCATTTATATAATGCTTTACACGACCTCCCAAAGCGCTTTACATCCAATGAAGTACTTTTGAAGTGTGGTCACTGTTGTAATGTGAGAAACACGGCAGCCAATTTGCACCCAGCAAGCTCCCACAAACAGCACTGACCAGATTATCTGTTTTAGTGATGTTGGTTGAGGGATAAATATTGGCCAGGACACCGGGGATAACTCCCCTGCTCTTCATCAAAATAATGTCATAGAATTTTTTTTACATCCACCTGAAAGGGCAGGTGGGGTTTTAATTTAATTTCTTATCTGAAATATAGCACCCCCAACAGTACACCTCTCACTGAAGTAAGACTTGAATCTACAACCTTCTGACTCAGAGGCCAGGGAACTACCACTGAGCCACAACTGACTCTCATATAAGATGGTAAAATGATGGAATCAATTATTAAGGATGTCATAGCAGCGCATTTGGAAAGAGGTGACATGATAGGTCCAAGTCAGCATGGATTTGTGAAAGGGAAATCATGCTTGACAAATCTTCTGGAATTTTTTGAGGATGGTTCCAGTAGAGTGGACAAGTGAGAACCAGTTGATGTGGTATATTTGGACTTTCAGAAGGCTTTCGACAAGGTCCCACACAAGAGATTAATGTGCAAAGTTAAAGCACATGGGATTGGGGGTAGTGTGCTGACATGGATTGAGAACTGGTTGTCAGACAGGAAGCAAAGAGTAGGAGTAAATGGGTACTTTTCAGAATGGCAGGCAGTGACTAGTGGGGTACCGCAAGGTTCTGTGCTGGGGCCCCAGCTGTTTACATTGTACATTAATGATTTGGACGAGGGGATTAAATGTAGTATCTCCAAATTTGCGGATGACACTAAGTTGGGTGGCAGTGTGAGCTGCGAGGAGGATGCTATGAGGCTGCAGAGTGACTTGGATAGGTTAGGTGAGTGGGCAAATGCATGGCAGATGAAGTATAATGTGGATAAATGTGAGGTTATCCACTTTGGTGGTAAAAACAAAGAGACAGACTATTATTTGAATGGTGACAGATTAGGAAAAGGGGAGGTGCAACGAGACTTGGGTGTCATGGTACATCAGTCATTGAAGGTTGGCATGCAGGTACAGCAGGCGGTTAAGAAAGCAAATGGCATGTTGGCCTTCATAGCACGGGGATTTGAGTACAGGGGCAGGGAGGTATTGCTACAGTTGTACAGGGCCTTGGTGAGGCCACACCTGGAGTATTGTGTACAGTTTTGATCTCCTAACTTGAGGAAGGACATTCTTGCTATTGAGGGAATGCAGCGAAGGTTCACCAGACTGATTCCTGGGATGGCAGGACTGACATATCAAGAAAGACTGGATCAACTGGGCTTGTATTCACTGGAGTTCAGAAGAATGAGAGGGAATCTCATAGAAACGTTTAAAATTCTGACGGGTTTAGATAGGTTAGATGCAGGAAGAATGTTCCCAATGTTGGGGAAGTCCAGAACCAGGGGTCACAGTCTAAGGATAAGGGGTAAGCCATTTAGGACTGAGATGAGGAGAAACTTCTTCACCCAGAGAGTGGTGAACCTGTGGAATTCTCTACCACAGAAAGTTGTTGAGGCCAATTCACTAAATATATTCAAAAAGGAGTTAGATGTAGTCCTTACTACTAGGGGGATCAAGGGGTATGGCGAGAAAGCAGGAATGGGGTACTGAAGTTGCATGTTGAGCCATGAACTCATTGAATGGCGGTGCAGGCTCGAAGGGCCGAATGGCCTACTCCTGCACCTATTTTCTATGTTATTTTCTATGTTTCTATGGTAAATGGTATTACTGCAAACTAAACTGTGGGGCAAAGGGATAAAAGTTCAAACTAGTAAAAGACACATCCAAGACTATGGGCTAAGATCTTTACCTCCATACTTTTGTATTCTGTGCCTCTAGATATAAAAAGACCACAACCACCTTTAATGCCCTGTGTATCTGTACACCAACTACCCTTTGATCCTCTAGTCGGTTTAAAATCTTACCATTTAAAGTGCATTTCCTTTCCCTAATGCCCATCCTCATCTCGTGATCAATATATACATTTTTTTAAACTTATCTTTGGAATTTATTATCATAGCTGTCATATAAAAACATTACGGGGCTGAAGTTGCCCACTGCCCAAAATGGGGCGCACTCTCCATTTTTTAAAGTTTGATATTCGGCATGTTGAAATTTTTTTTCGGTCAGGGCGGATGTCATGGTGGTGGAGGAGCGGAAGTGCGGGTCACCCGCGCCGACCAGTCACCAGTGCCACGTAACAACCTCCCTCCCCTTCGGTTAAAGGGGAGAGCCGCTGTGAGCTCTGCATATTTTTCAGAGAGGTTCACTGGGCCACCAGGAAGGGTTTTGGCCGGGCCAGCAGCCTGGCATCCAAGTGGGGGTGCCAGGCTGCCTGCTAGCGGCCCAGCCGAACCCGGGGGCATAATTGTCAGGCCGACAATAAAAGATAAAATGGCGCCACCGGCAGTGCCACCTCCCCTTTAAGGGCGGCCGCGCCGCCGACCAGCAAGAAGTGCACAGGCAGAAAAAGCTGCGGCACCGCTCCCGCGGGGCGATTTCGGGAAGGGGTTGCTACCGGTTGGCGAGTGCACGCTGCAGCGGGAAAATGGGTGGAGCAGTCCCCCACACCGCTCTGACCCTAAGGAAGGGCAATTTAAAAAATGGCGGTCTCTCCACGGGGAGTCGGCGGCCATTCCGCGTCACCCCGTGGCCCCTGCTTTCAGGTGGCCAGAGACCTGATCGGGAGGGGCCATTTCGCCCCCTACTTGTTTTGGACAACATTCTTCAGGTGACTGTGCAGTCTGTCTATGGTCTCAGTACATGGCATCACACAATTAAATCATGGAATTATATTATTGTTTTCCATCGTTTCAAAGCTCTTACTGAAGGGTTAGTAAAATAAGTTAATGTATTAATAAGGTTGAAACTGGAGTAAGCCAAATGTTTAATAAATTCAGTTTGCTACCTCATGTCCGAGGATTTTAGAACACATTCTGATGCTTTAAGAAACTTTGCTAATAGGTTAATAATAGTATCAATGATAAACTTCTTCCATATCATAAGTATCCACATGCTTTTTCAAGAGTTAAAATTCAGAAATTTAAAGTGTCCTTGCTGAGACTTTAACACATTTCACATGGAAAAAAATAATGTGAAAATAACCATTGTAAATTCTATGTTTAAATAATTCTGGGGGTAAGTGAGAAAGGACTTTACATTTGCTAGTGAAATAGAAATCATGGCCAATAAATTAAATGAAGTGCAGTTTATTACAACTTTCCCCCTCCCCCAAGAATGAGATTGAAGGCATCTCTTCACATTGCTCTCAGCTCTCCAGCAGCAGTTCAACCCTTGAATAGCAAGGCAGAGGCTGCGGATCACATCATCGACACCAGCAATGTAAACTGTATCACTGACAAACACCTAATTCTCAAGCAATGTTTAAACGTTATTGTCCTGCTCGATGGCGATGAAGGTGATTCACAATTTTTAATTATCGGAGAAGATGATCGCAAAGGATTTGATAAATTGCTTGATTTCATTCTCCTTTACCTGGAGCAATTAATTGAACTGCAACTTCCTCTTTCCCCCTCAGATAATTTTATGAAATGTAAACTGCGTGTGACTACCGGAAGGCTGTGATGTTTCTCCACGCTGTTTCTTCCCGTGGATCTGCGTTGATGACCATGTACGCAATGCTATGACTTTCATTGTACCTCAGAATACTGTCAGACATTTTCCATAGGTGTTTATGTGTCGACAGAGCCAGGAAACAACACTGGCAGTTACGTCACTGACTGCGTTTCTGAAAAATGCAAAGGTGTCTGAGAAGGAACAAAACACAAAAGAAATAAACTGAATAAGCAAAAGAATAAAGAGATTTTCACATGTTTTGAGTTTTGTGCACCGAGGAAGCCAAAGTATGACAAAGTGTGGAAGCGAAAAGGTGGGGGAGGGGGCAACAGTTTTATTATACAATAACAATTCATCCATTTTCCCACGTCTTCAAAAGCAACTTCATTGGCAACAAGTCATTTTAAGCAAATACTGTAACCGCACTCACGGGTGGGCGCAATAGTGGGGGGGGGGGGGGGGAAGGTGAAAGGGAATTTTCAACTTCGGCCTAAAACTGCCGTAAAGTTAGTGGTACACCCACAACAACCAGCCAAGGTCACAGTCGGACGGAACCATTTTCAGATTCGGGCCTTATTTGAATTTTACCGGCAAGCTGCAGGTGCTAAACCAGTGGTTGCTGCAGCTCACTGGTTTTTGTTGATGGAAAATAGGTAGGTAGTGCCTGTTGGAGGTGAGAGATCCTGTGGGGAAAGGAGGGTGGACGGGACGAGAAAGGACTAGCAGCAGGCCGAAGATTTTTGTGAGGCTAGGAGGATCATGAATGCTCGCTCTGGCCCCACAAAAATCTTTAAAAAACAAAAACTCAGCTTTTCTTGAGCGGCCTCAAGCAGCTCCTTATAGGACCGCTGACTAAGGCTGCTCAATTGGTACAACTGGGATTAACATGTATAGCATATGTGCTGCCCATTTTACATGAAAATTGTACTCAAGGTCCTACAACCGGCATAGGTCCCCCATTTGCATATTTAACCAGCTTTCCGCCTGTTTTGGGCGTGAGTGCTGGGCGGCCATTAAAGGCCTACCTGAAAATTGAACCAAGATACCCACTCGACTTTCCTCTGCTAGTTGGCCATTTTTCAGATGAGAAATGGGCAGCTGGCAGTTGAGAATTGGTAACAAACTGTTTTCAGTTTTTTATGCTTTGTAATTTTAATGTTTTGCAGTTTGCATTTTCTGGGGTTACTCACTCTTTGCTGAAAAAAATGACGGTAAAACACGTGGGTATGTGGTTTGTAATTATAATTTGGATTTTAATTAGAGGAATACAATGCTGAAAGTAGATCGAAGATGATAACAAAAGTGGTGATAAGAGATGTTGTATTTCAATTCTTAGTTGTGTTATCTACTTCACTAAACTTCACAGAGCTGTAAACACATTTAGCCAATCAATAGCCTCTAGCTTCCATCTTTTTGTCGTGCAGTAGAATTCTCATGTTACAAAGATATTGGGCTAGAAATTGCACTCGGAGGTGTACCTCGGAGTCGCCTCTGACCTGCAAAAGAATTACAAACCTACCTGCTGGTGGCGAGGCTGGGAAAACTTGCGGACTCAGCCCTCGAGGCAGAGGACAGTGTAACGGCCCATGAATCCCAGGGACGCAGGTGGTGCAGAAGTGTACCTGGGATTACGTGGGCCTAGTCCTCCAATCATAAAACAGAATACCACTTTAATCATTTACGAAGGGAATCCTCAAATCTAATAATTATACAATTTACAGAATTGGAATTTGATTCGTAATTACCTCCATTCCACCAACCTCACTAAAAATTACATTTTTTGACAATTTTACACATCATTGAAACTGTAATCTGGGCCAATATTTGCACAAACTCATTTCATACAGTGTATGTGCGTAATCTAGGATATGAAAATGTTTAATTAATGGCTCAGATATCCCTGTCCACTGATGCAAACAGGCCCTGTACCCGCTTGCATCAACGCAAGACTTTTGTTGTGCAATTGCTGACCAGTCAGTGGACAAATATCTCAACTCCGCGCCAGCGATTGCTTTGTTGTGGCCCGCGCAGATAGCCTGTCAACGCATACGTTCACAGGCCGCACGTTCCGGAGTTCGTGCATGTGGAAAACCCAGACTTGCGATGGATTTCAAAGGGAATACGACGGCATATTCTGAGAGTACACCATCATACACACCACAATTTCAGGGCCACTGTAGTAAAAATGCGACACACTTGAGTAAAGAGATTTCTATCCAGTCTTGGAAAGTAGAACTGTGGGTTCTCAGGAGTTAATCAATATTTTCAGGGGTCCCAGGGAATGTATCCATACTTGAGGGAGTCCCCACACAGAAAATTTGAAAATGACTGTATTATACTTTATTTGTAAAGCTGTATGGAGCATTCCTCTCGCCTTCACTTAACATTAATCTGTCATTCCAAAGAAGGCGCAACATTTTATCTAACCATAAGTAGCCCACATCCATTTTGGGGGTGTAATCATATGGTCAGCAATCACAACAGCTGAGCTTGTAGGGGATGAGTTGATATGCAGCAATGTAAGTGCTTGCTCCTGCAATAATTTAGAGATGTAAGGGGAGAATTTCTGTGGGTTTCTACCCCACGGCCCACTGTAAGATCAATGGAAACGCTAGAGAAACAGCGTCAATGGACGCTTTCTGCCTCCAAAGCAGGAAGTGCCAGCTACCCATAACAATAGCAAAGTTGTGCAGGGCACAGCAAGCTACAATGATGCAGGACACATGACCTGGAGCATATTAGTGAGCTCCTCCTGACCTACTGGACAGCAAAAGTGCCAGCTAAAGCCAGCAATGGTACTGTCAATGACCATCCTGATAGAGGTATGTGGTTTACCATATCGCTCATCTCTGCTGTTCCTGCAACTCTTAGTGAGGCCATTATCCATGGCAGCAAGAGATATGCCTTGTCACTCACAAGCCATCCATTCACACAATTAACTTCCTTTAAGAGCTCAGAGAGGGCAGAATTCCTTCAGACAAATGCATCATGGCAACTTCCGATACATCTTGTGTTGACTTGAAGGTTTCTTTGCATGTTGTTTCACACAATCTGGATGTTGAGCAAGAGGTAGCCCTTTCTCTTCAGGCAGTTCAGAGTATTAACTGTAGGAACTCGCAAAGCAAGATGGGTGCCTTCTATTGCACCCTCTACTTTGTGAAAGCCAGCAATGCCATTAAACTATTTATCTGTTCTCACGCTGCTGCTTTGCTGTGATGACAAACTGGATGAAGTTCCCAGCTCTCAGGAAAATGTCAGTGATCTGATGAGTACATGCCTTAATGGCACCCTAGCAATCAAGGCATCTTCCTGTAGGCCGGCTTGAAATGACCCAGTGGCATGAAAATTGGGTGAGGTTGTTAGTTTCACAGCCACAGGCAGCGCTGCCTTTGTTACAGTAGGGTGCACAGCTCTCCGATTGCCTCTTTGATGAAGTGCACCCTTCAAACATGGAACTCGTCACTGAGGTATTCATAGGATTTGCATGGCCTGCAAATTGGTTTTGGGTGGAGGTGTCATACTTGATGGGTGCATTCTCCTCATGGTGCCAGCTGTGGCTCAGTGGGAAGCACAGCTTCCTCACGCTCACCTCTGAGTCAGAAGGTTGTGGTTTGTGAGCATTAAATCTAGGCTGATGCTCCAGGGGCAGTGCTGAGGGAGTGCTGCACTGTCAGTGGTGCCGTCTTTCAGATGAGAGGTCTGTCCTCCCAGGTGGATGTAAAAGATCCGATGGAACTATTACGAAGAAGAGCAGGGGAGTTATCCCCGGTGTCCTGGCCAATACTTATCCCTCAATCAACATAACAAAAACAGATTATATGGCATTATCACATTTCTGTTTGTGGGACTCTGTCTTTACTCACCATGTTGGTGTACGAGGTGAGGGCGAACCCGCAGGTGAAGATGCCTTTGCCTCCGTACTCGTCGTTCAGCAGCTCCACCACCTCGTACACCGACATGGTGAGTAGAGACAGAGTCGCTGGTCGCCACAGGCCCTTGAACATCGTGGGCGAGGGTGCGGCGAATGAGGATACGGGGCCCAGAAGAGCCCAGGGCCCAGGGGCAGCACGGGCCAGCCCACACTGCGATATGTGTGTGCATTAGGTCCGTGCAACAGAGCTGGTCTCCAGTTGTCCTGATTCAACCCTTGCCACGGGACAAAGGCCTAGCTCTGTCGAGCCCGTGTGGTGGCGGATGTGCAACAGTCACCACACATTAAAAAAAATCCACGCACAGGCATCTTCCACCCCCTCAACTGGAGTTCAGGACTGGAACATGGAGTTCTTCATTGAAACATCTGTGAACTCTTTTGGAAGCAAGTCATTCTCGTTCGAGGGACCACCTATGATGATGATGTGGGAGCTTGCTGTGCGGAAATTGGCTTCCCCATTTCTTACATTTACAACAGTGACTACACTTCAAAAAAGTACTTCATTGGCTTTAAAGCACTTTGAGACGTCCAGTGATCGTGAAAGGCGCTATATAAATGCAGTCTTTTTTTTTATAAGCGGCCTCACTTTCCTTTCCATCTCTCCTGCTACTCATTCTTCTTTATTATACTGGCAAAGTAAGGAATGCCCATTGGGAATCCCATACCTGATCTCCAGAATCTCTCACTGTGGGTGAGAGCAAAAATATCCCACAATCGCACCAAGACAATCCGAGTGCTGTCTAGGCAATAAACAATAAATAATACATTCCCAAAGTTCTTTCCCAGTTCCTGTAACCCATAGTCAAAGTACCTGCACTCTTCAGATACAAAGTTCTGCCCCCCTCATCTGTCACAGACAGCAGTTATACCTTTTTTTCATCTTATTCCAAGTTATTCCCGATGCATTACAGGCATTGCCTTCATTTTCACACATATCTAATGAACTCTCTGGGGGCTCGGCAGGTTGATTGCAGGGAGGTCCAAAACTGACTAGGCACTTGGTCTCATTGATTTTGTGATATATAACAAAGGCAGAAATAGCTACTACCTCAATTTGCAAACCTGAAAATCATGTTGCGCCAATTCTGTGCTTGTGAAACACCAAAAATGGCAGGTACAGTTCAGGGCCCAAATGTCACAAAAAGGGCCACGTTAGCAGAAAACAGCAACAGCAACTTACAGATAGCACCCTTAACATAGAACAACATCCCAAGGCGCTTCACAAAAGTGTTATAAACCAAAATTTGACACCGAGCCACATAAGAGAAATTAGGGCAAAAGTTTAGTCAAAGAGGTAGGTTTTAACAAGCGTCTTAAAGAAGGAATGAGATGTGGAGAGGTTTAGGAAGGGAATTCTAGGGCTTAGGGCCGAGGCAATTGAAGGTGCGGTCGCCAATGGCTGAGCGATTATAATCAGAGATGCTCAAGAGGTCAGAATTAGAGCAGCATGGATGTCTCGGGGGATTGTGGGGCTGGAGGAGATTTCAGAGATAGGGAGGGGCAAGTCCATGGAGGGATTTGAAAACAAGGATGAGAATTTTAAAATCAAGGTGTTGCTTAACCGGGAGCCAATGAAGGTCAGTGAGCACAGGGGTGATGGGTGAATGGGACTTGGTGCATGTTATTACACGGGCAGCAGAGTTTTGGATGGCCTCAAGTTTACATAGGGTGGAACATGGAGGCCAGCCTGGAGTGCGCTGGAATAGTCAGCATGGATGAAGGTTTCAGCAGCAGATGAACTGAGGAAAGGGGTGGAGTCAGGCGATGTTACAAAGGGGGAAATAGGCGGTCTTAGTTATGGTGCAGGTATGTGGTCAGAAGTTCATTTCAGGGTCAAATATGACACCAAAGTTACAAACAGTCTGGTTCAGCCTCAGGCAGATGCTAGGGAGAGGGATAGAATCGGTGGCTAGGAGACGGAGTTTGTGGTGGGCTCCAAAGACAATGGCCCTATCATGATCTATATGTTGTACAACATAAAGTGGCTGATTGTGGCACTATCATAGAATCATAGAATAGTACAGCACACAAGGAAGCCATTTGGCCCATCGAGTCTGCACCGTAGATGGAAAGGCTAGCAACAACAAATGTCAACACAAGATATTAGGATGTCTTTGGCTCAATAAGACTAACAGGTCTCATTGTAAACTGACCCCAGACCAGCTTCTTTTAACTGCTGTGGTTATCACTGTTGAGGCAAAGGCTAGCAATTACTTTGACAGGAAATATTTTTCCGTGTTTTTTCTGCGTCTGACATTAACTCTGTAACTCATAAATGACAAAGTCAGAAGAACTTAAAAAAAACTTTAAAACAATGACTAACAGTTTTTTATATATAACACTTGGCACAGAGTAAGAACCCCTTTGTGAAGATTTCTCCTGTTTAGTATTTATACTAAAATCATAAAAATATTGGCGGTGTCATAAAATGGGCAATAACGGATTGGCCGCTCATTGTACACCCCACCTGACTTCAACATAAAGGGAAGCGATGTATAACGGATGGCCACTCTGCTATTATCCATTTTACAGCACCGCTTGAAGTTAAAACTACCTCCATTATTGCAATATTCCTGGAGATAGCAATTGGACGAAATCTGTACCCATTTACAATGTCATTGCACAGGGAGACTCTGGAGTACCCTGGAGTATTTTGGTGAATTGAGAAGTAGGACTCTGTTCAAATTATTTTTGAGTGCTGTACATTTCTTGGGGGATGATAAATTAGATTAAAGTATCAGGGGATTCCATGGCAGCATTGTACTGTCACCAGTATGGAAATATGACTTTTACTTCCACACTTTAAGGGTCACATGAGTAATACAATATGAAATTTACTGTCAAATGCCTATGGTGTAAATTATTTTCTGGTATTTTAAAACCATAGTACAAAGATAGATTTCTTCATATTTATTTCTCTCTTTTGTCTGTCTGCTTCCTATACTGATCAATCAATCTGACCCACAGCAAAAGTAGGACAGGTAAACTCACACCAATAATGTTCATGTTATTATGCAATATATACATCACATCGGGGAATTAACTAGTTATTCGACATGGGGGAAAAAAAATGTAGAATGCCTGTTTCAAATGTGACAGTAATCTCTTTACCTTTCTTAGTAAATAGCTTTATTTCAAAATATTTTTCCATCATTCCATAATAATTGTGTCAAATATTAGCCTCCTCGGTGGTTTACTTTGTGATGATTTTTTTTCCCCATCACCCATATTATTTTGCAATGGCAAAAAAGAGCACAAAAACACACCCTAGCAATGAAATGATATAAAAACACCTTTGTAATGACACCTCCTAACAACTATTTATTCATTTGCTTTTATTAGTGAAAATATCAAATATTTATAACAAATATATAAAATATTCTTTACCCAGAGAGTGGTTAGAATGTGGAACTCACTACCACAGGGAGTAGTTGAGGTGAATAGCATAGATGCGCTTAGGGGAAAGCTAGATAAGTACACGAGAGAAAAAGGAATAGAAGGATGTGCCGATAGAGTGAGATGAATAGGGTGGGAAAGGCTTGTGTCGAGCTTAAAAACTGACATAGACCAGTTATATTTGCATAGACCTACTTTAAATGTAATTCCATGTAAAATCCCTGCATGTGTTTCTATAATGTTGACGTTCTTCCAACAAAAGGCAGCATTAGGTCTCAATTAAAAACTTTAATATTCATGATAAATTAATAAGCTAACTACAAATCCTAAATGATTTGTGCAACCTATGCACCTTAATAATTTAAATAAACTGAGCCGAGGCCACTGCTGTTAGAGCGAGGAACTGCTGTCCAATGCAAGCCTATCCTGCCTGACTTTCCGACTGTATTAGACTTCTCTTCTTTGCTCCAGCATTAACCAAGGCTTGTGCCTCAACCCAGCTTCTTATCCAGGCCTAGAGTCCCCTTCCGTATCCAAACTTACATAATTCAGGGTAGAGAAAGCTAGGAAAAATAGACCTGAGTTTTGAATTTAATTTGCCATTATATTTGGTTTTATATCATCAACGTATACTATAGATTGCCATGGAAACCCTGTTAGGATAGGGTTCCTTCATCTACGCTACTGCCCCTGAAGCCCTTTGCCATAGTAACAGAGGGAGGGCCAGCACCAAACCAGTTCATACACATCATGGAACCACCTATAATATATCTTAATTGGCTTCTTAGCCCATTCTGAAATGCAGGACCCTGCCTAATGGCCCATGTAACATTTTGGGCTTCATTTCTTCCAAACAACAATTTTACTGATACAGTCCAGACTCTGGAAATCCTGTTCACCCATTCTCCATTACTCCTCGCCATTTCTCCCTCAGCAAATGGGCTAATTAATACCTTACTGCTGAGATTAAATTATAAAATCATTTTCTCCCATTTGAAATGATCTAGTCTTTACAATCTTAATGCGCTTTCTGTATCACTTAGCAGTATTACATCTCTTATTCTTTATAATCCAGCAAAACCATTACACTGCTATTGACTAACAATCCAGGACAGAAATATACACATCTTACCCAGTGCAGGCTGGTGCTCTCATGCACAGTTGTCGGGTCCTTGTTTTGAATGGGAGGAGAAAGTTCAGATCCAAGTTTCCTCTTCACCTTAAAAACAAAATGGTCCTATGTTTGTTTTTAAGATGGATTATGTTGATTTTACATATAAGAGATTATTCTGCTTGTAAAGTAAATTGAACGGGGTTAATTCAAAATATTTCATTTACAGGTGCACTTGAGACAATTGGAACACTGCAGCACAATACTAACGCTATAATCCAATAGAGTCCCAAAACACCGTTCAATGCAATTATCTATCATCACTGTGCAACAATGCAAACAAAGTACACAGTGACTTTTGCCTTCACATCATTTGTACATAGTTAAAACCGTTGTTTATTATGTTCACTGACCTGAGAATTAGTCACCTTTTTTAAGCACGCTTTTGACAAATGTGTTGAATACTCTTGCTGTATTGCAGACGCGAGTCATGTTTTCACGCTCCCTAATCTGAAAAGCAAGACTATTCCTCAAATCACCAGCAAGATAATAAACTATACATTTGTCACTCCCAATGAGATGCACAACCCACTCTTGTTCTTCTTCACCCTGCTGTATATATATTTTAAATACAGCAATAAAAAGTATTACTTTAGACTTTGAAACAACTTTGAACCAACTGCATTGCACCAACCTTCCGGTTTGACATCATGGTCTGCAAAACCCAAACATTCATACAATCAGATAAAAAAAACAGGAAACGCACTCAACCGTTTGAAACAAACACCTAGATTGTACACAGATAGATAATGTTCAAGCAGGCCATACTCATTACAGCTTCCTCTTCTGAAACAGAGCAGCATGAATTGAACGATGAATGAAAATATTAAGTCGTAAGCAAGAAATTTAGAAGTAATATTATGTGCAATAAAACATATAGAGGACACTTGAGTTTTAGTTCTTGAAAGCAGATTGAACCTCTCAAGCAAGAGAGGGTAACTCGTTCATCACAAGTGAGTTTGTAGCCGCTGAATATACAGAGGTGTGTGCTTTGTAGTAAGAGCACCATCCAACACAGAGTTACATTGTTACTTGATTTTGACAGCAACACAGGAAAGGCAAATTCAGCACAGGTTAGCAGTTAATTGCTAGACTTTAACTAGATGATGAGTGTTGAAATAAACAGGTTGCACAAAAGCAGCTCATTGAAGTAATTTTGGATTCCTGACTGCTGGACCTGACTTGGATTCTGTTATGGTTCCCGATTCACATCCAGAGTCATAACAGGACATCAACTAGCAAGTCATTGCCACCACTGTTCCTATCCTGAATTCGCTGACCATTTGATGATAGCAGCTATTCCTGGTGACAATGGTAACTGTAACCTATAATTCTTATGGCATAATAACTGTATCAGTTCATAACCAACGTTTATAGTGTAATATTACAGGTTTAATTCATGAGTTCTTTGAAGAATTAAGCTCGCTTTTATAAGTTTACGGTAACTTTATTGTAGAACTATTGGTTCAGACCCACAAAAATCAAGGTCTTGAAAATCCCAGCAGATCTCCCTGTTCGGCTAATTGCTCCAAGCTTTCTAACACCACAGTAAAGATTCAACAGACCAATTGAATCCTCTAAATTTATGTGAATCATTTAACAGATTACAGGAAAGATCCCTCTGTCATGCAAATAACTTAATTGTTATATAGAATAACATCAGCTATGATTGTAATATTCCAACTAATATTTAGGAATATACATAAAGTTTTAAAATTCATGCTGGGAACTTTCATAACATTAAAATGTATTATAAAATATTCTACAATTGAAGTAAGTGAAGTAAGTAATTAAACCGTTTACCAAAACAGCTGGAAATATTTCTCCCAATTACAAAACCGTGAAAAGAGCATGGAACAAGAAAAGGCCATTTAACATAACAACATAAGAACATAAGAATTAGGAACAGGAGTAGGCCATCTAGCCCCTCGAGCCTGCTCCGCCATTCAACAAGATCATTGCTGATCTGGCCGTGGACTCAGCTCCACTTACCCGCCCACTCCCCATAACCCTTAATTCCCTTATTGGTTAAAAATCTATCTATCTGTGATTTGAATACATTCAATGAGCTAGCCTCAACTGCTTCCTTGGGCAGAGAATTCCACAGATTCACAACCCTCTGGGAGAAGAAATTCCTTCTCAACTCGGTTTTAAATTGGCTCCCCCGTATTTTGAGGCTGTGCCCCCTAGTTCTAGTCTCCCCGACCAGTGGAAACAACCTCTCTGCCTCTATCCTGTCTATCCCTTTCATTATTTTAAATGTTTCTATAAGATTACCCCTCATCCTCCTGAACTCCAACGAGTAAAGACCCAGTCTACTCAATCTATCATCATAAGGTAACCCCCTCATCTCCGGAATCAGCCTAGTGAATCGTCTCTGTACCCCCTCCAAAGCCAGTATATCCTTCCTTAAGTAAGGTGACCAAAACTGCACGCAGTACTCCAGGTGCGGCCTCACCAATACCCTATACAGTTGCAACTACAGTTAGCCTCTGAGGCTCACTGGGGTCTAAATTTAACATCACTGCGCCCATTTTATGGGCCTTAAACAGGCACAGTGATAATCAATTTAGAAGGGCAGAGGCCCGCACCGATCTGCACAGGCGTTTGGCCTTTATTTCAGGTGGCCCTTCACAGTGATAAGTGATTAAACTCACCTGCACAATATCATTTCCTGTGTTTTTTGGGCCTGTAGCAATGATTTCTGTTGGAGCCTTGTACTTGTTTGAGATCCCTGAGCCTCGAGTTCAGACAGGTTCACAAACCCATCGCTCGTTACTTGAAGAGATTCCGGTCAGCAGGCTATAAGCTCAAGCATGCAGTTGTGCATTTTAAATCTAGATATTTTTTATGATTTGCAGTGAGACTGGCAAGTCACAGCGCATTTTAGGGTTTGCTGTTCGTGAGCCCCATCCTTTCTTCCAGTCGAGTGGATCAGTGGGACAGCACTGGGAATGAAACCCCAACTGAAACCAGATCAAAGACAAGGTAAAGAATTCAAACTTCAACTTTCTCTGAGGTATTTCTGTGACAAATGAGACTTAGAGAAAGATAAATCTTGATATTTTTCCAATGTACTCTAAATGCTAACACAATTTATTTCACTTGTGTTTTTACTCAGGGCTCAAAAACAACAAATCCTCACTTAAACAGGTAACGTCCGTTATTCACGTTTGTAGTGAGGTTCTGAATAAGAGACCTAGAAATTGATTCATGCCTGACTTCCAGGCTGGTTTCCTCTTGCATCATCAGGATGCAAATGGCATTCTGGGGACGGCAGTCGTACCTCAAGAGGCAAAGCACCAAAGAATATTGAGTCTGGCCGGAGGCAATCAGCACTCCTTGTTCTTTTGGCTTCATACACAGCTACCTAAAACATTTGTCACTTACCTTTTTGGTGGAAGAATCTAGCAGTCTCTTTAATAACACCTGGCCTGACTACTATGCGCCTGAGAAAACTGACTGCAATTTGCACAATGTGTGCTGTGGTCAGGCACCAACGAATTTCGGAAAGGGGTCTGATATAGGCATCAGGCCCTCGATGTGCGTCGGCAATGGGCCTAACGCTTGTTCAGGTGGAAGCCCTGGATAACTATTGGGCACCCTAACCAATCTGCCTGATAAATGTGTGATCGAATTCCTTGGCCAAGTTCTTGAATTTTATAATGCTGTACCAAAAGGTTGCATTAAATATATTATATAGAGACATTTGGCGAAGAAGAAGAAATACAAATAAGGAAATAAATAAAAGCTTATGTATTTGTTGAGTTTAGCTCTAGAAAGACATATTCTAAACAGATGGAGAGCTGTTCCTTAATTCGTTACATGCAGAGATATATTTATTTGTGTAAGAGTGCTGTATGAGAGAAAAGTGTTTTTATTTATCTACTTGTTGTTGGTAAGGAAAATATTCTTTATTCTCAAGGAGCCAATCAAAAAAACTAATAATGTGTTGCCTCTCCCCCCAACTCGACACACAACATCCATCCCCTGCAACAGCATAAGCTCTGACTGACTGTCAGTAACCCCATGGAGAATCTACCAGTTTGCTGTGTACAGATAAGATGTTTTCAACCATAATAAATCATTTATTGCTGATTAGGCATTTTTAAAAACATACTGTTCATAAAAGCAACACAAATATAAGTCACAGAACAATTCATTAAGTTGTAAAGTTACTTAGTAGATACAGATAATATTTGCATTCAAAAAGAATTTAACATGAAATGGTCAGGTGATGGATGGATAGACAAGAAGGCCAAAAGAATAAATGGGCTGGATTTTCGGGTTTCGGGGTTTTTGGGCGAAAACGGTAGCGATACGTGAAAATTACCGTTTTCGACGTGCTACCGATTTTAGGCTGAACTTTCAACCTTTGGGGTCTCGCAAAGGGAGACGTTGCACAATTATTCGCGGCGCAAAACTCGAGTTTCGTCAACTTTAGTGCGGGGTCGTTTGCGCTGTGAGAGAGGCCTTGGGAGAGGAGAAAAAAAATTCAAAAAACATTCCAAAAACATTACCAAGACCCTTAACTAACTAATCGCTGCAAAAAAAATTTTTAAAGAAAAATTTTAACTTACCTTTTTTGCAGGTTTTCTAACTTACTGCTGGTAGCAGGGCTGCACTGACAGGTTTTCTGGGCGCGGTGCATGGGCCTGGAGAGTGTCGAAACTCGGACGGTAACGCAATCCACGTTGTTACATGTCCGGCGCACCTCTCCTCCATGGTACATAAGAACATAAGCAGGAGTAGGCTATTTGGCCCCTCGAGCCATTCAATAAGATCATGGCTGATCTGATCCTGGCCTCAACTCCACCTCCCCGCCCGCTCCCCATAACCTTGACTCCCTTATCATTTAATAATCTGTCTATCTTCACCTTAAATATATTCAATGACCCAGCTTCCACAGCTCCATGGGGTAGAGAATTCCAAAGATTCACGACCCTCTGAGAGAAGAAACTCTCTACTTCCCATCGCCGCCGCAAACAGGTACCCGAGGATCCCACCCGGACTTTGCGACCGTGTTTTCATAGAAACATAGGGTTAGAGTTTCCCTAACCGGTTTTTCTGGCGCCCTCACCCGAGGTGCGCCGAAAAAAGACGTCGGTATTCTGGCCACTTCCCAGCCTCTCTTTGGTCGTGGCATAGTATGGCCCAATGGATTGGAGGCGGAGCCAGGTCCCGGCGCTGAAAACTGCGCTAGAGTCTGCACGTATGTGCAATAGCTCCTGGCAGGCTGAATTCCCTCCCCCGCCCCCCCCTCCCCCCACTCCTAGCCCTGGCCGAATGGTCTCCCTCATCGGTGGCCCACTGCCTTCCCGGGCTGTGTTTTGGTAGGACTTCTATTTTTTATTTGTTATTTATTGATTGATTGATTATTACTTTTGTAAAGTCCTGTCCCCTCAGTACAGATTCACACGAAGCATATAGTGAAGTCAAGGTCACTCTGGACCTGCACCTTTATTTCACAGCTCTGGAATGCTGCACTTGCCTGAGACCTGTCCTTATATACCTGTCTCTTGCAAGTGCACCCCTGGTGGTAAGGTATGCTGGTGGTTACAGGTCATATCTTATTACAGTCATGTATAGCATGTTAGGATACAGTTATATATAATAATGTAAGATACATGACATCACACCCCCCCAAGGTCTTATTGTCTTTATAGGTTCAGTCTCTCGGGTGGTCCACGCTCTCGCGTGGAGCGTCTGAATTGTGGTTCAGTTGTTTGCCTTGGTGTCTGTTTTTCTTTGGGTGTGGTTGCTGGTATCTCGCCTGGGCTGTCTGTTTCGATTGGTGTGATTGTTGTTGACTCGCCTGGGCTGTCTGTTGGGATTGCCCTTTCCTCAGGTTGTTCCCTCTGTCTGTCCACCAGATGTGGTGCGAGTTCCACATTGTAGTCTGCCTCTGGTTCCGCAGTGTTGTTGGTAAATCTGCTTTTGACTTGGTCTACATGCCTCCGGCAGGTTTTGCCATTGTCCATTTGTACTACCAGTAGCCTGTTTCCTTCCTTGCCCGTTACTGTCCCTGCAAGCCATTTGGGACCCCTGCCATAGTTTAGTACAAACACTTTGTCCCCTATTCATTCTATCTCCCACTCGAATTTCTGTCATGGTACTCAGTCAGCTTACGGCGCTTTGCCTCAACGATTTCGTGCATGTCTGAGAGGATTAATGAGAGCCTTGTTTTTAAAGTCCTTTTCATCAACAGTTGCACGGGGGGGGATCCCAGTCAGTGAGTGCGGACGAGATCTGTATGCCAGCAGCAGTCGCGACAGGCGACCCTGCAGCGTGGGACCTTGCATTTTAAGCATGCCTTGTTTAATGATTTGCACTGCTCTCTCTGCCTGGCCATTGGAGGCCGGCTTGAACGGTGCCATCTTGACGTGATTTATGCCGTGGTCAATTATAAAGTCTTGGAATTCTGCGCTGGTGAAGCACGGCCCATTGTCACTGACCAATATGTCAGGGATTCCGTGCGTTGCAAACATGGTTGCGAGGCTCTCCACAGTGGTGGAGGTTGTGCTCGAGTTTAAAATGGTGCATTCGATCCACTTTGAAAATGCATCTACAACTACGAGGAACATTTTACCCATGAATGGGCCCGCATAGTCTACGTGCACCCGCGACCATGGTTTTGTAGGCCAGGGCCAGGGCCTCAGTGGAGCCTCCCTGGGGCCATTGCTGAGTTGGGCACAAATGGTGCACCTTCGGACGCAGAGCTCCAAGTCGGCGTCAATACCAGGCCATCAGACGTGGGATCTGGCTATGGCCTTCATGAGAACGATCCCCGGGTGCTCGCGGTGGAGCTCCCAGACAAATGCCTCTCTGCCTCGCAGAGGCATGACTACTCAGCTGCCCCACATCAGGCAGTCTGCTTGTAATGATAGCTTATGCATGCACCTGTGAAAGGGTTTTAATTCCTCGGGGCAGGCATCGCGAGCCTCTGCCCAGTCACCGGTTAGGACACATCTTTTTACTAAGGATAACGTGGGGTCGCTGGCCGTCCAGGCTCTGATTTGGCGAGCCATCATGGGCGAACCTGTGGACTCAAAGTCATTGATTGCCATGACTATCTCACAGTCCTGTTCGTCAGACCCTTCCGTGGTCGCCAGGGGTAGCCTGCTGAGCGCGTCGGCACAGTTATCTGTGCCTGGTCTGTGCCTTATGGTATAATCGTAAGACGCCAGCATGAGTGCCCACCGTTGAATTCGCGCCGAGGCGTTGGCGTTTATTGCCTTGCTCTCAGATGGGAGGGACGTGAGGGGCTTGTGGTCGGTTTCTAATGCGAACTTGGCCCCGAAAAGGTATTGGTGCATCTTTTTGACACCGTACATGCACGCAAGCGCCTCCTTCTCTATCATTCCGTACCCGCACTCTGCCCGCGAAAATGACCTGGAGGCATAAGCTATGGGTTGTAATTTGCCCGTACTATTAACATGTTGCAAAACGCACCCGACCCCATATGCTGACGCATCGCATGTGAGAACTAGCTTTCTACCTGGGTCAAAGAAAGTCAAAACACTGTTGGAACACAGAAGGTTGCGTGCCTTATTGAAGGCGCGTTCCTGGGCGTCCCCCCAAAACCAATCGCACCCCTTCCTGAGTAGCACGTGGAGAGGCTCCAGCAGCGTGCTTAAGTTCTGCATAAAGTTCCCAAAGTAATTGAGTAGCCCAAGAAAGGCGCGCAGTTCTGAGACATTCCGGGGCCTGGGTGCCAGGCGAATTGCTTCTGTTTTGCACTCTGTTGGGCGGATTCCATCAGCGGCAATCCTTCTGCCCAAAAATTCAACCTCGGGTGCGTGAAACAGGCACTTGGATTTCTTGACTCGTAGGCCTACCCAATCCAACCGCTTTAGTTCTTCCTCCAAATTATGGAGATGGGAGTCGGTGTCCCTGCCCGTGATAAGTATGTCGTCTTGAAATACAACCGTCCCCGGGATGGACTTGAGCAGACTCTCCATGTTGCGCTGGAATATGGCAGCTGCCGACCTGATGCCGAATGGGCATCGATTGTACATGAAAAGGCCTCGATGTGTGTTGATGGTGATGAGTAGCTTGGATTCCTCGGTCAATTCTTGCATCATATACGCAGATGTGAGGTCTAATTTTGAGAAAAGTTTACCTCCAGCCAATGTGGCAAATAAGTCCTCCGCTCTGGGCAGCGGGTACTGGTCCTGTAGGGAGACTCTGTTTATGGTAGATTTGTAGACCCCACAGATTCGTACGGATCCATCAGGCTTCATGACTGGGACGATGGGACTTGCCCAGTCGCTAAATTCCACAGGTGATATAATGCCTTCCTGCAGAAGCCTGTCTAGTTCGTGTTCAATCTTTTCCCTCATCACATAGGGTACAGCTCTGGCCTTGTGATGGACCTGTCTTGCATCCTGTGTGATGTAGATTTTGACTTTGGCCCCTTTGAAAGTGCCCACACCTGGCTGAAAGAGATGTTCAAATCGCTTTATAACTGTTGAGCAAGAGGTCCATTTCTCTAATGACATGGCATGGACATCATCCCATTTCCAGTTTAGTTTTGCCAGCCAGCTTCTCCCCAGCAGTGCTGGGGGGTCTCCGGGGACAATCCACATGGGAAGTCAGTTCACTGTCCCTTTGTGTGTGACAGAGAGCATGGCGCTGCCGAGAACTGGTACGATTTCTTTGGTATAGGTCCTTAGTTTGTTGTCGACCCTTGTGAGTTTTGGTCTGTCTCTTTTATGCGGCCACAGTTGTTCAAATTGTTGAGCGCCCATGAGAGATTGACTCGCTCCCATATCCAGCTCCATGTTGACAGATATCCCGTTGAGTAGGACCCTCATCATTATAGGATGCGTCCTGTTGTAGGAGCAGCTGCCATTGATCGTGTTGACCCGCTGTACATCGGTGTCCCGGGTACTGTCCCCACCATCTTCTGGTCCGCTTTCCAACCCATCTGATTCGTAAACCAGCCGAGCTGCCGTTATTTTGCACATGCGGGCCAAATGCCCTGTATATTCACAGTTCCTGAAAACAGCCTGCTGAAATCGACATCCCCTTGACGAGTGCCCACCCTCATATCTCCAGCACAGACCTGTTCCATTGTTCGAAGTGTTTCCAAAGAATGAGCTGCGTCTGGCTGATCTCTCTTGAGCTTCTCTCAGTTTGTAGTTGATTGCTCGCATTGTGGGTTGATGAGGTGTGAACGGCCGTTCCTGTGGTCCTTGATGGCTTCTGCCTGCTGTCGAGAGCCTGTTCTCCCGGTTTTGTCTGTGTGTGGGAGTAGCAGCTTGTTTAGTGCTGTGAACTTCTTGTTCCGATGTTTCGTTAGTTGTCGTACCTGCATTGTAAATCAACCTCGTTTCTTCTTCCCCTACCAAGAATGTCTGTGCAACCAGTGCTGCTGCCTCTAAGGTCAGGTTCTTGGTCTCTATGAGCTTTCGGAATATGCCTGCGTGGTCTAGTCCTTCAATGAAAAAGTCTCTCAGCATTTCTCTCCTCAGTTCATCGGAGAACTCACATAAACTAGCCAACCTCCGAAGTTCCGTCACAAAGTCGGGTATGCTCTGGCCCACACAGCGTCTGTAGTTGTAGAACCTGTGTCTGGCCATGTGTAGGCTGCTCGCTGGCTTCAGGTGCTCTCTTACCAGTGTGCTCAATTCTTCAAACGACTTGCTTGCTGGTTTCTCGGGTGCCAACAGATCCTTCATTAAAGCGTATGTTTTCGAGCCACAGCTGGTCAAGAGATGGGCTCTTCTCGTGTCTGCCTTATCGTCGCCTAACCAGTCTTTGGTTACAAAGCTTTGCTGGAGCCTTTCTATAAAGTCCTCCCAATTGTCTCCCGCATTATACTTTTCATCTGATCCATTGTTCGTCATTCTGTGGATTCTGTAATCCCGTAACTCATCGCCACTGTAAAGTCCTGTCCCCTCAGTACAGATTCACACGAGGCATATAGTGAAGTCAAGGTCACTCTGGACCTGCACCTTTATTTCACAGCTCTGGAATGCTGCACTTGCCTGAGACCTGTGCTTATATACCTGTCTCTTGCAAATGTACCCCTGGTGGTAAGGTATGCTGGTGGTTACAAGTCATATCTTATTACAGTCATGTATAGCATGTTAGGATACAGTTATATGTAATAATGTAAGATACAGGACAACTTTCATCTTGGTGCTTTAGGGGTAGGGTTCCTTCTATTTTTTATTTGTTAATTAATTGCTTATTACTTTTTGTGCTTTGTTTGGTGCTTGGTGGTGCTTTAAATGTAGTTACTTGCGCCGATTCCTTAACTCTAGGTAAGGTTTTTCTGTGCGGTTGGAAGTGGCAACATACGCTGGCCTAAGTTAGTTTGGAGCAACTATTTGCTGGCCAAACACCTAAAACAGGGGTAAATGGCTGGGAACGCCCCCTTTTGAAAAAAAAACTGAACTTAAAAAAAACCTAACTAACTCACTTAAATGGCCAGAATTGCAACTAAAAAGATAGTCCAGAAAAATCAAAATAAAGGAGCAACTCCTCGGGAAACTTCAGCCCATAGAAACCGTAGAAATTTACAGTGCAGAAGGAGGCTATTTCGACCCATTGTGTCCGTGCCGGCCTACAAAGAACCACACGGCCCTCGGTCAGCAGCCCTGAAGGTTATATATAAACCTATGAACAATGAACAATAGCGGAAAGGTAAATAGCACCCAGCCCAACCAGTCTGCCCCACACAACTGCGACACCCCTTACACTGAAACATTCTACACTCCACCCTAATCGGAGCCGTGATCTCCTGGGAGAAGCAAAAGCCAGATAAAAAAAACCCAGGCCAATTTGGGGAAAAAAAATTTTCGCCGTGGAGGGTCAAATCGCGGCGAAAACCCGGTCGCAAACCTATCGAAAATCTAGCCATTGTATTTACAAACAGGTGACTTTTCCGATTGCATATTGCAGGGCTGCTATGGAAATGTCCTGCAGAGGGCAGTATAGCCACAGTGTATATTTTCAGCACATGGTCCAATCTAATGCTAAAATGCAGTAATCAGTCTTCAAAACGGATGCCACAATGTTATACAGGATGTCACTGTTTAGATAGAGTTATGTAACCAGGAGTGATAACTGATGTGTTTTTTATTATGGAAATTCTATTCTACTATTAGATTTGAATATAATACTTTTTCGGGGTGTCACTGTCTTCAGTATTAAAAGAGGACAGCTGTGGTTGGGTAAATATTTGCTTTACACCCTGTCAGTTGAGGGCTTCACCCATGGAAAACCCAGGTGTAACATTCAACTGAATTAAGCTGCTAAAGAATTTATAATACAAGTCCTTTTTCTGGTTTCCTGCTTTGAGATACAAAATACTGAGTATCATGACATTTATTTACTGGGACGCAAAGATTCTTTTGTACCAGCAAAACTGAACGCCATTCTGGGTGTGTTAAGACCCATCTGGAAAACGGAATACCTATCACATTTTAAAATGGTTCAACAGAAAGTATATTCCAGTTTTCACACAATCTTAAATTTTATGATGGAGGGTATTGTGCTATTGTGTTTAATGGTTTAGCACAGCTAATCTAAAACAGCTTTGGGAGCATTTTATGTAAAGCTCCCTTAGTGGTTCTGTTGCAATGAATGGGAGCTGAGACATTGATAAAGATTATGGGTTCGTAGTCATTGTGTGGAATAATCTGGTAATTGAGCATTCAGTAGAAAGCATTTCCTCGAAGGAACTAGAACATAGCAGCTTATCTCAATTGAGCCAGATAGTAGCATCTTCCTCTGCCTCCCGACATAATTCATATTAAAATATTCTATGATCAATATCCGTTCTCAGATCTTTGAAAGATAAATGTAATTACATAATTGCCTAGACATGGTACCGAGATCCAAAATGTCAAAAACTCATTACTGACGTATACAATGCTGAATTGATCATATAAAGTGCTATCAAACATAAGATTGTTATTTTATGAGTAAAGCATAGATTTTAGCTTCCTTGATGTTACATATTGTTCAAGAATCAGAGTACAATATCTATATTATCCAATTAGAGTGAAAGGGTTTCATTTTTCATTACTGAATGACACTACTTGGTTCAGTAGCACATTCCACCACTGAAATACAGAGGCATTCTCAGTGTCCTTTTGTCATTGGAATTTAAGCATGATTGAAAGTGTGCCTGAAACCGATGGTAGTTTGGTAGTAAAGTGGCTTTAGCAATGTGTAAGACTGAAGAACTGCTCCAACCTCCAAATAGTAAAAAAATACATTTTTAACGATATGAAAGTCATAGCACTGCCAATCATTTTAAACATTCTCGCTTCTAACTTCAGTGATAATACTGTTAGGTGTCTGTAAGAAAGACACGCTTTTGTTTTATTGATTCTGGCAAGGAATGCTTGCTGTTTGATTATTGTTAGAGAGGTTTTGAATAAATAATAACATTTTCTGAATTGATCAATTGAATGAAGGAATAGAGGGGTTGTATACCAAAGTTGGTAGATGATACTAAGTTGGGAGACCCAGTGAATAGTGCAGATGAGACCTCATCATCATATAATCATACGCAGTCCCTTGGAATCGAGGAAGACTTGCCTCCACTCCTAAAGTGAGTTCTTTGGTGGCTGAACAGTCCAATACGAGAGCCACAGACTCTGTCATGGGTGGGACAGATAGTCATTTAGGGAAGGGGTGGGTGGAGCTGGTTTGCCACAAGTGCTCTTTCCGCTGTCTGCGCTTGATTTCTGCATGCTCTCGACGTTGAGACTCGAGATGCTCAGCGCCCTCTCGGATGCACTTCCTCCACTTCAGGCAGTCTTGGGCCAGGGACTCCCAGGTTTGATTGGGAATGTCGCACTTATCAGGGAGGCTTTGAGGGTGTCCTCGTAGCATTTCTGCTGCCCACTTTGGTTCATTTGCCATGAAAGAGCTCCCAGTAGAGCACTTGCTTTGGGAGTCTCGTGTCTGGCATGCGGACTATATGGCCTGCCCAACGGAGCTGATCGAGTGTGGTCAGTGCTTCAATGCTAGGGATGTTAGCCTGAGTGAGGACGCTGATGTTGGTGCGCCTGTCCTCCCAGGGGATTTGTAGGATCTTGCGGAGACATCGTTGGTGATATTTCTCCAGCAACTTGAGGTGTCTACTGTATATGGTCCACATCTCTGAGCCATACAGGAGGGCGGGTATTACTACAGCCCTGTAGACCATGAGCTTGGTGGCAGTTTTGAGGGACTGGTCTTCAAACACTCTTTTCCTCAGGTAGCCGAAGGCTGCACTGGCGCACTGGAGGCGATGTTGGATCTCGTCGTCGATGCCTGCTCTTGTTGATAGGAGGCTCCCGAGATATGAGAAGTGGTCCACGGTGTCCAGGGCCGCGCCGTGGATCTTGATGACTGGGGCGCAGTGCTGTGTGGTGAGGACAGGCTGGTGGAGGACGTTTGTCTTATGGATGTTTAGCGTAAGTCCCATGATTTCGTACGCCTCAGTAAATATATCGACTATGTCCTGGAGTGCGGCCTCTGTATGTGCGCAGACGCAGGCGTCGTCCACGTACTGTAGCTCGACGACAGAGGTTGGGGTGGTCTTGGACCTGGCCTGGAGGCGACGAAGGTTGAACAGGTTCCCACTGGTTCTGTAGTTTAGTTCCACTCCAGCGGGGAGCTTGTTGACTGAGGTGGAGCATGGCGGCGAGAAAGATTGAGAAGAGTGTTTGAGCAATGACGCAGCCCTGTTTGACCCCGGTCCAGACATGAATTGGGTCTGTGATGGATCCGTTGGTAAGGATCACAGCCTGCATGTTGTCGTGGAGCAGGCGCAGGATGTTGACAAACTTTTGGGGGCATCCAAAATGGAGGAGGACGCTCCATAGACCCTCGCGGTTGACAGTGTCAAAGGCCTTTGTAAGGTCGAAGAAGGCCATGTATAAGGGCTGACGCTGTTCCCTGCATTTTTCCTGCAGCTTTCGCGCTGCAAAAATCATGTCCGTTGTGCCCCGGAGGGGACGAAATCTGCACTGAGACTCCGGGAGGAGCTCCTCGGCCACGGGAAGAAGACGGTTGAGGCGGACTCTAGTGATGACTTTCCCAGTGGCTGATAGCAGGGAGATTCCTCTGTAGTTGCCGCAGTCAGACTTGTCCCCTTTTTTAAAGATGGTCACGATTACTGTATCTCTGAGATCTCCCGGCATGCTCTCCTCCCTCCAGATGAGAGAGATGAGGTCGTGTATTCGCGCCAGCAGTGCCTCTCCGCCATACTTCAATGTCTCAGAAGGGATTCCGTCCGTACCCATAGCCTTGTTGTTTTTAAGCTGTCTTATGGCTTTTTCTACCTCGTGCAGTATTGGGGTCTCACTGAATTGGTGGCGGGTCGCATGCTGCGGGATGGAGTCGAGAACACTCGGGTCAAAGGCAGAGTCTCGATTGAGGAGTTCTTCGAAGTGCTCCTTCCAACGGGCCCTAACTGCCTTGGTGTCCTTGATGAGTGTTTCCCTGTTCTTGGCCAGCAGTGGGGTGGGGCCTTGGGTGTTTGGCCCATAGCTGGCCTTGACTGCGATGAAGAATCCTCGCACATCATGGTTGTTGGCCAGCTGCTGGATCTCCTATGCTTTCTTCATCAAGATAGCAAGATGGCCACCAGGATGGTAGGTCCCTAGGGAGCTACCCCGCTCCAAACAACTCCCACCAGATCTTGGCAACTTCCACCCCTCTCCCCCACCCCACAACCTCGCCCCCTCCCGCTGTCTAAAACTCCCCTAACCAATTAGACCCTAATAGGGGGTCTAAGCACGTAAACTCAAACCCTTACCCCTTACCCTAGTCCCAACCCTACGAGTCCCACAAGTTCAGGCAATTCGGACCTACCTCAGGCTTCCTACCACAGCGCCCATCGACGAACTCCAATACCCTCCGGCAACCCCCGACGACCTCCGGCGAGTCCCACGAGCTTGGGCCATCTGGGCCTACCGCAGGCTTTCCACCACATCACCCATCAATGTCCCCCGGCGACCTCCGGCAACCCCCGATGACCTCCAACGAGTCCCACGAGTCCCACGAGTTCGGGCCATCCGGGCTTACCACAGGCTTCTCACCACCTCACACATCGACGACCTCCGGTGACCTCCGACGTACCCCGGTGACCTCCGGAGGCGATGCCCTCAACCTGGAACTGGCTATCGGGCCTCCACCCACCCCCCTCCAGCGACGATCGGAACACCTCCAGCGGCGGCGGATAGGCCTCCCCTCCACGACAGAATCTGGGTCTCCTCGACGACGGCTGGACCTCCTGTGGCGACAGACAACCTCCTCCTCAATGACGACCGGGTCCCCCTCTCCCACGTCGGCGACTGGCCTCCCCTCTTCCTTCAGCGATGACTGGAGCTCTCCTTCCCCACCGGCGACCTGGCCTCTTCTCCACCTCCAACACGTGGTGAGTTCCATGGCTGTGACCCCCCCTGCCCTTCCACCCTGAACCCCGGTGGGCCACTGACCCTCCCAATGCCTGTCTCCAATCAGGCCTTGGATCACCTACCACCAAGGGCGCTACCCAATGCCGAGCCTGCGGCCAACATCTTGCCACAGGCAACTAGGCCCATATAGCAGTGCCTGGTCTCGAGTCGTCTTGGACCCCCTTGCCACTGGATCAAGACCTCGCTCAGCTAAGCCTGTGAGGTAGCCGGTGTGTAACGACCCACCCCACGTTAAAAAAACTCATGCACAGGCATTTTCCACTCCGTTAACATGAAGTTCAGGACCTGGACCGTCAGGGCCCTCATGGACAACCCCAACAGCGACAGGCCGGAACGCCGCACCTGGAGTATTGTGTACAGTTTTGGTCTCCTAACTTGAGGAAGGACATTCTTGTTATTGAGGGAGTGCAGCGAAGGTTCACCAGACTGATTCCCGGGATGGCGGGACTGACATATCAAGAAAGACTGGATCAACTGGGCTTGTATTCACTGGAGTTCAGAAGAATGAGAGGGGATCTCATAGAAACGTTTAAAATTCTGACGGGGTTAGACAGGTTAGATGCAGGAAGAATGTTCCCAATGTTGGGGAAGTCCAGAACCAGGGGTCACAGTCTAAGGATAAGGGGCAAGCCATTTAGGACCGAGATGAGGAGAAACTTCTTCACCCAGAGAGTGATGAACCTGTGGAATTCTTTACCACAGAAAGTTGTTGAGGCCAATTCACTAAATATATTCAAAAAGGAGTTAGATGTAGTCCTTACTACTCGGGGAATCAAGGGGTATGTCGAGAAAGCCGGAATGGGGTACTGAAGTTGCATGTTCAGCCATGAACTCATTGAATGGCGGTGCAGGCTAGAAGGGCCGAATGGCCTACTCCTGCACCTATTTTCTATGTTTCTATGTTTCTAAAAGGCTATGGATGTTGGGTTAATTGGATATTTGAAGACTGGGATTGATAGATTTTTGTTCAGTAAGGATATCAAGGAATATGGAGCAAAGGTGCGTAAATGTGGTTGATGTACAGATCAGCCATGATCTAATTGAAGGCAGAACCTGTTCCTAATGTTCCCATGGTAGCCTGGCTTGTTGCCAACAAAAGTAAGTAATTTCAACTCCACCCAACACACCTCGTCACACACAATCAGAAGTGTCCAGTGCTCAGCAGGATTTGGTACAGAAGAACATAAACAGAAAATAATTTTTATTGACAGAATACTACCTTCAAACTGCCAGAGATCATAGTGAAACAAGAACTCTGTTGTAGAAAAAGTTTCATGAGCTAAGCCCTTCATCAGAACCTCACTCTGATACAGGGATTCAGTGCATGTATGTTGCTTTGCATGTGTGGAAATGGTAGAGCTAAGAAACGCAAGGGAATAAATCAAATGTACCTGCCAACACATAGAGCAGTAAAGGTGATTTATGGCAAATGGATTTATTGAGGCAAGTCATTTGTTGTCTCTCACATCTGCTCAGAAATCGGCATTTTTCACTCTCTCCGTGACTTCTGCAAAATTGCAGTACAGGTATTTGAGCATTAAGTCGCACACGTGGGAAGTGCAAAAACTCATGGGATATCACAATGCTCCAGAGCACTTGTTCCAAAAGTCATGATGATTACTGCATAGCTACACCATTCACAATCTATCCTGCATATAGATCTCCAAAGAGACGAGCTAGCAATCCCTTTTGCTCTGTGCGTTTTATAAATCATCAACCAACAAATGAAATATATTTCCCTGACCATTTGCCTTGTCTTCTATATTTCACTGTCAGAAAGAACATTCATAAATATTACACTAAATTAATTATTATAAAACAAATCATTCGGAATTTATTAATGTTCTACAAGTCTTTTGTTTCGTAGAAATGCACTTTTGGAATTTCCATTGAATATTTTTTGCAAATCCAATACTTTCCTTTGGCGGCATAACTAAGACTGTTTATTTCCAGCTCTGTAACATCACCCGTCTCTGCCCTTGTCTCAGCTCATCTGCTGAAGCCCTCATCCATTCCTTTGTTACCTCTCGATTTGACTATTCCAATGCACTCCTGGCTAGCGTCCCACATTCTACCCTACGTAAACTAGAGCGGATTCAAAACTCGGCTGCCCTTGTCCCAACTTGCACCAAGTCCCGCTCACTGACCTACATTGGCTCCCGGTTAAGCAATGCCTCGATTTCATCCTTGTTTTCAAAGCCCTCCGTGGCCTCACCCCTCCCTATCTCTGTAATCTTCTCCAGTCCCACGGCCTCCCAAGATGTCTGTGCTCCTCTAATTCTGCCCTCCTGAGCATCCCTGATTATAATCGCTCAACCGTTGGTGGCCATGCTTTCGGTAGGCCCCAAGCTCTGGAATTCCCTGCCGAAATCTCTCCGCGTCTCTACCTCTCTTTCCTCCTTCAAGACGCTCCTTAAAACCTACCTCTTTGACCAAGCTTTTGGTCACCTGCCCTAAATTCTCCTAATGCGGCTCGGTGTCAAATTTTTTATAATACTCATAATACTCCTGTGAAGCTCCTTGGGATGTTTCACTACGTTAAAGGCGTTATATAAATACAAGTTGTTGTTGTTATTATTACCTCATACAGTACTTGGCATTACCAATATATAATAGCGACACGTTAACTAAGAATTACTTCATATGAATCAATGTTTTGAATGCGACATGTGTAAATGTGGTGCATGATTTCTTATTGTTGATTTTTAAACCCAAACACTTATTTAACTGTGCTGCAATCTGTGCAGAGGTCAATCAGTACGTCTTTAGTTTTCTGTCATGTATTTTGCTATGCCAGAACCTGTCATCATTTTTTAAATCAATGTTTATTGACAGAGAGAACACAACTTGAATAGCTTGGTAAATGAACATATATAAAATATTTTATATACTGCAATTGTATGTGGCAATCATCCCTCCGGTTCCGGTGATAAAGCGATTTTTTTACTGTATACTATTTATCAAGCATGTACATTTAGTCATGAAATATATATCAAGTTTCAGTCCTGTGCTCAATGGCACTTAGGATAAATTTTTAATGTAGTGTAGATAGGTTTTCCATATTTTTCCTTCAGGGCTTTTACTCCTTCAGTGGGGAGTTCAAGCAAATGAGCCTTGGGCTTTGCTGTGACCCAGACGTCCAGTCTTCAAGTGCTGTTTGAAACTATTGGAATAAATTCAGTTATTCCAGATCCATTTAAAGCAAGCTAGCAGATCTACTAAAACAATTTAACTCTATTCTCGCTTCAATATAATATAGTATTTATGGTTATAATAAAGCTCGTTAAAACTATTTCAGAAGGATGGCTGGAATAGTTTGAGAATACAGGTTAACTAAATTCACAATCTGAAATAGTTCAAATTTGATCAGTGTGTCCCTTATTTTTAAAACAAAAACAATAATACAGACACACAGTGGGACAACACGCTCTCCATACACACGACCATTTCTCATGTTCAGTTATTTCCAGGCATGAATGGAATATAGAGAAATATTTTGTTCCTGTGTGTGAATGTGGCCATTTTTGAATTAATCTGGCATTCATTTCACAGTGTCATGCAAAGAGAGAGGAGGCGAGATTGGTCTGCGCCAATAGCATGAAACACGCTTACAGTGGATCAGCAATCTATTTTACACCAGGCTCAATTTTCTTTTGTCCACTGGAAAATAAAATTGGTCACAGTGTAAAACCAGCTGTCGATACGCTATGAGCGCATGACTGGTGAAGACCTATTTCACTCCCGGATTCTTTTCCTTTTAAATTCTTGGCAAAATAGTGGGGCAGACTTGTCATGGGGATGGCTGATGTAAAAGAACTGCTTGAGCCTATGTCCAATTGAATTGGCCTCGTTTTATAACATACAGTCAAATTAGTTAAATACTTTAGTGGCATTCCCAGTGGTCAGTGAGCTTGCCTGTCAGTTTCTGTGGCCTTTGCTGGGGATAGAACCACTGCTCATCCTAAACAAGGTCATTGATGCAGAGGTAGCCGGGCTGAAGTTGGACTGGGGAGGGGGACGGTGGAGACTCCTAAGCCTTGGAGTTCCTACATTCCCGACATCACAGAGACCCAGCAGATCCAGGGTGGAAGTTGACCCAATGAAAGGTGACATACTGGCATCAGGAATGGAAGTTGTGGGGTCCCCCTTGGGGTCAAAGCTGTGATTGTGGCTTTACAAAATGGTAGCAATTTTTAAAAAACAAAGTCCTGTCTGCTGTTCAGGGGAATATTAAAAATACCATGGCACCACTTGAAGAAGACTATTCTGCACTACAAATGAAAATTATCCCCAGCATGTCTAAATAATGTGCCATGGCATTGCAATCTTAATGCTAAATGTTTAAGATTTCCCTCTCCTTCCCACATTTCTACCTTCCATCCGTGGCTCAACGGAAACACTCTTTCCTCTGAGTCAGTAGGTTGAAGCCATACTCTAGTTACTTGAGCACATAATATAAGTGGGCGCTTCAGTGCAGTGCTGAGGGGGTGTTGCACTGTTGCCGTCCCTCTCAGGTGAACATCACCAGTGCACCGTGGCTGCAGTGTGTACCATCTATAAGATGCACTGTAACAACTCGCCACAGCTTCTTTGGCAGCACCTCCCAAACCCACGACCTCTACCACCTAGAAGGACAAGGGAAGCAGGCGCATGGGAACATCATCACCTGCAAGTGCCCCTCCAAGTCACACATCATCCTGACTTGGAAATATATTGGCTGTTCCTTCATCGTCGCTGGGCCAAAAATCCTGGAACTCACTCCCTAACAGCAGTGTGGGAGTATCTTCACCACACGGACTGCAGCGGTTTAAGAAAGTAGCTCACCACCACTTTCTCAACAACAATTAGGGATAGGCAATAAATGCTGGCCTTGCCAGTGACGCCCACATCCTGGAATGAATAATAATTTTTTTTAAAGATCCGACATACTATATTGAAGATGAGCATGGGAGTTATCATGGGCAATTATCATGGACGACTTTAATCTACATATAGATTGGGCTAACCAAACTGGTAGCAATACAGTGGAGGAGGATTTCCTGGAGCGTATTAGGGATGGTTTTCTCGACCAATATGTCGAGGAACCAACTAGAGGGCTGGCCATCCTAGACTGGATGATGTGTAATGAGAAAGGGCTAATTAGCAATCTTGTTGTGCGAGGCCCCTTGGGGAAGAGTGAACATAATATGGTAGAATTCTTTATTCAGATGGAGAGTGGAGAGTGACACAGTTAATTCAGAGATTAGGGTCCTGAACTTAAGGAAAGGTAACTTCGATGGTATGAGGCGTGAATTGGCTAGAATAGACTGGCGAATGATACTTAAAGGGTTGACGGTGGATAGGCAATGGCAAACATTTAAAGATCACATGGATGAACTTCAACAATTGTACATCCCTGTTTGGAGTAAAAAATAAAAGGGGAAGGTGACTCAACCGTGGCTAACAAGGGAAATTAGGGATAGTGTTAAATCCAAGGAAGAGACATATAAATTGGCCAGAAAAAGCAGCAAACCTGAGGACTGGGAGAAATTTAGAATTCAACAGAGGAGGACAAAGGGTTTAATTAGGAGGAGGAAAATAGCGTATGAGAGTAAGCTTGCTGGGAACATAAAAACTGACTGCAAAAGCTTCTATAGATATGTGAAGAGAAAAAGATTAGTGAAGACAAATATAGATCCCTTGCAGACAGAATCAGGTGAATTTATAATGGGGATCAAAGAAATGGTCGACCAATTGAACAAATACTTTGGTTCTGTCTTCACGAAGGAAGATACAAATAGGAGGAACTGAAGGAAATCCTTATTTGTCAGGAAATTGTGTTTGGGAAATTGATGGGATTGAAGGCCATAAGTCCTCAGGGCCTGATAGTCTGTATCCTAGAGTACTTAAGAAAGTGGCCCTAGAAATAATGGATGCATTGGTGATCATTCTCCAACAGTCTATCGACTCTGGATCAGTTCCTATGGACTGGAGGGTAGCTAATGTAACACCACTTTTTAAAAAAGGAGGGAGAGAGAAAACGGGGAATTATAGACTGGTTAGCCTGACATCAGTAGTGGGGAAAATGTTGGAATCAATTATTAAAGATGAAATAGCAGCGCATTTGGAAAGCAGTGACAGGATCGGTCTAAGTCAACATGGATTTATGAAAGGGAAATCATGCTTGACAAATCTTCTAGAATTTTTTTGAGGATGTAACTAGTAGAGTGGACAAGGGAGAACCAGTGGATGTGGTGTATTTGGACTTTCAAAAGGCTTTTGACAAGGTCCCACACAAGAAATTGGTGTGCAAAATTAAAGCACATGGAATTGGGGATAATGTTTTAACGTGGAAAGAGAACTGGTTGGCAGACAGAAAGCAGAGAGTCAGGATAAACAGGTCCTTTTCAGAATGGCAGGCAGTGATTAGTGGGGTGCCGCAGGGCTCAGTGTTGGGGCCCCAGCTAGTTACAATATACATCAATGATTTAGATGAAGGAATTGAGTGTAATATCTCCAAGTTTTCAGATGACACTAAGCTGGGTGGCGGTGTGAGCTGTGAGGAGGATGCTAAGAGGCTGCAGGGTGACTTGGACAGGTTAGGTGAGTGGGCAAATGCATGGCAGATGCAGTATAATGTGGATAAATGTGAGGTTATCCACTTTGATGGCAAAAACATGAAGGCTGAATATTATCTGAATGGCGGCAGATTAAGAAAAGGGGAGGGGCAACGAGATCTGGTACATCAGTCATTGAAAGTTGGCATGCAGGTAATGAAGAAGGCAAATGGCATGTTGGCCTTCATAGCTAGGGGATTTGAGTATAGGAGCAGGGAGCTCTTACTGCAGTTGTACAGGGCTTTGGTGAGGCCTCACCTGGAATATTATGTTCAGTTTTGGTCTCCTAATCTGAGGAAGGACGTTCTTGAGATTGAGGGAGTGCAGCGAAGGTTCACCAGACTGATTCCCGGGATGGCAGGACTGATATATGAAGAAAGATTGGATCAACTGGGCCTGTATTCACTGGAGTTTAGAAGAATGAGAGGCGATCTCATAGAAACATATAAAATTCTGACGAAACTGGACAGGTTAGATGCAGGAAGAATGTTCCCGATGTTGGGGAAGTCCAGAACCAGGGGTCACAGTCTAAGGATAAGGGGTAAGCCATTTAGGACCGAGATGAGGAGAAACCTCAGAGAGTGGTTAACCTGTGGAATTCTCTACCGCAGAGAGTTGTTGATGCCAGTTCGTTAGATATATTCAAGAGGGAGCTAGATATGGCCCTTACGGCTAAAGGGATCAAGGGGTATGGAGAGAAAACAGGAAAGGGGTACTGAGGTGAATGATCAGCCATGACCTTATTGAATGGTGATGCTGGCTTGAAGAGCCGAATGGCTTACTCCTGCACCTATTTTCTATGTTTCTATGTTTCTCCCGGTCTCGGCCAACATTGGCAAATTAGTTTTACATAATTATCAGCTCTTTACAGAAAAAAAAATCAATAACCACACATGCTTCCTGGTTTCTCACTCACTTCAAAGGGACAGGACATCCAAAGAGAAACGCATCTGTTACGGGTCAGTCCCACTCATAAGGAATTGCTAATATTTACTGCAGAAAAGATAACTTATCTCTGATAAAAGTCTAAGTTTCATGGGAGGTCTGGACAATAATATCAATTGCAGTGCCAGTTTTTTGTGATAAACTGAGGCCTTCAAGTAAAAATATTAATCAAGGTACTTAGAGACAATTTTATAGTTAAATTTGATCATGTTACAGTGAAATGCGTATTTCTCTTATATTTTTATAATGTTAGAAACCTTAGGGTAGATTTCCCTCTTCTGCACTCGAACAGCTTTTGCCTAATTTTACCATAAAGCCTTCTATTCCACCGAGCTCTTCTGCCTCCAAGGTACTAAAATCAATCTACTCCCTTATTTTTAAGTTTGTATTTCACTGGCTGAGGGGGAGAATTACAAAAATAGTTCCAGTGATTTGATTTGGTTGGTTAGTTTGCTTTCTCCTTGCTAAGAAATTTGCAGTTGAGTATGTTACAATAAATTTGAATCACAACTGATAAATTTGCATTTCACCCAAACAGTAAACAAAGTTTTCTTGTGACAGGATACGTTTGTATACCACTCAATCAGCTGAATGTTGGAGAAGCCGTTTTGGGAATCTCGCCCCACTGAGAAAAGCTGCACTTCCAGCAGTGATCAGGAACCCACTTCACGTTGATTACGTGTTGTTATTGCATGTAAAAGAGAGAGAGAAGCTTTTCAAAAGGCTCCAGCAATGTGCTGTTCATGGCTGGTAGTATGGTTTTTGTTTGTCTGGGGTGTAGAAGCTCACAGTTTGAGCATTTTAGTCAAGGGTTTTGGACTAAGGTGGCAGCAGTAACATTGGGGCCTGGGCCACAGGGTTGTGGTGAAGAGAACACAGCAGATGTGATTGCAAAAAGGGGGTAGTGGTAGAGGCAGCAGGGAGCAGGGCTAGATAAGAGACAGGATTTGAGTCGGCCTCATGTGGCTGACACTGTAGATCATCTGTGGATAGCTGATTGATTGATCTGGCATGTCACCAATGGTAGCTCGGATGGATCCAGGGGTGTAAAAGTTTAACACAGTGTTGACTTTCACGTCTGTGGAAAGGCCAACCCTGTGGAACAAGTTGTCAGCATGTCAACCTCCAGATTATGGCAGCCTCCTTTGTGAAGCAGAGGTGCTGAAGGAGTCTCCTCTGACATGCCCAGGCGAGACTGTCTAGACACTAAGGGGGGAATTTTAACATGGTAACATGCTGGTAGCAGGGGGGCATGGTTGTGCATGGAGAACCTGGACCTGGCAGCACGTCTGTCAGTGGCTTTTTAAGCCAGCCACTCTATTTGCATCTGACTTCCGGGTTTCCCGACCAATTAGCGCGAGCGGGTGTGAGGACGACACGCATGAGTCTATTTCAGCTGAACTAGTTAAAGGGACATTGCAAAGCTGACCATTGAAGGATTGTGGTGGTGGATGAACAGAGGAAGCAAGTGTAATCATGGATTCCCAATGAGGCAAGGCTGCCTCCCGAAACCTGATGCTGCGGTCTGTAAGGACCCTCAACTAATGTTGTTCATTCATCCCTTCGACACATTCCATTACTCTTACTCAAAGATGGGACCTGTAAGACAGATAGTTGGGTTTTCATCTGGTGTCTCATACATCACAAGTGAGCAACAGCAGATGGTGCAGACAGGGCTCTTCACGGGTGTCATCAGCCACGTTTTAAGTGAGTAGCCCTTATCTCCAAGAAGCCAGCCGGTGGGAAGATCTCAGGGAGGGCGGACTGGCGCAGGACGAATGCATCATGGCAGCTCCCTGGGAATCTTTCACACACATGCTTAATCTTTATGTGGTTGCAGACGAGTTGCACATTGATGGAGTGGAAGCCCTTACAGTTCACGAACACTCCTGGGTGATCTGGGGATGCCTTAATTGTCCCATGTGTGGAGTCGATGACGCCCTGCACCCGTGGGAAGCCAGCCAGAGCCGCAAACCTTGCTTCATCGGTGGCAAGGTGTACATAATTTCCTGCCCTGGCAAACATGGCATTGTGGCATCGGACATCTGCGTGTTGCATTTGTGGGTGGCCGACTGCAAAATCCTGCAAATGTTTCCTGCAGATTCCTGGAAGGAGCCTGAGGTGAAGAAATTGTCGATTTGGCAGTCAATGGTAAAGCATGGCCACCAGGTCTACTTGGCAGCAGGTCTTTTTCCAGCAGGCTGAAAATGTCTGCCATGACCTGGTGTGATACCCTGAGCTGCTTGAGGCACTGGTGTTCAGACATCTCCAGGAAGCTCATCCTCTGCCTATATATCCTGTGTTGTGGGTACCGCCCCCTGCGAGCTGCACCTCTGTGCCCATCCCCTCTCTCCTGTGGAGCGGGAGGTCTGTGACGAGAAGGCTGCTGTTGCCCCTGCTGTTGCTGCTGCTGCTCCTCATCTTGGTCCTCATCTGAGGGCCAAGGTAAAACTGCATAAGTACCACCCTTGCTGATCTGGCATACGACAGATGGAAAGTAGAGATCAAACACACAAACCTTCAAGATACTAGATATCATCTGCAAAGTACTGCAAACAAACTCTCAGAACAAGTGCTGTGAGCAAAAGCCTTTCATTGAGGCAAGGAAGCAGGTGTGAGGTGTCAGTATGTTGGGATTTTTTTGCCTGTCATCTGTTCAGCCCCCTCCATTGCCGCTGTGCGCTTGCTTTCACTGGTGAGGTCCAGGAAGCCCGGGAAACCCTGGACTCAGAGTGAAAGTTGAAAACCCCTGTTAAAAAAGCTGTTAATTACTTCTTAATATATTGAAATTGACAACCCACCGCCCCCGAAGGGGTTTCTCGCACGCTGCCAAACACGCTGCAGTTAAATGTGGGAGTCGGCAGTTTGGAGCCGGCTTCTTGACACTGTCAATTTCAGCATTTTTCATCATCATCATCATAGGCAGTCCCTCAGAACTGAGGAAGACTTGCTTCCACTCTAAAAGTGATTCTCAGGTGACTGTACAGTCCAATATGGGTATTACGGTCTCTGTCACAGGTGGGACAGACAGCAGTTGGAGGAAAGGGTGGGTGGGGAGTCTGGTTTGCCGCACGCTCCTTCCGTTGCCTGCGCTTGATTTCCGCATGCTCTCGGCGACGAGACTCGAGGTGCTCAGCGCCCTCCTGGATGCTCTTCCTCCACTTTGGGTGGTCTTGGGCCAGGGATTCCCAGGTGCTGGTGGGGATGTTGTACTTTATCAAGGAGGCTTTGAGGGTGTCCTTGAAGCATTTGCTCTGCCCACCTGAGGCTCAGTTGCCGTGTATGAGTTCCGAGCAGAGCACTTCCTTAGGGAATCTCGTGTCGGGCATGTGGATGATGTGGCCCATCCGACAGAGCTGGTCGAGTGTGGTCAGTGCTTCGATGCTGGGGCTGTTGGCCTGAGCGAGAACACGGACGTTGAGGCGTCTATCCTCCCAGTGGATTTGCAGGATCTTGCGGAGGCAGTGCTGCTGGTACTTCTCCAGGGCAAGAGGTGCCTACTATATATAGTCCACATCTCTGAGCCATATCACTACTGCTCTGTAGACCATAAGCTTGGTGCCAGATTTGAGGTCCTGGTCTTCAAACACTCTCTTCCTCAGGTGACCGAAAGCTGCACTGGCACACTGGAGGCAGTGTTGGACCTCGTCATTGATGTCTGCCCTTGCTGATAGTAGGCTCCCGAGATATGGAAAATAGTCCTCGTTGTCCAAGGTCTCGCCGTGGATTTTGATGACCGGGGGGTGGGTGCAGTGCAGTGCTGTGTGGTGGGGTCAGGTTGGTGGAGGGTGTTTGTCTTACGGATGTTTAGTGTAAGTCCCATGCTTTCGTATGCCTCGGTGAAGTCAATGGTTTTGAGATCGGCCTCTGAATGTGCGCAGGCGCAAGCGTCGTCTGCATAATGTACTTTGATGACAGAGGATGAGACAACCTTGGATCTAGCCTGGAGGCGACGAAGGTTGAACAGGTTCCCATTGGTTCTATAGTTTAGTTCCACTCCAGCGGCAACTTGTTGAGAGTGAGATGGAGCATTGCAGCAAGGAAGATCGAGAAGAGCATTGGTGCGATGACGCAGCCTTGCTTGACCCCGGTCCGGCCTTGGATTGGGTCTGTGGTGGATCCGTTGGTGAGGTTCATGGAATGCAGAAGTCGGCGGTTTGGAGCCGGCTTCCCGACACGCTGTCAATTTCAGCGTTTTTAACCACCCACCCACTCCCAAACCCACCCACTCTTTGCAGTTAAAATTCCCACAATATGTGGGTCCTGGTTTAAAGGAGGATGTGTGCATGTAATGCAAGAATGCACTTGCATTTCGATTCCCCTCAAGGATTTCACTTCCTGCTCTAACTCTATTGCCATTGAAAATGCCAAAAAGAGTTCCCATCCTACCCACTTTGGTTGCTAGAAGTATAATAGCGACTGGAAAAAAGTCTGTTCTAAGAAATGGAGCTGGAAATATAAGTCTTGCAATAAGAAAGATCAAGTGATAGTCACCTTCAAGAAGCCCGCTCCTATCCCTTCTGCAAATTGCTACCAGTTTCATATGGGGGAAGCAGCAATATCGGTTCTGAGGCATTAAAAATAACTCACTAAATCCAGCATTGGAATGTCTTGTTTAAAATTAGAGGGTCTAAGATGTCTTTCAGTGGCTAAAACACCAGTGTATTCCTTTACTGCAAAATGTAGTGTGCCAAAAACTGGGCATGCATGTCTGTACAGTCATTTTTGCAATCTGTGCTCACCCCAGGCTCGGGGGTAAGATTCAGATTGGAGCAAGTCAAATATTAATCCAAATTCAAAACCACTGTACAAACACTGAAATCAGGGCTGTCACAATGTTCAGCAGCAGCAGGAGATCTTAAACTGGATTAACTTCGTAGTAACTTCAGACTATGTTTATACAAGCATATCCCATCAATTCTGAATTGACGACTATGTATAATTTTTCAATAATTAATCCTTACACAAACTTCAGGCACCAACCAAGACAATGGACTATATTTTACACTTTTGTGCAGATCGTCCAAAAAAGGGCGTTATTTCTGGCATGGGCGGTAAAAATGGGCTTGTCAGCCATTTTCAAAGCCCCTAGTCTCCATTTTAAAAATTAGGTGTTACCGCGAGTGATCTGAAATGGGCGTTAGTGAGAAATCTCTCTGACCTCCTGCCGTAAAGTGTCGCTGTCCTTAGCAACGGCATGGCAATGCTCGATTCCCGCGATTCAGGAGGTCAAGGATCATCATGACATGCGCAGAAGAGGAGACAGAGAGAGAGGGAGCTGAGAGGGAGTGAAGACGTGTGTGGGTGTGGTGTGGCTGCATTAGGAGGAATAAGGGAGCGTTTCGAGCTTTATAGCTAATTGGGGAAAAAAAATTAGCTGATACCAGCCAGACATTTTCCCGAATTTGGTGCCTATAATGGAGGGAGAGGAACAGTCGACACAGCATGCTGTGGAGACTGACGCTGGCGAGAGCAGTGAGCTGGAAGAGGAACACATTGGAGGACGCAAAAGAGTGAGGAGGTTCTCAGACGAGGCAAATGCCTTCCTACTGCAGGGGGCCGAGTCACGCTGGGGTGATTTGACACAGGGAGGGCATGGGAAGCCCACCCCAAAGGCCTACCAGAAGATATGGGCCAAGATAGAGGTGGTCTCGTCGGGCGACCAACGAGGAGCGTGAGGGCAACCAATGCCGCAAGCGATGGAACGACCTTGTCGGATCCACAAGAGTAAGTATTACATTTATTTACATGTACTTATGTATTTATATAATTTGATTTGTAAGAGTCATGAGTGACTATCATCAGATGTGAGGTCGTTCACTTTTACCGGGAATGTTGTACTCAAAGCCTGCGGTCACAGTGCACGTCTTTAGGTAAAGAATGATAATTATCATGATAATCATGATTACATCTGTCGGTTATGTGTTGCATCAGTCTCTGTGACAATACCTAGCAATGATATCACGCAATGATCTCATGCCATGTCGTCCTGTTACCTTTTACAGAAGAAGCTCTTGACGAATAGGTCCAAGCAGAGGCGAATGGGTGGGGAGCCACCAGCTACCAGCGATATCACTGACATCAAGGAGCAGGTGCTCACACTCGTGGGGAGGCACCCCCGGATGGCCATGCAGGCAGCTGCAGATCCTGAAGTGATGCCACATGAGTAAATTATACACCATTGCGTGATGTAAGGTCAATTGATGCCATACCCACTCATATCCGAACAATAATATATGATAGATGGTTTCTAAAATTGTCCTATAAATAATGCTTGCCTCATGAGAATCATTGCAATGCACAATGTGTTGATGGTCATGAAATGTGATGTCTGTGATGATTTTGATAGCGGTGGTGCTTTTGTTGTGCATATGCTGTGTGTAGCGCTGGACTCACCTTGTGACCCTAGCACCTCCTTCTTCTCTAATAACCTCTTTTGTGTTTTGCAGCTCAGCCAGCAGTGCGTCCCAAGGCAAAACCACAGAGGCCAGAAGGTGGGGACGCAGGGCCAGACTAGGCAGACAATCCTATGATCCTGCTGCTGAGGAGGTCCGATTCTCGCTTGTCAATCAGCCTGTTCTCCACTGATGAAAGCGCGAACTTTGAGGAATCTCCATCGCCAGGCTCCAGAAGGCATTCCACCCCAAGGCCATCTACTGCTCCTCCGGCCATTCCCGCCTCCATTCTGGAGGTATCGGGCCCAAGCACCTTGCCACAGGGCACCCGGCGGAGGTTTCGTGGACGTGGCAGGTCTGGTCCACGAGCGCCAGATAAGAGCAGAGAGATGATAAAGTTGTCCAGGAGAACTGTAGACATAGGTGACCAGATCCTAAATACATTGGGCGGCATATCCCGACAGCTGGCCAGCATCTCCGGCACCCACGACGAAGTACATTCCGCGGATGGCAGAGGCCCTGGAGGTGATAGCCAGGAACACTCATGGCACAGGCTTCCCAGTTGTCCCAGAGCGCGGCAATCCACCCCTAGGTTCCGCAGCCCCAGTACCAGCAACAGATCAGAGGTAGGAGCAAGATCCTGCTTCTGAATCCGAGAATGTTCTCACCTCGGTACCCACCGCTCCCGTGCAACCACCGGCTCTGCTTTCATCCCCCCCAAAGTGGCCTAAGGAGCTCCTCGGCCAGGCAGCGGGGAGCGAGGAGGGGAAGAGGTAAGGTGGGGAGAAGAAGGGGAGGGGGGAAGGAAAGTGAGGTGCATGTCCGCAGGTGATAGCTTTGTTATATGTCCATCTCGGTGTATGCAATTTGTTGTAATGTATGGGGGGAGGGGGCCACCCTCCTGGTTTGCATTTGTGTTCTGTGTTGCTGGACATGTTGACCATTTAATTGATGTCAATGGTCGAAAAAGTGGGGTGGGGATGAGGTATTTTTGCCTGTGATACTATGATTTCAGGCCAATGGTCGGATTAAATGTTTTTTATTCACCATAACTTTGTTGCGCATTGTCTCAGATAGCTGGGCCATTACACACTGATGATTCTTTAACATGAAAGGGTGTAATTAAATTTAACTTGAATCAACTTAAACTTTATCTGGCACCAAGGTGATGCCCACCATTGACGTCTGAGCTGCACACACACAGCAGTGTGTCAGCTTTGTCAATAACAGCAACGTTCTTTCAGGCAAATCGCTCGTTTATGAGCTCCTGACGTAAGAGTCTTGCAGCTATGTAGCAACCATGGCCCTTTCCTGCGGTCTGAAGGGGGGCATGGCCATGGTTGCATAGTCAGCCTGATTGTCTGGCCCAAGGTCAGCGTCCAGCCCCTCGTCCTCCTCTTCCTCTCTCTCCTGAGGTGGACCGTCAGTCCCTTCTCAATTCTTGTCCCCTTCTGATGGCCAGGTTGTGCAGCATGGAGCAAACGACCACGAATTGAGCTATCTGATCAGGGTTGTATTGTAGCTCCCCTCCTGAGTGCTCCAGGCATCTAAAGCGTTGCTTAAGCACACTAATTGTTTTCTGGACCACATTGCGTGTGGCTCTTGTTATGTATGTATGTAGACCTTATCCAAATGTAAGACTTGCCACTAGGGGGCACACCTGTGGGAGACCTAAGGGTTACCTGTGCACCCTGGGGCAAGCAGATATAAAAGGTGAATCACCAATGCTGCTTTCTCAGTCTGGAGTCTGAATAAAGAGACCAAGGTCACAACAGTTTGAGCTTGCGATATAGTCCTGTGAATTTATTCTGAACATAACAAATTGACAACGAGTAACGGATCACAAACTTTTCCGCAGTAATGGCTGCCGTTGGTATTCTTGAGAGATTTGTTGAGGGTGATGGGAAAGCCTTCGTTGAGCGCCTCGACCAGTACTTCGTGGCCAACGAATTGGACAAGGCTGAGACAGTGACAAAGCGCAGGGCGAATCTCCTTCCCGTATTTGGGTCATTGGTATATGGCCTCCTTAAAAATTTGCTGGCACCGGTCAAAATAACGGACAAATCTTATGCAGAACTGTGTACGCTGGCTAAGGAACATCTCAATCAAAGGAGAGCATCCGGATTGCCAGGTACCGCTTTTACACGCACCGTCGCTCCAAGGACCAGAATGTGCCGAGTTTTGTCGCCGACCTAAGACGCCTTGCGGGGCAGTGCGACTTTGCAGGATCCTTGGGAGAAATGTTGCGGGACTTTTTCATGCTTGGAATTAGTCACAAGGCCATCCTTCGCAAACTGCTGTCTGTCGAATCCCTAGATCTGAGCGAGGGCCTCACGCTAGCCCAAGCCTTCATATCCACGAGCGATAACACGAAACAGCTATTTTGAGCTATTATCAGAATTGAGCTCACCAGCGAGTACCGTGCACAAAATAACGTGTGTAGCAGGCAGAACGGCACAGGGCAGGGCCCACCCGATTGCAGAGGCCAGACCTAGGCCTAGAGTGACTCAGAGTCCGCCGTGGGGCGTGAATGCGTATCCATTAGCACCATTTTGGCGCTGCGGGGGCCGTCATAGAGCTCATCAATGTAGATTCAAGCACTATGTGTGCAAGGGCTGTGGAACAATGGGGCACCTCCAGCGAATGTGCAAACGACCTCTGACTCACCATGTGGCAGAGCCAGGAGAGGACGACTGATCCAGCGAGGATCACGCTGAACGAGCAGGAGAGGCAACTGAACCTGAGGATGAAGAGGAAGTAGATGGGATACACACCTTCACTACCAAAGCCCTCCGATAATGTTAAAAGTTGAACTTAATGGCACTCCAGCCTCCATGGAACTAGACACGGGGACGAGCCAATCGGTTATGAGCCAGAAGGCTTTTGAGAGGCTGTGGGGTGACAAAGCTCAACGGCCTGAGCTGGTCCCAACTCAGGCAAAGCTGCGCACCTACACCAAGGAACTGATACCAGTTATTGGTAGTGCGGACATAAGAGTATTCCATGAGGGAACAGTGCACGATTTACCACTGTGGATTGTTTCAGGTGATGGGCCAATGCTTCTTGGCAGGAGGTGGATGGGGGAGATTCGATGGAACTGGGAAGACCTCTGCATACCTTCTCCAGCGAACAAGGCCTCCCTTTCCCAAAGGCGAAGCTAACCCCCACTTCCAGCTGAACCAGGCATCAAAGTGTAGATCCATTTGCAGATCCCCGAGGCACAGGCCGCTCATCACAACCACGAGGAGGTAAAGTTCAACCGAGCAGCGATACAGGCGCGGTACCCACCACCCGAAGTCGACGACCCTTTCGCGACGATGGAAGAAGCTCCAGGTCGATCATGCGGAGTGGGACTCCGGCCGAAATAATCCGAATGTGTCTTCCTGATGCCAGAGGCAAAATACCTGGGGAGAAAGATCACGGCAGTTGGCATCAAGGACACGGATGAGAGGACGCACAGACCACGGGATGAGAAGGTGTCCAGACCACGGGACGAAGGTGTGTCCAGGCCATGGGACGAGAGAGCGTCCAGACCACGGGATGAGAGAGAATCTAGACCACGGAAGGTCGCCGCAACGGAACGGAGGAATGTGTCGCCCAGCAAGGAAGACGACTGGGTTTGGGGCAAAGGTAAAGGGGCGGCCGCGGTGAAGGCCAGGAACCCACTACGCTCAAATAAATTGTGTGCACCATGTAACCCTTGCGAGCGGTCTTTCACGGCCAATGATGTACCATTGTATGGGGTTGGGGGTACCTGACAACAAGCCAAAGTGGCGGGTGAACACCAACCGGTTGTATATGTATCTGACAAAGTACCTGTAACAAGTGATGTGTTATCACACGGGGTCGGGTGTGTTGTACAGCAAGCCAAAGTAGCAGGCGAACCTCAACCAGTTGTATATGTATCTAACAAAATATTCGTAGCAAGTGAGATGTTATCGCACGGGGTCGGGAGTGTTGTGCAGCAAGCAAAAGTAGCGGGCGAGACCCAAACGATTGAACATGTATCAAATAAGTTAAACAAAGCAGCAGCCTGTGTTCATGGGACTAAAGAGACTTACCAAAGAGTGTCCCAACATGTGCTCGAGTCAGACAAGCTGGTCATCCCACAAGCTTGGGAAAGCAGAGGCACCATTATCGATGCGTTGTTTCGAGAATGTTCAACACTGTCTGTGCACTGTAACATGATCCACCATGGGCCAGGCACAGAGAGCGGCGCTTATGCTTTCAGTTGCCCAACGTTGCCCACCCCTGGGATGGAAATGGCGCAACCTGCAGACCCGCTCACGGTCGTGGAATTGCTAGAAAATGAGGGGTCAACTGTAACGGCCCCCCAGCTTAGGACCTGGACCAGCCAGGATCCCATGTTACCGCCTGCCAAAGGTGAACTGCTAGACGGGATGTGGCAACCTATCTACCAAAGAGACAATAGACCCATCCCAACATTGCAAAGCAAGGCAGGGCGGCTACACACAGTCAGTGGTCCGGGGCCTCCATACTACGGCCCAATGTACACAGGGACCACTAGGCCTCCCGCCACTACCGAAAGTCTCAAAGCCACTGTGGCCATCCTGGGCTTGTCAGACCTCAGGATCAGCACCCAAATCACTAAAACTACAGACCCAGCCATCCTGGGTGTTGCACAATCACCAGACAGAATCACTCAGAACCGAGCCTTCCACATGCCATCAGCAGAGGATGCACCATAAGTGCACAGCCCCTCCACGCGACATCAGAATAAGTGATATAGACCATGGTCAGTGCCCCAGTTGGGCCACTAGCACCGCATTAGCGAAGGGGGGGAGTGTATGTGATGAAAATGGAGCGTTTGATTGTGAAACCATGTACCGGGCTAACGAGTAAAGCAGTTGGACAAGACCAAACTGCGAACGACAGTTAACCAGGAACCACTGTGAAAGGACCTGGCCCCCAGTGACCCATTAACACGATCAACTTCGCCGTCAACTACAAGGATGAACCCACCATGTCAGGACTTCAACCCAGGCGATTGACCCGGGGGTGCGGGGCACCAGATTGCCTCAACTTGCAAATAACTTGCACAGTAAGACTTTGTGGAGAGTGATGTTATGTATGTATGTAGACCTTACCCAAATGTAAGACTTGTCTCTAGGGGGCACACCTTTGGGAGACCTAAGGGTTACCTGTGCACCCTGGGGCAAGCAGGTATAAAAGGTGATTCACCATGCTGCTTCCTCACTCTAGAGTCTGAATAAAGAGACCAAGGTCACAACAGTTTGAGCTTGCGATATAGTCCTGTGAATTTATTCTGAACATAGCAGCTCTGTGGCTCTTGTTGTATCGCTTCTCGGCCTCGGTGGGGGTGTCACGCAGGGGGGTCATCAGCCAGGTGGCTAGGCCATATTGTTTATCACCAAGCATCCAGCATTGTCCTTGTGTCTGACTGGTAAACATGTCAGAGACAGCGCTCTAACGCAGGATGTAAAACTTATCGAAGCTGCCCGGACATTTGGCATTCACTGCCATTATTATCTGGTTGTGGTCGACAACTAGTTGGACCTTCAGGGAGTAAAATCCTTTACTGTTGCGAAAAACCTCTGGGTCCTGAGAAGGTGCCCGCACGGCGATGTGAGTACAGTGTATTGCTCCCTGCATCTTGGGGAACTTAACAATGCAGTAGAATGCTCCAGCCCTGTCAGTCTGAGCCTCCGTGGTCATGGGGATGCTGATAAAGTCCATCCTACGCGTGTACAGGGCCTCCATGACTTGTCTAATGCAGCGATGTGTGGCATGGTGATACAGAGGGGAAATGTCGACCATGAAGGCCCAAAAGGAACCGGAAGCGTAGAAGGACAGAGCTGCGGTGGCCTTGATCTTGATGGGCAGTGATGTCCTGAAGGTGCTGGCAGGCTGCAGATCTGCCCTGATGAGCTGGCATTTTTCACTGATCACCACTTTGTGGAAGCACAGTTTCCGAAGGCAGGTGTTCTCAGATATATCAAGGTAAGAACGCTTCTCCCTGTACGTGCGGGGTGTGTATGGTCTGGACCACCTCCTCAGTCTGGCACGTCTTAGATTGGGCACATAATGCTGTGCATTAGACGTTATGCCATTTGCACTCTGCAGCATCTGCATGGTAATCGATGCAGACTAAGAAATTGCTGATAAAAGTATAATGCCGATTGTTCACAAGCAATAAATTTCAACACTAAAAGACATCTACAGTAAAACTGAATCATCCACAGTCTGAAAAGCTGTCTGTTCAGATGGTCACTTCACCTGAGAAGAACTCCAGAGTCAATCCAAACTCCTCTGAAGTTTAAGCAGCCTTTTTAATGAAGCGACCTGCGATTTGAAAAATGGCGACAACACCGCTGTGATTAATTCAGAACAGTTCCACTTTTTCAGAACGGTGTTTTGGGCAAGCGATATTGTGGGTGAGATGTGTGCGAGGTGGTGAAAGTGACACTGTGCGATATACTGGGCGTTAGTTTCAGCAAATGTGATCTTTATGACAAATAAAAGTGGACGGTCGGTATTATTGAATCTCGGCGTTAATTACGTGCCGAAATTAACGCTAGGCAATATTATGGGCGTTGGTTTCGCTCATTCTGATGATTCCTCCCAAAAAAAAAGGGCGGGCGGTATTATTTTTTCCCGGCGTTTCGTACATGCTGAAAGTAACACTCGCCGATAAGTGTCCGAAAAATGGGCAGCAGTTTCCATTTTGTGGCTAAATGGGCAATATATGGGCGTTACACCTCATTTCTGCGTTAAAATGGACATTAAGTGGGCATTATGCATCCCAAAATAATGGAAAATCTAGCCCATGACTTTCATTTATGTAGCTCCTGTAATAGAGTGAAATCTCCCAAAGTACCTCACAGCAAGGGAGGGTTAGACACCAACAGGGGTGGACTGATTCCCCTGAAAGGACATGGAATTTTGCAGGATTCTCATGGAAGAGGTGGATGCCAATGATATAGCATTGATGGGATCACCCAGGTCCTATTTTGGCCAGTCTGCCCCTGGCAACCAAGCAGTAGTTGGGGGAAGGGCTAGGGGATGTGACCAAAGGCGTGGTCAAGCAGTAAGGTTTTAAGGAAGCTACAGAAGATGGGGGACATGTAACAAGGTGAATGAGTTTAGGAAGGGTGTGTAGTGCATGATGTTTAAAAGAAAGAAAGACTTGCATTAATATAGTGCCTTTCATGACCTCAGAACATTCCAAAGTGCCTTACAGCCAACAAAGCAATTTTGAAGTGTAGTCACTGTTGTAGCGTAGGAAACACAGTACCCAATTTGTGCACAGCATGCTCCGACCAACAACAATGTGATAACGACCAGGTAATCTGTTTTTTTAGTGTTGTTGGTTGAGCGATAAATGTTGGCCAGGACACCAAGGAGAATTCCCCTGCTCTTCATCAGAATGGTGCCATGGAATCTTTTATGTCCAAAGAGAGGGCAGACAGGACTTTGGTTTAACGTCTCATCTGAAAGACAGCACCTCCAATAGAGCAGCATTCCTTTAATACTGCAATAGAGTGTCAACGCAGATTATGTGCTCAAGTCTCTTGAATGGGACTTGAACTCACAACCTTCTGACTCAGAGGCAAGAGTGCTACTACTAAGGCAAGGCTGCTGCAGCAGCATGGTAGCATAGTGATTATGTTGCTGGACTAGTAATGTAGAGGCCTCAACTAATGATCCAGAGACATGAGTTCAAATCCTACCACTGCAGCTGGGGAATGTAAATTCAGTTAATTAAATGTATCTGGAATAAAAAGCGAGTATCAGTAATGGTGACCATGAAATTACCACATTGTTGTAAAAGCCCATCTGGTTCACTAATGTCCTTTAGGGAAGGAAACCTGCCATCCTTATCCTGTCTGGCCTATATGTGACTCCAGACCCACAGCAATGTGGTTGACCCTTAACTGCCCTCTAAAATGGCCTAGCAAGGTACTCAGTTGTACCAAAGAAATTGCTGCAGCAGTTTAGGAAGGCTGCGGGTGGATGAACTCTGGAGCATCCACGATGCTGAGAATGATGTGAATATCACATTTAGCGAGTTGGTCACACCGCAGTTAAAGGGTACACAGCCAGATAGGGAACGGGCGACCAACAGGAAGAGTAGTGCAGGGGTCTCCTGCGGTCATCCCCCTGCAGAACAGATACACCGCTTTGGGTACTGTTGAGGGGGATGACTCATCAGGGGAAGGCAGCAGCAGCCAAGTTCATGGCACCGTGGGTGGCTCTGCTGCACAGGAGGGCAGGAAAAAGAGTGGGAGAGCGATAGTGATAGGGGATTCAATTGTAAGGGGAATAGATAGGCGTTTGTGCGGCCGCAACCGAGACTCCAGGATGGTATGTTGCCTCTCTGGTGCAAGAGTCAAGGATGTCTCGAAGCGGGTGCAGGACATTCTGAAAAGGGAGGGTGATCAGCCAGTTGTCGTGGTGCATATAGGTACCAACGATATAGGTAAAAAACAGGATGAGGTCCTACGAGACGAATATAGGGAGCTAAGAGCTAAATTAAAAAGTAGGACCTCAAAAGTAGTAATCTCGGGATTGCTACCAGTGCCACGTGCTAATCCAGAGTAGGAATCGCAGGATAGCTCAGATGAATACGTGGCTTGAGGAATGGTGCAAGGAGGAGGGATTCAAATTCCTGGGGCATTGGAACCGGTTCTGGAGGAGGTGGGACCAGTACAAACCGGACGGTCTGCACTTGGGCAGGACCGGAACCAATGTCCGAGGGGAAGTGTTTGCTGGTGCTGTTGAGGAGGAGTTAAACTAATATGGCAGGGGGATGGGAAACTATGCAGGGAAACAGAGGGAAATAAAACGGAGACAGAGGCAAAAAGATAAAAAGGAGAATAGTAAAAGTGGAGGGCAGAGAAACCCAAGGCAAAAAACAAAAAGGGCCACATTACAGCAAAATTCTAAAGGGGCAAAGTGTGTTAAAAAGGCAAGCCTGAAGGCTCTGTGCCTCAATGCGAGGAGTATTCGGAATAAGGTGGACGAATTAACTGCGCAGATAGCAGTTAATGGATATGATGTAATTGACATCACAGAGATGTGGCTCCAGGGTGACCAAGGCTGGGAACTCAACATCCAGGGGTATTCAACATTTAGAAAGGATAGCCAGAAAGGAAAAGGAGATGGGGTGGCGTTGCTGGTTAAAGAGGAAATTAATGCAATAGTAAGGAAGGACATTAGCTTGGATGATGTGGAATCGGTATGGGTGGAGCTACGGAATACCAAAGGACAGAAAACGCTGGTGGGAGTTGTGTACAGGCCACCAAATAGTAGTAGTGAGATTGGGGACAGCATCAAACAAGAAATAAGGGATGTGTGCAATAAAGGTATAGCAGTTATCATGGGCGACTTCAATTTACATATAGATTGGGCTAACCACACTGGTAGCAATGCGGTGGAGGAGGATTTCCTGGAGTGTATTAGGGATGGTTTTCGAGACCAATATGTCGAGGAACCAACTAGAGAGCTGGCCATCCTAGACTGGGTGATGCGTAATGAGAAGGGACTAATTAGCAATCTTGTTGTGCGAGGCCCCTTGGGGAAGAGTGACTATAATATGGTAGAATTCTTTATTAAAATGGAGAGTGTCACAGTTAATTCAGAAACTCGGGTCCTGAACTTAAGGAAAGCTAACTACGACGGCATGAGACGTGAATTGGCTAGAATAGATTGGCGAATGATACTTAAAGGGTTGACGGTGGATAGGCAATGGCAAACATTTATAGATCACATGGATGAACTTCAACAGTTGTGCATCCCTGTCTGGAGTAAAAATAAAACAGGGAAGGTGGCTCAACCGTGGCTAACAAGGGAAATTAAGGATAGTGTTAGATCCAATAAAGAGGCATATAAATTGGCTAGAAAAAGCAGCAAACCTGAGGACTGGGAGAAATTTAGAATTCAACAGAGGAGGACAAAGGGTTTAATTAGGACAGGGAAAATAGAGTACGAGAGGAAGCTTGCCGGGAACATAAAAACTGAATGCAAAAGCTTCTATAGATATGTGAAGAGAAAAAGATTAGTGAAGACAAACATAGGTCCCTTGCAGTCGGACTCAGGTTAATTTATAATGGGGAACAAAGAAATGGCAGACCAATTGAACAAATACTTTGGTTCTGTCTTCACGAAGGAAGACACAAATAACCTTCCGGATGTACTAGGGACTGAAGGTCTAGTGAGAAGGAGGAACTGAAGGATATCCTTATTAGGCGGGAAATTGTGTTGGGATTGAAGGCCGATAAATCCCTGGGGCCTGATTGTCTGCATTTCAGATTATTTAAGGAAGTGGCCCCAGAAATAGTGGATGCATTGGTGATCATTTTCCAACAGTCTATCGACTCTGGATCAGTTCCTATGGACTGGAGGGTAGCTAATGTAACACCACTTTTTTAAAAAGGAGGGAGAGAGAAAATGGGGAATTATGTTAGCCTGACATCAGTAGTGGGGAAAATGTTGGAATCAATTATTAAGGATGAACTAGCAGCGCATTTGGAAAACAGTGACAGGATCGGTCCAAGTCAGCATGGATTTATGAAAGGGAAATCATGCTTGACAAATGTTCTGGAATTTTTTGAGGATGTAACTTGTAGAGTTGACAAGGGAGAACCAGTGGATGCGGTGTATTTGGACTTTCAAAAGGCCTTTGACAAGGTCCCACATAAGAGATTGGTGTGCAAAATCAAAGCACATGGTACTGGCGGTAATGTACTGGCGTAGATAGAGAATTGGTTGGCAGACAGGAAGCAGAGAGTCGGGATAAACGGGTCCTTTTCGGAATGGGAGCCAGTGACTAGTGGAATGCCGCAGGGCTCAGCGCTGGGACCCCAGCTCTTTAGAATATACATTAATGATTTGGATGAAGGAATTGAGTGTAATATCTCCAAGTTTGCAGATGACACTAAACTGGGTGGCGGTGTGAGCTGTGAGGAGGATGCTAAGAGGCTGCAGGGTGATTTGAACAGGTTAGGTGAGTGTGCAAATGCATGGCAGATGCAGTATAATGTGGATAAATGTGAGGATATCCACTTTGGTGGCAAAAACACAAAGGCAGAATATTATCTGAATGGCGGCAGATTAGGAAAAAGGGGAGGTGCAAAGGGACCTGGGTGTCATGGTTCATCAGTCATTGAAAGTTGGCATGCAGGTACAGCAGGCGGTGCAGAATACAAATAGCATGTTGGCCTTCATAGCTAGGGGATTTGAGTATAGGAGCAGGGAGGTCTTACTGCAGTTGTACAGGGTCTTGGTGAGGCCTCACCTGGAATATTGTGTTCAGTTTTGGTCTCCTAATCTGAGGAAGGACGTTCTTGCTATTGAGGGAGTGCAGCGAAGGTTCACCAGACTGATTCCAGGGATGGCTGGACTGACATATGAGGAGAGACTGGATCAACTGGGACTTTATACACTGGAATTTAGAAGGATGAGAGGAGATCTCATAGAAACATATAAGATTCTGACGGGGTGGGTCAGGTTAGATGCGGGAAGAATGTTCCCGATGTTGGGGAAGTCCAGAACCAGGGGACACAGTCTTAGGATACGGGATAGGCCATTTAGGACTGAGATAAGGAGAAACTTCTTCACTCAGAGAGTTGTTAACCTGTGGAATTCTCTATCGCAGAGAGTTGTTGATGCCAGTTCATTCAATACATTCAAGAGGGAGTTAGATATGGCCCTTACGGCTAAAGGGATCAAGGGGTATGGAGAGAAAGCAGGAAAGGGGTACTGAGGTGAATGATCAGCCATGATCTTATTGAATAGTGGTGCAGGCTCGAAGGGCCGAATGGCCTACTCCTGCCCCTATTTTCTATGTTTCTATGTTTCAAGGACAACTAGGGTGGGCAATAAACCCTGGTGTTGCCAGCGATGCCCACATCCTGTGAACTAATTTTTTTAAAAGAACAGAGAATGTAAGATGGGACTTTGGGCTGAAGAAGCTAGCAAGAGGTAGGATGGGTCAAGGCTATGGAGGGATTTGTAGATGAGAAACAGAATTTTGAATTTAATTCCAGGGTACAGAGAGGCAGCGGTGATTAGTGAAGACAAGGGTGATGGATGAATTAGCAGCGGAGGTCAGCATGGTTTATGTAGGGTGGAGTTTGGAAGACCCCTGGTAAAGATTGTTTTTGGAGAAAACTGTGATAATTTTAACGATTACGGCTGGTCACTTATGTAATTGTATTTATATATTCTTTTTAAAGTACAAAATTCTACTTTCAAATTTTACATTTCTTGTATAGATTATGTTTATAGTCATAAATGAATTTCTAAAAACTGCAGTAGTTATTATAATACCTAATAATGCTGGTACTAAAACTTGATTCTTCGATGAGCAGGGAACTGAAAAGAACTGAGATACTGACAACTATACATTAATAAAACATTTTCAGATTGTGAATTCAATCTGAAAATTGGGTACAGTTAAAGCAGAAGTAGCTGTTTGGAAAGTAGTGCAGCACTCGGCGTTCATGCAATGCCATTTTCATTTTGTGATATCCGTTCACTGAACACCATTAGTCAACCATTCAGTTGAACAGTCATATTGCACTAACCAAAAGCCCGTTTCCACAATAGCAATTTTGAAATTCCAATTTCCTTGAAATTATATCAGCATGGTTGAAAACATATTGTAACACAGTAAGCGCAGACCTGCTGGTTTCAGTCCTGCTTGAATAATCTGCAACAGGTTGTTTCTTCAAACCATTGTTCTTCTCAAGAGATTTGATAGATGGTAAAGGAAAAGCACTTCACCTTTCTACAGATTAACATTAATTAAGTCTTTGTGGAGCAACAAACACCAGGTGACCAAGTGTTAATATCACAATCATTCAGATAAATGCACCGAGGATGCAAAGAACCTCAAGAATATTCCACTTTTCTGAGATGTGAAATCGCACATTACATTGTATTTTTGCTCTGTTGTTTTAACTTATTTTTCTCCCTCAGTTCTAACTTAGTCACAGAGGGCGTATCTTCCCCCAGAGCAGAATCTAGGTGGCTTCCCGACGGAACATGGCTGCCCATTAGTCCCACTGGGAGTCCCGCTCCATTTTGAGGGTTGGGCTTCATTTGCATCAGGCAGGTGAGCTGCGGCCATAGAGCAAACATCGCGTGGCAGCTTGCTGGCTTCAGGCTGCCACAACCTCATGCTTCATTCCACGAAACCCTCTTTATGACATTTCTGTTCTTGAAGGTCCTTCCCTTACTCAACACTACAGAGTGTATGGTAGTATAGTGGTTATGTTTCTCGACTAGTAATCCAGAGGTATGGACTATTGATTTGGGGGACATGAGCTCAGATCCCACCATGACAACTTGGAAATTTAAATTCAGTTAATTACATTTTTTAAATCTGGAATTTAAAACTAGTATCAGTAATGGTGACCATGAAACTACTGGGTTGTCGTAAAACCCCATCTGGTTCACTAATGTGCTTTAGGGAAGGAAATCTGCCACCGTTACCTGGTCTGGCCTATATGTGACGCTAGACCCACAACAATGTGGTTGGCTCTTAACTGCCCTCTGAAATGGCCTCGCAAGTCACACAGTTGTATAAGGTGGCTCACCACCACCTCCAGGGCAATTAGGGATGGGCAATCAATGCTGGCCTTACCTGCGACACCCACATCCCATGAATGAACACATTTTAAAAAACACTGCTCTTTCTACTTCATTCCTTCCCCTATACTTAAAGAATGATTTTTAAAGTCTGAGATTAGTAACATTCATTCTACCCACTGTGGACTTTTGCATCTTTATGAATTCTATGTCGCTAAGAAACCCAGTAAGTCTATTTTTGTTTTACGGTTTGGTTTTAAGGTCCTCCAGGCCAGAGGAAGGCAAGTTCTTGGGATGTGTCTCAATCTGCATATGGGGGGAGTGGGGGGGGGGGGTGAAGGATCTGGAGTGGCAGTGGCCCAGCTTATTTTTGTGGGTAGTCACTAGCACACCCATTGAAATAGCAGACTAATATTGCCAATGGTAATTTCTAGGCCAATCAATGTCATGTAATGAGGAACCTGAATTCTGACACTCCATGGCACAGCGTGTTGGAACGTCAATGTGTCATATCACCATGACAATACTTTTAATACAGATGGCCAGAAAATGTTAATTAAGACCCAATGGACAATGAGTGGTGTTCTTAGGTTATAAAGTGACTGAGTATTCTGGTAGTTTGTATATTTGGTACCATGTAAAGATCAAACAAATAAAAATGCAAAGTTGAAACTAATTACTGCAATCAAAATAATTCCTTGTTTACGAAGATGCTGACGACTAGTGGTGTGCTTTCCACCTCATCTTATGTACCGTAATATTACAGAACCCCCTCCAGGGGTGCTGATAAAAGTGTCTAGTTATCTGATGTCTCCAGCTGTTTTTTTCATTGTATTTTATTTTATTGCCGTTTTTCTTCTTTTTAATGGAAATTACCAGGCGCTGGTTAAAATATTTTCCAGAGAGGCTGCTGCCTTTACAATTCTCTTTGCACCAACGCATTAAAAATTCCTACTTTTTCAGACCAGTTGTCGAGTTCTCCTCTCCCTTCCCTTTCACTCCCAGGATCCCTTCAACTTTTTAATTCAACTACTTGGCATTTTATTTTTTTAAAGGTGCTTCCCTTAATATCACTCTTTCGCCTTCATTTTTCCCCCGATATTTAAAAAATCATTCTTTGAAGTTCTAACATTAGTAACATTACATTCATACTGCCCACAGTGGCCCTTTGCGTCTTTATGGATTTTATGTTGCTAAAAAAACCAGTAAGCCTATTTTTGTTTGAAGGTTTGGTCCACACAGCACAACTGAACCATTTTGCAGCAGCATAAACTCACAGACCGCTGTCTCTAGGGATTGAGTAATGTTAAGTTCTCAGTAAGGAAACGGCAATGCCCTGCTGCATCCTGAACTTCAACATTGTTAACATAATGTAACAGATCTCTATAAAGCTTTCTGGTAGCTGCACAGAAAGTATGAGAGTGGGAGGTGTGCTACGAATAGTATATTTATATAGTTTCCCCATTAGTGAAAGAGTCAGACAGAATACATCAAAAGCCATGGAACACTGTTACTGCAGTACAGTAAGTTAACAGGCAGAAATTCATACCCTGAGGATCAATGTGAAAAGCAATTTAATTCACCCTGCCGTTTATTTGTTGGCACATTATGACTGAAATTCTATTTCATGTTGATACAGATCTTCAACGAGTAAAATAATTAGTCATTATGTTAATGCAATGATGACTTTCAGTGCTGGTGAGGGAATAGTTCCCAAATTCCCCGGAGGAATGTTACTCGGTACAGTCTGCCACGGATATTCAGAACTGGTGAAGTACATTAACTGAAAGGCTTCATTGTTTTCAAAAGAGAGCAACTATGTTCTGGACGGTAGCTTCTAAAAAAGGTATTTAATACTGTACTGTTAGGGCTTTGTAACAGATATATTACAGAGATGAATTGGAGAAATGCATCATTTCAATGAATATTACTTAATTCCTATTACCATTCCTCTTTAATTACAACATATTCCTTGAAAGCCAAGCACTTTGTGTGTTCTTATCAAGGTGTGCGTTACAATGGATCACAAAAGGTCATTTAAAAGATAATCTGAACAATTAAGATTCAAGGCCTAGTAGAATTATATCAGGTTACAATTGAGAGTCTTATAATGAGGCTGGCGAACACATGTTCAAGTGAACTAAAATGTTCCAACAAAGAAAAGATTGCTGGAAATCTAAAGCAAAAATAGAAAATGCTGGAAATGCAAAGCACACCCATCAGCATCTGGAAAGAAAAAAAGGTAGATTAACAGTTCAGATCTTTCATCAGAACTGGAAATAAGGATGCCACTTTATAAGACTGAATATACATCTAAACACTATGATCAGCAGCCAGGAACGGAGAGGATGCATTCTGCCCCTCCGTTCAGTCGCAGCCACATAGAGGACAGTGCCAAATTTGACATCCAAGCTCTTTCAGCTATAAGACCAGAAATGGAAGCTCGACACCTGTTGTTTTCTAACCTGCATCAATTGTAAAATATCTTATCTCAAATATAAGCACCAATTCAAGGGACGCCAGAGAGCAGATGTCCCTCAGTGGTAACTTGGGAGGGTGAAATGTATCTCTGATCTGAGATCTGTCATTAACTTGTAAACCAGTTAGCTGATGATTTCCTTAGGCTCGGTGCCAGCCAGCTGGTATAGCTTGCACTCCGCAGTCCTGCCATGTACATGACATGCATAAAGTAGAACTTCAGAAGGTTTTGGTTGACCTTTTGCTTTGTGTACATCAATAACTTGCATTTATACATTTATAACATCTTTACAATAATAAAACATCCCCCAGCACTTCACAGGGGCAAGAATAGATGTTAAGCAGTGAAGAGAGAGAAAGGTTAGAGAAGGTGACTGAATGGATGCTCAAAGAGGTAGGTTTTTGATAAAAGGGAGAGATGCTGCAAGGGAGAGGATTTCTGAGGGTGAAGCGAACATAGCTGAAGGCTCTGCTACCAAAGGTGCCACAGGAAAGGGGGAATGTAAAGGATGCCAAAGTCAAAAGAGTGGAAGACAAGACACAGGGCTGGAAAATGTTTCAGAGGGAGAGAAAAACAAGGCCTTGTGGATGAGAACAAGGAATTTGAATTAACTGCATTGGTGAGGAGTTTATAAGATTGAATAAGATAATTATGAATGAGGAAGCCGTTTATTCTATCTTAATTCCACCATCCAATTTAAACCTACAATCATCCATTACTGCATCGAGTTGTTTCTTAAATGATTCCAAGGCTTTTGCCTCCACCACTCTTCCCGTAAGTCCATTCCAAGTGTTTACCACTCTCTGTGTGAAGACTGATTTCAATCTTAAAGTTAACTTTTACTATTCCTACTCATCTCCCCTTGTCCTACCTCCACAGTTTAATTTAAGGTAGTATTCCAGATTCATTTTTCCTCTACCATTACTATCTCATACACAAGATGCCTAATTTCCAGGCTTTTTTCAGCATAATTCAAACCTCTGACACTCGAGATCAGTGTTGTTGCTCCTCTCTGTACTACCTCCAACATTTGAATATTTCCTTGTTTGTTGGTAGCCAGAACTGGGGCCCTTGGGTATTCCCACTCAGTAATTTCCCTCACCGACCCCCCCGCCCCCTCACCACCCACCTCAACATGACTCCTCTAACCAGTACCCTGTTAACTCAGGCTTGTTGCTCACAGGGAACGTTGGACCCTTGTTGCATGACCATCGGTGGCACTGTGTCTGGTAACAGCTCAGTCCAGCTTCCCCACTCTTGCACCAAAGCCAGTGCCGTGCTTTCAGGAGAGAGTTATTTTAGCAAGTTTTATGGAGGAGTGCTTGATACTAAAAGTACTTCTCTCCAGAGTAAAATTCTTCTTAACAACTGTATTTTTCAATTATGTAAAGAGCAAATTGTTAGATAATTGGTTATAAAAATCAGAAAGTAGAATCTAAATGACCACAGGAAGCTATTTTGTTATCCCTTTTGGAAATCTAATGACTTTTTGCCATTGCGCGATATATTTCCATGAGCTAATTGTGATGATACAGAAGCTTTCTGTAATGTGCTATCTGTAGTCACGTCAATTGAGAATAATTATAATGTAATATTCAAGAAGGTTGTAATTATTTTGTAATTGTCTCAAATGACTCTTGACTGTCATGTGATGTATGTGTGTATTTAATTTACTGAAAGGTACGAAATTGTATTAATCTACAAAAATATAAAGGTGACTGAAAGAGTACATACAGGCAATGCTGTGTGGATTACATGCACTAATATAGTAGCTAACTCTGAATAGTTAACTCTTAACTACTCAAATCTCTTACATTTGCTGATATATTATAGTCTGTAATTATATTTGATTTTGTCACTATTTCATGGCACTTAAATTAACCAGTCACAGAACAGCCATTCTTGTCTTCATCAACAAATAAACTAATCACAGGCCCCATATAAAGAATGACATGCTAATATATTTAAAACATGCCTCCCAACGACATCCACACAAGAAAGTCACCACCAATCTGCCAACTGGAAAATGAGCTTCACTTTAGTCCATAATCTCAATTTTCCACTGCTGGTCCAGTGAGGCATAGCTCCAGTGGGCGGGACTTCCGCTTGCCTCAGAGATGCGACCCTGACCCTGGTTTATCGTCTGGCCTCGGGTAATTTAAATATTGGAGATGGGCTCCCTGACCTCTACTGGGAAAACCAGCCCCTGGGACACATGGCCTCCATGCTAATTTACATAAAATAAATTTCCTCAACCATTTCCTTTTATGCCATGAGGAAAATATGTCGGCCTCAAAATTCTGCAGGCTGTCAACCTATTTATTACACCACGGCAGCATCCATCACTGCTCTCCACTGCCTCCATTAGGGTTTTCAGTATAGCACCTTGTTTGTATGGAGCAGAGGGTACCCACGCTGACAGGTGCATCTCTGGCAATTGTCTGCCTCCTGTGGCCAGAAAGTCTGGCGACTGCCCACTATCTGATCAAGGGGAACCCAATCCCCTTCTACAGGCCCATTCGGCTCTCCCTTGACCCTTGTGTAAAGGGGCCAATCCAATTTAAAAAAGCAAGTGATCAACCTCTTCTTCCACGATCCTGGCTCTCATCATTCTCAGTGTACCAGCCTCTGGTAACACATCAGGTCCCTGCAGAGCTGGAGAAATGAGAATCCCTGCCCCCAACTCCGCTCCCTTGGCATCATTGGTTTTGTAAGGCATGGACAGAGGATTCACCCCTTACGAGACTGACCGGGATATGTCCCTTAGCAGGGACCTGACATAACAACAACAACTACTTTTATTTATATAGCATCTTTAACGTAGTAAAACATCCCAAGGTGCTTCACAGCAGTGTTATAAGACAAAATAGATAAATTTGACATCGAGCCCCATAAGAAGAAATTAGCGCAGGTGACCAAAACCTTGGTTAAAAAGGTAGGTTCTAAGGAGCATCTTAAAGGAGGATAGAGAGGTTTAGTGGGGAAATTCCAGAGCTTAGGGCCCAAGCAGCCCAGGCCACCGATGGTTCAGCGGTTATAATCAGGGATGCTCAAGAGGGCAGAATTTGAGGAGCGCAGATATCTCGTGAGGTTGTGAGGCTGAAATAGATTACAGAGATAGAGAGGGGCGAACCATGGAGAGATTTGTAAACAAGGATGAGAATTTTGAAATCAAGGCGTTGCTTAACCAGGAACCAATGTAGGTCAGCAAGCACAGGGGTGATGGGTGATCATGACTTGGTGAAAGTTAGAACAAGGGCTGCCGAGCTTTTGATGACCTCAAGTTTACATAGTATAGAATGTGGGAGGCCAGCCAGGAGTGCGTTGGAATAGTCAAGTCTAGAGGTAACAAAGGCATGGATGAGGGTTTTAGCAGCAGAAGAACTGAGGCAGGGGCAGAGGCGGGCAATGTTACGGAGGTGGAAATAGGCGGTTTTAGTTATGCCACGGATATATGGCTGGAAATTCAGTTCAGGGTCAAATATGACGCCTAGGTTGTGAACAGTTTGGTTTAGCTTCAGATAACTGCTAGGGAGGGGGATGGAGTCAGTGGCTAGAGAACGCAGTTTGTAGTGGGGACCAAAGACAATGGCTTCGGTCTTCCCAATATTTAATTGGAGAAAATTTCTGCTCATCCAGTACTGGATGTCGAACAAGCAATCTGACAAATTAGAGACCATGGAGGGGTTGAGAGAAGTGGTGGAGAGGTAGAGCTGCGTGTCGTCAGCGAACATCTGGAAACTGACTTTGTGTTTTTGGATGATAGCGCCAAGGAACAGCATATAGATGTGAAATAAGAGGGGGCCAAGTATAGATCCTTGGGTAACACCAGAGATTATGACACGGGAGTAGGAAAAGAAGCCATTGCAGGAAATTTTCTGGCTACGATTAGATAAATAAGAATAGAACCAGGCGACTGCAGTCCCACCCAGCTGAACGATGGTGGAGAGGCGTTGGAGGAGGGTGGAGTGGTCAACTGTGTCAAAGGCTGAAGACAGGTCGAGGAGGACGAGGAGGGATAATTTACCTTTGTCACAGTCACAAAGGATGTCATTTGTGACTTTGATGAGAGCTGTTTCGATACTGTGGCAGGGGCGAAAACCAGATTGAAGGGATTCAAACATTGAGTTCCGGGAAAGACAGTCACGGATTTGGGAGGCGACAACACGTTCACGGACTTTGGAGAGGAAAGGGAGGTTGGAGATGGGGCAATAGCTAACAAGCACAGTGGGGTCAAGGGTTATTTTTTTGAGGAGAGAGGTGATGACCCCAGATTTGAAGGAGAGGTGAACAGTACCTGAGGAGAGAGAACCATTAACAATGTCGGCTAACATGGGAGCCAAAAAAGGAAGTTGGGTGGTCAGCAGTTTAGTGGGAATAGGGTCCAGGGAGCAGGAAGTGGGTCTCATGGACAAGATGAGCTTGGAGAGGTCAAGAGGGAAGATCAAAGATAAAGACGCAAGTTTAGGGCTAGGGCAGGGGGGAGCCTCAGGGGATAACTGGATCTTTTACTTTTTTGGGTGGGATCTTCCAGGCTCCCAGCAGAGTTACACCAGGAGTCATAGAATTTCAAGGCCATTCTCTTTCACCTTTAGCATATTCTCTACAGAATGTTGTAAATAAATCATAGAATGATACAACACAGAGGAGGCCATTCTGCTCATCGTGCCTATGCCGGCTCTAAGGTATAGAAACATAGAAACATAGAAAATAGGTGCAGGAGTAGGCCATTCGGCCCTTCTAGCCTGCACCGCCATTCAATGTGTTCATGGCTGAACATGCACTTCAGTACCCCATTCCTGCTTTCTCACCATACCCCTTGATTCCCCCTAGTAGTAAGGACTTCATCTAACTCCTTTTTGAATATATTTAGTGAATTGGCCTCAACAACTTTCTGTGGTAGAGAATTCCACAGGTTCACCACTCTCTGGGTGAAGAAATTTCTCCTCATCTCGGTCCTAAATGGCTTACCCCTTATCCTTAGACTGTGTCCCCTGGTTCTGGACTTCCCCAACATTGGGAACATTCTTCCTGCATCTAACCTGTCTAACCCCGTCAGAATTTTAAACGTTTCTATGAGGTCCCCTCTCATTCTTCTGAACTCCAGTGAATACAAGCCCAGTTGATCCAGTCTTTCTTGATAGGTCAGTCCCGCCATCCCGGGAATCAGTCTGGTGAACCTTCCTTGCACTCCCTCAATAGCAAGAATGTCCTTCCTCAGGTTAGGAGACCAAAACTGTACATAATACTCCAGGTGTGGCCTCACCAAGGCCCTGTACAACTGTAGCAATACCTCCCTGCCCCTGTACTCAAATCCCCTCGCTATGAAGGCCAACATGCCATTTTCTTTCTTAACCGCCTGCTGTACCTGCATGCCAACCTTCAATGACTGATGTACCATGACACCCAGGTCTCTTTGCACCTCCCCTTTTCCTAATCTGTCACCATTCAGATAATAGTCTGTCTCTCTGTTTTTACCAGCAAAGTGGATAACCTCACATTTATCCACATTATACTTCATCTGCCATGCATTTGCCCACTCACCTAACCTATCCAAGTCGCTCTGCAGCCTCATAGCATCCTCCTCACAGCTCACACTGCCACCCAACTTAGTGTCATCCGCAAATTTGGAGATACTACATTTAATCCCCTCGTCTAAATCATTAATGTACAGTGTAAGCAGCTGGGGCCCCAGCACAGAACCTTGCGGTACCCCACTAGTCACTGCCTGCCATTCTGAAAAGTCCCCATTTACTTCTACTCTTTGCTTCCTGTCTGACAACCAGTTCTCAATCCATGTCAGCACACTACCCCCAATCCCATGTGCTCTAACTTTGCACATTAATCTCTTGTGTGGGACCTTGTCGAAAGCCTTCTGAAAGTCCAAATATACCACATCAACTGGTTCTCCCTTATCCACTTTACTGGAAACATCCTCAAAAAATTCCAGAAGATTTGTCAAGCATGATTTCCCTTTCACAAATCCATGCTGACTTGGACCTATCATATCACCTCTTTCCAAATGCACTGCTATGACATCCTTAATAATTGATTCCATCATTTTACCCACTACCGATGTCAGGCTGACCGGTCTATAATTCCCTGTTATCTCTCTCCCTCCTTTTTTAAAAAGTGGGGTTACATTGGCTACCCTCCACTCCATAGGAACTGATCCAGAGTCTATGGAATGTTGGAAAATGACTGTCAATGCATCCACTATTTCCAAGGCCACCTCCTTAAGTACTCTGGCATGCAGTCCATCAGGCCCAGGGGATTTATCGGCCTTCAATCCCATCAATTTCCCCAACACAATTTCCCGACTAATAAGGATTTCCCTCAGTTCCTCCTCCTTACTAGACCCTCCGACCCCTTTTATATCCGGAAGGTTGTTTGTGTCCTCCTTAGTGAATACCGAACCAAAGTACTTGTTCAATTGGTCCGCCATTTCTTTGTTCCCCGTTATGACTTCCCCTGATTCTGACTGCAGGGGACCTACGTTTGTCTTTACTAACCTTTTTCTCTTTACATATCTATAGAAACTTTTGCAATCCACCTTAATGTTCCCTGCAAGCTTCTTCTCGTACTCCATTTTACCTGCCCTAATCAAACCCTTTGTCCTCCTCTGCTGAGTTCTAAATTTCTCCCAGTCCCTGGGTTCGCTGCTATTTCTGGCCAATTTGTATGCCACTTCCTTGGCTTTAATACTATCCCTGATTTCCCTTGATAGCCATGGTTGAGCCACCTTCCCTTTTTTATTTTTACGCCAGACAGGAATGTACAATTGTTGTAGTTCATCCATGCGGTCTCTAAATGTCTGCCATTGCCCATCCACAGTCAACCCCTTCAGTATCATTCACCAATGTATCCTAGCCAATTCACGCCTCATACCTTCAAAGTTACCCTTCTTTAAGTTCTGGACCATGGTCTCTGAATTAACTGTTTCATTCTCCATCCTAATGCAGAATTCCACCATATTATGGTCACTCTTCCCCAAGGGGCCTCGCACAATGAGATTGCTAATTAATCCTCTCTCATTACACAACACCCAGTCTAAGATGGCCTCCCCCCTTGTTGGTTCCTCGACATATTGGTCTAAAAAAACATCCCTTATGCACTCCAGGAAATCCTCCTCCACCGTATTGCTTCCAGTTTGGTTAGCCCAATCTATGTGCATATTAAAGTCACCCATTATAACTGCTGCACCTTTATTGCACGCACCCCTAATTTCATGTTTGATGCCCTCCCCAACATCACTACTACTGTTTGGAGGTCTGTACACAACTCCCAATAACATTTTTTGCCCTTTGGTGTTCTGCAGCTCTACCCATATAGATTCCACATCATCCAAGCTAATGTCCTTCCGAACTATTGCCTTAATTTCCTCCTTAACCAGCAATGCTACCCCACCTCCTTTTCCTTTTATTCTATCTTTCCTGAATGTTGAATACCCCTGGATGTTGAGTTCCCAGCCCTGATCATCCTGGAGCCACGTCTCCGTAATCCCAATCACATCATATTTGTTAACATCTATTTGCACAGTTAATTCATCCACCTTATTGTGGATACTCCTTGCATTAAGACACAAAGCCTTCAGGCTTGTTTTTTTAACACCCTTTGTCCTTTTAGAATTTTGCTGTACAATGGCCCTTTTTGTTCTTTGCCTTGGGTTTCTCTGCCCTCCACTTTTCCTCTTCTCCTTTCTGTCTTTTGCTTTTGCCTCCTTTTTGTTTCCCTCTGTCTCCCTGCATTGGTTCCCATCCCCCTGCCATATTAGTTTAACTCCTCCCCAACAGCACTAGCAAACACTCCCCCTAGGACATTGGTTCCGGTCCTGTCCAGTTGCAGACTGTCCGGTTTGTACTGGTCCCACCTCCCCCAGAACCGGTTCCAATGCCCCAGGAATTTGAATCCCTCCCTGCTGCACCACTGCTCAAGCCACGTATTCATCTGCGCTATCCTGCGATTCCTACTCTGACTATCACGTGGCACTGGTAGCAATCCCGAGATTACTACTTTTGAGGTCCTACTTTTTAATTTAGCTCCTAGCTCCTTAAATTCGTTTCGTAGGACCTCATCCCTTTTTTTACCTATGTCGTTGGTACCAATGTGCACCACGACAACTGGCTGATCACCCTCCCTTTTTAGAATGTCCTGCACCCGCTCCGAGACATACTTGACCCTTGCACCAGGGAGGCAACATACCATCCTGGAGTCTCGGTTGCAGCCGCAGAAACGCCTATCTATTCCCCTTACAATTGAATCCCCTATCACTATCGCGCTCCCAATCTTTTTCCTGCCCTCCTGTGCAGCAGAGCCAGCCACGGTGCCATGAACTTGGCTGCTGCTGCCCTCCCCTGATGAGTCATCCCCCTCAATAGTACCCAAAGCAGTGTATCTGTTTTGCAGGGGGATGACCACAGGGGACTCCTGCACTACCTTCCTTGCACTGCTCTTCCTGTCTATCTAACTAATCCCTATCTAACTAATCCCACTCCTCCGCTCTTTCCTCATAGCCGTACAATTTTTTTCCCTTCAAGTATTTATCCAATTCTCTTTTGAAAGTTCCGATTCAATCTGCTCCACCACCCTTTCAGGGAGTGCATTCCAGATCACATCAACTCGTTGTGTAAAAAATGTTTCCTCATGTCATCTCTGGTTCTTTTGCCAATCAGCTTAAATCTATGTCCTCTGGTTACTGACCCTTCCACCACTGGAAACAGTTTGTCCTCATTAAAACGTTTCATGATTTTTAACACCTCTATCAAATTTCCTCTTAAAGATCCTTTGTGACTGTGACAAAGGTAAACTATCCCTCCTCATCCTTCTTGACTTGGCTGCAGACTTTGACACGGTTGACCACTCTATCCTTCTCCAACGCCTCTCCATCATCGTCCAGCTGGGTGGGACTGGTTCCATTCTTATCTATCTAGTCTTAGCCAGAGAATCACCTACAACACCTTCATTTACTGCCCCTGCATCATTACCTCTGGTGTTCTCCAAGGATCTATCCTCGGCCCCCTCCAATTTCTCATCTACATGTTGCCCCTTGGCAACATCATCCGGAAACACAGCATCAGTTTCCACATGTATGCTGATGACACCCAGCTCTACCTCACTAGCACGTCTCTCAACCCCTCCACGGTTTCTAAATTTTCAGACTGCTTCTCCAACATCCAGCTCTGGATGAGCAGAAATTTTTTCCATTTGAATATTGGGAAGACTGAAGCCATTATTTTCGGTCCCTGCCACAAACTCCGTTCCCTAGCTACTGACTCCATCCCTCGCCCCAGCTTCTGTCTGAGGCTGAACCAGACTGTTCACAACCTTGAAATATTTGATGCTGAAATGTGCTTTTGACCACATATCTGCAGCATAATTAAGACCGTCTATTTCCACCTTAGTAATATCGCCCATCTCCGCCCTTGCCTCGGCTCATCTGCTGCTGAAGCCCTCATCCATGCCTTTGCTACCTCTAGATTTGATTATTCCAACACACTCCTGGCTGGTTTCTCACATTCTACCCTACACTGGCTAGAGGTGATACAAATCTCGGCTGCATGTGTCCTAACTTGCACCAAATCCCGTTCACCCATCACCTCTGTGCTTGCTGACCTACATTGGCTTCCAGTTAAACAACGCCATGACTTCAAAATTCTCATCCTAGTTTTTCAATCCCTCCATGGCCTCGCTGCTCCCTATCTCTGTAATTTCCTCCAGCCCCACAACCCCCTGAGATGTTTGCGCTCCTCTAATTCTGCCCCCTTGAGCATCCCTGATTATAATCGCTCAACCATTGGTGGCCGTGCCTTTTGTAGCCTAGGCCTCAAGCTCTGGAATTTTCTGTCTTAACCTCTTCACTCTCAACCTCTTTTTCCTCCTTCAAGACACTCCTTAAAACATACCTCTTTGACCAAGCTTTTGGTCACTTGCGTTAATTTCTACTTATGTGGCTCGGTGTCAAATTGTTAGCTCATAATACTTCTGTTAAGCGCCTTGAGATGTTTCACTATGTTAAAGGTGCTTTATAAATACAAGTTGTTGTTGTTGTTAACATTCTTTGCTTAAAGGAGAACAACCCCAGCTTCTCCAGTCTCTCATCCCCGTTACCATTCTAGTAAATCTTTTCTGCACCCTCTCCAAGGCTTTGACAACCTTCCAAAAGTGTGATACTGAGAATTGAACTCAATACACCAGTTGAGGAACCACTCCCATTTATCAATTCATTTGAATCAATTTACTGTATTTAACAAGGGTTTCAGCAATTGAGATCCGAAGCTCAGGAATTCCCTCCTTAAACCTCTCCGCTTCTTTCCTCCTTTAAGACGCTCCTTAAATCCTACTTTTTTAAGTGTCAGCTGTGGCTCAGTTGATCGCACCCTCACTTCTGAGTCAGAAGGTTGTGGGTTCAGGTCCCACTGCAGAGACATGTGCACAAAAGTCAAAAGTCTAGGCTGATACTCCAGTGCTGTATTGAGGAAGTGCTGCACTGTCGGAGATGCTGTCTTTTGGATGAGACGTCTGCTCTCTCAGGTGAACATAAAAGATCCATGGCACTATTTCGAAGAGTAGCAGGGCAGTTATCCCCGGTGTCCTAGCCAATATGTATCCCTCAACCAACATCACTAAAAAAAATGGATCATCTCTGGTCATTATCACATTGCTGTTTGTGGGAGCTTGCAGTGTGCAAATTGGCTGCCACATTTCCTACACTACAACAGTGACTACACTTCAAAAACGACTTCATTAGCTGTAAAGAACTTTGAAACGTCCGGTGGTCGTGAAAGGCGCTATATAAATGACAACAAAAACTTGTATTTATATAGCGCCTTTAACATAGTAATACGTTCCAAGGCGCTTCACAGGAGTGTTATAAGACAAAACAAATATGCTTGACATCGAGCCACATAAGAAGAAATTATGGCAGATGACCAAAAGCTTGGTCAAAGAGGTAGGTTTTAAGGAGCGTCTTAAAGAAGGAAAGAGAGGTAGAGAGGTGGAGAGGTTTAGACAGGGAATTCCAGAGCTTAGCGCCCAGGCAGCTGAAGGCACGGCCACCAATGGTTGAGCAGTTATAATCAGGGATGCGCAAGAGGGCAGAATTTGAGGAGCGCAGACATCTCGTGGGGTTGTGAGGCTGAAGGGGATTTTCTTAGACTGTCTCCTGTATCGAGGATAATTTGCTTCCAAACAAAAAAGGGATGAGTTCACAGGTGTCTCAGTGAAGGACCTGATATTCCGGGTCCCAAACTACATATTGAAGGGTGGAAGATGCCTGTGCGTGGATTTTTTTAACGTATGGTGGCCATTGCACACGAGCCACCACATGGGCTTGACAGAGCTAGGTCTTGGTCCAGTGGCAAGGATTAACCAAGACAGCTGGAGACCAGCTCTGCTGCACGGACCTAGTGCACACACATATCGTAGCAAAGGCTGGCCCGTGCTGCCCCTGGGCCCGCGCCTCTTCTGAGCCCTGAACTCACGCCTCTCCTGGGCCCCAATTATGGATTACAGAGATAGGTAAGGGCAAGGCCATGGAGGGATTTGTAAACAAGAATGAGAATTTTGAAATCGAGACGTTATTTAACCGAGAGCCAATGTAGGTCAGCGAGCACAGGGGTGATGGGTGAGTGGCACTTGGTGCGAGTTAGGACATGGGCAGCCAAGTTTTGGATGACCTCAAGTTTACGTAGGATAGAATGTGGGAGGCTAGCCAAGAGTGCGTTGGAATAATCAAGTTTGGAGGTAACAAAGGTATGGATGCAAGTCTTTCTTTTTTTTCCTTTCTTTATGACCAAGCTTTTGCTCACTCATCCTAATAGCTCCTTCTTTGCTTCAGTGTCAATTTTTGTCTGGTTACTCTCCTGAGTAGCACCTTGGGACACCTTACTACATTAAAGGCGCTATATAAATGCAAGGTCCTGATTTTCCTCAGTGTTCAAAAGACAAAAGGTACTCTTGCAGGCACTAGAGGGCACCAATCTCAAATTCTGTTTGAAAGAAAAGGGTGTTACCTGGTGGAAGGTGCGGATGCTCCTCACAGAGCTAAAACAAACATCAACACGAATATCCTGTTCTTTTATTTTACTTGAGGAATGTCTGCAAGAGTTGTTGGGAATACAGTCACTTACAGAAACTAACAGAATTTGATTATCTCTCTTAAATCATTGATGTTTCCAAATAAATCATCTTGTCCAGACAAAATACATTAGATGCACAGTTTCCTTAAGATACTGTAAAGTAAAAGTTTAAAAAAAATGCCCAGTTTATTTCAGACACTTTCTCCATGTTTAATGAATGGAACAAGTGCATTGCAAAATTATTATTGGTGTTGTCAGAGACTGTCACGTAAACAGAGCTACAGCTGAAAGCTGTTAAGCCCTCTGATTCACATGTCCTCACAGCCAAAGGCATCTTTGTTATGCAATATCTCCATGGTAGCACAAATCTGATAGGTCACCTCATGGGATTAGACACAACTTTTATCGATGAGATAGCAAAAACCAGCCACTGGAAAAGTTCCCTCACTCTTCTACAGTAGAAATGATGAGTCATCAAAAAAACTACTCTTTTATTTTAAATCAACTTTGTTGTCTATTTCTGATGGTGATGCTTTATACATATATGGTAGATGGAAAGATGATGGAGAAAATTCTAAATAACCAGTAGATTCTAACTACTAGACAAATAGAGAAGTATAATAGGAGGAAATCAAGAAGTTCATAATTAATATTTGAGTGACTTACCTCTGCTGGATAATGAACCTCTGTGGTTTATCAGTTCTGGATGGTAGCGAGTTGGGCAGTGGCCTTTCACCGAGGTTCATACTCAGATTAGGCTGATTAGATAGTTTCCTCTGTCTATGGCTGTAAGTATTTCAAGTGAGATGAGTTTGGTCAGGATGACTTCTGTGCAAAATGGAAAAATGTCACTCTGGTGGATTAAAAACTCACACAAAAGTCATTAAAGAATCTGTCAGTTTAGTCTATCAATAAGTTCATATAAAACTAGCCTTTTTTCCATTTTCAACCCTTTGGGCTAGATTTTACACTTTTGTGCAAATCGCCCAAAAATGGGCATTATTTCCTGCATGGGCGGTAAAAATGGGTTTTCAGATCGCTGGCTTGTCGCCCATTTTCAAAGGCCCTAATCTCCATTTTAAAAATTGGGCGTTACCGCAAGTGATCTGAAATGGGCATTAGCGTTAAATCTCTCTGACCTTCTGCCGTAAAGTGTTGCTGTCCTTAGCAACGGCATGGCAATGCTCTTTTCCCGCGATTCAGGAGGTCAGGGGTCATCATTCCATACGCAGAAGAGGATCAGAGAGAGAGGGAGCAGAGCGGGATTGAAAGCGTGTGTGGGTGTGGTGTACGCTTGTTTGGCTGTTGTGAGAGGCACGAGGAAGATTCACCAGCAGCAAAAAGCCTACTAAGCACAAAGAAGGTAGTTGGCACCAAGTTTTTGTCCAACAAATAATACATAAGATGGAAGGGATGGAGGAGGCCCTGGAGCTGTTAACCAGGAACACTGGTGGCAGAGGGGTCCCAGTGGTCCCGGAGCGCAGCACTGCACCCCAAGGTGCTGCACCCCCATTGCCAATGACGTATAAGAGCCAGGAGCAACATCTTGCTTCTGGCTCGGAGCATGTTCCCACCTCGGGACCATCCTCTTCCGTATCCATCGCAGTGGTTCTGCCGTCATCCCCCCCCCCCCCCCTCCAATGAAGCCTGAGGAGCTCCTCGGCCAGGTGGCTTGGAGTCAGGAGGGGAAGGGGAAAGGGTAGAGGTGGGGAGGAAAAGCGGGGGGAGCGGGGGTGTGGTGGGGAAAGGAAAGTGAGGTGCATAGCGGCAGGTGTTGTCTGGGGCATATTTTTAGGTTGCTGCTGCTATTTTGGTGGGAGGGTCGGGGCAAGGGGCGAGAGGACTACCTTGTTGGTTTGCATTTGTGTTCTGTATTGCGGGAAATGGGGACCATTGTAATGATGTAAATGTGATAAATTTGTTGTGGGCTGGGGTAGGGTGGGGTGGGGTGGTTTTTACAGATATACTTATGATTTCAGACAAATGGTCAGTTTAAATGTTTTTTATTTAACAAAACCATGTTGCGCATTGGCTCAGGTAGCTGCACCGTTACACACTGATGATTCCTGAACATGAAAGGGTATAATTACACTTAATTTGAATCAACTTAAACTTTAACTGTCACCAAAGTGATGCCCACCATTGATGTATGACCTGCACACTCAGCAGTGTGTCAGCTTTGTAAATACCACCAACGTTCTTTCAAGCAAAGCGCTCATTTATGAGCTCCTGACATAAGAGTCTTGAAGCTATGATGCCACCACGGGCCCTTTCCTGCAGTCTACAGAGGGGCGGGGGCATGGCTTCAGCGTCAACCTGATTGTCTGGCCCGATGTCAGCATCCACTTGTGTTCCCTTCTCTTCCTCTCTCTCCTGAGGTGGACCGTCAGATCCTTCTGGCAATTCTTGTCCCCTCCTGATAGCCAAGTTGTGCAGCATGCAGCACACCACCATGAATTGAGTTACCTGCTCAGGGTAGTATTGGTGGTATCGCTTTCCGAGTGGTCCAGGCATCTAAAGCACTGCTCAAGCACTCCAATGGTTTTCTTGACGATATTGCGAGTGGCTCTGTGGCTCTCATTGTATCGTCTCTCGGCTTCGGTGTGGGTGTCACGCAAGGGGGTCATCAGCCAGTGGTCAACAACGAGTTGCACATTCAGGGAGTGGAATCCCTTGCGGTTCCTGAAAACCCCTGCATCCTGAAAAGGTGCCTGCATCGCGATATGCGTACAATCTATTGCTCCCTGCACCTTGGGGAAGTTAGCAATTCGGTAGAATCCTAAAGCCCTCTCAGTCTGAGCCTCCCTGGTCATAGGGAAGCTGATAAAGTTCATCCTGCATGCAAAAAGGGCTTCAGTGACCTGTCTAATGCAGCAATGTGTGGTATGCTGAGATATACTGCAAATGTCGCCAGCTGAGGCCTGAAAGGAACATGAAGCATAGAACGACAGTGCCGCGGTGACCTTGACTTCGATGGACAGTGCAGTCCTGATGGTGCTGGCAGGCTGCAGATCTCCCTTGATGAGCTGGCATAGCTCATTGATAACCTCTTTGTGGAAGCGCAGTCTCCTAAGGCGGGTGGTGTCGCACAAGTTGAGGTAAGAATGCTTCTCCCTGTACTAGCGGGGGATGTAACATCTGGTCCTCCTCATCAGTCTGTCACGTCTTACATTGGGCACATGATGCTGTTGAGTGTACCTTCTGCCATCTCAAGTCTGCATCATGTGCATGGTCATCAAGAGAGGGTGAGAAATGACAGGCCCCTTTCCAATAGCTATCAGTTTTCCACCGATTGTTCACAAAGAATGAATGTCCCCACTATGACACCTAGTAAATTCCAATCGTCCACAGTATGAAAAGATGCTTGTTCAGATGTTTACATCACCTCCAAACACCTCCAGGGTACATCCGAACTCCCCCGAGGTTGAAGCAGAACAGCCTTTTAAATGATGTGACCTGCGATTTAAAACATGGAATCCATAACGCTGTTCCAGTTAGTTCAACATTTTCCCAGCGGTATTGTCAGTGAGATGCGTGCAAGGTGCCAAAAGTAAGGATGGGCGATTTTCTGGGCATTAGTTTCGGCAAATGTGATCTTTATGACAAAAAACAGTGGCCGATCAGTATTATTAAATCTCGGCGTTAATTACTTGCCGAAAGTAACGCTGGGCGATATTATGGGAGTTGGGATCACCCATTCTGATGATTTCACCCCAAAAAAGTGGGCGAGCTGTATAATTTTTTTCTCGGCTTTATGCACATGCGGAAAGAAACGCTCAGCGATAAGTGACCGAGAAATGGGCATCAGTTTCCATTTTGTGGCTAAATGGGTAATATATGAGCGTTGCACCTTATTTCAGCATTAAAATGGACGTTAAGTGGGCGGCATGCATGCAAAAATAATGGAAAATCTAACCCTTTATCTATAGCTCAAACATTTCTTGTAACAACCTGAATTTATTTGTTTCTTTTTTACTTTCAGATCAAAAAGGCAGTTTCTTCATGTCTTCAATCACAATAATCTCTCATTGGCTTCCTGAATTTGTAATGCATTTATATATAATCTTGTGAGCATCTGGCCTATAATTGTACATTTTAACGAGTTGCACGCCAACTGTTTTAACATTTGAACAAGTAGCTACACATCAGAAATAATTACAACGCTACTGTGTTGAGGGGAGTAATGAACTTTGTGATTTTGTGTTGGATTCTGATCATAGACATATTATTGACTGCAAGCTGTATAGATGAGCTAAAAGGACAAGCAATGACGGAATACTTGGTGACTGTGAACAGAGATAAATATACAGCAACTGGTCAGAAAATCAGTGCTGTCGATACTTGCTTTCACACATGGATATTTTATGAGCTTTCTGGTTGTTATGTAGCCAAAGAATTTCAGCCAGGGAAATGGAACTAAATGGAAATCTCTTTCAAGGAACCAGAGCAGATGAATGGTCACCTCTTTTGTTGTGAAATTGTATGATTTGATTTCAATGGTGTAAGATAACAGATCCAGTTTTATGGAATGTCTGGCTTTCCCAAGGTGCAGACTGTAATAGATGGCACTCATGATGCTTTGAGAGCTCTTACCATCAACACCCTCAACCTCCTAAACAGAAAGGTCTACCACTCACTCAATGTCATTGAGAGGACCATCGGGGTCAAAGTATAATTATTAAATTGTTTAATAAAATGTGTGAGTTACATAGGATTACATAGGATATATGATACAGAAACATGCCATTCGGCCCAACCAGTCCATGCCGGTGTTTATGCTCCACTCGAGCCTCCTCCTGTCTTTCCTCATCTAAATCTATCAGCATAACAACAACAACAACTTGTACTTATATAGCACCTTTAATGTATTAAAATGTCCCAAGGTGCTTCACAGGTGTGTTAAAAGACAACAACAAAAATTGACACTGAGCCACATAAGAAGAAGTTACGGCAGATGATCAAAAGTTTGGTTGAGGAGGTAGGTTTTAAGGAGTGTCTTAAAGGAGGAAATGGGGATAGAGAGGCGGCGAGGTTTAGGGAGGGAGTTTCAGAGCTCAGGGCACAGGCAGCTGAAGGCACAGCCACCAATGGTTCAGCGATTATAATCAGGGATGCTCAAGAGGGCAGAATTAGAGGAGCGCAGACATCTCGGTGGAGGGGGGCGGAGAGGGTTGTGGGGCTGAAGGAGATTACAGAGATAGGGAGGGGTGAGGCCATGGAGGGATTTGTAAACAAGGATGAACCATCTCTTCCCTTCTCCCTCATATACTTGTCCAGCTTCCCCTTAAATACATCTATACTATTCGCTTCAACCACTCCCTGTGGTAGCGAGTTCCCCATTCTCACCATTCTTTGAGTAAAGGATTTTCTTCTGAATTCCCTATTGGATTTCTTGGTGACTACCTTATATTAATGGCCTCTAGTTATGCTCTACCCCACAAGTGGAAACATTCTCTCTGTATCCACGCTATCAAAATCTTTCATAATTTTAAAAACCTCTATTAGGTCACCCCTCAGCCTTCTTTTTTCAACACTTGATACTTACTGACATTGAATTCCACCTGACACTTTTTTGGCCATTTCACCACATTATCAATAGCACCTTGCAACTTCCACAGAATGATTTACTATGCCTCCTATTTTACTTCTGTCTCCAAATTTGGACCACTCCCTCTAGCACTAGATCCAAATCATTGATGGACACAGTGAGCAGAAGCAGTCTGACAACAGAAACCTGAAGGGCACCATTAGCCACTGCCAACCACAGAGAGAAACTTTAAATATGAATCCGTTTCCATCCTTCTAACCAGTTTTTAATCCAATTTGCTACTCTTCTTCTTATCCTGTACCCCTAATCTTCTCCAATACTTTCCTGTGCATTATCTTATCAAAGGCTTTCTGAAAGTCCATGTACACCACTGCCACTGTATTTACATAAGAAACAGGAGCAGGAGTAGTTCATTTGGCCCCTCGAGCCTGCTCCGCCATTCAATAAGATCATGGCTGATCTGATCTTGGGCTTTGCTCCACTTCCCTGCCCGCTCCCCATAAGCCTTCATTCCCTTATCGTTCAAAGATCTGTCTAGCTCCACCTTAAATATATTCAATGACCCAGCCTCCACAGCTCTGGGGCAGAGAATTCCGCAGATTTACAACCCTCTAAAAGAAGAAATTCCTCCTCATCTCAATTCTAAATGGGCGATCCCTTATTCTTAAACTATGTCCCCTCGTTCTAGATTCCCCCATGAGGGGAAACATCCTCTCAGCATCTACCATGTCAAGTCCCCTCAGTATGTTATATGTTTCTATACGATCACGTCTCATTCTTCTAAACTCCAATGAGTATAGGCCCAACCTGCTCAACCTTTCTTTATAAGTCAACGCGTTCATTTCAGGAATCAACCGAGTGAACCTTCTCTGAACTGCCTCCAATGCAAGTGCATTCCTCCTTAAGTAACGCAACCAAAATTGTACGCTGTACTCCAAGTGTGGTCTCACCAATACCCTGTAGAGTTTTTATACTCTATCCTCCTTGCAATAAAGGCCAACATTCCATTTGCCTTTCTGATTACTTGCTGTCATCATCATCATAGGTGGTCCCTCGAAACGAGGATGATTTGCTTCCACGCCAAAAAAGATGAGTTCACAGGTGTTTCGAATGAAGAACCCGAACTACATCCTCAAGGGTGGAAGGTGCCTGTGCGTGGATTTTTTTAACGTGTGGTGGCCGTTGCACACCAGCCACCACACGGGCTTGACAGAACTAGTTCTTGGTCCAGTGGCAAGGATTACCCAAGACAATTGGAGACCTGCTCTGCTGCACGGACCTAGTGCGCACACATATCGCAGTGTGGGCTGGCCCATGCTTCCCCTGGGCCCCTGGCCCCGAACTCATGCCTCTCCTGGGCCCCGATCACATCCCTCCATAGTCTCTCACAGCTCCTTCGCCCCGACCTCGCCGCTCCTGCTGTATCTGCCCACGCTCCAATCACCGACCTGGACCTTGCTGACATCACTCTTAGCTGCAGTCGCCCTCCTGCACCAGCTCGTGCTGTACCTTGTAGTGGCATGCCTCCACGCTGCCCATGGCCGCTGCTCGCCGCTCCTTTTATGGCCCTGGCCTACCGCTGATGGTCTTTCGCAGGTTGGGGCCTCCACAGGGCCTCCATGCAGGTAGTTGCTGTACCTGCATACTAACTTCCTTGTGTTTCATGCACAAGGACTCAGCCCTACATATTTTCAGATAAGTGTTATATATGCTGGGGTAGAAATTCAGCACCGCCCAAAACGGGTTGCACCTACCGCTTCTGATGTGTTTTCACCGCCACTGTGGATGAGGTGGCCTCCTGCGCAAAATTCAGCTCTGTACTGCAGCATTTTGTAATCTCTCTCCATTTAAATAGTAATTTGCTTTTTTATTTTTTTTCCTGCCAAAGTGGATTTCCCCCATTTGTCACCTCCTTAGACAACTCTCTCAGGTTTATCAAGCACAACCTTTCTTTTTGAAATATGTATTGGCTGCTTCTACTTATTTGTTCTTCATCTAGATACTTATAATCTGATAGGATTATTTTCACTCCTGTTAAATCTATATCTTCCAGTCTCTAATTCTCCCAGTTAATTTCCCACAATCAGATCATTATACCAAGATTTTACATTGATTGCTTGTAGTAATTAAATATTTAGTACGTATTTATTCATCATCATCATCATCATCATAGGCAGTCCCTCGAATCGAGGATGACTTGCTTCCACGTCAAAAAGTTCACAGGTGTTTCAATGAAGGACCTAAAATTCCCGGTCCGAACTAAGTCTTGAAGGGTGGAAGATGCCTGTGCTTGGATTTTTTTAACATGTGGTGACCGTTGCACACCAGCCACCACACGAGCTTGACAGAGCTCGGTCTTGGTCCAGTAGCACGAATTAACCAAAACAACTGGAGACCAGCTCTGCTGCACGGACGTAGTGCGCAGACATATTGCAGTGTGGGCTGGCCCGTGCAGACCCTGGGCCCTCGCCTCTTCTGGTCCCCGATCACGTCCCTCTACAATCTCTCGCTGCTCCTTCGCCCCGACCTCGCTGCTCCTGCTGTACCTGCCCACGCTCCAATCACTGACCTGGACCTTGATGACGTCACTCTTCACTGCCGTTGCTCACTTGCTCCAGCACATGCTGCTCCCTGGAGTGGTAAGCCGCCATGTTGCTCCTTCCGCTCCCCGGCCTGCTCCGATGGTGCTCGAAGGCCGGGGGCCGCACAGACATTCATTCATTTGTTGTTACAAAGTTTCATAAACAACAAAAAGCAGCTAAGTGCCTGGAAGTGCCTTGATAGCATTATATGGACAGTTAATGCTTAAAGTGAACTCATATCTTTTTGGCGTGGAAGCAAGTCATCCTCGCTTCGAGGGACTGCCTATGATGATGAAAGTGAATGAGTTAACGCCTCTGCTAAAATAATGGGAAGAGTAATTTGTTAGGAACACATTAATCTTTTGCATTACAATATCATACAGCTTATTTTCCAAGCTATAATTATCTCTTCACATTCACCGAATCCTCTCAGTGCACAGTTGCAAATTGCTCTGAATTTCAAGTTTATAACATCATTTAATTATATAGTATCCTGCAAAGATATTTGCTGAATATTTTAACAACCACAAAAACAGCAAAGGTTAAACAAATGAAGAACTGCAGAAGTACATCCGTGTGCTAATATGGACCCACAATGGGCAATTTAACAAGCAGAAAATGTCCGCTTAACCAGGTTATTGTATATTTAGGCTTTTATGATGTTGAAAAGAAAATTATTAAATGTCAACAATAATATATGATTTTTTTCTGAGAATTCTGAGCCATTAGAGCAATATAGATCGGCAGGGCTGGCCTTGGGGAAAATGGCGCCCTGGGTGATCGTCATCATCATAGGCAGTCCCTCGAAATTGAGGAGGACTTGTTTCCACAGTCTAATGCGGAAATTACAGTCTCTCTCACAGGTGGAGCAGACAGTGGTTGAAGGAAAGGGTGGGTGGGGCATCTGGTTTGCCACATGCTCCTTCCACTGCCTATGCTTGATTTCTGCATGCTCTCAGTGATGAGACTCGATCTGCTCAGCGCCATCCCAGATGCTCTTCCTCCACTTTGGGCAGTCTTGGGCCAGGGATTCCCGGTGGGGATGTTGCACTTTATCAAGGAGGCTTTGTGGGTGTCCTTGAAACATTTCCTCTACCCATTTCCTCTACCCACCTGGGGCTCGCTTGCCATGTAGGAGTTCTGAGTAGAGCACTTGCTTAGGGAGTCTCGTGTATTTTGGTGCCCTTTCTTTAAGTTTAAGTATGTAGTAGTATTAGCAAAAGTTTCAGAAATAAAGCTGTAATCTGAAAATGTTTTGATAATTTAAATAGCAATATAAGTCATAAAAAATAACATTATAGCTAAGTGACAAATAAACTAAACTAATAAATAATAATAGCAAATAAAAAACTTCGTTCACCAAGATATTTTGAGCCACGTCATTCTCAATAGGCAGGATGGGCAGTGAGTATAGTCTGTCGTCTCCCATGCTCAATCGCAAATCTGATTTTATGAGCTTCAACTTCAAGAAGCTCCGTTCGCTGCTTGCCACCGATAAGGGCATGGTTGACAGGATCCTGGGTGCTATCCATCGGTCCATCGCCACCACTACTTGTATGGTTAACAGGATCCTGAGCGCTATCCATCGCTACCACTACTTGCATGGTCAATAGAATCCTGAGTGCTATCCATCGCCATGGATATGGGCATGGTTAACAGGATCCTGAGTGCTATCCATGTGTTTGGGAACTTGCTCTTGTTACTTGAAATTTGCTCTTCTTGAGGAGCACTGCAGTCCGTTGGGAGCAGACTTTGGAGATTGCCAAGTTCTTTGCAGAGATTGGCACTGTTAATGTCAGAGCCCTTAACCACGGCGCTCTGGGGAGGGTTGTGCAAGTTGTCCACCTGTAGGCCAGAATCACAGGAGACTAGAGGCTCACTAAAACAAATGGCATATGCATTTTAGCCTACTTTAAGTAATCTGAATGAATAAGATCATTAAACTTTTCTGTTGAAAATAGGATCTAACACAAGATAAAATGGACAACATGAGGAAACTTTAGGGGGAATTTTCACTCCTTTTGCCCAGCTCTCCCGTTTCTGACCCGTAAAGCTCTCCCGAGTCCCCTGCTGCTAGCCCAAAGCCGGAAAGCTGCCTCTAATAAAAAAAGATACTTTTAAATGCTGGCCATTTTTTTTCCATTTAATTATTTCCAATTGTAGTTACAGAGGTCCCCTTGTGGGGTATTAAGTTCATAAATTATAGAAAGACATTGCAGTGGTACAAAACAAAGGGAATCCATTGCAGTATGCCTGCTCCATATCACTGATAGAAATAGGATCATTGTGTGGTTACAATCTCTGTAGATTATTTGTAATCATAAAGACACCAAGCATATCTCTCTCGGTGATACAGTGGACAAATTATGAGGGACTCCAGCTTGTTTTAATGTTTCATACATAAAAATTATATATGTGGTATAATTTGTCCAATAATTGATGATGATGCCAACAGAATTCTCATAGAGAGGCAATCACACTAAATATATATATGGCAAAATGGTCTTTTGAAAAGGATCACACCAGCAAAGGGATTTCAAACACACACAATGACTTTTAAACATTTGAGCTCTTTTAAATCAGTTCTTAAAATCAAAATGTATTTTTCTTATATTTCTTAAATTATAACTGTAGCATTTTACTAGTTATATTGTACTGCTGTTAAATTAATACATATCAACTTCTCCTCTGAGGACTTTGGAAATCATTTCCGTTGGTAAAAGAGACAGAATCAAGAACAGTTGTGACTTAACTTCTTTACATTCAAACTAGGTAACAAACAGGTGGTCAAAAGTTTTAAGTTTGAAGAATTTCAAGTGTAATTGTATCACAATGCCATCAACTGCACCATGACATACAAGACTTATATCGGTTGGGACCATATATATGATGATGCCATCAAATGGTGGTGCCGGGGAGGGTGATGTGGTGGTTAGATCACGCTGCCTCAGGGGCTAGGCTTTTACAAGACTGTGGCTGTTAAGACTCTGTGAAAAATGTGTCATCCTTGCTGCCAGTATAACAAATATGGCCGTTTTAGATTCATCAGACCGTCAATTGTGACAGACCTGAGTTATAGGAGACAGTGGCCAAAGTTCAATATAAAAGCGGTTTTAATTTGTGTTGAAGTCAGTTAATGAATTACAGCCACTAGCCACAGTCATGAGTTGCATTGGACCTCTGCACTCCACTCAAATATGTCAATTCACTTTAGTGCACCAAAGACTAATGTCGTTTTAAAATTGCTTTTTCACTTGGGCACTACAATGCCAGATGCAAGGCAATACACTACTCGTGGTATTTCATTTTCTGATTGTTGAATGTATTCAGCATTTTTCAGAATATAGCAAAAAAAAATAATGAAACACCCACATTAAAAAAGAGATTCAGTAAAATTATTTGTTTGAGTGCTATTGAGGAGAGTGGAAATCAGGCACACCAGCCACAGATGGTAGCCCAACTGGATTCCTCCAAATGGCTGATCAATTGTAGAAGATGCACATATTTAAGTGTGGTTGACTACAGCGTTTTAGCCCTTATGGGTTCAAACTGGCCATGCTGTCTTGTCATTCATAGGAACATAGCTTAAAATCAAATGTAATTTCCACAAAAAAGGAATTGATGAGGGAATGATTTGCTCTCACGGGACTGCAATTATGAAAAAGAATGGAAAAAGTTCATACTGTCTAATTTTCTATTACACTAGACATTGCTAGCAAAACCGTATATATATATGAAAAGATTTGCTGTGAATGGCAGAATTCTTACAGTGAAAAGAGTTTAATAATCATAACTATGTGACCTGGTACTACTAGACACTAAATTGGCAATCTCACTCAGACTGTCCATAGACTGGCTGGTGTTGAAAATGGAAAAATTCCACACTGGTGCAATGGAGGGCGAAGCTTCTGTCTGCAAAACTCAATAAGAAGCTGCCAATCAAACATAATTCAAGGCAATACCACAAAACATTTGTTTATGAATTGAATGTGTTATGGCACCTGGCTAAGACATAACAACTATTTTTTGGAACTATTGTATAAAAATTAAACAATGGCAAAACTGGTTTTAAACCCCTTATATACATCAAAGCCTATGCTAAATTTAGGTGAAATTGTATCATTTTTGTCAAAGGTGGGATAGGAACACGAGGCTATTACAGGATATGGCTATAATGGACAGATAACCTCCCTAGTTTGTATTAGAACTGGATGCAAAGGGGAGATATTTATTAGACTATCAGGGAAACAGAAAATCGGACACACAGCAACAAAAAGTAAAACGTAAACATTCATTAAAACATTGGCGTCATGTCTAAAATGACCACACATGCAAAATGAACAAAAATAGCAAAATATCCTATTAAAACGCAGTCATTCTCTTCAAGAGACAAGTCAACACAAATCTAAATAATTTAATTGGAGCAAAGTGGAATATTTTCAGAATAAATCTAAACTGATATAATTTGAATTGAATGCTTATATTTTTAACTTTCGTGTAGAAATGTTAGTTCAGTCTTCAGAGGAGTAAACAAAAATACGGCTAGTTCCAACTGAATCATTACTAATAATTGGTTTGGTTAATTTTCCACACAGAATGCTGATAAATTGCATCATGTGAAGAGTGGCAATCTCAGTAGCCTATTCAGCCTTATAACATTTTTCATTATACACATCACATTGCTTACAGCATCAATAAACTCAGTTGGATGGTTGGGATAAGATAGCAGTAGGCAAAAGAGCCTGTAAGCAACTGATAACTCAAACAAAAATTGCATTTGAACTAAGAATTCCCATTTGTGATTACTCAGATGAACTTTATTGCACCTTCAAGGTATTGTCATTAGCAGGTAAAAGGTGCGCTGAGTTCAGTGATCTATCTTTATGTAAAAGCAATTGCTTTTACATATTTAAACACTAAATTTACCTGTAGTAATAAGATTTGCAGGTGCTGAATATGAACACAGTTGCATTTGCTTTGGTGCAGCTTTGCTGGTTGGAGCAGAAATGCCTCATTAGCTGGGAATACTATACATCAATAAAATGTTCTGGTGAAATGGTGACAGACATAAGTAAGGATGCATTCACTATCTGACTTTGGCTCCAGCTTGAATATAACAGCGAACAATAAAGAATACTGGAAGGTGAAGGGTTTCAAGTGCGGAGTGAAATCATTTTCATTGCTACTGGAAAATATATACATTATTAGGGTGAAGAAACAAAGCTTTTACTTGAAACAAATGTCAACATTTTATATTTAGACCCAAAGACTAGGCTCCAAACTGTAATCGTATCTGAGTATTTTCAGGTTTCAACTGTTTCATTTTATCACAGGATTGTCGAAATGCAAGCCATTGGAAATTTCAAATGTTCTGGAAAAGCCCTCATTTCTTATCATTGCTAAGTCAGTAATAAAAAGCAACTATGTTCCACATTACTATAATCAGTACACAATTTAAATCCCTGTGTAAATGTCTTGCTGTACATTCGTAGTACATTTGTATTGCTAATTAAATATTTACTCATAGTTTAATCCCATAATTATCCAGCTATGCCAGGTATATTTTCATTCATCACTGTCATACTTTATATTTGTGATTAAATTTGCAGCACCAAGTCAATTTAAGGTCAATTTTATAATATAAAAATCACTCAACCGGCAACTTCAATTTGGGCTTCTGGTTGTGGAGATATTTAAATTTTGGAAAATAAAATTATTTTTTTTCTGTGTGAATTTAATTTATCTGCCCATATCTGCCCAGAAAATATAAAACAGTATACAGCTGCTGCCAATTGTAACATAACTGGCTGATGTAAAGAGTTGCTTCCAATTCCAATAGAAAAGGTATTACCAGTAGAACTGGCACCTCCAGTAGAACAGGTGCGTCCAATAGAACAGCTGCTTTCAGTAGTTCAGAGGCTTCGAGTAGAACAGTCATCACCTGTAGAACGGGTGTCTCCAATAGAATGAACACCTCCGGTAAAACAGTCACCTCCCGTAAAACAGTCACCTCCGGTAGAACAAATACCTCCAGTAGAACAGTCGCTTCAATGGCTACTTCCATATTCATATTTTAAAATTAGTAGTTTGCTAAAAACTCAAGACAACAAAAAAAGATCAAGCTAAACATTTTTTGATAAAAGCACTTTATGCTTTAGCAGTCATGATTACTATAATTTTGCAGCACACAAACAATTCTTTCCATTCCTCCGTCCCAAACTGGAGTGTCTTACTATCTGAAATTCTTCAAGAAATTTACATGTTTTAGTCACTCTATATATATTGAAGGAAAGGGAAAGGAGCTCAGTTCTTTGTGAGGTACAGGGAAGAAGGGCCACAGAAAGAATGTCAGGTGGTTCGGATGTACAAGACCACCCGCAATGTACCCACCCACCGCTAATCACTCACCTATACCTGCAGGCAGGTGTGACCAGACCTTACTTCGATAAACAAATCATGCATGCAGAAGCTCCAACTCTCCAAATAGGTTATGACAGGAAGCATAACAACACAGATACATGTAACAGCCTGACTAACTGTAATGCTGGATGGTTCTTCAGAAGCATCCCAATTACAATATGCTATGTTCTAATTGGTACTGTATACATGAAGGCATGCCAAGGTGACCATTAACCAGCAAAGCCTGATTGGCTGCACTGACCAAAATTGCTTTATAATGTAGTTGTAGTTATTCCAATCTAGGAAGCCCCAGGAACTGTTATCAGGGTTATTTGATGCGCTGAAGCTGTTCAACAAGATGAGCTGAGTTGAGTTGAGCTGAATTCTGTTGAGTCAAGTTGGTTGGAACCTTCAGAAAAATGGGTTTAGCCAATTTAGCTCCTATAGTTAGAAAGTCTATAAGAAGAAAAGAATACTGAATAAATAAAAGTTAATTACAAAATAATAGCTTAGCATAGCGATTTTTATTCAAGGAACTGGTTAGTATAATCTCTACTTCAAATAAAAATATGTATATTATTGGTGTTATATATTCCATTGTTCATCTATCTATTACACTAAAAAATCTTACATCTCTGCACACTTACAGTGCAGAACACATTTCTTTCTGTTGTCATGTTTTCGTCACACTTTCCTGTCAACTTTTTCCCCATTATAAATCCCTATGTCCACAGTTATAATTAAAACAATGGAGTATAGCTTTTACCTTTTGGGTGGCTAAGCAGGAGAATGCATCAACTGCCCCACTGTTCCAGCAACGCACAGGCCAGATCCACTTTAAGGCCCAGGACTCCTTTAAATAGAACCATTGAAATAGAAACAGAGTAGCAACAGCCCAGATTATTATTGCAGGGGCCAGAGGAAAATGCCTGCTCCTTCTGGCCTCACGCACATGATTTATAACTCACCTTTTTGGAGCTTCGTCAACCGTATCTCCAATAAAACTAGTTGGAACACGCATGTTGCAGGACCACTATTTGCATATTAAAATAGGCTTACTGCCTGAAACAGGTGGGAACTTTGGCTGTCCAGCAGAAGATCACTGTAAAGATGGTGGCATTAATGGGGTGGTCGGTCGAGTGACATAATTTTGAGACTGTTACCTCCCCATTAACGCTGATTCACCGAGTTAAAATCAGCCCCAACCTATGTAAACCTGTCACGTTGTGAATACACTCTCCCGCCAGTGGTGATACTGTAGTACCTCAGTTTTGCATCTCCCAGCACTGCAGCCTACACAACAAAGAAACTCCTTTGCTCCCACTAACTCTAATTTTTCTGCTGCCACTTTTTCAATTCGCTGCGACTACTGACACAGTATCGGTACTTCCAGTTGCCAGGTGGCCCGATGATGTCATCCATCTGTGCACTCGCAAATGAATCTCACACAGTTCTTCACTAGATGAAACATCATGATCAGCAAACTTAACTCAGCACAAACTAGAAATACAACCTGTAGTGTTTCTCATGCGTATGACTCAGTAAAACAATGGGTGGTGCACCTTTCCATGATGCAGAACAGAGTGACTAAAAAAGAGTTTAATTTATTTTATACATAAGATCAAAGTGCATTTAGAATAAATCTTCTGCTATGGTTCTACCTGGAGAATTACACTATGTGCCTTTATTCCAAATACTGCAGGGTGTGCAAATCAATTTTTGAAGGCGCTATTACTTAAGCTATTGTTTGGGTCAGATAAAGGCACCTCCTTGATGTTCATCCAATATTCAGCAGGAAGTTGCATACACAATCTATCTGCTTCTACTGTACTGGCAATACATTTAGAGTCCATTCTGACTTGCTGAGAAAGGCTTGAGTCTTGCGCAATATTTAAATACTGCCATAAGCTCCCAAAGCACAGAGTATTCAGATGCCTAGTGAGTCAATCTGTTCTGTCTTTAAGACTGATTGTACTCTCAGTATGTGATGACAGATTAAAATAACCTTTTATAATCCAACCAACATGAATGCACTGGGTTGCCCCAATGACAACATCTAAAAAAAATTAAAATAAATGTGCCCCCTTTTAAAGGAGCACAACTAATAACAACTTAAGCAAACAGTCACAGCATACTTTGTGGAGTAAATTTATACCCCACATGAGGTGATGTGTACTGCATAGTAACCAATTTGGTATACTACTGCAAAGCAACCACCTCTCTGCTGTGTGAAAGCATGTGATTTTTTTACAGAATGTAAAATAGTAAATGGTATAGAAAAGATAAATCAGGAATACTACTTGAAATTAAACCATCATAATAGGACACGTAAGCATAGGTTCAAATTATTGAAAGGCAAATTTAGAATTGACTCCAGCTAAGTGTGATGAACAACTGGAATGGAGATATGAGTAGAGTAAAGGAGGCAAATACAATGAAATCAATTAAGAAACAGCTGGATACTGTAATGGGGCGGGGGTCAGGAGGGGGAGGGGGTAGAACCTTAGGGTTGTTCTCGATGGATGAGCTTAGGTTGACTTGAATCGTCTTCCACAATCATGTCTATCTTGCGATTTTGTAATGCTGTAGTGACTCAGATCCGTGCTTCAAATGTCCCTGATTCTGATGTCAGCACAACAATCAATTTGATTCCAATGTTGACACTTGGTTCCTAGATTCTAAGTCCAACACAATTAGTTGAATTGGCTTCTGGCTCCGGCCGCTCGACACCACTGAGCCGAGAAGAAACCTCAACAATAATAGTGATAAAAGAAAAAAAATCATAAATGCTTAAATGAGATCAAACAAAAATGCTGGAAATGTATAGCAGATAATGCAGGGTCATGTCTTATTCAATTTGCTGTATATTTTCAGCATTTCTATTTTTAGTTGAAAATTTGATGTCCCTGAAGATGAAATTGCTCGGCTGTTCCAGTGGACTCCCACCATAACTCTGGCAGAACAATTGCAACCATACCCGGGCTTTGATACATCGGGTTCTGGACTTGTGGCGTTTCCTGTGGCGTTGTTTGAGGATGGAGCATCCACTTGCCCCAAATAAGGCCACTGACACATAGGGGGGCAGGGCTGAGAATAAGGACTTCCTACATTGAGTGTTCCCACAGTCTTGGCATTACAGGGGCCTGACATAAGTTTGGAGGCCACCTTGAGGTCTCCGTGAGATGAAGCATACCAGTCTCCGGAAGGGTGGAAATCGATCCCACCAGGTGTCCGGGCCAGGATTGTGATCAGGCTCTCCAAAGAGTATGTAAGGGAAATTCATATATATATATATTTTAGTGCAGCCCTCTTGGCAATATGGCAGCTGAGGGCACAGGCTGACATTTCCACGGAGACAACACCACCCCTGGCCTGGCCACCAATAGGGCACCTTGCAGCTAGAGCAGGCAGATGCCTGACATATGCCCCTAATGTTCGAGTGGCTGCCAGCCCCATGGAGATCAGGTGACCTCCCACTAACCATGCATACTCTGGTAGGATTAGAGGTGGGGGTCACTGGCAGTCATGGAATTGTGGCCTTAATTTTATTCAAGACAACTGTCTGTTAGCTGTAACCTCATCTCAACTGAGACAAAATTGAACCAAATTCCATCTTAGTACTACTGAGCCACTGACACTCCAATGGCTAAGCTTATTAATGCACTGAGCTGTAGACCATGAATATCCCAGGATTGATCTCCAACCCATGCTGAATTAGTTGATTTCAGCTGGGGAAACAATTGGGGCACTGAAATTAGGCTTCGCTCTTTGGGTTAGGCAGAGAAATCTTGTCAGAGTTCCTACTCCTGACTTAGCAACCTCTACTACAAGTGTGCATGTGCAGCTGATATGTGATGAAAGGTGGCCTCCCAGAGTCAAACAGCCCCTGTTGCTATTTCTATTGACCCATGCATGAAGAGGTCACTCAAGAGAGATCCTGAGGTCAAATAGCATCAGTGAAGATAAGCTCCCACAAGCAGTCAACACATTTCAGTCAAGGAAGAGAGGTCAAAAACTGACAGAATCAAGAGGAAAAAACATATCCTGTGCTCTGACTCTGACCTAAACACAAATGAGTTCAAGTCCTACATCAACAATAATGGTCCTCAATTTTGAGTCTAAATTGACCCAACATTGACCTCAACACTGGTGAACACTGATTGGTTTAATCTCAATATAAATGGGTTTAAATCCAATCTAATTATTGTTGGCTACTGACCCTGAGTTCATCACAAAACTCATGACTCTGACCTCTGTTTAAATGACCCACTTAATTACTTTCATCATTCAACTCACAATGACTTCAGGATAGCATCGTCACTTATATAACTCTGTATAACTACAACCTGGTCAGCAAGGATACCTTATATGACTTTATTTTAAGTAGCCCCCACAGCGAACAAAATACTACAATCTTATAAGAAAATGTGGAATTGGGTAAATGATCCACATGGAATGAGACTAATCCATACAGATAAGAAAAACCATTGGTTTGATCTCTACTCTGTGCTGGGTTAGCTGCTTTCCTCATTGTAGTCTTCCACACTAATCTCGATTGCCTAAAGTATTTTCCTCCATAATTAGCCTGAGCTTTTAGCCTCTACTGGGGATTACATTGCTCTGGGTGGGTAGCGAGTGTAGGTACTGGGATTCATAAAGCATCGACTGTATGGGACAGGCTGGATGGACCAGTTGGTCTTTCCCTGGCCGACACCATGTTCATAATTCACTTATTAAATTTTTCACAATTTGCACTCAAATTCCTGATCACAACTGCCGTAATTTAGCGCACAAAAAAAACTTGCCTGCTACCTGACTCTGTATTCAAAGTATGGCAACCTGCTGTATTCATGCTATTATTCATTCTAAGGGGCAAAAGCAAATACAAATATCAGACATTGGAGTTTAATGCAACAGCAAGTTGAATTTTTATTGTCCCTTTAACATAGTAAAACATCCCAAGATGCTCATTTAAATATAACATACCTGCAATATAAGCAGCACTTACTCTATTCATCTTCCATTCTTTGATCATCATACAAATCATGGTTAAATGGTTTATTACTACAATACAGCCTCTTTTTCATCTTTTATAGACTTGAATTCATTTAATAATGAACCTCCTTACATGAAAGTGCTCAAGAGCAACTAATACATTACAAATCCATAACCAGTTGCTTTAGAGATGAGTACACAGTCATTTTAATTGCGGTATAATGTGTATGTGTTTATGTATGTATGTGTATGTGTATGTGTATGTGTGTGGTGGTGTGTGTGTGTGTGTGTATGTGTCTGTGTATGCGTATGTATATGTGTCTGTGTATGTGTTTGTGCATGTGTCTTTGTCTGTGTATGTGTCTGTGTATGTGTATATGTCTGTGTCTGTGTATGCGTGCATGTGTATGTGTATGTGTCTGTGTCTGTGTATGTATATGTGTATGTGTATGTGTATGTGTATGTGTGTATGTGTTTGTGTATGTGTATGTGTGTATGTGTATGTGGAAAGAAGGATTGTGCTCATTTTTTTCTGCCAACATTACCCATATTTGAGATTGATAAATCCATTGCCAAAATTCCAATTCTAAAGTAATCATAATTTTCGTTCCATATATTTACTCATCGTCTGGTTGAGGAGTCAATGGTGAGGGGTCATTCATATAAAAATATCACTACACGAGTGAGGACAGAGGTAAGATGAAATGTGTTTATACAGAGGGTTGTTAGGAGTATGCAGCTGCCACAAGATAGCAATGAGATGAATGACAGATTGGTGCTCGTATACTCAACAGCGGCAAGACTGCTACAGTGACAGGAAGTCCTCCAGTGTAACCTGACTGTCATCCAACAAGACATCAACAGTACTGCCAATAAATGTGGTTCACAATGTATCAACAGCCAGGGCCTCGTGAAGGATCTTGACCTTGTTGCCAACTTTAGCATGATTCAGAATCTGCCAGCCACTGGTTCCTATCTCTGTAACCTTCTCCAGCCCTACAACCCTCCGAGATCTCTGTGCTCATCCAATTCTGGCCTCTTGCGCACCCCCGATTTTAGCCATTCCACCATTGGCAGCCCTGCCTTCAGCTGTCTAAGCTTAAACTCTGGAATTCCCTCTCTAAGCCTCTCCGCCTCTTTCTCCTTTTTTAAGATGCTCCTTAAAACCAACCTTTTTGACGAGCTCCTTATGTGTCAAATTTTGTTTGATAACATTCCTTGTGACATTTCACTACGTTAAAGGCACTATATAAATGTAACTTGTTGCTATGGAATGCAAGGTGTAGTTGAGGTGGAGACTATTGTTTTTCTTTTTAAAGAGAAAATTGGATCAAGATTTGAAGCAGAGAAAGATACAAGGCTATGGGGAGAGAATGGTGCAGTGGGATTAGTTTGGATTGCATTAGCAAAGAGCTGGCAGAGACACAGTGAGCTGAATGCCCTCCTTCTGTGATGTAAACATCTGGGATAACCCAGTGATTTATTATAATCATTTTGGAATAAATACACCCAAGCTAGCAATCTGCTTGAACCCTGGAAGTCCATTTCCTACTTCCTAACTCATCAGCTCAGCTTTACCTCCAATTTGTCGATCACAAATTAATGACAATGATACCAAGATTGAGCACAGTTTTGTTGTACACTTCTGTCCGCTAGAAATGGGACTGAAACTGCCTTGGCTCTTTATGTAACATCCTTAACTGCAATCAAAGAAAGGAAAGTTTTATTCCTGTAGCCCAAGTAGGATTCTAGCTGTGTCACATGTGAAACACCTATTCAAATCACCTATACACCAGCAAACTAGGCGTCTAATGTCATTGGTGCAACATGAAAAGAAAATAGTCCAATTTAAAAATTGGTAGGTTACAGTACACAATTCAGAGAAAGCATTGATACATTTAAATTATACATTAACATAAGAATGATGGTGCAATACAGTGGCCCCAAGTTTCCACACGCGGCAAAACAGGCGCCCCTCCGAGCTGGGCGCCCGTTTTTCGCGCCGAAAACAGCGCCTGAAAAAAACGCGCTATTCTCGAGCACTTTGCAGCTCCATGTCTGCTTGGCGCGGCGCCCATGGGAGGGGGCGGGTACCATTTAAATGAGTTTTTTTCGTGCCGGCAACCCTGCGCGTGCGCGTTGGAGCGTTCGCGCACGCGCAGTGTGAAGGAAACATTGGCACTCGGCCATTTTTGTAGTTCTTTGCAGCTGTTCATTTTTTTATCATTTTTTAATAAAAGCACATTGCCCTTCCATGATCAGCACTGAGGCTTCTTGCAGCAGTGGGAAGGCTGCAGGAAGCCTCAGAAGTTGAGGCAGCCGTTTCCCGACGGGCCTGACCGACGGCAGGGGGGGCCTCCCCCTCCTGTCGTCGGGAATGGCTGCCTCAACTTCTGAGGCTTCCTGCAGCCTTCCCACCCACGGCCGGCGGGAACGGCTGCTGCTGTCGGTCGGGCCCTCACTGCGTTCCCCCCCCGCGGGAACAGCTGCTGCTATCGGTCGGTTGGGCCCTCACTGCCTTCCCCCCCCCCCGCGGGAACGGCTGCCTCCTCCCTGCCTTCCCCCCCCGCCCTGCCGTCGGGAACGGCTGCCTCAACTTGTGAGGCTTCCTGCAGCCTTCTCCCTGCCTGAAGCACTTTCACACAGGTAGGAACATGGTTTATTTAATCTTTTCTTTGCTTATAAATTTTTATTCAGGTTGGAATTATTAGTATAATATTTGTATAAGTATAAATAAGGATTTATTGTAGAATTTAATGACTTCCCTTTCCCCCCCCCCCCTCACCTCGTTCTGGACGCCTAATTTGTAACCTGCGCCTGATTTTTTAATGTGTAGACAAGGTTTTTTCAGGCCTACAAAAATCTTCACTTGCTCCATTCTAAGTTAGTTTGGAGTACGTTTTCACTGTGGAAACTTTCAAATCAGGCGTCAGTGGCCGGACACGCCCCCTTTTGAAAAATAAATTCTGTTCAAAAGTGAAACTGTTCTAAATGACTAGAACTGCAGAAAACTTAAATGTGGAGAATTGCGATTTCTAAGATACTCCATTCTCCACCAGTTGCTCCTAAAAATCAGGAGCAAATCATGTGGAAACTTCGGCCCAGTATCTCTAAGGTATGGTATGTAAATTGATCTCAGTTTTGATGCACTTCCCATAGGCTCTATAATGTAATAACCTAAATTTGCAGATGTATTCAAACCATTCCTTCTTTGTTTTGCACCTTGAAAGTAATAAACCACTTCACGCTGCTAATTGCAACAACAGTTGTCTATTCAATCATCATCATTATAGACAGTCCCTCGAAACGAGGATGACTTGCTTCCATGCCAAAAAGGGATGATTTCACAGGTGTTTCAATGAAGGGCCTAATATTCCAGGTCTCGAACTACATCTTGAAGGGTGGACGATGCCTGTGCATGGATTTTTTTAACGTGTGGCGGCCGTTGCACACCAGCCACCACACGGACTTGACAGAGCTAGACCTATTCAATAACATCATCATTATAGGCAGTCCCTCGGAATCGAGGAAGACTTGCTTCCACTCTTAGCGTGAGTTCTTAGGTGGCTGTACAGTCCAATACGAGAACCACAGTTTCTGTCACAGGTGGGACAGATAGTCGTTGAGGGAAAGGGTGGGCAGGGAACCTGGTTTGCTGCACACTTCTTCCGCTGCCTGCGCTTGATTTCTGCATGCTTTCGGCGACGATACTCGAGGAGCTCAGCGCCTTCCCGAATGTACTTCCTCCACTTAGGGCGGTCTATGGCCAGGGACTCCCAGGTATCAGTGGGGATATCGCACTTTATCAGGGAGGCTTTGAGGGTGACGAGTAGTAACAGTGACACATGATCAAACACTTTTTACCTCTTAATCTCTCCACCCTATCACAGACCTTCCCTTTTGTTCTTTCCTCTGCTATCCCCTTTCCCTGCCTTGAGAATATTGACCACAAGGGGGCGAACTTGTGGGCGACACTCCTAACCTGGACTTTCAGGTATAAAAGGGGAAGCTCCACCCACTTTCATCACTTGAGGTCTTGGTAATAAAGGTAACTGGTCACAGAGTGACCTTCTCTCAAGTATAGGCCTCGTATGCATTTATACTGTATAGTAAGGACATATCAGTTAGTATGCAGGTACAGCAAGTGATCAGGAAGGCCAATCTTTATTGCAAAGGGGATGGAGTACAAAAGCAGGGAAGTCTTGCTACAGCTATACAGGGTACTGGTGAGACCACACCTGGAATACTGCGTGCAGTTTTGGTTTCCATTTTTAAGAAATGATATACTTGCTTTGGAGACAGTTCAGAGAAGGTTCACTAGTTTGATTCTGGAGGTGAGGGGGTTGACTTATGAGGAAAGGTTGAGTTGATTGGGCTTCTACTCATTGGAACTCAGAAAAATGAGAGGTAATCTTATCGAAACTTATAAGATTATGAGGGGGCTTGACAAGATGGATGCAGAGAGGATGTTTCCACTGATAAGGAAGACTAGAACTAGGGGGCATAATCTTAGAATAAGGGGCCACCCATTTAAAACTGAGATGAGGAGGAATTTCTTCGCTCAGAGGGTTGTAAATCTGTGGAATTCGCTACCTCAGAGAGTTGTGGAAGCTGGGTCATTGAATAAATTTAAGACAGAGATAGACAGTTTCTTAACCGATAAGGGAATAAGGGGTTATGGGGAGCAGGCAGGGAAGTGGACCTGAGTCCATGTTCGGATCAGCCATCATCGTACTAAATGGCGGAGCAGGCTCGAGGGGCCGGATGACCTACTCCTGCTCCTATTTCTTATGTTCTTATGTTCTTATGTAATGTAATGTGATTGTCCACACTCATGAAGATATCATGTCTCAGTTATCAAGTCTGTTCAGCTGTACTAAGCAGGGCAAATCCAATATTGAAAATAATAAAACCCTTTGATAAAGTTGTTCTTTTTAATGAATTAGATCTACAGAAAGCTTGACACAAGATATGTCTTCTGAAGCTTTAACAATTCTTTTGGTAGTCTGGTGGAGAATGCAGTGTACAATAGTAGCAAAATGGCCCCTGTTGCACTCCATATGAGCTTAGATCAGAAGCTCTAACTATTGAACAAACTTGAGCTTATCCAAAACTGTGCTGCCCGTGTCATAACTCGCACCAAGTCCCAGTCACCAATCACCCCTGTGCTCGCTGACCTACATTGGCTTCTGGCCCGGTAACGCCGCAATATAAAAATTCTCATCCTTGTTTTCAAATCCCTCCATTGCCTCGCCTCTCACTATCTCTGTAGCCCCCTCCAGTCCTACAAACATTTGAGATCTCTCCGCTCCTCCAATTCTGACATCTTGCGCATCCCTGAATTTAATCGCACCACCAATAGCGGCCATGCCTTCAGCTGCCTGCACCCCTAAGTTCTGCAATTCCCTTACTAAACCTCTTTCTTCCCCTTTAAGACGCTCCTTAGAATCTACCTCTTTGTCCAAGCTTTTGGACACCTAATATCTCCTTATGTGGCTCGGTGTCGAATGTTGTTTGATAATGATCCTGTGAAACGCCTTGGGAGGTTTCACTATGTTAAAGGCGCTATATAAATGCAAGTTGTTGTTGAACAGAAGATACGACAGATGGAAATGGAACAACATGAAATGAAAGGAACTGATGAACCACTGCCATCGATTTCATTTTTAAAGCGGTTTAAATTTCATACCCGACTACCAGGATTTCCAAATTCCTTTATTTTGAGTGTGTGCCTTTAATCAGAACTTTTTTTTGCTATAATCGTGAAGCCAGGAATTCTTTCCATTATCACACTGCAATACAGATTCAAAATATTGAGGTTGCAGAGCATGAAGAAAAGTGCACAGAGTGGGGGTGGATATAAAAGAGCAACACACAAAGCATTTTCTGATTATTACATTCCTGAACACTTTCAATTGCTAAGTCGGGGATCGGGGAAGTCGTGGATCGGGGGGGGGGGGGTAGGGGATCGTAGGGGGTTGGCTGGGGGTGGAGAGGTCAGTCGGGGATCAGCAGGGGGAGAAAAGAGGATCAGGGCTGGCCACTGGAGGATTGTGGCCAGCCTTAGCATCACTGGTGGGGTGATGGGGGCAGTGCCTCATGGTGGGGATTGGAGGCATGGGGAGGCAATCAGAGGCCCCAGGGGGTGGGTTAGGCAGGGACCCTGGATCCAGGAGGTAGCTATAAAGCCAATTACCTCCTGGATGCAGCAGACCCCGCTTCGGTTTAACTGCTGGGTTTCACGAATTGTGTGAAACCCTTCCACAGGCGGTTAAATTCAAAATGGAGGTGAAAAAAGAGGTTTCCGGGCTCATTACAATATTTAAATTAAGGTTTTGCCCCCTGGGAGTGGGTTATTGGTCGCCCAACCCCCCCCCCCCCCCCCCCCCCCCGCCACTCCATCCCGCTTCCGTTAAAACCAGTAGTGGGCAGTTCGGAGATGGGATGAGGTCAGGAATTCCATTTTTAACAATTTAACTACCCCCATGCTCCAAACCCACCCGTTTTATTTAGGGGAAAATTCCGGCCTCTATTTGCAAAAAGATTTCTATCATATTTTCACAGTTACTTAATGTGAAGACAATGTTAGAGCTCAGAAGGCATAAAGCCAATAAATGTCCACATGTAAGTTCTAATATATAATGTTACTTGCAGTAAAATCTTCTATAGTTAGGCTTTAAATTGCTTCATATCACAGGAAGAACCCATTCTGCAGGAACCCACCATTTTGAGAGGGATGAAGCGCAGCAACTTCCCAGGAAATGTTTTTTTAGGCCTACAGCAAAGTTGCAGTCTTCCAAGTAATGTCACAAACAACACATGGCAGTGTCAGAGTAAGCAGACCACGTCATCAGACAGGACCACCAAGCAGGATTCAGAGAAAAATAAGGATGAGTTTAACCTTCTCCATATGTAGTGATTCACACATCGCCCACTTTTAATGAACTTATTACCATCCTCGGCAGCATGGTGCCTTATATATTTAATACATTCTAATTTCTTATCATAACTGTTGTAGTTGAAAATACAAACAACTTGACAGATAATTAAGCTTGAGCTTGTTTGCAAACAGAATATATTAACATACTGTATTTCTGGAATTATTTATGAATATGCTAAATACTACACTGTGAAAGTTTGAAACCCCAGAAATTTGATTTTGGTGTGCGGATAAATATTTTATGCCAAGTGGTGGTAGTTAAGTGGCCTTCTGATTGCATTATACAAAGTTTAATTTCTTCATCATATTTTACAGGCTACATTTTGACTTTACATACAAAAACCTCTCAATGTGAAAGTGTCAGACAACGAGTCTGTCACATAATTCTTCTGGACTGATGCCTATATTATGATATTTTTAATATGATAGCATAGATTTCCTAAGTAAATGATAACTTTAGAAAATTGTGTGACACTTTGTAAAATCTAGGTGCCAGATAAGAGATTGAGTTGCCACAAAACAGGCATGTCTGCAGCCAAGAAGTCACTTAACAATGATGGGATGCATCAGGAGTAGAATTTGATTTTCCACAATTGCTTTTCTGTTAGATGTCATGATCTTTGAAATTCTTAACACCCATGAAGAACTGCTTCTGAGCAATTAGTCTGTTCTACGTGGGTGTTACAGAGTCTCATAAAGAGTAAAGGAACTGTGAAAGAGATATATTGTAAAGTCTGGGAATACATGGAATTGTCTGTTGATGTCATTTGTGGCCTCAGGGGTCGATTGCAAAACTGTCATGCGTTTGGAGTCGAACTAGAAGGAAGTTTTATGACATAATCCATGTATTGCTTTATCCTGAATTAGGTGATATTATGATTTTAATCAATAGATTATTAATTTTAAAAAACAGTCATCACAGTAGGCAATATATATAAATAGAATAGGTTATTAGGTAAGTCAAATGAGTTTGCTTTAAGTCACCATGACAGATGATAATGTTGTCTTCATGTTTGTAGGATCAATGTGTACATTTATCAGGAAGGTGAAGCCTTTTGATGGACACAAGTGCTAAAATCAATCAGTTTCCAAACTGCAACAAAACAGTGTGAATACAATTGTAAGCACAGTTTTATCTCGCAAGGTTCCAGAAAGCCCAATTGAATCAGCTAACATTAGTTATCAGTGTCGAAGTTTACTCTTCAGTAAATCCCAAACTATGAAAGGTTTGATGGTGTTAGCACAGAAAGAAAATCACCTGAGAAAACCCCACCATAATAACTGATCCAAACATTCAACCAGTCAGGACAGAAACACATGCTTACTTTATTTTAGTAGCAGAAAGCATTCTGTAGTAACATCTGTTTCTGTGGAAGTAATAAAATGTACTGATCTGCAAAACATACTCAACTGGTTCTCATTACTGACTAGTCAACAGTCCTCAAATAAAATAATTCTGCTGATGAACTAGGTTACAATGTACACATACAAGTACATGTGAAACTCATAATGGCAAAATATAGAGTACATTAATACTTGAGAGACATTTCAAGGCAATCATCTCATTGAGGAGTTCAGATAAATTATAGAGCTTGAGAGCAGAGCTCAGGTTGTTTCTAACCATGTGAGAACCAGAACCCAGAGATACTGTTACAGCCTTGAAATCACTCCAGAGTATATTCTACTTTTAGAATATCTGTTCGTAAAAACCTTTCATTGCCATCACCAGAGTTTGGTGGATTAAATAAAATACATTCTGGTTCTGAGATTTCAAATCATTCCCCAACACTTACGCCACCCGCGTTATTGTAGGGGACCAGCTATGTCAGGCAATTAACGCTCGCCGTTTGATATTCCCATAGATGTCAATGACAAAGACACCGCTTATACCGTATTAAGCGCTTCCGCTTTTTCGGGCAGATTGAGCTGTTCAATCAGCAGTTCGCACTTTGTTAAGATGTGACCACTGTGGCTATTTAATCCCCTGTCATTAGTGTCTGGTTATAGACTGTGCTAATCAGCACTGACTGCAACAACTATGGCTGGAAAGAGGAAACTGATGAGCCTCAGCACAAAAATCCATCTTCTAAACAAGATAGATTAGGTGCTGAAGTTGAGCCAACGCAAACTAGCACAGCACCTCGGTCTTCCAAAATCTATTGTTGCCAACTTAGGAACAGCGTAGACAGCTGTTCACTGAATGGCATCCAAGAATGGTGGACAAGGTTTGACATCCATACTGCCAGACAGAGGCAGTGCAGATGCAGATTGCAGAGTTGTTCGCTGTTGACAAGTAGGATTGCTGCTGTGCAAAGAATAAGGTTCAAAACAATTGTATGCTTTGTAATATGTAAGTTAATGACCCGGATTTTGCAATCAGCGGAGAAGGGGCAGTGCTCACCGCTGACCTCGAAAAAAGCTGCCCACAAAGATTTAACAGGCTCTAAGAGTGTGGATTTCCTCTATTCTGATGTAACTTTGAATTTGGCGCCATCTGTGGTATCCAGCAACAGTGCAGACAGCAGGCAGGTTGATCAGCCAATCAGCTTGAAGAATTCTCAGACAGCAAAACAGGAAGTAAAAAGCAGGGATTATAATTCACATTTTAATCATTGCACAGAAAGAAAAATAAATTGGGACATACACATGGGATTAAGGTAAAAGCTGAAATATCATAAACAAACTTTATCTTTTATTATTATTATTTTAAAAATCATGCAATTTTTAAATGTTCTTCTGAGGGAATGAGACTCCACTCATGCAAAATTCATTTTTCAGAGCCAGAAAGATTGTTCAGCAGTAATTATGACTGAGTACACCATTAAAAACTCAGTTACATCTGATTAAACAAGACTTAACATTTTCAATATTTTTTACAGTGAGAATAGTGCGTAAAAAGTTGAAGTTCACGTCAAGTCAGTGAGTCAATGTCGATTACAACTGCGAAGACTGCAACAGTGCACCCAATGGAGGAGCAGGGTATCACTGACAGGAACGTCCTGATTCTGCGTTTAACTGTGCACGTGCAGACGCCCAAAGTTGTTGCCAGTTTTACACAATAATGACCCCTAGCACTGACAGTTTCACCATCATTACAAGTGTAAATTCCGGGTCATTGTTATTTTTACTTTTTAGCAAGTATGTCTCAAATAAAGTTAATGAACCCACATACACACGGGTTTGCTTTGTTCATTGGTGATTTGGGGGCATTTTAAATGTCAGATTAATGTTTGAGAAGCGTCTCACATTTTACCGTCCACCTCATATAGTGGGCAAACTGTGTTAACATATCAGGGCTGGCTGGTTAAAATCTAAAGCCTTTTATATTCTAGTGGCACTTCAAGTTTTCTTTTTTTAAAAAGAAACAAAATCTCAACTAAAATGACCATTTATAATCCCACTAAAGAGACTGGCCAGATTGAACCACAATTTCTTGCTTCCTTAAGTATCATTGTAAAACTGGAAATGTAAAATATTCCATTTAATATATTCATGAATTACCAATTGACTAGAATTAAGGAGGAAATAAAGGAGTTTGGAGAAGGTAAAAGTTCATGGTCAAATTGATCCAATGGAATTTGGGGAGTAATTAAGGTGCATTTCCTATCCCCCTGTTTGTTTTTTACCCTATGGAAGGATGATAAGAATGCATAAGTAACTTCAGCGGAGTGAAATGATGTAGTGATGAATTTAGGCTGTGATGATTAATCATTTTCCTTCATGTTAAATTTGAATTTGATATAAAAATGAAACTGAAGGGTCAAATAGGGGCAAGAATTCCACAGTTACTATTGGAAGCTTTCCGTCTTCCCATCGACTTGCCTCTGGCAATCGTTACATATGTGTGAAGAGCCTGCTGTGTTATTTCTGGCATCTTGCAGTGAGGTGCTGCATACAAATGCTTAGCCCTATATTTATCCTTTGCCCAGAAATGGCCTGGCTGCTGGCTATATCCATACAGTTAGTACTCAGCTTAATCTTTTATTAACCAGGAGTGATTTCTTCATAGAAAAAAAAATTATTATAAAAATGCACTTTATACAGGTTAGAAATGAACTGAATGTAATTTTTTAAAATCTCTGCTTTTTTGGTCTTTTTACTTCCTCATACCACACTTGAAATCCCAGCTGATAGGGTGGCCCAGTAACTTGCCCCAACCTTCTGCTGATACAGCTGTGCAACCAGCTTCCAGTGAATATACATGAGAGCACATTCGCCCTTTGATTCTTTTTCCATCCTCTGACAAGGAATTTTTAAGTATTTTATTGTGACACAGAGCGCAAACCCAAGGAGGGGAGCTTCCTCTGAAAGCAAATCACCCTGGAGGGTTCCCTTCCGTTGCCTCACCAAGTTCAAGACCTCGGCACATATCTGAGTGATCTTGGAATGCCATAACCTCGTGTCCATCAGTGGTCACTGCAAGGTACATTTTCCACAGTTGACCTCCACGTCACCAGTGCTGCTTACCTTTTGATTTATTTTTGAATGCTGGCCTTTGTTTTCGCTGTTGTTCCCTGCTACATTCGTGATGTATTCTCTTGAAGGGGAGCATCCGACAAGGGTCAGTAGATGCAGCAATTTATGAGACACCTTTTCTCATTACTGTTACCTCCAGCAGCGATCACAAAACTACACCAGTTAAGAAAAAATAAATTTGATTTCATCCTCCATATCACGACCAGTTTCTTTGAAGGACTACTAATGGGAACGGTCTATTCCCCATTAACTTAGGCCGCAGACTCATAAAATATTACTAATTACTTTTAAATCTACTGACCACAGGGTATATATTTGTTTTGATGTACTGGTGCAAGTGCCGCTTGTACCAGTTTAACCTATTTGCAGCACAGAGCTGGAGCAAATAGAAAGTTCACTCCACGGCAGGTGGAGGTATTATTTCCATCTCCCCTTCTTTAAAAGAAAAAAGAAAGACTTGCATTTATGTAGCATCTTTCATGACCACCGGACGTCTCAAAGCACTTTACAGTACTTTTGGAATGTAGTCACTGTTGCAATGTGGGAAACGCGGCTGCCAATTTGCGCACAGTAGGCTCCCACAAATAGCAGTGTGATAATGACCAGATAATCTGTTTTTCTTATGTTGATTGTAGGATAAATATTGACCAGGGCACTGGGGGATTACTCCCTTGCTCTTCTTCGAACTAGTGCCATGGGATCTTTTGTGTCCACCTGAGAGAGCAGACAGGGCCTCGGTTTAACGTCTCTTCGACAGTGCAGCACTCCCTCAACACTGCACTGGAGTGTCAGCTTGCAGCAGGATTTTAACCCACAACCTGCTGACTCAGAGGTGAGTGTGTGACCCACTGAGCCACATCTGACACTAGTGCTATTGTTTGTCATATGCAGGAGGTCACTTTACATTAGGCCCTGCTTTTCTCCTAACACAGAGGACTAAAAATCTGGCTGCACAAATACCAGCTGAGACCTGATGTTAGCTTAACACAAAGACTGAACATTTTAAACTGAAAGAATAACATGAATGCTTCTTTGAGTACTTCTATTGTTTCCTATTTTGCAATCGTGCTAATTTCATAATGATTGCAAAAGTGGAGAAAAGGCTCTGCTTCTCTATGGCTGTTACAATGGCGCATTTTCAAATGGCAAATTACCTCTAAAGTACAGAGCCAGGCTTTCCTTCATTGCAGGCTTTATACCCCTCTTTATACACCTTTTTTTTTACACAAATATTTTCCTCTGTCCCTTGCAACTTCCTCTTCAAACTCCAATAGTCTTTATTAACAATCCCACCTAGTAATCATCTTAAAATCTTTTTGTATGAAAATGGTATTGCTGACTAATATGCACTCTTTTGACATGGTCAAGAACACTAAGAACGTAAGAACATAAGAAATAGGAGCAGGAGTAGGCCACCTGGCCCCTCGAGCCTGCTCTGCCATTCAATAAGATCATGGCTGATTTGATCATAGACTCAGCTCCACTTCACTGCTCACTCCCTATAATCCTTTATTCCCTTATCACTCAAAGTGATAGGGAATTCAAACAGGCTGCATTTAGACAGACTGTGAAAATTCACAGACCCCCAAGTCAAGGCTGCTACATGCAGTTCAGCATGTTGCATTAAGGCATCAATCAACTTGGCATTTTAGGACCCTTGGGTAGCGAGCCAATTAAAAGGTTAAAAGACTATTAATTGAGCCAATAAGGTCAAAGAAGACAAGTTCTTTTCTGTAAATTGATCCAGGTATAAGTACAGCCATTTTGACCATGTGGTCCCAGAAGGACAAAGACCTGGCTTAAAGCCAGGAACTTGTTACTGCTGTCTGCCAAATTAAAGAAGTTAAAACTACAATCGGAGTTCGTATTTCATTGGAAATTAAGAGATCTAACAATTTTGGCGTCACGAACACAATCGCTGAGGAAAGAAACTGAATTTTGGACATCGGACCTACATACTGAGGTAAGGACACCTCTTTTAAAAAAGTCCTCGGTCGAGGTCCCATAGACGTCTAAACTTCGGCGGTGTGTTAGTTAATTAATCACCGACCTATTGATCGGCTAGAAAGCCTACGACTCGAGACCCCAGTAAAGAACTCAGTATTATGGCAGCAGGAGATAAGAGCAAAGAATTGCCTACAACTGTTAAAGGTGGGCAAGCACCACCTGAGGTTTCGCTAGATCTAATTCTCGAACAGTTGAAAGAATACATAGAGCAACAATTCAACTTATCTAAAACCTGTATTAAGATCGAACAAAAGTACGGAACCTCCAAAGGACAATGGTCGTTGGACGAGATTAAAAGGGTCTGGGGAAAAATGACCCGTATGAAAAATAAAGAGCGAACTAGATGGTCCCTAGCGGTTATGGGCCAGATTCGAAAGCGGAATGAAATTATAATGCGTTCCGAACATGATCGAGAACTGACCAGTACAAAGGATCAATTGCAAGCAGTTTGTGCGCAGCTGCGACAGAAAAAGCTTGAACTTGAAAAGCTGGAAGCGGAAGTTAAAGATCTTAAAGGTGAAATTAAAGAATGGAAAAAATCATTAGGTCAAGAGACAGTAATAGGAAAAGGAAAATGTATTGGTCAATTCCCAGGGTACCCATGTTTGGATAAATTAAAAGCGCAAACCCGAAGACACGACCGAGGAATAGATACGGATTCTGAATCCTCCGACAATACAGTGTCGGAGGATGAAGAATTAGGGGTGCGCTTTTCCCCGTTTAAAAAAAGACGAGTTGTAGTCAAATCAGAAGAGACTGCGGATGAGGGCGGAACCAAAAAAACGAAGAAAAGGCTGTATAAAAAATACTTAATTCATGATCCGGCAGACCCAGAGAAAACTGATAAATGGTCCAAGGAATTGGACCAATTGGACCGCTTAAGAAATATATATCAACTTCATCCCTGGGACGGAGTGCAAATTTTGACCATAATGGTGCCAAAAACACAGGGAAGAAAATTGCACGACAAGGTAGAAGAAGCTTTGGGGCAGGATGAGCAAGAATTATTCGCAGGATGGGAGGCGATTAAACACTGGCTGCAAGCCTTCAGTCCAACTAAGACAGACTGGGGAAAAATTGCAGCCTGCCAACAGAAAGGAACAGAGGAGGTCCTGGAGTATGATGAGCGGTTTAGATGCACGTGGCTAGACCATTCGGGTATGAATAATACGGATGAGGAAATGGATGAACAAGTGTTTGAACCCCTGAAAGCAGCTTTCGTGGCAGGTCTAAAGCCAGAACTGTCCAAAATGCTTAAGGTAGTGTTACCGGACTGGGAAGGTAGAGGAACTACCTTTGCAGCATTGGTGGATCGATGTAACCAATTAGATCGGGATATGGGAGCTAAAGTCCGAGCTGTACAGGCTATGGGATGGAAATCCCAGGATTCCGATAAACAGTCATCAGGAAAATTACCCGGAAAATGTCATTATCGTGGGAAAGAAGGTCACTGGGCCAAGACGTGCAGGGCAAAACAGCAAGGTCGTGGCTGGGGAAGAGGACGCAGCCAGGGATACAATTCAGCCAACAAGCCAGGCTTGTCACAAGATAACGACCTCATAGAAGCTTTTAAGCGACTGACAATACAACAACAGAAGGAGTTACTTGGGATAGCAAAAAACGATTAGAGCCCACCCTGGCCCCCCTCCTCGCACTAATACAACAAAGGGGAGATGGGCTATATATAACTTTGAGGGTGGGCGATAAGGATGTGGACTGTCTTTTAGACACAGGAGCGGAATTAACATGCTTACCCCTACAATATGGAGACTTTTTGCCGTTGGACGGTATAGCCTATGGAGTTGGGGGCCATAAAATGGAAATTAAAAGGACAACACCGGTACTTATAGGGCTGGGTCCACATGAACTAACCACGCCGATCTGGAAAGGTCCAGTAGATCAACCCCTTTTGGGAATGGACGTTCTAATCCAAGTAGATTCATCGTTGCATTTCGAGGATGGTCGGGTGACATGGTCAATTAGAACTTTGAAGAAAGAAGAATTGAAGGAACACCCGATATGGGCTAAAGATAAGAACGATTGTGGCCTACTCCAGATGGAGCCTGCGTCATTTACAGGGACCAAGCCTCCGTCCACTAAACAGTATCCCATCAGTCCAACTGCCATCGCGGGAATCTTACCGGTTATTCAGCAATTGGAGAAACAAGGGGTGCTTATTAAAACGCATAGCTCCTCCAATAGCCCTGTGTGGCCGGTACAGAAATCTAATAAGACTTGCCGTTTGACTGTCGATTATAGGAAAGCTAACCAGTGTATTGATCAAAAAGCTTCTTTGGTCGCAGATCCCTCCACCATTTTTAATGCCCTCAAACCGGAACATAAATATTTCTCGGTTATAGACATGGCCAACGGATTTTGGTCGGTGCCTCTGGCACCGGAGGTTCGACAGTGGTTTGCTTTCATGGTCCAAGGACAACAGTATACTTGGACCCGGTTACCGCAGGGTTTCCACAACAGCCCTACAGTATTCCACATGGCTTTACAAAGCCATTTGCGAGAATTATCTCCCCTGTCATCCACAGTCATCCAATATGTAGACGATATCCTGCTAGCTTCAAACACGGAAGAACAGCATGAACAAGATTTACGAGCTTTGCTGGATCACCTTCAGCTGAAAAGACATAAAACCAGCATCGACAAAGCACAAATATCCCAAGAAGAAGTTGTAAACCTGGGACAAAAGACTTCACAAGGAAAGAGAGAACTTACCCAGGATAGAACTGCAGCCATTCGGGCTGCTAAAAAAACCACCACTATTCAGGAACTAAGGTCTTTTTTGGGATTGTGTAACTTTAACAGAAATTGGATTGACTCCTTCACACAGCTTGCTCAGCCATTGAATGATATTTTAAAGGGGAAACGTTTTAAAGAAACCATCACCCTCACAAAAGAACAGCAAGAGGCCTTCCTGAGTTTGAAAAAGGCTTTGTGTTCGGCACCGGCTCTGGGAATCCCCGACAGTGGTAAGCCACTTACCCTGTTTGTCCATGAGAAAGAAGGATATATGACAGCTATATATGACACAAGAACAGGGGATCAGCAAAGACCTATTAGCTACTATTCGGCAAAACTGGATGCGGTAGCCCTCGGATGGGGAAGTTGCCTAAGGGCCATGGAAGCTACATGTTGAGCGGTAATGACCACTGCGGGTCTAGTCCTCGACCAAAAGCTGATTGTCAAGTGTCCCCACACCGTACACACTTTGCTGTCTATGAATAGAATGTCTCAGGTGACAGCAGCAAGATGGACCCGCTGGACAGCAGTTTTGGAAGCTCCTAATCTCCATATCGTCCGGGCCAGCCCGGTTAATCCCGCAACTATGCTCCCGATGTCAGAATCGAGGGAGCAAGAGAGGGGAGAATGTGAAGAGCATGACTGCGTGGAGATTTTAAAAGAAACAGAAGAAGCAGCCTAAGCAGCAGAGGAGCCTCTGCACAACCCAGACCTCATCCTGTTTACAGATGGTTCCTCCTTTGTTGACAATGGTACCAGAAAAGCAGGATGGGCAATTACAACCTTATATGAGGTAGTGGCAAAAGGATGTTTACCCTCAGGAATGTCAGCACAACAGGCCGAGTTACGGGCCCTGTCAGAAGCATGTCGAATAGCAGAAGGACAGACAGCTAATGTCTACACAGATTCGCGTTATGCTTTTGGAGTCGCTCACGACTTTGGTATGTTATGGCGGAAAAGAGGATTCCTCACTGCTGCTGGTACACTTATCCGAAATGGAAAAGAAGTCCGAGACTTACTGGAGGCCATACAATTACCTCAGGAAGTGTCCATCCTGAAGTGTAAGGCCCATACCAAGGAAAATACCACGGAAGCACAGGGAAATGCCCTAGCCGACCAGGCAGCTAAAGATGCCGCCTCACAGGGCGTTCCTCCAGAAGAACCAACACAGATGTGCAGATTGAAAGCACTCGGGACTCTGACACGAGACCTTCAAACAATGCAAGGCAAGTGCTCCCGAGAGGAAAAATGGACATGGATTGAGGCAGGAATTAAGCTATGCGTAGATGGTGTCTGGAGACAAAGAGTTACCGACAAGTCAGTCGCGCCACAAGCGCTTATGCCTTTTTTAGCCCAACAGATCCACTCGTGGGGACACTTGGCCTCACAACAGATGACGGCACGGTTCCAGAAAAGCTGGTGGGGGTCGGGGATTTAAAAAACATGCCCAGCTGGTAACAGACCGCTGTGTGGTCTGCCAGAAAAATAATTCTGGACCCATCACGGTAATGCCTCAACTGAGGCCCCCTGCCCCTGTCGGACCATTCCAGCATCTGCAGGTTGATTATATATCTCTTCCTTCATGCCAAGGATACACTAACATTCTTGTCATGGTCGACAGATTCTCTAGATGGGTAGAAGCTGTCCCAATTAAAAGAGCCACAGCCAATCACACTGCAAAGGTCTTGTGTAAGGATTACATTCCCCGATGGGGAGTCCCGAGTAGCATTGACTCAGATCAAGGAACACACTTCACAGGTGCTGTCTGCCAAGAAGTCTGTAGGTTACTGAACATTACGTGGGATTTACACTGTCCTTATCATCCACAATCATCAGGACAAGTAGAACGAATGAATCAAACTTTGAAACAATGGCTTGCCAAATATCACCAAGAAGGAACACCATGGCCCCAGGCACTACCAATAGTGCTATGTAGCATTAGGGCAACCCCGAACAGAACTACAGGTCTAAGCCCATTTGAAATTATAACAGGAAGACCCATGTCGCTGCCAGGAACTATCGATTTACGGAAAGCTGATGTTCACTTAATGAGTAACACTTTGTTATCATACTGTCAGAACTTAACCAATGATATTAGTTCTGTTTCCCAACAGGTATCGACAGCTTGGGGTAATCCACCTGAAGGAGGACACGACATCATCCCAGGAGTCTGGATGTATGTGAAAAAGTTGTATAAAGAACCTTTGGGTGCCAAGTGGGAGGGACCTTATCAAGTGTTATTGACCACCCAGGCAGCTGTTAAAGTCCAAGGAAAGAAAGCCTGGATCCACGCTTCACACGTTAAACGAGCACCTGTAACTGAAGCTGAAATCTAATAAGGACAATTACTTTTTGCGAAAATGTATAAATTTACTGTATTATTGATTGTAGGTATTCTAGGCATAGGCCTACTTCTTACTAGCCGACCCTCTGCACCAAAGGGAAATAGTAGGGTAGCAAGGGAATTACATGTAAATACCTTTTTATATATGTCATACATTTATGCCAAACAAGGTAACATTTCTAGTTGTTGGGTGTGTGCGCATATTCCTATTCACTCAAAGGGAGGGATTCCCTTGAGGCCAGTTCCCTTGAATATCTCAGAAATGGCTGAGTGGATAATTAATCAAAACAAAACAGGCAATGCGTTTCAGGTTACGGAAAACTGGGCACGTAAATGGAAGTCAGCAGGTTACAATCTGACTACCTTTGAAGGGGGATACCAACCGTGCTACAATAATTCCAAACGGCCCCCATTTTTTGTTATCACTAATACAACGGGAATAGGAAGACCGGGGGAATCGGTCTGTCTGATTAGAAACATCAAAGGAGGCCAAAATATGGGGTATAGCAACTGCTCCCGGAATTATAATATAATCAAGCCACGGAACCGTCCAAACTGGGCCGATGTGGGAATTTTTAACGTAACGGGGATTCTGAATAAAACAGATGGAAAAGCCTGGACAGGCCCCGGAGTGTTGCTGACAAAGAAACAGCTAACATTCATTGCATATAATGGCACCTATTGGGTGTGTGGCCACAAGGCCTACCCTTGGCTGCCCCAGAATTGGACGGGATCCTGCTATTTAGCCTACACTGTGCCTTATATGTATCATATAAAGTCACTGTCGGAACATTTACACCGTCCTAAGAGAGCTATCACAGAAACAGAGAGGTTCTTTGCCATTCTGATCCCCGGGTATGGGACCGCCAAACTGGCAAGGGAATCCATTAACATGGCATCCGTTGTGGAACGAGTAGCCAATGATACCTCAGAGGCCCTAGTTAAAATCAATGCAGAAATGGTAGCAATCCACACAGTAGCCCTACAGAATAGACTGGCCCTTGATTACATCCTGGCTGAAAAGGGTGGTACTTGCGCCCTACTCGGAACTGAGTGTTGCACATATATCCCAGATAGCTCCGAAGAAATTACCCACTTAGCGGAGCATATCCAAAAGGAGGTAGAAAAAATTAAGCAACCCCCATCATTCACTTTGTGGAGTGGAGCCACTGAATGGCTAGGTTCAATAGGAACTTTATTGGTGGAAGGTTTAATTCTATTTGTTGTCATTATTTTACTTTTATATTGTTTGTTTATGTTGATTAAATGTTGTTGCGACCAGGCAGCTGTAGCTGCTGTCCCACAGGTGAGACACCTTGCGGGTCCCAGCATACCGTCTGTACGCGGCACAGGGGTATGTTATGCTTAAGGGAAGGTTGTTTACTGGTTGAATTAAGATATTGATTTGGATTAAATTGGAATAAGGTTAATTAACCTACTAAAACCAGACTTCCATTGTGGCCATGATGGAACTTGGGTTGGTGTAAATTTGTGTGGAAGCTACTAGTCCGGACATGTGGTGAAACACATCAACAAATTTTAGAAGGAAACTCTATTAACATGTATGAAATTATTTTGTAGAATATTTAACCAGTGATACCTGATGTTTTATGATTCAGTTTGTGAAAGAATCAAAGGGGGGATTGATAGAGAATTCAAACAGGCTGCATTTAGACAGACTGTGAAAATTCACAGACCCCCAAGTCAAGGCTGCTACATGCAGTTCAGCATGTTGCATTAAGGCATCGATCAACTTGACATTTTAGGACCCTTGGGTAGCGAGCCAATTAAAAGGTTAAAAGACTATTAATTGAGCCAATAAGGTCAAAGAAGGCGAGTTCTTTTCTGTAAATTGATCCAGGTATAAGTACAGCCATTTTGACCATGTGGTCCCAAAAGGACAAAGACCTGGCTTAAAGCCAAGAACTTGTTACTGCTGTCTGCCAAATTAAAGAAGTTAAAACTACAATCGGAGTTCGTATTTCATTGGAAATTAAGAGATCTAACACAAAGTCTATCTGCCTTAAATATATTCAATAACCCACAGTTCTCTGGTGCATGAGAATTCAACAGATTTGTAACCCTCTGAGAGAAGAAATTCCTCCACATCTCAGTTTTAAATGAACAGCCTCTTATTCTAAGACTATGTCCCCTAGTTTTAGTTTCCCACTTGAGTTGAAATATCCTCTCTGCATCCACCTTGTTGAGCCCCCTCATTATCTTATATATTTCAATAAGATCACCTCTCATTCTTCTGAACTCCAATGAATATAGGTCCAACCTACTCAACCTATCTTCATAAGTCAACTCCCTCATCTCCGGAATCAACCGAGTGAACCTTCTCTGAACTGCCTCCAATGCAAGTATATCCTTCCTTAAATACGGTGACCAAAACTGTACTCTAGGTGTGGCCTCACCAATACCCTGTGCAGTTGTAGCAGGACTTCTCTGCTTTTATACTCTATCCCTCTTGCAATAAAGGCTAACATTCCATTTGCCTTCCTGATTACTTGCTGTATCTGCATACTTACTTTTTGTGTTTCATGCACAAGGACCCCAGGTCCCTCTGTCCTGCAGCACTTTGCAATGTTTCTCCATTTAAATTATAATTTTCTTTTTTCTTTTTTTCTGCCAAAGTGGATAACCTCACATTTTCCAAGATTATACTCCATCCACCAAATTTTTGCCCACTCACTTAGCCTGTCTATATTCCTTTGCAGATTTTTTGTGTCCTCCTCACAATTTGCTTTCCCACCCATCTTTATAACATCAGCAAACTTGGCTACATTACACTCAGTCCCTTCATCCAAGTCATTAATATAGATTGTAAATAGTTGAGGACCCAGCACCGATCCCTGTGGCACCCCACAAGTTAGTGTTTGCCAACCGAAAAAGAACCCATTTATCCTGACTCCCTGTTTACTGTTAGTTAGTTATACTCCTAACACAAAGTTCATCAATATAATCATTAGCTTTTGACACTTGGCAATTTCATTCGGGTTAATGAAGATACTTCTGTTTAGTCTACTAATTTGTTACTAATTACTACTCTATGGGGCCAAAATTGGTCGAAACCGATGGTCCGCCCATTTCTCAGGGTATGCCTGTGGTATGTGATTGCATACCACCTGGTACCGCTGGGGCGGAGTGTGCGCAATTTTCCTGACTCTTTTCTCGGCGGTATGCCGAGCGGAGTGCAGCGGGCGGAGCGGAGTGCAGCCGGCGGTGAGTCCTTTTCACTTGGGAATCTTCAGGTCCCGAGTTGTGCGCACGCATATGCTACTGTGAAGCTCCGCCCCCCCCCCCCGAGAGGCACCGACGAGCGTCCACAGAGACTGCCGGCCTGAGAGCACTGTGGGGCGGCCTGAGATCGCTGTGAAGGTATGTACACTATTCCTTCGTACAAAATACACTTATTTATTTTGATTCGAGGTTTTATTTACTTGTACTTTTAAATGTGGTTTCGTTTTTTTCTTCAGATATTTTTTCAATATATATATCGCGGGGAACTTAATGGGGGGGGGGGAGATCAGTGCGGGTCGGGGGGGAGATCGCTGCTGTGGTTGGAGATCGCTGCTGTGGGGGGAGGAAGAGACTGGGGGGCTGAGAGACAACATTTTTATTTTACAGCTAAAGATGCATACTGCCAACTGAAGATTGACTTAAAACCATCTTTTCCAGGGTGGTCTTCAGGGTCGGTGGTATGTCGGTGGTAAGTGATGAATTTTGCAATTTTGGGTGATATGTCGGCAGTGTGCATGGGCAGACGGTATGCATACCGCCCGGTGGTATGTCGCTGATGAATTTTCCGCCGAGCGGTATGTGGGCGGTATGTAGGCATTTTTTGCTGAATTTTGTGATCATGGACGGTACGTCGGTAATCCACGGGCAGTGTGCGGCAGTATGTCGACCAATTTAGGGCCCTATGTGTTTAAAGTTAAAGTTTCTGACAGTCTACCAGGACCTATCTTTGGTATTTTACATTAGGAAAAGGGCATGAATCATGGGGTGGGAGGAATCAAAATTGAAACATACAAGTTGCAACTGACATGGTTGACTACGAAACCGAACTCATCATCCCCAGCACCCTGGCAGGGCCGGCTGCCCAACAGCCCAGTGAAGAACTGACCAACCCACCCACGCCTGCATTTGTACCAAGACGATCGACAAGGGAGGGTAAAGCCCCAGATCGTCTCACCGAGGAAAAGTTCACCTTCTGATTACAAGAATGGATGTTTGCACTTTCTGAGAAGGGAAGTTTATAACTTTTCCTCGGAGAACACAATTTAAACTTCTCAAGTTGCAGACTTGCTCTCAATCTGCTCTAACACCAACAATCTTTTCTTGGAGATTACTATAGAGCAGCACAGAAAATGCATTTCTTTAGGATCGCTCAAATCATCATGTATGTTTTGGTTTAGATCAGATGATTTATTGCTATCTTTGAAAAATTCTTTTACTTCTAAATCTGTTCTGAAGTACATATCTGTAAATCAATAAAGAACATTCCACCACTATACAGGCTGACCTCAGTAAGTCAATAAAGACAAGTTGAAAAAGTGCCCCACTAAACAGTGGTACAATGTTGATATCGGGCAACTCTAAGACGGACCACACAATAAACTGTGTTAGTTTCCACCACTTGCAATCAATCTTTCTAAGATCAATGCATCTACTTTTGAGTGAAATAATCACAATCTATTGACCTTTATACGTGCAGACATTGGTTTGATCACAATTTATCTAATCTTTTTTCAGTTAATCAACAATGCTTTGGAATTATATTATTTAACTGAGTTCAAAGTGAGATTGTCATCCACAAAAGATTCTAAAAGTTTTCATTTCATATTAGATTTGATTTGAATGAAGCTCTAATAATGTCATCATATTAGCAGTGATTCTAATTGATACACTCATAATAAAGGGTGAAACTGATGCTGGGATCCCTTGGGACTCCAACAGGTGGGCCCTCTGGTGGGTCATGTGTCATGCAGGTTACAAAGGGTTAAATACATAACATCACTCCCCCGTGAAGTCAACAGTACACTTATTTACAAGGTGAGATGATCTGGGGCTTTACGCTCCCTTGTCGATCGTCTCGGTACAAATGCTGGTGTGGGTGGGTTGGTCAATTCTTCGCTGGGCTGTTGGGCAACCGGCCTTGCCGGGCTGCTGGAGATGATGAGTTCAGTTTCGTGGTCAACCATGATGTCAATTGCAACTTGTGTGTATGTTGGAGGGTCAAAGTTGGTGGTGTCCTCTTCGGGTTATTCGTAGTTGTTGGTGAACTGCAATTTGATTTGGTCCAAATGTTTTCTGTGCATTTGTCCATTGGCCAATTTGACCTGAAACACCCTACTCCCCTCTTTGGCTGTGACCGTGCCAGCAAGCCATTTGGGACCATGTCCTTAATTGAGCACAACCACAGGATCATTGATCTCAATATCGTGTGACAAATTTGCACAGTCATGGTACACATTTTGTTGATGCTGCTTGCCCTCCACGTGATCATGGAGATCAGGGTGGACAAGAGAGAGCCTTGTTTTAAGCGCCCTTTTCATGAGCAGCTTGGCTGGGGGAACCCCGGTGAGTGAGTGGGGCCTGGTGCGGTAGCTGAGCAGCACTCGGGACAACCGGGTCTGCATGGAGCCTTCTGACACACATTTCAAGCTTTGCTTGATGGTCTGAATTGCCCGTTCTGCCTGGCCGTTGGATGCGGGCTTGAACGGGGCAGATGTGACGTGTTTGATTCCGTTGCGGGTCATGAATTCCTTGAATTCAGCACTGGTGAAGCACGGCCTATTGTCGCTGACGAGGACATCAGGCAAGCCATTCGTGGCAAACATGGCTCGTAGGCTTTCAATGGTGGCCGTGGACGTGCTTACAGACATTATTGCACATTCAATCCATTTTGAGTAAGCGTCCACGACAATCAAAAACATTTTGCCTAGAAATGGGCCCGCATAGTCTACATGAATCCTCGACCACAGTTTGGAGGGCCACGACCACAAAATTAGCGGTGCCTCTCTGGGTGCATTGCTCAGCTGAGAGCAAGTGTTGCACTGGCGCACACATGACTCTAAATCTGAGTCGATGCCGGGCCACCATACATGGGATCTGGCTATGGCTTTCGTCATTACGATACCAGGGTGGGTGCTGTGCAGTTCACATATGAATGTGTCTTTGCCTTTCTTGGGCAAGACCACACAATTGCCCCACAATAGACAGTCCACCTGCAGGGACAATTCGTCTTTGCATCTGTGGAACGGCATAATCGCCTCCTGCATCTCCACTGGGACACCGGACCAGCTCCCATGGAGGACACAGTTTTTTACCAAGGACAGTAAAGGATCCTGGCTGGTCCAGGTCCTGATCTGGCAGGCCGTAACACGGGACTTCTCGTTCTCGAATGCATCCATCATCATGAGCAAGTCCGCGGGCTGTGCCATTTCCACCCCGGTGGTGGGCAATGGCAGCCGACTGAGAGCATCTGCGCAGCTCGCTGTGCCCGGTCTGTGGCGGATTACATAGTTGTATGCCGACAGCGTGAGCGCCCATCTTTGGATGCGGGCAGAGGCATTGGTATTAATCCCTTTGCTCTCAGAGAACAGCGATCTGAGCGGCTTGTGGTCGGTTTCAAGCTCAAACTTGAGGCCAAATAAGTACTGGTGCATTTTTTTTTACCCCGTAAACACATGATAGAAGCTCTTTTTCAACCATGCTGGAGGCCCTTTCGGCCTTGGACAAAATACTGGATGCATAAGCGACCGGTTGCAAAATCCCCGATTCATTAGCCTGTTGTAACACACCTGACCCCGTATGATGACGCATCGCAAGCTAGCATTAATCGTTTAAAAGGGTTATACAGGACAAGTAGTTTGTTAGAACACAACAGATTTCTGGCTTTCATAAAGGCAGCCTCTTGTGAATTCCCCCATACCCAGTCGTCTCCCTTGAGCAGTAGCACATGTAAGGGTTCTAGCAGGGTGCTTAAACCAGGTAGGAAATTACTGAAATAGTTAAGGAGTCCCAGGAACGACCGCAGCTCTGTCATGTTCTGTGGTCGCAGCGCGTTCTTGATGGCCTCCATCTTTGCGCGGTGGGTCTGATGCCATCTGCTGCAATTCTCCTTCCCAAGAATTCGACGTCCTGTGCCAGGAAAACACACTTCGAGCGTTTCAACCTGAGCCCCACGCGATCCAACCGACTAAGAACCTCCTCCAGATTCTTCAAGTGCTCCATGTTGTCCCGACCTGTAACCAATATATCTTCCTGGAAGACCACTGTGCAAGGAACCGACTTTAGCAGGGCTCTCCATGTTCCGCTGGAAGATCGTCGTGGCCGACCGAATCCTGAACGGGCACCGGTTGTAGATAAACAGACCTTTGTGCGTGTTGATGCAGGTGAGGCCTTTCGAAGACTCCTCCAGCTCCTGCGTCATGTAGGCCGAGGTCAGGTCCAGCTTGGTGAACGTCTTCCCTCCAGCCAGAGTCGCAAATAGGTCATCTGCCTTAGGTAGTGGGTACTGGTCCTGCAGCAAAAAACGGTTAATCATTACTTTATAGTCCTCACAAATTCTAACCATGCCATCTTCCTTAAGTACCAGGACAATCGGACTGGCCCAGTCATTGAATTCCACCGGCGCAATGATGCCTTCACGTTGCAGGCTGTCCAGCTCAATTTCCACTTTTTCATGCATCGTGTACGGTACCGCCCGAGCCTTGTGCTGGATGGGTCGTGTACCGGGAACCAAATGGAAAACCACTTTCGCCCCTGAGAAGCTTCCGATGCCTGGCTCGAACAATGATGCGATCTTGCTCAGAACCTGGGTACATGAGGCATCGTCGACGGACGAAAGCGCTTGGATGTCATCCCAGTTCCAGCGGAATTTTCCCAGCCAGCTTCTGCCAAACAACGTGGGGCCATCCCCTGGTACAATCCACAGTGGGAGTTCGTGTACTGATCCGTCATTGGAGAATTTGACTTCTGCACTGCCAACTACAGGGATTAGTTCCTTGGTGTAAGTCCTTAGTTTGGTGTGAATGGGGCTGAGCTTGAGCCTGTGTGCCTTTTTGCCCCACAGCCTGTCGAAGGCCTTTTTACTCATTATGGACTGACTTGCCCCCGTGTCCAGCTCCATAGGTACTGGAATACCATTCAGTTCAACTTTCAACATTATTGGTGGACATTTCGTAGTGAATGTGTGTACCCCGTACACTTCTGCCTCCTCCGTACGAGTCTCCAATTCAGCCTGATCCACGATAATTGATCTTCCTCTGCAACGTGGTGGTTTGCAGTGTTTTCAGGGTTTGCAGCTCTCTGGCACATTTGTTGGAGGTGTCCCATTATTTTTCAACCATTGCACGCATAGTGTTTAAAGTGGCATTGATGGGGCCGATGATCACCTCCACAGTGCCAACAGGATGTTAACTGCCTCATATTAACGATTAATGATGGACTCTGGGTTATCTGAGGTCGGGCCGTAGCAGCCGGCGTGTACGTTCTGCTATGTACATTTCTGTTCGAGACCGACGTTACTTTATGCACAGTACTGGCCGAAACTTCTTTACTCTGTTTGGTGTTGTCACTGGTGGACATAAATGCCTGGGCTATCGTTAGGGCTTTACTGAGATTCAGAGTTTCTACAGTCAAGAGTTTGCGAAGGATTGTCTCTGTTATATATGTAATTTTGGATTTACTCTGTACAGCCACCAGAGGGCTCATCCCATGGAGTCCCAAGGAATCCCATAATCCCTTGGGAACACAGGTATGTAAGGAGGCCTCACAGGTTGAAGAGGCACTCTGGAGACCTGCAAAGACTAAGGTCACACTTTACTTTGAGCTCACAGTGTTCAGTCTGACTCTTTCTCCATGCATAACAACTGGCGATGAGATACAGATAGCGAACCCAAAGATGCAGAGAACAATGGGCATCCTGGAGAAATTCTCAGAGAGAGATGATTGGGAAACTTTTGTGGAGCGATTTGACCAATACTTCGTGGCCAACAAGCTAGATGGGGAAGAGAACGCTGCCAAATGAAGGACGATCCTCCTCACCGTCTGTGGGGCACCAACGTATGGCCTCATGAAGAATCTGCTCACTCCAGTGAAACCCATGGAGAAATCGTATGATGATTTGTGCACACTGGTCCGAGAGCATTTGAACCTGAAGGAAAGTGTTCTGATGGCGAGGAACCGGTTCTACACCTACAAAAGGTCTGAAGGCCAGGAAGTGGCGAGTTATGTCGCCGAGCTAAGATGCCTTGCAAGACATTGCGAATTTGAAGGACATTTGGAGCACATGTCAGCGATGTTTTCATACATGACATTGGCCACGAAACCATACTTCGCAAACTTTTGACTGTAGAGACCCCAACCTTGAATAAGGCCATAACGATAGCCCAGGCGTTCATTGCCACCAGTGACAATACTAAACAAATCTCTCAGCACACAAGTGCTGCTACAAGTACTGTGAACAAAGTGATGTTGTTTTCGAATCACAACATACAGGGCAGGTCACACATGCCTGCGGCTGCACATCCACAGATGTCTCAGAGTCCACCATCAAGGGTGATGAATGCAAGGCCATTAACACCTTGTTGGCGATGCGGGGGTGATCCTCGTTTCCATTCATGCCGATTCAAAGGGTACATTTGCAAGGGCTGTGGAACAATGGGACACCTCCAACGTGTGTGCAGGCGAGCTGCAAATCCTGTTAAACCTGCAAAGCACCATGTTGCAGAGGAGGACAGATCCACGGAGGATCAAGACGAACCAGAGCCTCAGACCGAGGAGGCTGAGGTACATGGGGTGCACACATTCACCACGAATTGTCCCCCGATAATAAGAACATAAGAACATAAGAATTTGGAACAGAAGTAGGCCATCTAGCCCCTCGAGCCTGCTCCACCATTCAACAAGATCATGGCTGATCTGGCCGTGGACTCAGCTCCACTTACCCGCCCGCTCCCCGTAACCCTTAATTCCCTTATTGTTAAAAATCTATCTATCTGTGATTTGAATACATTCAATGAGCTAGCCTCAACTGCTTCCTTGGGCAGAGAATTCCACAGATTCACAACCCTCTGGGAGAAGAAATTCCTTCTCAACTCGGTTTTAAATTGGCTCCCCCGTATTTTGAGGCTGTGCCCCCTAGTTCTAGTCTCCCCGACCAGTGGAAACAACCTCTCTGCCTCTACATTGACTATCCCTTTCATGATTTTAAATGTTTCTATAAGATCACCCCTCATCCTTCTGAACTCCAACGAGTAAAGACCCAGTCTACTCAATCTATCATCATAAGGTAACCCTCTCATCTCCGGAATCAGCCGAGTGAATCGTCTCTGTACCCCCTCCAAAGCTAGTATATCCTTCCTTAAGTAAGGTGACCAAAACTGCACGCAGTACTCCAGGTGCGGCCTCACCAATATCCTGTACAGTTGCAGCAGGACCTCCCTGCTTTTGTACTCCACCCCTCTCGCAATGAAGGCCAACATTCCAATCGCCTACTTGATTACCTGCTGCACCTGCAAACTAACTTTTTGGGATTCATGCACAAGGACCCCCAGGTCCCTCTGCACCGCAGCATGTTGTAATTTCTCCCCATTCAAATAATATTCCCTTTTACTGTTTTTTTTTCCAAGGTGGATGACCTCACATTTTCAGACATTGTATTCCATCTGCCAAACCTTAGCCCATTCGCTTAACCTATCTAAATCTCTTTGCAGCCTCTCTGTGTCCTCTACACAACCTGCTTTCCCACTAATCTTTGTGTCATCTGCAAATTTTGTTACACTACACTCTGTCCCCTCTTCCAGGTCATCTATGTATATTGTAAACAGTTGTGGTCCCAGCACCGATCCCTGTGGCACACCACTAACCACCGATTTCCAACCCAAAAAGGACCCATTTATCCCAACTCTCCGCTTTCTGTTAGCCAGCCAATTCTCTATCCATGCTAATACATTTCCTCTGACTCAGCGTACCTTTATCTTCTGCAGTAACCTTTCGTGTGGCACCGTATCGAATGCCTTTTGGAAATCTAAATACACCACATCCATCGGTACACCTTTATCCACCATGCTCGTTATATCCTCAAAGAATTCTAGTAAATTAGTTAAGCATGATTTCCCCTTCATGAATCCATGTTGCGTCTGCTTGATTGCACTATTCCTATCTAAATGTCCCGCTATTTCTTCCTTAATGATAGCTTCAAGCATTTTCCCCACTACAGATGTTAAACTAACCGGCCTATAGTTACCTGCATTTTGTCTGTCCCCTTTTTTAAACAGAGGCGCGTTACATTAGCTGTTTTCCAATCCGCTGGTACCTCCCCAGAGTCCAGAGAATTTTGGTAGATTATAACGAATGCGTCTGCTATAACTTCCGCCATCTCTTTTAATACCCTGGGATGCATTTCATCCGGACCAGGGGACTTGTCTACCTTGAGTCCCATTAGCCTGTCCAGCACTACCCCCCTAGTGATAGTGATTATCTCGAGGTCCTCCCTTCCCACATTCCCGTGACCAGCAATTTTTGGCATGGTTTTTGTGTCTTCCACTGTGAAGACCGAAGCAAAATAATTGTTTAAGGTCTCAGCCATTTCCACATTTCCCATTAGTAAATCCCCCTTCTCATTTTCTAAGGGACCAACATTTATTTTAGTCACTCTTTTCCGTTTTATATATCGGTAAAAGCTTTTACTATCTGTTTTTATGTTTTGCGCAAGTTTACTTTCGTAATCTATCTTTCCTTTCTTTATTGCTTTCTTAGTCATTCTTTGCTGATAATGCTGAATGTTGAACTAAATGGATTCCCGGTGTCAATGGAGCTGGACACAGGCGTGATCCCGTCCATTATGGGCAAAAAAACTTTCGAAAGATTGTGGTGCAACAAGGCCTCAAGGCCAGTCTTAACTCCAGTTCGCACGAAACTAAGAACTTACACAAAAGAATTGATTCCTGTGATTGGCAGTACTATTGTAAAGGTCTCCTACGATGGAGTGGTGCACAAGGTACCACTCTGGGTGGTACCGGGCGATGGTCCCACGCTGCTTGGCAGGAGCTGGCTGGGAAAGATACGCTGGAACTGGGACAACGTTCGAGCGCTGTCGCCCGCTGACGACATGTCGTGTGCCCAGGTCTTAAACAAATTTCCCTCGCTTTTCGGACCAGCCATTGGGAAATTCCAAGGAGCAAAAGGGCAGATCCACCTAATTCCGGAGGCGTGACCCATCCATCACAAGGCGAGAGCAGCACCATACATGATAAGAGAAATGGTAGAAATCGAGCTAGATCGGCTGCAAAGAGAGGGCATCATTTCACTGATCGAGTTCAATGAGTGGGCTAGTCCTATTGTCCCACACCTCAAGGGAGACAGCACCATCAGAATCTGTGGCGAGTACAAAGTAACTATCAATTGTTTCTTCCTGCAGGACCAATACCCACTAGCAAAGGCCGATGACCTCTTTGCAACTCTGGCCGGAGGAAAGACGTTGATGAAGCTGAATCTGACTTCAGCATATATGACGCAAGAACTGGAGGAATCATCGAAGGGCTTCACCTGCATCAACATGCACAAAGCTCTTTTTATTTATAACAGATGCCCGTTTGGAATTCGATCAGTGGCGGCGATATTCCAGAGAAACATGGAAAGCTTACTGAAGTCGGTCCCGTATATCGTGGTCTCCCAGGACGACATCTTGGTCACAGGTCGGAACACAGTCGAGCATCTGTAGAACCTGGAAGAGGTTCTTAGTCGACTCAACCGCATGGAGCTCAGGTTAAAATGCTCAAAGTGTGTTTTCCTGATGCCTGAAGTGGAGTTCTTGGGAAGGAGGATTGCGGCGGACGGCATCAGGCCCACCAACGCAAAGACAGAGGCAATCGAGAATGCACCGAGGCCACAGAACGTGACGGAGCTGCGGTCGTTTCAGGGACTCTTGAACTACTTTGGTAACTTCTTACCAGGTCTCAGCACCCTGTTAGAACCTCTGTATGTCTTACTACAAAAAGGGGATGAATGGGTTTGGGGCAAAAGCCAAGAAAATGCCTTTGTAAAAGTGAGAAAGTTGTTATGCTCAAACAAATTGCTTGTGTTGTATGATCCATGTAAGCGTTTGGTACTAGCATGTGATGCGTCGTCATATGGCGTCGGGTGTAGATTGCAACAAGCTAATGATTTCGGGAAACTGCAAATGGTTGCTTATGCATCCAGGAGTCTGTCTAAGGCTGAGAGAGCCTACAGCATGATTGAAAAAGAAGCATTAGCGTGTGTTTATGGGGTAAAGAAAATACATAATACCTGTTTGGGCTAAGATTCGAATTGGAAACTGACCATAAGCCACTCATATCCCTGTTTTCCAAGAGTAAAGGGATAAATACCAACGCATCGGCCCGCATCCAGAGATGGGCGTTCACATTGTCCGCATACAACTACGCCATCCACCATAGGCCAGGTACAAAAAACTGCGCCGATGCTCTCAGCAGGTTGCCATTGCCCACCACGGGGGTGGAAATGGCGCAGCTCGCAGATTTAGCCATGGTTATGGAAGCATTTGAGAGTGAGCAATCACCCGTCACTGCCCGGCAGATCAAAACCAGGACGAGTCAGGACTCCTTATTATCCCTAGTCAAAAACTGTGTGCTCCACGGGAGTTGGTCCAGTGTCCCAGTGGAAATGCAGGAAGAGATAAAGCCGTTCCAGCAGCGCAAAGATGAAATGCCTATACAGGCAGACTTCCTTCTGTGGGACAATCGAGAAGTGGTCCCCAAGAAGGGCAGAGACACTTTCATCAATGACCTCCACAGTACCTACCCAGGCATCGTAATGATGAAAGCGATAGCCAGATCCCATGTGTGTTGGCTCGGCATCGTTACGGACTTAGAGTCCTGCATTCACAGATGTAATACATGCTCGCAGTTAAGCAATGTACCCAGGGAGGCGCCGCTAAGTTTATGGTCTTGGCCCTCCAAACCGTGGTCTAGGGTACACGTCGACTATGCAGGCCCATTCTTGGGTAAAATGTTCCTTGTAGTTGTAGATGTGTACTCCAAGTGGATTGAATGTGAGATAATGTCGGCTAGCACGTCCGCTGCCACTACTGAAAGCCTGTGGGCCATGTTTGCCACACACGGCCTACCCGATGTCCTGGTGAGTGCAACAGGCCATGTTTTACCAGTGCTGAGTTCAAAGAATTCATGACCCGTAACGGGATCAAACATGTCACATCTGCCCCATTTAAACCAGCGTCCAATGGTCAGGCAGAGAGAGCAGTGCAAACCATCAAGCAAGGCTTGAAGAGGGTAACTGAAGGCTCACTGCAGACTCGCCTATCCCGAGTCCTGTTCAGCCACCGCACGAGACACCGCTCGCTCACTGGGATTCCACCCGCTGAACTGCTCATGAAAAGAGCACTTAAGACAAGGCTCTCGTTAGTTCACCCTGATCTACATGAACAGGTAGAGAGCAGGCTGCTTCAACAAAGTGCATACCATGATAGCACAAATGTGTCACGCGAGATTGAAATCAATGATCCTGTATTTGTATTGAATTATGGCCAAGGTCCCAAGTGGCTTCCCGGCACTGTCGTGGCCAAAGAGGGGAGCAGGGTGTTTCGGGTCAAACTTTCAAATGGACTCATTCACCGGAAACACTTGGACCAAATCAAACTCAGATTCACGGACTATCCTGAGCAACCCACCTTGGCTCCTAAATTTTTTGATCCCCCAACATACACAGCAGTGGCAACCGGCACCACGGTTGACCACGAAGCAGAACCCAGCATCCACAGGAGCCCAGCAGGACCCAACACACCAGGCAGCCCAGCAAGGCCATCTGCACAGCAGCCCAGCGAGGGCCCAGCAAATGATTCAACAATACCAGCTTTCACACCAAGACTATCAACCAGGGCAAGAAGGGCACCAGATCGACTCACAATGTAAATAGTTACACTATTGACTTTGGGGGGATGTATTGTTATATATGTAAACTTGTATTTACTCTGTATAGCCATTAGAGGGTTCATTCCCTGGAGTCCCAAGGGATCCCATAATCCCTTGGGAGCACAGGTATTTAAGGAGGTCTCATAGGTTGGAGAGGCACTCTGGAGACCTGCAATAAAAGACTAAGGGCACACTTTACTTTGAGCTCATAGTGTTCAGTCTGACTCTTTCTCCATACATAAGTCTCATGTCCAATGCCCAGTACAAAAAAGTCTCTGAGCATTTGTTCTAGGAATCCCTCAAACTCACAATGTCCTGCGAGGCGTCTTGGTTCGGCGACGTAGCTCGTCACTTCCTGGCCTTCCGATCATTGACACATGTAGAACCGATATCTCGCCATCAAAACGCTTTCCTTAGGATTTAGGTGCTCCCGGACCAGCGTTCACAATTCTTTGTAGGATGTCTCTGTTGGTTTTGCCGGGGCCAGGTGATTCTTCATGAGGCCATAGGTTGTTGCCCCACAGACAGTTAGGAGGATCGCCCCTCGTTTGGTAGCGTTCTCATCCCCTTCCAGCTCTTTGGCCACGAAGTATTGGTCGAGTCTCTCCACGAAGACCTCCCAATCGTCCCCTTCTGAGAACTTCTCCAGGATGCCGACTGTTCTTTGCATTTTCGCACGGTTATTCGTTACCTCATCACCAATTGATACACTCATAATAAAGGGTGAAACTGAGTACTGCGTACAATGAGCAAGTGTGACCTTAGCTCCTTTAATAAGGTTCCAGAGTGCAGGTACCTTGTGGGTGACCTGCTTATATACTTTGCTCCCAAGGGAAACTGGGATCCCTTAGGACTCCAAAGGTGGGCCCTCTGGGGGTCAGGTGTCATGCAGGTTACAAAGGGTTAAATACATAATACTAATCATATAAAGAATGATGATCCAGTTGTTCTTGCTACTTAGATCTGAAACATCAAAGCTGCTGTCATCATACCCTCTTTAAAATTGATTTCTGCAAATGAAATTGCTATTCCTGGAACACAGTCTAATTAAAAAAATCTTGTGATTTGAACAAAATCAAAATAAGCAATTTGTTCAGGCAGCGACTTGTTGAGCTACGGAGGCCAGCAAGATCCCAAATCTGATCCTTCTGTGAAGTGCGTTCGGAGATTTTTATGTTAAATATGCTGCATAAATGCAAGTTATCGTTGTTGAGAGGTTGCCGATGGGTTGGTAGTTTGCAAGGACAGAGAGTGGGTATTTTGAAGAGGGTGTGATGACAGCAGCTTTTAAAGGGAGGGGACAGTACCTAAGGAAAGGGAACCCTTTACAATGTCAGATAGCATGGTGGTCAGGAAGGGAAGATAATGATCAGAAGTTTAGTGAGAATGGGGTCAAGGAAGGAGGTGGTGGGTCTCATAGACAAGATGAGCTTGGAGAGGGCCTGAAAGGAGATAGGAGAGAAACAAGAGAAAAAGGTGGGTTCAGGGCTAGGGCAAGCGACGGCCTTGGGGACAGGTTGGCTTGATATGCAAAGGAAACAGGAGGATCTGGCAGACACAGCTGAATGGATGGTCTCAATCTTAGTAACAAAGAGTCCTTCAACTCCTCGCACTTGTTGGTGTTAAGGATGGAGGAATCCTTGGCCAGTTTAAGTTTGCTATGTAAGAAAGCCGAGTGTTTGAAGAAGAATTATAAAACGTTGGACAATGTTAGTCCAACACATAGAATGAAGTGTTACTGATAACTTTTAAATCTTCAGTGAGACCACGATGGGGGCAATTTTAACCCAATATGCCGAGCAGAATACGGGCGGGTGGGCAGTTAAAAAGCCCCAGGTTCTCTTACCCACTGGAAATCTGCCCCAAACTCGTTGTTTCCAATTTTAGGTGACACTTCTGGCCTGTCATCAAGTGCTGACAACATTTTAAAATTTGTCCAGGACAGAGAAGCCACAGCCGCTTCCCTGCCAGGTGAAGGCCAGTGTGAAGAGCATCGGGAAGCTGAAGAGGATCAACAAGCTGAGGAGACTGTCCAGGTAAGTTTTTTACTTTTCTTTGTGGGGCCAGGTGCAGCAAGGATCCCACAAGCAAAGTATAAGCCGCCCCTTCCCCTACCGAGAGAACCTCCTGGGTCCCCTTCTCCACAGTGGTGGGAAACCAACTGAAACCAGCGATTTCCCACCAGAAACACACTCGGGGAGAAATTCGGTCGGGCCTCTGCTGCGGTGTAATGCCGGGCGAGCAGTAAATTTTGCGCGGGGAAATGATTTGCTTCTCCAGCCATAAAATTCACCAGCTGGGCCCTGAGTATGGAGCGCCGCGCTAAGGGAGGCGTTCCACACCTCCTTCAGGGCGCTAGGCTGGCTGAGCAAATGAAAAACACGGGATAAACTGCCGGCCTCGGAGCGCACTAAGAGGGGCTTCCGTGAAAAAAAACATTTGAAACAGCCCCACCAAAAACATTCCCAATACTTCCTTCACATTACATCCACATGAATCGCGAAAATAAAAAAATAAAAAAACACTCACACTTACCATAGGTAGACAGTCCTTCCCTCACAGCGGCCGCTACAGCTGGAGCCACCAGCTTTCACAGGCGGTCCCACTAAGGGGCGCTGTGGGGCACTACGAGTCAGGCGATTATCAAATATCGAGCCGGTGTCGCAACTAGGGGCGTTGCACACCGGCTCGCCTCTCCCGGGCAGTACTGCTCCGCGCCCCCTCAAACCTGGCACCGAATGTCCCGGCGGGGCGCTGGAAGCTGGCTGGCTGACTGCCCGGAAATTCTCTCCGCCACCATTACCATCCCTGTGGGATGAAAACAGAGGCAGGTAGGAACCGAAAATCCAACTCACCGGCCAATAACATCCCCTCCACCACATGTAGCATACATAAAATATAGAGATAGCACAATGGATTTAGTGAAAGGCAATGGGGGTGATTCTATTTTTTAGATCACTGTGCTATGTAGGGCCCAAGTTTCGGGCCGCGCCGGCCAGAAAGTGCGCCTAAAAAAAACTTACCTATTCTCCGGCTCCCTGCAGGTCCTCTGGAGCTGGGCGCGGCGCAGCACGAGCTGTAAGGGGCGGAGCCAGGTCCCGGCACTGAAAACAGTGCCGGAACCTCTGCACATGTGCGCTACAGTGGGCGCGCATGTGCAGTAGCTCCAGGCGCCCAAAACTGTGGGAGGGGCCCGAAGCACGCAACCCCTAGCCCTGGCCGAATGGCCTCACTGGGGCTGTGTGAATAAGGCTCCTCCCACCCGACCCGACCCGACCCCCGCGCTCCCCCCCCCTCCCCCCCAGACCTCCGCGACTCTCCCCTCCCCCCCCCCCCCCCCAGAGCTCCGCGACCCCCCCCGAGACCCGACGCCACCGACCTGTAAATCCAGCCCGAGGTCTTGGGCCCAGCCGTTCAGCCTCCTTCTCTCCCTTCCCCCCCCCCTCTCCTTCCCTCCCCCCTCTCTCCTTCCCTCCCCCTCTCCTTCCCTCCCTCCCCCCTCTCCTTCCCTCCCTCCCTCCTCTCTCCCTCCCTCCCTCCTCTCTCCCTCTCTCTCCTTCCCTCCTCTCTCCTTCCCTCCCTCCTCTCTCCTTCCCTCCCTCCCTCTCTCCTTCCCTCCCTCCCTCCTCTCCCTTCTCCCCCTCTCCCCATCTCCCTGCCCCTCCTTCTCCTCGCCCCTCCTCTCCTCCTCCCACCCCCCAACCCTCCTCCTCCCCCAACCCCTCCTCCTCACCCCCCACCCCCCCACCCTCCACCCCACCTCCTCACCCCCACCCCTCCTCCTCCATCCCCACCCCACCCCCCTCTACCCCCACCCCCCTCTACTCCCACGCCATCCCCCACCCCACCCCTTCCTCCCCCACCCCCCCACCCCATCCTCCTCCCCACCCCTCTCTACCCACACTCCATCCCCCTCTACCCCCCACCCCACCCCACCCCCTCTACCTCCACCCCACCCCCTTCTCCCCCTCCCCTCCCCCCACCCCTTCTCTCCCTCCCCCCACCCCCCTTCTCCCCTACCCCAACCCCCTTCTCCCCCTCCCCCCACCCCCCTTCTCCCCCTCCTCCCCACCCCCCTTCTCCCCCTCCCCCACCCCTCTTCTCCCCCCCAACCCCTTCTCCCCCTCCCCCCACCCCCTTCTCCCCCTCCCCCTCCCCTCGCTGTCAGAAACATAGACACTGACAGACAGAGAGTGAGAGACACACACACAGACAGAGAGATAGAGACACTGTCAGAGACACACTGGGGGGGGCCATCCCAGCACGCTGTTGGAGGACTCCCAGTGCTGCAGTCGGTAAGTGGAAAATGTTTTATTTATTGATTTTTTTAAAATTTTATTTTTTATTAATTTTTTTTGATTGATTTATTGGTTGATTTATTGATGTTTTTATCATTTATTATTGATGATGGCTCTTTATTTGTAAAACTGAAGTGTTTAATGTTTGTAAACTTCCCTTTAAACTACCCCCCCCCATTCCCTACGCCTAATTTGTAACCTACGCCTGATTTTCTAAAGTGTAGACAAGGTTTTTTCGAACGTACAAAAATCTTCACTTACTCCATTCTAAGTTAGTTTGGAGTAAGTTTTCACTGCCTAAACTTTGAAAACAGGCGTAAGTGGCCGGACACGCCCCCTTTTGAAAAAAAAATTCTGTTCCAAAGTGAAACTGTTCTAACTGACTAGAACTGGAGCAAACTAAATGCCGAGAATTCAAATTTCTAAGATACTCCGTTCTACACCAGTTGCTCCAAAAAAACAGGAGCAACTCAGGCCGAAACTTGGCCCCGTAGTGAGGGTAAGGAAGCTAAATCTATTTTAATTGAAAAAAGAAATCAAAGTGGATATGCACACAGTCTTAAAATAATGAAGGAAATAGATAGGATGCATATAAAGAAATGTTTTGTGGGAAACCATAATAGAGGAACCAAAGGACAGGAGGACTAACTTCATCCTTAGAATTGTTGAGTAATGGAAAAGACAATCACTCAATGCAGTTTGTTGAAGCATTCAATGTAAAATGAGTTCAGCTCCTGACTCCAAACACAGAGGATTCCCTCTCAAAAGAAACATACATGCAGAGCAAATAGGATGAATTTGTTTTTTTTTAATTGGATGAACTATAAGCAAACAGATGCTGGGCATGCTTCTGAAACTGATGATTCCGAATGGCCTAAAACAGACTCTCATGGAATGCCTGATGACATGTTTGCTGCGTTGTACCTAATCAAAGTAATCTCCTGTATAACTCACCATAATCTAATTTGTTCCCTTACTCACTGAATCATGTTCCATCCTGTTTCCCCTCATATATTCATGCCTTTGAACGTTTTCTTTCACATTATCTGCCCACATCCATGTTAAGTGCCTTGTACTGCTCTTGAAAATACATCCGTAAACGATTATAGAACCCTGAATGAGATTCATCCATTCTCCAGTGTAACTCAGTGACTTGAATTCAAATAAATAGAAGTCACTTACATCTTTCAAAATAATGGACTCAATTGTTCCTCATTTCATTGAAGTCTTTATTGGTATTAAATCGAGATTTGATCTGAATTATCTCAGCGTATCTGATGCATAAATCATATTCCTATTTGTAGCTGCTCTTTCTGTATAAATCTAATGATACCTTTATATTTAGACATCAAAGTGCAGGAAGACATGACTTATGTGCTAAATGCTATCTTAATTTGTAGAGCAAGTTTATCTCAACAAGTTTATTATAATCGATGAACTAAATGTACTGAGTACATGTTTTCCTAAAGTTGTTTTTTTTGCCACACCGCCAGATTTCAGGTTTAAAACTGTGATGGATTATTTAATTCGGTTCTTTCATGCTATTATTTACTCTTTCCATTCATATTGTTATTAGAAAAGAAGAAAATGCCAGCATTGATCTATGGTACTGTTATGTATTGTCCAGGTACATTAAATGTATAAGTACAATGGTGCACTACAGAGGGCGCTGTGGTGGGAGACCTGAAAGTACCTGCAAGACAGAGTATAAAAGGCTGCCCACCACACCTGAGAGTCACTCTGGAGTCAGACAATAAAGGACTAAGGTCACAGCAGTTACCACAACACCAGACCGTGTGGAGTCAGTGATTTGAGTGCTACATACATCACATTGGCGACAAGGACACGGACGAACTTCACGCATCACGCAACTATGGCTACTCTGGGCTCGTTAAAGGATTTTATGGTGGGAAATGATTGGAAGGCCTTTATGGAAAGGCTCGAGTACTACTTCACAGCAAACGACCTGACGGGGAACACGGACGCGCTGAGAGAAGCATAAGGTGATATTACTTTCCAGCTGTGGCAATGAGGTTTACTGTCTCGTCAGGGATTTGCTGGCACCCGGGAGCGCCAGCGACAAGTCATATGAGGAGCTGGTCGTATTCATTCGTGACCAACTTAAACCAAAGGAGAGCATCCTCATGGCCCGGTACAAATTCTACCGCCACTGCAGACCCGAGGGCCAGGATGTCATCAAATATGCTACGGACCTCAGGAGACTCACGGCGCCGTGTGATTTTGGCACACACCTTGACGAGGCGTTGCGAGACGTTTTTGTTATGGGGATTGGCCATGAGGGTCTCCTTCACTTGCTATTGAGGGAGTGCAGCGAAGGTTCACCAGACTGATTCCCGGGATGGCGGGACTGACCTATCAAGAAAGACTGGATCAACGGGGCCTGTATTCAATGGAGTTCAGAAGAATGAGAGGGGATCTCATAGAAACGTTTAAAATTCTGATAGGTTCAGACAGGTTAGATGCAGGAAGAATGTTCCCAATGTTGGGGAAGTCCAGAACCAGGGGTCACAGTCTAAGGATAAGGGGTAAGCCATTTAGGGCCGAGATGAGGAGAAACTTCTTCACCCAGAGAGTGGTGAACCTGTGGAATTCTCTACCACAGAAAGTTGTTGAGGCCAATTCACTAAATATATTCAAAAAGGAGTTAGATTAAGTCCTTACTTCTAGGGGGATCAAGGGGTATGGCGAGAAAGCAGGAATGGGGTACTGAAGTTGCATGTTCAGCCATGAACTCATTGAATGGCGGTGCAGGCTAGAAGGGCCGAATGGCCTACTCCTGCACCTATTTTCTATGTTTCTATGTTTCTATGTTTCACAAGCTGTAATCCTCGGAACCTACAGACACCCTGTAGCAAGCCATCACCACCAGCAGGGTGTTTATGGCATTGACTTGCATCACCAAACAGATGATCCACAGAGTCTCGAACCCGGCAGGCACTGTCCACAGGATAGCGCCCACCATGGACAAAACTGCAGAACGTGGCTCTGCCCGGGGCAGAGAGCACGGACCTCGGGGTCCTGGAACTCAGAGTCCATTGAGGGGGGCTAATCGAGTAGCACCATGCTGGCGCTGCGGAGGAAGCCATGGGGCTCACCGATGCAGGTTTGCGGAGTATACGTGCAATACCTGCCACACGAAAGGCCACCTTCAGCGTATGTGTAAAAGAAACACGACTCACCGTGTGGCTGAGGAGATGGCAGAGGGTCCAGAGGGTCCATTTTCCAGCGAGGAGCAGGCAGAAGAAGACGAGGCGTTGTTTGGACTGTATACATGTACCGATGGTTTGGCCCCGGTGATTATTTCGTTATTTCTTCTTTTCCAGAGAGTAAAACAGCAGGCCAGCAAGCTCAAGATGGCAGCAGCAGAGCTCTGCAAAGAACAAAGGCAAACAGTACAACCAAAATGGCGGCGCCCAAGCCTCGTGGGAACCACAAGATGGCGTCTTAAAAGGAAAATGCACCCGGGAGCCTTAAAAGGGCCTTACACCGTTGGCGGTCCCCACAAAGAGACTTTTGTAAGGCAAGAGCGAGTCTAAATGAGCAATGTGAATGGGCATGACGGATTTATGATAAGAATTAATATTTTAATGCTGAATGGTTACTGTGTTTAAAATTATGGATATGAATTACGAAAAGAGTTAATACCACGAGGTTCAAGTAAAAGGGTTATGGACTCGTGACTAACATGACTAATGGGTTAATGTGATTTTCGATTTAGGTGATTCATGCAATGATTCAGCGGCTGCTAAGGCGACTACTTCATGAGAACAGAGGCAACGCACCAGTTGCGATACCTTGTCTCAGCGCAGCCCATTACCTCGGGCAAGAAGGGGCTGTGTACCGCCACCGTACCTCACCCAGAGGAGCTGGGATTAAATAACTGTTCAGTGTACCTGCAACCTTTTGACATAACATATGTACCATACAAATGTACCATCTATGTATACCTGCTTTCTGCTGGAGGTTATGCTCGTGTGCTTTATCCACCATGTAAGGACTGCAAATACCACATGAGTGCACCGGGTCCTCCACATGGGGGAGAAGAGAGAAGTGGATGGTCATGGGCTCACACTCACAAATCAACCAGGACGAACAAGGCCAAGGTCACCGGCAATGGCTTTTGGAACTGGGGGGGAGTGAGATGTTATGTATTGTCCAGGTACATTAAATGTATAAGTACAATGGTGCGCCACAGAGGGCGCTGTGGTTAGAGACCTGAAAGTACCTGCAAGACAGAGTATAAAAGGCTGCCCACCACACCTGAGAGCCTGAGAGTCACTCTGGAGTCAGATAATAAAGGACTAAGGTCACAGCAGTTACCATAACACCAGACCGTGTGGAGTCAGTGATTTGAGTGCTACATACATCATAGGTACTTTCACAAACACTTTGTGGAAAAGCACAAATTTTTTCATGGCTTTGCACTGTTGTGAACTAATTGGTCTACAGCTCTGAGCCTGATAAAAACCTGCACCTTGTGCTCCTGCACTGGCTATATCAATTTCTCTCTTCTTCACTTTGCTTTTGAATATTTCTTTCTTTAACTTCTTGTTCACAGTTAAGAAATATATTATACAGCACTTAAGTGATGGCCTATTTAGATACTTTCAACTCAGTTGAAGATTGATTTTGTACCTTTGTTATTTGGAGCAATTACTAAGTCCCTCAACTGTTGCCATGCTCTCCGAGTGCCTGTTTGATATTAACTAGTGATGAGCCAAAACATCTTGTAGACTAACGCCATCTGGTTTGCCCCCCCACTAGAACGTCTACGTCACAGCCCAGATCCCGTTCAGCTTCCTGGATGCCCACTTAAGCTCATCCAAGTGGTATGCTCAACCCCAACCTGAACTTTAAACCCTACACCCAGTCCATCACCAATAATCCCTACTTTTACCTCTGAAGCATTGCCCAGGCCATCCCTTCCTCAGCTCCGCTGTTGCTGAAACCCTCATCTACACTGTTGTCAGCTTTAGACTTAATTTTTCCAAATGTTTCCTCGCTGGCCTTCTGAGGTACATGCTCCATTAACTCCAATTCATCCATAATGATGCCTGCTGCATCCTACCCCACACTAAACCCTACTCACCTATCTTTCTAAACTCCATTTGCTTGCAGTCCCTCAGCACATCAGTTTCAAAATCCTCATCAAATTCCTTCTTGCATTCGTTCCGCTTCTTCAACCTCCTCCAGTGCCTGCCTACACCCTCCATTCTTCCAACTCTGCTTCACTGCACATTCTCCCGTCCCAACTTCCACTATGCTATCTGTGGCACAGACTTCAAGCACATTGCCCCTAAACTGCACAGACATAAGGTGAGGACAAGAGTAGTCTCAGGCTCAACTGTGCTGCTCCTTATGGTGAAATAATCTATGGTGAAATAACACTCTCCTTTTTAATCTCACACATAACAACAGTGACTACACTTCATTAGCTGTAAAATGCTTCATGACGTCCTGAGGTCGTGAACATAAGAACATAAGAAATAGGAGCAGGAGTAGGCCATTTGGCCCTTCGAGCCTGCTCCACCATTTAATAAGATCATGGCTGATCTGATCTTGGGCTCAGCTCCACTTCCCTGCCTGCTCCCCATAACCCTTCACTCCCTTATCGTTCAAAAATCTGTCTATCTCCACCTTAAATATATTCAATGACCCAGCCTCCACAGCTCTCTGGGGCAGAGAATTCCACAGATTTACGACCCTCTGAGAGAAGAAATTCTTTCTCATCTCAGTTCTAAATGGGCAACCCCTTATTTTTAAACTATTCCCCCTAGTTCTAGAATTCCCCACGAGTGGAAACATCCTCTACCTTGTCGAGCCCCCTGAGAATCTTTTACGTTTCAATAAGATCACCTCTCATTCTTCTAAACTGCAATGAGTATAGGCCCAACCTGCTCAACCTTTCTTCATAAGTCAATCTCTTCATCTCATAGTGAAATGCGCTATATAAACGCAATTCTTTCTTTATAAAGAATAGTAATTTGAATGATGTATCAGCTGACTACTAATCCTGTGAAACCTAAACCGCTATGACTTTAATATGTTCAGTATTTGAGGGGAGAAAATGGGGGAAAAGAGTGATACAATTTCACCATCGATAAACATAGGTACAGTACTGATCTTCTGGTGGCTTTGTCTTTATAGATTTTCGGACCGCCAATCCATGTGACGTTTTCTTCCATGACGAATTCCATTATTTTGTTTTTCATTGAGGAAAAGGTCATGGACTCAGATGGAAGGTCAGATCGACCAACCCAGTCAATAGAAAAACCATTGTTTTTTTAAAGCAGCCAGCTAATCTGTCTCCCAACATTCGAACCTCATTGAAGAGGATCCGACTCTTACCTGCTGCCCTGCCCACGTGGGACAGGAAATTTATTTTTGTAGCAATCTCAATCCATGTTTTGTTCAACAATGAATGCTCCCACTTTTCACAAAGAGCAGCTTTGCATTTCTTTTGTTCATTTGCAACAATTTCACTCTGCTATTTTTGCTTTGCAGTGGAGGCAATAATTTGTGTGAGGGTCATGAAGTTAAAGTATTATTGGCATGTTTTTAACCACAATTATGGGGTGATGTAGTGATGAAACAGTTTGTGCTGGATCAAAGTGAATACTTTTAGTGTAAATGCACTCATTTTGTGCCAGATTTAGGTGAAATACGCCCCATATATCAATGTTTATTTACTCCACGTATTTAAATAAAACAGAATACTAGTGATTTTAAAAAGCTTATTTTCTTTTTTTTTAATTTGCTCTCTACTACTAGTACATCATTACAACTTAACTCTGCTTTATTCCTAAATAATAAATTATCTTTATTTCAAGTCTAGAAAAGCCCAGCTTAGGCAGAACATGAGTGACACAAATCTATTTATTGAAAGGATTAAGAGTCTAAATTTCAGCTCAAATTAGCAGCTTAATTATCAGCTCTAATTTTATATGTGTTTGTACATGCAGTCCAAGATAAAAAAAAGTTTGCCAGCTCTGTTTAGTTTAGAAAGCAGTGCATCGTCCATCATATCTTGGTTTCTGCAATTATATATAAGAATCTGGAAGTAGTATTCCAGTCACTTTTACTCTAAAGCTACCACTCAATGTAAGAATGAGTCAAGCTGCATTAGATAGCACACATTGTCTGGATGGCTTCAGTAAGCCAACAGCTGGGTGCTCTTATTCAGAGTCAATAGATGTCCAAACAAATCTATTTCTGGCTGCTCTCTTGACCTGAACAGGCTATAAATGGTGTGGTCTATTGCTTTGTTCTTTACAAAGACTGTTTCAGCAAGCATCACAAAGGCTCAGTTAAGATTCATCAGAAGTTCATGATTCAAGACGAAAAGGTGAATGTTTCCCAGTGCAAATCAATTTTAGAGATTGCAGCTTCCGTTAAACTAAACTCATAAAAAGGAAATTTCATTAACTCCTTAGATTAAGCACTGCATCACAGTTTAATGCAGACGTGTTTATAAGAAATGAAGCCATAAAGAAATACAAGTAGTGAGATCTAATGTTTTCTTCGGGGTTAATACATTTAGACAGGAAATGACCACATGTAAAGTCTGTTCGATGAAGTCTGCAGCTTCTACAATCCAAATTTGAATGTCACATTCAATAACATTTATCATTAATAATAATGTTCTGGTTTTATTCCATTCAGCTCTGGAAAATTGGCTGGACATTATTTAAAATGGACTATCTTGTTGTGGTTGTTAAGTCGTTGAAAGCAATAGCCTGAAAAAGCTGCATTGGGAAAAAAAATGGATATCTAATGCAATAGCTCTATTGAACAGGAAATTCATTAATTTTAGACACACTAGCATTTTATATGATGGTTCCAAAGAGCAGAGAAACATGCATAAATTATTAATTGTCTTAAGCTATAATGTTCTTTCCTGTCTTCAATCTTGAAGGTTTGCACTGTTTGGTCCCAAGATGTTGCTGAGGACCTAAAATGGTCAATTTCATTGTTAAGATAGGAATATTATAACTCCAAATATGCAATATGCCTTTTTTGACACAATTCTGAATATCTCTGGGAATATATAGTGATCTATAAATTACTCTATGACTTTGTGACCTGTCTTCTCTGATTTACAGTCAAAAGAATTTCACTCAGGACAACAACAAGTGCACATGGTGAAATATTGTTCCAGTACAGTATACGTGCCATTACTAGAGGCAGTGTCGATTTCAACCCAAGTTACCATTGAGGACTAAATGATACCAGTTTAAGAATCACCCTATGTCTTATTAAATCAAATTCAATACAAATAAGTGATTTTTTTTGTATCAAGTACTTTTTTTATTAGAACAATAATACTAAATACAATATGCAGATCAGCACTGTACAATTTTATATTCAACGTAATCATTTTAACATCTCTCCAGCTCACTGATAAGGGTTGAACTTTAGTTTTGATTCAGGCTCATTTATATGAGCTCCAAATGGTCTTTGTTCAGCACTCAGTCTGTCAGCTATTTTATTATCATTGTTCTAACCCTTTTCTTGAGCATACTCATTTACATTCAGTAAAACAGTAGCGCTCTAACAAAGGTAATTAACATGCATCACCACGGTTAGGCTGGCCTGAATATTTCAGCAATAGTTATACATTAACCTTTCTATGCAGACTGACTTTATAATGGATCTTGAAGTACTTTCATCCATATGAGTATTTTCAGATTTCATGGAATGCCTTGCTCACATGCAGGTAAGAATACAATACCACAATATTTCACAATCCATAGAATTTTTCTGAAGGAAGATATTTGAAAAAAATATAGTGTCAACATAAAATGGTGACCACAACTGATCAAATTAAAACATAGGCTCCACTATTAACTCAGAGGCGCATTGAGAACAGAGGGTGTCTGATATCGCGTGGGTAGTAAGTTCAGCGCATCTGTCAGTGGCATTTTAAAGCAGTCAGCTCATTATAATTTCACTTCCGGGTTTGACATCGATTGCATGGCAGCGGGCGTGATGAGGACCGGCATGGCACAATCTCAACTCCAGCCCTGACAGGGTCAATCCAAAGATGGAATTTGGAGGAGTTGGATTGGAAACAAGAGAAGATGAGTTGTGACAATGGATTCAGGATGCTAAAAAGCTGCGCCCCACTTCAATGATGCACCCCCCACCCCTATTCTTGAAGTAATGTTGGGGGCTGTGAGGTGCCAGAGAGAGGTACTCTTCCCCAGCAATGGGAGGAAGAAACCTGCTGCTGCCACAAACAAGGCTTGGCTGGGTGTAGCCCAGGGAGTGAGCTTTGTGCCATGCTCCTGGATTCAGTGCACTTTAATGACCTAACCAGTTCAGGAAAGGTAGTACAGTTGCACATGCACCTACCTCCTGCTGTGTGCATCATCCCACCACCTCACTCTGCCTTGACAAGCCTAGTCCCTCACATCACTCCTCACATTCACTTACCTTGCAAGCGCACGTATCCTTCTATTTTTATGCACTTCCTCACATTCCCATCTATCCATCTACCACTGCCACTCACCCTCATCCTTATGCAATTTCATGGCGCTCCCCGGTTGTCACTCTCACCAAATGCACTGCACCCATCAGATCACATGCCTTTATAGTCACTCATAGGTCTGTCCCTTTCCTCAGTTGCGGGGAAATGGAGCACAGAACACTACGGAAAGGGAGAGAACTGGAGGTGGTCCTCCACAGAATTCCCAACCAACAACTGCAGAGGAGGGAGCGCTGAAGATCAGTGGCATTTTGGTGCACCAGGCCACCGGAAAATGGAGACCTCCCAGCTACCCGATAACTCAATTAAATATCAGCAGCCTACATGTCATACAACACTGTCATATTGATTTGATTTCAACAATGGGTGAAATATGATCATCCTCATAATGATAATTTACAACATACTTAGCTTGCTAATGCTAATTCATATCTTTTCTCTCTGCCAGGGCCTTCACACATGCAGCAGGAGTCCAGGGACCTCACGGATGATGAATCCCCAGAGGAGCTGATTCGTTCTGAGGATGCACATGTCACAGGACTCATACTTACCATACACCAGCTCAGATACTCGCACTTCGACTGTTAGACAAATAGTTGCATTTTCACCTAGTGACTCACACATCACAAGAGCTAGAGCAGATGGTGGAGTCAGGAACAGCAGCGGAGCACCAGAGGATGCAGCTCTCTTCAAGCACTGCTCAGCTGGACACGGATGCTATACCCCAGGGGCCATCGATGAAAAAGTTGACCATTGATGAGCAACAGAGAATGTGCGATGTACTGACAAGCCTTCCAAGCACACTGATCATGATTGCAAAGAGAATGGAGTAGTCCACCTCAAGCATGAATGGGATGATGTCGCAGGGCATTGCGACGATGTCTTCTTGCATGGCTAGAGTGGCCAACTCGGTGGAACATCAAATGCATCAATCAAATGAGTCCATGCAGGCCTTGACCATGGCCGTGCACACTCTGGATGTCAACATGTCTGCCGCTTTGAATAGGATGGCAGATACCTTGGCCTTACAGCGCCACACTGATATACACCAACGTGCTCTCCAGCAGAGTGGTCACAGTGAAGTGCAGCTGGCCCATGAGAGGGGTGAAAGAGAACATGGAAGTCATGACTCCACTGAAAGTGCTTCCACTTCTTATTATTGCCGCCCCACCTCCAGTCAGTACCCGACATGCTGCCTCATCTCCCGATGGTCGAGTCTGCCCCTGCACAGGTTCGGGTGGAGCAGTCTTTGGCAGGGCCCTCATGGGCTCCAAAACCCAAAGCTTGTCGGCCAAGAGCATTTCAGCAGTCAGAGCATGAATCTGAGCAGCCTGCCTCTACCTCTGCAGGGGTTGCACCACATGGGAACGGTAGGAAAAGGAATAAAGCTTTGTAGTTACACAAGGGTAACTACATGGGTGTATGAGAGAATGTTATGTTATGAAGGTTCTGATCTTTAGTAGAATCACATAAATGTTATTACTTTGCACCACTTTCCCATGTTGCCCATTCTTGGTTGTTAAGTGACAACTTGCCTTTTCATTTGCTTGATGATGAATGGCAAGACATAATTTGATGGGGACCAATGGGGGAATGTGCAAGGAGTGGTTGGTTATTTGCAGGACTGCTTTGTGTTCGTGACATGGGTTGGGGGGTTGTGGGGGGGCAGGAATAGTGGCTGTTACATATGCTTCTGACATTAGTCCACTGATGCAACCTGAATGAACCTTGCATTAATAAGGGCATCCCTGATAGCAATGTGAGCAACTGGTGCTGCATTGCCCTCATAATTTTCTTCCTCCTCGTCAAAATCCGCCTCCTCCTTGGAATCGTCTGTAGACGATCTGAGCCCTGTGCCTTGTTCCTCCTGCAGGCCCAAACCTCACTGCTGAGCAATATTGTGCAGAGCGCAGCACACCACGACAGTTCTGGACACCCTGGCTAGTGCATAGTGAAGAGCGCCTCCAGATCTGTCCAGGCATCTTAATCAGACCTTAATATGCGATGGCTTGTTTGATCACATCTGGTGATTATATGGCATTTATTGTAACGCTGCTGGGCTTCATTGGTTGGGTTTCTGACGAGTGTGATAAACCAAGTTTGAAATGGGTATCCCTTGTCTCCAACAGCCGTGGATAGAGATAAAAGATAATAAAAGATTAATCACACTAATAGGTGTAGTCTACAGACAAATAGTGGAAGGGAGGTGGAGGAAGAAATATGCAGACAAATTAGGGAACTGAGTAAAAAACATAGAATAATAATCATGGGGGATTTCAACTACTCCGATATTAATTGGACAGAAGAGGTAGGTAAAGAGAATAAGGGAATGGAATTCATACAATATGTACAGGACTCCTTTCTAACCCAATATATAAAAAGCCAACAAGGGAGAATTCACTATTGGATCTAGTAATGGGGAATGAACCAGTGTAGATAAGAGATGTAAAAGTCGGGGAACATCTAGGCAATAGTGACCATAACATAATTATGCTTTAAGATGATAATTGAGAAGGACATAAGTATGACGAAAACCAGGGTAATAGATTGGAGAAAAGCTGATTTTGAAGGGCTGAGAATAGAACTTGGGAAAATAAAATGGGCAACAATATTGGCAAACAGCGATGTAGAACAGCAATGGGAACATTTAAAACGATATTCAACAGAGCGCAGGAACAATATATTCCGCTAAAAGGAAAGAAAAAACTAAACACTAATGAGACTCCATGGATGAATAAAGCCGTAAGGGAACAATTGAGGGTAAGGAAGAAGGCACACATTAAGTACATAGGCAGCAGGGGAGTGCATGATAATGAAGAATACAAATAGATTAGCAGAGAAGTCTAAAAAGCAATTAGGAAGACAAAGCGGAACTATGACATTCAATTATCAAGGAACATAAAACAAAATATTAATATATTTTACAGGCACATCAATAAAAAAAGGACGGTTGGGATGGGAATAGGGCAATCAAGGGAGAGATAGGTTAATACCACAGATAACAATAGTGAGATGGCAGAAATATTAAATAATTATTTTGCTTCAGTATTTACCAGGGCGATAGAACAGGTGGTCATGAAATCGGATGATGAGATTAGTAATGAGATAAGTGCATTTAAAATAAAAAAGAGGGGATATATTAAATAAACTAATCAAACTTAAAGAGGATAAAAACCCCTAGCCCAGATGGATTGCATCCATGCATTTTAAAAGAATCTAGGGAAGAGAGAGCAGAGGCATTAGTACAAATATTTAATAATTCATTAGAAAAAGGTGTAGTGCCAGAGGACTGGCAGATCGTTAACGTAATACCTCTATTTAAAAAGGAAGATAGAACATGTCCAGGAAAGTATAGACCAGTCAGCTTAACATTGGTGGTAGGAAAAATAATGGAATCCCTACTAAAGGAGAAAATTGAAGAACATCTAGAAACCAAAAATAAAATAATGAATAGTCAGCATGGATTTCCAAAGGGAAAGTCTTCCTTGACCAACCTTATTGAATTTTTTGAAGAGGTAACAGAGAGAGTAGACAATGCTAATGCAATAGATGTAATTAATCTAGATTTTCAACAGGCCTTCGATAAGGTACCCCATAAAGGCCTGTCTTGGATCTAGCCTGGAGGCGACGAAGGTTGAACAGGTTCCTACTGGTTCTATAGTTTAGTTCCACTCCAGCGGGGAGCTTGTTGAGCGTGAGATGGAGCATTGGAGCGAGGAAGATCGAGAAGAGGGTTGGTGCGATGACGCAGCCCTGCTTGACACCGTTCCGGACGTGGATTGGGTCTGTAGTGGATCCGTTGGTCAGAATCACGGCTTGCATGTCGTCGTGGAGCAGACGGAGGATGGCGACAAACTTTTGGGGGCAGCTGAAACGGAGGAGGATGCTCCATAGTCCGTCGCGGTTAACAGTGTCAAAGGCCTTTGTAAGGTCAAAGAAGGCCATGTACAAGAGTTGGTGCTGTTCCCTGCATTTCTCTGCTGATGAACAAGGTCAGAGAATGTGGAGTCAGGGGACAAGTAGCAGAATGGAAAGCTAGCTGACTTCAGCTAGTGTGTTAAAAAGACAAGCCTGAAGGGTCTGTGCCTCAATGCGAGGATTATTCGTAATAAGGTGGTCAAATTAACTGCACAGATAGCAGTTAACGGATATGATGTAATTGGCATCACGGAGACATGGTTCCAGTGTGACCAAGGCTGGGAACTCAACATCCAAGGGTATTCAACATTTAGAAAGGATAGACAGAAAGGAAAAGTAGGTGGGGTGGCATTGCTGGTTAAAGAGGAAGTTAATGCAATAGTAAGGAAGGACATTAGCTTGGATGATGTGGAATCAGTATGGGTGGAGCTACGGAATAGCAAAGGGCAGAAAACACTAGTGGGAGTTGTGTATAGACCACCAAACAGTAGTAGTGAGGTTGGGTACAGCATCAAACAAGAAATTAGGGATGCGTGCAATAAAGGTACAGCAGTTATCATGGGCGACTTTATTCTACATTTTGATTTGGTTAACCACACTGGTAGCAATTCCTGGAGTGTACTAGGGATGATTTTCCAGACCAATATGGCGAGGAACCAACTAGAGGGCTGGCCATCCTAGACTGGGTGATGTGTAATGAGAAAGGACTAATTAGCAATCTTGTTGTGCGAGGCCCCATGGGGAAGAGTGACCATAATATGGTAGAATTCTTTATTAAGATGGAGAGTGGAGAGTGACACAGTTAATTCAGAGATTAGGGTCCTGAACTTAAGGAAAGGTAACTTTGATGGTCTGAGACGTGAATTGGCTAGAATAGACTGGCGAGTGATACTTAAAGAGTTGACGGTGGATAGGCAATGGCAAACATTTAAAGATCACATGGATGAACTTCAACAATCGTACATCCCTGTCTGGAGTAAAAATAAAACGGGGAAGATGGCTCAACCGTGGCTAACAAGGGAAATTAAGAATAGTGTTAAATCCAAGTAAGAGGCATATAAATTGGCCAAAAAAAGCAGCAAACCTGAGGACAAGGAGAATTTTGTAATACAGCAGACGAGAACAAAGGGTTTAATTAGGAGGGGGGAAATAGAGTATGAGAGGAAGCTTGCTGGGAATATAAAAACTGACTGTAAAAGCTTCTATAGACATGTGAAAGGAAAAGATTAGTGGAAACAAACGTAGGTCCCTTGCAGTCAGATTCAAGTGAATTTATAATGGGGAACAAAGAAATGGCAGACCAGTTAAATAAATACTTTGGTTCTGTCTTCACGAAGGAAGACACAAATAACCTTCCGGAAATACTAGGGGACCGAGGGTCAAGTGAGAAGGAGGAACTGAAGGAAATCCTTATTAGGCGGGAAATGGTATTAGGGAAATTGATGGGATTGAAGGCCGATAAATCCCCGGGGCCTGATAGTCTGCATCCCAGAGTACTTAAGGAAGTGGCCATAGAAATAGTGGATGCATTGGTGATCATTTTTCAACAGTCTGTCGACTGTGGATCAGTTCCTATGGACTGGAGGGTAGCTAATGTAAACACCACTTTCTAAGAAAGGAGGGAGAGAGAAAACGGGTAATTATAGACCGGTTAGGCTGACATCAGTAGTGGGGAAAATGTTGGAATCAATTATTAAAGATGAAATAGCAGCACATTTGGAAAGCAGTGACGGGATCGGCCCAAGTCAGCATGAATTTATGAAAGGGAAATCCTGCTTGACAAATCTTCTAGAATTTTTTGAGGATGTAACTGGTAGAGTGGACAAGGGAGAACCAGTGGATGTGGTGTATTTGAACTTTCAAAAGGCTTTTGACAAGGTCCCACACAAGAGATTGGTGTGCAAAATTAAAGCACATGGTATTGGGGGTAATGTACTGACGTGGATAGAGAACTGGTTGGCAGACAGGAAGCAGAGAGTTGGGATAAACGGGTCCTTTTCAGAATGGTAGGCAGTGACTAGTGGGATGCCGCAGGGCTCAGTGCTGGGACCCCAGCTCTTTACAATAAACATTAATGATTTGGATGAGGGATTTGAGTGTAATATCTCTAAGTTTGCAGATGACACTAAGCTGGGTGGCAGTGTGAGCTGTGACGAGGGCGCTAAAAAGCTGCAGGGTGGCTTGAACAGGTTAGGTGAGTGGGCAAACGCGTGGTAGATGCAGTATAATGTGAATAAATGTGAGGTTATCCACTTTGGTGGCAAAAACACGAAGGCAGAATATTATCTGAATGTCGGCAGATTAGGAAAAGGGGAGGTGCAACGAGACCTGGGTGTCATGGTACATCAGTCATTGAATGTTGGCATGCAGGTTCAGCAAGCGGTGAAGAAGGCAAATGGTATGTTGGCCTTCATAGCTAGGGGATTTGAGTATCTTACTGCAGGTCTTACTGCAGTTGTACAGGGCCTTGGTGAGGCCTCACCTGGAATATTGTGTTCAGTTTTGATCTCCTAATCTGAGGAAGGACGTTCTTGCTATTGAGGGAGTGCAGCGAAGGTTCACCAGACTGATTCCCGGGATGGCAGAACTGACATATGAGGAGAGACTGGATCGACTGGGGCTGTATTCATTGGAGTTTAGAAGGATGAGAGGGGATCTCATAGAAACATATAAAATTCTGACGGGACTGGACAGGTTAGATGCAGGAAGAATGTTCTCGATGTTGGGCAAGTCCAGAACCAGGGGACATAGTCTAAGGATAAGGGCTAAGCCATTTAGGACTGAGATGAGGAGAAACTTCTTCACTCAGAGAGTTGTTAACCTGTGGAATTCCCTACCGCAGAGAGTTGTTGATGCTAGTTCATTGGATATATTCAAGGGGGAGTTAGATAAGGCCCTTACGGTTAAAGGGATCAAGGGGTATGGAGAGAAAGCAGGAAAGGGGTACTGAGGTGAATGATCAGCCATGATCTTATTGAATGGTGATGCAGCTCAGAGGGCCGAATGGCCTACTCCTGCACCTATTTTCTACGTTTCTATGTTTCGAAGACAGAAAGCATAGAGTAGGGTTTAAAGGTAGCTATTCACAGTGGCAGAAGGTGGGTAGTGGTGTTCCAAAAGGATCAGTGCTGGGACCACTGTTGTTCACAATTTATCGTAATGATTTTGGAATATTATTCATCAGGCTTTGGAATCAAAAACACAATTTCTAAATTCTCAAATGACACCAAATTGAGGGAGCTAGTCAATACTGAGGAGGACTGCAACTTGTCACAGGAGGACATTAATAAACTTGCAAATGGACATATAATTGGCAAGTGAAGTTCAACACAGATAAATGTGAGGTATTACATCTTGGTAGGAAGAATAAGGAGGTCACTTATTATTTGGAGGGTGAGAGTCCAGGTGGGGTAGAGGAATAAAGGGATCTCGGAGTACAAATACACAAATCAATAAAAGTTGTGACACAGGTTAGCAAGGCCGTAAAAATGCAAACCAAGCACGAGGGTTTATTTCTAGAGGTATAGAATTGAAAAGTAGGAAAGTTATGCTAAACCTGTATCGAACCTTGGTTAGACCACACAGTTCTGGTCGCCATATTATAAAAATGATATAGAGGCACTGGAGTAGGTGCAGAGAAGATTTACAAGGCTGATACCAGAAATGCAAGGGTATACATATCAGGAAAGGATGATCAGGCTGAGTCTCTTTTCTCTTGACCTAATAGAGGTCCTTAAAGGTTTTTATAGAGTGAATACAGAGAGAATGTTTCCACTTGTGGGGAAGAGCATAACTAGAGGCCATCAATATAAGATAAGAAATCTAATAGGGAATTCAGAAGAAACTTCTTTACCCAAAGAGTGGTGAGAATGTGGAACTCGCTACCACAGGGAGTGGTTGAAGTGAATAGTATAGATGCATTTAACAGGAGGCTATATAAGCATATGAGGGAGAAGGGAATGGAGCGTTATGCTGATAGATTTAGATGAGGAAAGACAGGAGGAGACTCGAGTGGAGTATAAACGCCGGCATGGACTGGTTGGGCCTAATGGCTGTTTCTGTGCTGTATATCCTATGCAATCCTATGTAATTATTTCAGTATCACTGCACACAAACTAAAATTAAAGACAAATTGGCCTAAAAAGTAAATCTGTGGGCTGTAAAGCTTGATTAGATAAGATTTTAAAAAATCTACATTGCTAGAAATGTGAAACAAAAACCGACATTTTTTTGTAACACCAAAGTTCTTTAGTACTAGAGGTTGAATAAAGCGCCTCAATTAGTAAGCACAGAATATATCCATATACTTAAAAGATACTGGTTAACTAAACTTATTTTCTTAAATTTGGCATGCTGTCTCTGCTCTTTCACAAAAACACCTGTATCTTTCATCTGATAATCCCGCCTCTGCCCGCACTTTATTCATTTAATTTATTTGAGGTAAATTTACTATAAGATAAAAGTTCACGGGGTTGGGGCTAATATATTAGCATGGATAGAGGATTGGCTAACTAACAGAAAATGGAGAGTCGGGATAAATGGTTCATTCTCAGGTTGGCAATCAGTAATTAGTGGGGTGCTGCAGGGATCAGTGCTGGGACACCAACTATTAACAATCTATATTAATGACTTGGAAGAAGGGACTGAGTGTAACGTAGCCAAGTTTGCTGTAGATACAAAAATGGGAGGAAAAGCTATGTGTGAGGAGGACACAAAAAATCTCCAAAAGGACATAGACAGGCTGAGTGGGCAAAAATTTGGCAGATGGAATATAATGTTGGAAAGTGTGAGGTTATCCACTTTGGCAGAAACAATCAAAGAGCAAGTTATTATTTAAATGGAGAAAGATTGCAAAGTGCTGCAGTACAGCGGGACCTGGGAGTACTTGTGCATGAAACACAAAAGATTAGTATGCAGGTACAGCAAGTGATCAGGAAGGCCAATGGAATCTTGGCCTTTATTGCAAAGGAGATGGAGCATAAAAGCAAGGAAGTCTTGCTACAGTTACACAGAGTATGGGTGAGGCCACACCTGGAATACCGCGTGCAGTTTTGGTTTCCATATTTAAGAAAGGATATATTTGCTTTGGAGGCAGTTTAGAGAAGGTTCTCTCGGTTGATTCCGGAGATGAGGGGGTTGACTTATGAGGAAAAGTTGAGTAGGTTGGGCCTCTACACATTGGAATTCAGAAGAATGAGAGGTGATCTTATCGAAACTTATAAGATTATGAGGGGCTTGACAAGGTGGATGCAGAGAGGATGTTTCCACTGATGGGGAGACTAGAACTAGGGGGCATAATCTTAGAATAAGGGGCCGCCCATTTAAAACTGAAATGAGGAGGAATTTCTTCTCTCAGAGAGTTGTGAATCTATGGAATTCGCTGCCTCAGAGAGCTGTGGAAGCTGGGTCATTGAGTAAATTTAAGACAGAGATAGACAGTTTCTTAACCGATAAGGGAATAAGGGGTTATGGGGAGCAAGCAGGGAAGTGGACCTGAGTCCATGATCGGATCAGCCATGATCGTTTTAAATGGTGGAGCAGTCTTGAGGGGCCGTATGGCCTATTCCTGGTCCTATTTCTTATGTTCTTATGTTCTTATGTTCTTATGTAGATGCAGCTGAATTTCTATTGCTTTGATTGGTCAGATCTACTCTCAATCATCAGTCACCCCGGTTTGAAGACATGGTGGGCGGTGTTTCCAGCACATCACGACCAAGTTTGTTGAAACATCAGCCGCACCTGAGAGCATTAATTATAGTGATAGTTGTTGGATGTCTCTAATGGGTGTGAAATTTTATATTTATTTTCCTACATCTGTCGACCAGAGTTCGTGTTTATTGCCTGAAACTATTTTACATTTAATAACTGAACATTTTATTCGTGGACAAGTTTCCAGAACCAGGAACTCTTCCAGGGGACATTGTTTGCCCGGGAACACAGTACCTCATCCAGGGACTGTCCCCGAAAAACAGGGACATATTAATCAGTCCTGCCACCCTGAAATATTTGTACACAAACACCCCTCGGTCTCTCTGTTCTTGCACCCACTTTAAAATTGTACCATTTAGCATGTATAATCTCTCCTCATTCTTCCTACCAAAATGTATCACCTCGCACTTCTCTGCATTGAATTTCATCTGCCATGTGTCTGCCCATTCCACCAGTCTGTCTATGTCTTCTTGAAGTCTATTACTATGTTCTTCACTGTATACTACACTTCCACGTTTCGTGTCAGCTGCAAATTTCGAAATTGTGCCCTGTACCTGCGAGTCCAAGTCATTAATTTATATCAAAAACAGCAGTGGTCCTATTACTGAGTCTTGGGGAATGTCACTGCATATCTCCCTCCAGTTTAAAAAACAGCCATTCACCACAACTCTCTGTTTTTGATCCCTTAGCTAAGTTTGTTTCCATGCTGCTGAGTTGAAAGCTAAACATTAAAAATAGAAATACCCTTAGCAATACACAGACTATCTAGTGTTAAACAATTATAGGGTACTCTATCTGCTTTAGTTAGTTTCTCTGTCTCTCTGTATTTGTGTTGAGTGCGATAACATCTTTGCAGGATGATGAGCACACATCAAAAATGTGATTGCTCTATTGTCATAAATAATTAATAAACTAATAAAATCAAAAAATATTGGAAATACACAGCAGGTCTTTAAGCATCTATAAAGAGGAAAGACAAGTTAACATTTCAGGTGCAGACCCTTCAATAGAATGGTATCCTAGAATTCCAGTTGGCCAATTATTTCTAAACTAAGCAGTAAACCCTCAGATCAAATGCTCTAGATCATAATAATATAGCAGTAGCCATCCATAGCACAAAATCTGAACAACCAGAAAATAATCACAAAGGCCAAGTCAATCACAAGACATTTAGTTCAGTTCATTTTTTGTTGATAAGAGTTTTTTAGCCTAGATTTACAGGCCTTTAAATTAAAAATGCTGCCATTATCCCGAACAGACGTATCCAACATTGCAACCTAGAAGCAGCAGCTTCACGAAAAATCACATCCTGAGGAATGGCTGCACCTGGGACCTGCAGGGCAGAGGAGAACAGGCAGTGCCTGAGGCTTAGAGACTCAGGCAGTACTTTACAGCATGCAAATGTGCATTCTGAGCTTCAACTTCAAATAAAAGTCGTCAAGGAAATATCGAGATATTAATCAAACTCATTATTAAAAGAAATCATTGTAATGCTTTATTCTGTTTAATTTAATGATTAGTCGTTTGTGTGAGGGAAGCAGTGATTTCATTCAATGGATCAGAATGCATTGGGATGCAAAGAAATAAACCTTCTTTGATAGAGGTCAATGTAATCAAAAGTGGGATCTTTGAATGAATCAGTGCGGAAACCTGCTGTTAAAATAAAGCTTGTTAGCATTAAAGTGGGTGAAGTCAGTCTGCATATATCTCAAGCTGCAGATACTAACAGATCCAAGTATTCATTTTCAGGATTTATTCAGCAATGAAGAAATAATGCTAAAGATAGCCCTTCCAAACTTCTAGGCCCATGAAATCTAAACACATAAGAAGTATAAGCTGCCCAGACGTCAAGGTTCAGATTAGCAGGGGCTTGGGGGTTGGGGGGGGCTGTTATATGTGGCCAATAGATTGGACATCCCTTGCTCTCTACAGTATGCATCTGACGGTTGACTGACAGATTAAAAAAGCTTCCGGGATGCAGGGGTACTATATACAAATATATGTATTTATTCAATTACATATGTGGTGTACATTATGTTTATCCATTATTTTTCTATTTGTTATGTAATGAATATCAGATGCAGCTGATAACAGATTTATTTATGTATTTACAATCCATTGCAAAGGCATCTTTATCTTACATGTTACATACATAGATTTTTTTAACTGATATGTAAATGATGCAAATTTATTTCTTCATTTATCTGCCTATAGTGAGTAAACACTACTTATTTATACACGTGGCCCAGAAATTGGCTACTTACCACCATTGTTAGCATTGGAATCCTGGCGAAAAATGGTGGCCACCACTCTAGTAGGCAGGTTTCTGGCGCAGGATAGCAGCACTGGCCCTGGAGATGTAATTATGGAGAGCATGACATCAGTCGGCGTGCAACACTGACTTAACATAGCAAACTTTGACCTTAGTACTGAGTTTAGCGCTGGGTCCTAAACTCGCTCTGAAAAACGAGCATGCAGCAGACTTACAGAGAGACGCTGTCGGCACTTCTTAAAGGGACATCTTGCAGCTAAGTTTGCATTTAAGCTTTTGGACTGGATTTTTTTTATTTTATTGAAATACTGGCTTGACGCAATACATGTTAAAAGATTTTTAAGTATGCAGGGTGTGCTGCTGGATGTTTGTAAGGCCTTGGCTGGTAAAGGAAGGCCTCTGAGAAGATAGAAAATGCTGGAAATACTCAGTAGGTCGGGCAGCGTCCGTGGAAAGAGAAACAGAACTGACAATTCAGGTCAAAATGCTGCCTCACCTGCTGAGTATTTCCATTTTATGCTTTTATTTCAGATTTATAGCATCCGCTTGCAGAGGTAATAGGAAGACGCAGAAGAGGAAGATGCAGAAGAGGAAGAAACGGAAGCGGAGAAAGCAGAAGGAAGGATGCAACCCAGTCAGCCCCTTTCTGGCCAGAATATCCAGGATGGAACGATCAGCCTGTGGTACCTGTGACCACAACCTCATTGCACCTTTCAACATTTGCCCCAGACATTACCTTCCCTCTGTTACCAACCATCACGATGCTAAAATAAAAGCCACCACAAAGCAAACTTTCCAATTCACCGATATACATCGATCCATCCAACACGACATCATGAAATCAACTCATCACCCTTATGCATTCTCTTAGTGACTCTCTTGTGTGTGCCTTTTCCGATCCTACTGAAGTCACGCAGTGCCACCCCAGTGGCTGGTGGAAGGCTGGTGACTTTCAGTGGGGGACACTGAAAATGGCTTTGATGGTCGACCTTGAAGAGTTGGTGGCTGGGAGTGTCAAATCGAGTGGTATTTTTTGTTGTTGTTCTTTCTTTCTCTTCTTCTCTCTCCGCTCCCTCTTCTTAGTGAACCACTGGCTGGGCAGGCTGCATTTCTTGGGTGTCTGAAATGAGGAAGGCACAAGGGTGAAATTGTGGTGACCAGAGGGCAGGAAAGCAAGAGGTGCATTCCAGAAGGAGGGTAACATATGAGGATACCAGCAGCTTGTATCCTTCCAGCCCTGCCACTGGCCAAGGGCTCAGCCATGCCCCTGCCAAGGAGGTGAGGTGAAGCTAGGAATTGGAGATGTACCTCGTGTTTAATACAGATTGTTGATAGGTGAGGGATGAGTGAGGGCCGGGGGGTGTGGGGGGAAGTCGTGCATTGACAAGTGTGTGAGTATGGTGGTGCAGTTGTTAGGAGATGACTTTTGAGGTGAGGTGAGAGTGACTGCCCTCGACATCAAGGCAGCATTTGACCGAGTGTGGCATCAAGGAGCCCTAGTAAAACTGAAGTCAATGGGAATCAGGGGGAAAACTCTCCACTGGCTAGAGTCATACCGAGCACAAAGGAGGATGGTTGTGGTGGTTGGAGGTCAATCAACACAGTCCCAGGACATCGCTGCAGGTGTTCATCAGGGCAGTGTGTTCGGCCCAACCATCTTCAGTTGCTTCATCAATTAACTTCCTTCCATCATAAGGTCAGAAGTGGGGATGTTTGCTGATGACTGCATAGTGTTCAGTTCCATTCGCAACTCCTCAGATAGAAACATAGAAAATAGGTGCAGGAGTAGGCCATTCGGCCCTTCTAGCCTGCACCGCCATTCAATGAGTTCATGGCTGAACATTCAACTTCAGTACTCCATTCCTGCTTTCTCGCCATACCCCTTGATCCCCCTAGTAGTAAGGACCTCATCTAACTCCTTTTTGAATATATTTAGTGAATTGGCCTCAACAACTTTCTGTGGTAGAGAATTCCACAGGTTCACCACTCTCTGGGTGAAGAAGTTCCTCCGCATCTCGGTCCTAAATGGCTTACCCCTTATCCTTAGACTGTGACCTCTGGTTCTGGACTTCCCCAACATTGGGAACATTCTTCCTGCATCTAACCTGTCTAACCCCGTCAGAATTTTAAATGTTTCTATGAGATCCCCTCTCATTCTTCTGAACTCCAGTGAATACAAGCCCAGTTGATCCAGTCTTTCTTGATAGGTCAGTCCCGCCATCCCGGGAATCAGTCTGGTGAACCTTCGCTGCACTCCCTCAATAGCAAGAATGTCCTTCCTCAAGTTAGGAGACCAAAACTGTACACAATACTCCAGGTGTGGCCTCACCAATGCCCTGTACAACTGTAGCAACACCTCCCTGCCCCTGTACTCAAATCCCCTTGCTATGAAGGCCAACATGCCATTTGCTTTCTTAACTGCCTGCTGCACCTGCATGCCAACCTTCAATGACTGATGTACCATGACACCCAGGTCTCTTTGCACCTCCCCTTTTCCTAATCTGTCACCATTCAGATAATCGTCTGTCTCTCTGTTTTTACCACCAAAGTGGATAACCTCACATTTATCCACATTATACTTCATCTGCCATGCATTTGCCCTCTCACCTAACCTATCCAAGTCGCTCTGCAGCCTCATAGCATCCTCCTCGCAGCTCACACTGCCACCCAACTTAGTGTCATCCGCAAATTTGGAGATACTACATTTAATCCCCTCATCTAAATCATTAATGTACAGTGTAAACAGCTGGGGCCCCAGCACAGAACCTTGCGGTACCCCACTAGTCACTGCCTGCCATTCTGAAAAGTACCCATTTACTCCTACTCTTTGCTTCCTGTCTGACAACCAGTTCTCAATCCATGTCAGCACACTACCCCCAATCCCATGTGCTCTAACATTGCACATCAATCTCTTGTGTGGGACCTTGTCGAACGCCTTCTGAAAGTCCAAATATACCACATCAACTGGTTCTCCCTTGTCCACTGTACTGGAAACATCCTCAAAAAAATAATCGAGAAGTCCATGCCCACATACAGCAAGACCCGGACAACATTCAGCTTGGGCTGATAAGTGGTAAGTAACATTCAAGCAGCAAAGAATGACTAAGAAAGCAATAAAGAAAGGAAAGATAGATTACGAAAGTAAACTTGCGCAAAACATAAAAACAGATAGTAAAAGCTTTTACCGATATATAAAATGGAAGAGAGTGACTAAAGTAAATGTTGGTTCCTTAGAAGATGAGAAGGGGGATTTAATAATGGGAAATGTGGAAATGGCTGAGACCTTAAACAATTATTTTGCTTTGGTCTTCACAGCGGAAGACACAAAAACCATGCCAAAAATTACTGGTCACGGGAATGTGGGAAGGGAGGACCTTGAGACAATCACTATCACTAAGGGGGTAGTGCTGGACAGGCTAATGGGACTCAAGGTAGACAAGTCCCCTGGTCCTGATGAAATGCATCCCAGGGTATTAAAAGAGATGGCGGAAGTTATAGCAGATGCATTCGTTATAATCTACCAAAATTCTCTGGACTCTGGGGAGGTACCAGCGGATTGGAAAGAGCTAATGTAACGCCTCCGTTTAAAAAAAGGGGCAGACAAAAAGCAGGTATCTATAGGCCGGTGGGTTTAACATCTGTAGTGGGGAAAATGTTTGAAGCTATCATTAAGGAAGAAATAGCGAGACATCTAGATAGGAATAGTGCAATCAAGCAGACGCAACATGGATTCATGAAGGGGAAATCATGTTTAACTAATTTACTGGAATTCTTTGAGGATATAACGAGCATGGTGGATAGAGGTGTACCGATGGATGTGGTGTATTTAGATTTCCAAAACGCATTCGATACGGTGCCACACAAAAGGTGACTGCAGAAGATAAAGGTACGCGGAGTCAGAGGAAATGTATTAGCATGGATCGAGAATTGGCTGGCTAACAGATAGCAGAGAGTCGGGATAAATGGGTCCTTTTCGGGTTGGAAATCGGTGGTTAGTGGTGTGCCACAGGGATCGGTGCTGGGACCACAACTGTTTACAATATACATAGATGACCTGGAAGAGGGGACAGAGTGTAGTGTAACAAAATTTGCAGATGACACAAAGATTAGTGGGAAAGCGGGTTGTGTAGAGGACACAGAGAGGTTGCAAAGAGGTTTAGATAGGTTAAGCGAATGGGCTAAGGTTTGGCAGATGGAAGACAATGTCGGAAAATGTGAGGTCATCCACCTTGGAAAAAAAAAACAGTAAAAGGGAATATTATTTGAATGGGGAGAAATTACAACATGCTGCGGTGCAGAGGGACCTGGGGGTCCTTGTGCATGAATCCCAAAAAGTTAGTTTGCAGGTGCAGCAGGTAATCAGGAAGACGAATGGAATGTTGGTCTTCATTGCGAGAGGGATGGAGTACAAAAGCAGGGAGGTCCTGCTGCAACTATACAGGGTATTGGTGAGGCCGCACCTGGGGTACTGCGTGCAGTTTTGGTCACCTTACTTAAGGAAGGATATACTAGCTTTGGAGGGGATACAGAGACGATTCACTAGGCTGATTCCAGAGATGAGGGGGTTACCTTATGATGATAGATTGAGTAGACTGGGTCTTTACTCGTTGGAGTTCAGAAGAATTGTCATGTATTCAACCAACATTGTAACCCATGTATAAACTGACCTAAGTTGTACACTGTGAGAACACTGACCACTAGGTGGGAGACAGTCCTAACCTGGACCTTCAGGTATAAAAGGGGAAGCTCTACCCACCTTCATCACTTGAGTGCTAAGGAATAAAGGACAGGTCACAGACTGACCTTCACTCAAGCATGGGCCTCATGTGCATTTATACTGTGTCGTAAGGACGTATCAATGGCGCCAAGAAACTGGGATTTAAACCACGCGAGCATGGCCACTAGCAGAACAGATGAGAGGTACTGTGTTAAGGAATGGTTGGGAAAAAGATTCAACATTGTTAAAGCAGCACACAGTTCTCCAGGCAGACAAGGGCAGTCAGGCATGCCCCAACATGTAGTCGAACCCAGAGGGGGAGTTCGACAGAGACAATGGCAAGCTGAACAGCGATTCACGCCATTGCAAGGGACAATGCGGCCAGTAATGGGGCCATCAACACCTGTTAATGGTGCACTCAAGGACAATAACAGGGTTAGTCAGGGACGATCGACTGGCAAGGGACCTTTTGTTTCAAACCGCAACTCATGCTGGAGGCGTGGAGGCAGACATTCAGCCGGAGTTTGCAGAGATGAGCAAAATACCTGCAGAAATTGCAGAAATGGACACTGGGGGAAATCGCTGGAAGCTGAAGTTCAGCAAGTTCATGTGGAGCACGTATACAGTTCATGCACCAGGACGCCACCGATAATGATGAAAGTGCTCCTCAATGGCATCCCAGTATCAATGGAGTTAGACACGGGTGCCAGCCAGTCCCTGATGGGTATCAAACAGTTCGAAAAGTTGTGGGCGTCCAAGGCCAGGAGGCCAAAATTATCGCCGATTGACGCACAGCTACGGACTTATACAAAGCAGATCATTCCAGTGCTAGGCAGCGCCACGGTAGTCGTGACCCACAAAGATTCGGAGAACAGGTTGCCACTCTGGATTGTCCCAGGGGACGGTCCCGCACTGCTGGGGAGGAGTTGGCTTGCTGTCATGAACTGGAAATGGGGCGATGTCAATGCAATTTCCTCTGTGGAGCGAGGATCATGCTCACAGGTCCTGGACAAATTTGACTCATTATTTCAACCCGGCATTGGCACTTTCATGGGGGCCAAGGTAGTGATTCACATAAACCCGGACGCCAGACCAGTACACCACAAGGCCAGAGCGGTGCCGTACGTGATGCGGGAAAAGATAGAAGGCGAATTGGACCGCCTGCTGAGGGAAGGCATCATCTCGCCAGTCGAATTCAGTGACTGGGCGAGCCCGATTGTGCCGGTGCTCAAGGCGGATGGGTCGGTCAGGATATGTGGCGATTACAAGGCCACCATCAATCGGGTGTCACTCCAAGACCAGTACCCGCTACCGAGAGCGGAGGACCTCTTTGTGATGCTATCCGGTGGCAAACTTTTTTCAAAATTGGATCTGACCTCAGCTTACATGACCCAGGAGCTGGCGAGTGAATCGAAAAAGCTGACCACCATCACGACACACAAGGGGTTGTTTGAGTACAACAGATGTCCGTTCGGGATTCGCTCGGCCGCCGCGATCTTCCAACGAAATATGGAAAGCCTCCTCAAGTCGATTCCAGGGACGGTGGTTTTTCAGGACGACATCCTCATTACGGGTTACGATACTGAAGAACACGTCCACAACCTGGAGGAGGTGCTACGCAAACTGGACCGGGTAGGTCTGCGACTGAAAAAGGCGAAGTGCGTCTTCCTAGCTCCAGAGGTAGAATTCCTGGGGATGAGGGTAGCAGCAGACGGGATCAGCCCTACTGCATCCAAGACGGAAGCGATCCAGAGAGCACCCAGACCCCGTAACATGAAGGAGCTGCGTTCATTCCTGGGGCTCCTGAACTATTTTGGTAACTTTCTTCCCAAATTGAGCACGCTGCTAGAGCCGCTACACGTGCTCCTACGCAAAGGTCGCAAATGGGTCTGGGGGGACAGCCAGGAAAGGGCTTTTAATAGAGCATGCAATTTGTTATGTTCCAACAATCTGTTAACGCTATATGACCCATGTAAGAAACTTGTGTTAACGTGCGATGCATCGTCCTATGGTGTCGGGTGTGTGTTGCAGCATGTCAATGTCAAGGGTCAGTTACAGCCGGTAGCTTATGCCTCCAGGAGCCTGTCCCAGGCAGAAAGGGGCTACGGGATGGTAGAAAAGGAGGCGCTCGCATGTGTATATGCGGAAAAGAAAATGCACCAGTACCTGTTTGGCAGGAAATTTGAGCTGGAGACAGATCACAAACCCCTAACGTCCCTTTTGGCCGACAACAAGGCCATAAATGCAAACACATCGGCCCGCATACAGAGGTGGGCACTCACGTTAGCTGCCTATGACTACACAATTCGGCACAGACCGGGCACCGAAAACTGCACCGATGCACTCAGCAGGCTCCCACTTGCCACCACTGAGGGGGCTATCGATCATGGTGCTGAGATGGTCATGACTGTTGAAGCTTTCGGAAGCGAAGGCTCACCCGTGACAGCCCGTCAGATTAAAGTCTGGACAAATAGAGACCCGCTATTGTCTCTAGTCAAGAAATGTGTCCTGAATGGGGACTGGGCAGCCATGTACAGGGCATGCCCTGAGAAATTTAAACCATTTCACAGGCGCAAGGATGAACTCTCGATTCAGGCCGATTGCCTACTGTGGGGAAACCGCGTAGTCATGCCCCAGATGGGCAGAGAGGTGTTCATCAGAGAACTCCACAATGGGCACCCGGGCATTGTCACGATGAAGGCAATTGCCAGGTCACACGTTTGGTGGCCAGGGATAGACGCAGATCTGGAACTTTGTGTTCGCAGGTGCAACACGTGTGCCCAGCTGGGCCATGCGCCCAGGGAAGCCCCCCTTAGCCCCTGGCCATGGCCCGCCAAGCCTTGGTCACGCATCCATGTGGACTATGCAGGTCCTTTCATGGGGAAAATGTTTTTGGTTGTAGTAGATGCCTACTCCAAATGGATCGAGTGAGACATTTTAAATTCAAGCACATCCTCTGCCACAGTAGAAAGTCTACGGGCAATGTTCGCCGCCCACGGTCTACCGGACATCTTGGTCAGCGACAATGGCCCGTGCTTCACAAGCACTGAATTCCAGGACTTCATGGCAGGCAATGGAATTAACCATGTTAGAACGGCACCGTTCAAGCCGGCCTCAAACGGCCAGGCAGAACGAGCAGTGCAGATAATCAAACAGGGGATGCTCAGATTCCAAGGGGGTTCCCTACAAACCCGCTTATCACGCCTCCTGTTGGCCTATAGATCCCGACCACACTCGCTCACAGGGGTTCCACCCGCAGAGCTACTAATGAAAAGGACGCTCAAAACCCGATTATCCCTTATACACCCCACCATGAAAGAAATTGTCGAGAGCAGGCGCCAGTCACAATATCACTACCATGACAGGAATGCGAGGGCGCGATGTATTGATGTAAATGATCCTGTTTTTGTCCTCAACTATGCTGCAGGGCCCAAATGGCTCGCAGGCACTGTGGTTGCCAAAGAGGGAAATAGGATTCTGGTAGTTAAACTTACCAATGGACAAATCTGCCGCAAACATGTGGATCAAACAAAAAGGAGGTTCAGCAACCCCATAGAAGAAGCAGAGGAAGAACACGATATAGAATTCACTCCACCACAGATGACCGAACACCAGAACCAAAGGGAGGAGAGCCCGGTCACTGTGGGCAGTCCGGACAGGCCTGAGGCACTGCAAACAGCAGACACTCAGGCCAGCGCCCAACAACCGGAGCCCCAACTCAGGCGCTCTACAAGGGAGCGTAAACCACCAGAGAGACTCAACCTGTGATCCCAATAAGACTTTGGGGGGGAGGTGATGTCATGTATTCAACCAGCATTGTAACCCATGTATAAACTGACCTAAGTTGTACACTGTGAGAACACTGACCACTAGGTGGGAGATACTCCTAACCTGGACCTTCAGGTATAAAAGGGGAAGCTCCACTCACCTTCATCACTTGAGTGCTAAGGAATAAAGGACAGGTCACAGACTGACCTTCTCTCAAGCATGGGCCTCGTGTGCATTTATACTGTGTAGTAAGGATGTATCAAGAATGAGGGGTGATCTCATAGAAACATTTAAAATAATGAAAGGGATAGACAAGATAGAGGCAGAGAGGTTGTTTCCACTGGTCGGGGAGACTAGAACTCGGGGGCACAGCCTCAAAATACGGGAGAGCCAATTTAAAACCAAGTTGAGAAGGAATTTCTTCTCCCAGAGGGTTGTGAATCTGTGGAATTCTCTGCCCAAGGAATCAGTTGAGGCTAGCTCATTGAATGTATTCAAATCACAGATAGATAGATTTTTAACCAATAAGGGAATTAAGGGTTATGGGGAGCGGGCGGGTAAGTGGAGCTGAGTCCACGGCCAGATCAGCCATGATCTTTTTGAATGGCGGAGCAGGCTCGAGGGGCTAGATGGCCTACTCCTGTTCCTAATTCTTATGTTCTTATGTTCTTATGAATGGTGGTGCAGGCTCGAAGGGCCGAATGGCCTACTCCTGCACCTATTTTCTATGTTTCTATATTTCTAAGAGCTCAGTTGATACTAAAATTCCCAGTGTAAATAGTAGAGGAAATATCCCGAAATAAAATTGTTTCGTGTTTAGTTATTTCATCTGCCCAGATATTTCTCTCATGTTCAGTGTCAAAGATGGCTCTGATAAGCAAGCCTTATCTCCCAACAAACTGTAATGAGATTTTATGTACAATATCTAATAATGTAGTATTGCCTACGGGTTGCACAGGCATCCTTGTTAATAGATACTGAATTAATACAAACCCCTTGTGTTCCCAGGACCTATGATAGCATGAAGAATAAACACCATCAAGATCATGCGACTTAGGCTATAAACTACAAGTCAGGTTCAATAATATAAATTAGATAGTAGCAGAAAATTGATACAACAGATGTCACTTGTTTACAGAACATTTCATTTAGAGCTCATTGACTATACAAAAATAACAAAGAATATGGGCTTCTCACTAACTCTGAGTAAACCTAAACCTGGATAACATAAACGAATAGATTAGGTTTAGTCGAACCATCATGGAATCTCCACCTCGATGAATACTGCTGATTTTGGAGTGCACTACTTAGGATATACCTCTCCTACCATTTCAGACAGAAGGAAACAAAGGTTTCCTTCTTAGTTCAACCAAGCTTATCAAATTCAAATGATGATTTCCCGAACTCCTCCCAGATGCGTCACCCCAGCCCACTTTCTTGCATTTCCCAGCATATTGACTGATTTGAGGATAAAATGAGCAGTCTGCATTAGATGATTTTGCAATCAAAATATATTTGCATAGGAATAATGCCTTTGAAATGACATTTTGTATAGCTGACAGTGATGCGTATCCTCTCTGCCATGTAGAAAATGTCAGGAAAGAGAAACAGATTGTTGGGGGATACTCGCTCAGCAGGTAGTAATGAAATTTAAAATGAACATCCACATCTCATAAATAGATAATAAATATATAGAGAGGGACTATTTTATGATTTGAAATGTGACAGAATACCTATTCATCACAGAGATCAGGTAGAATAAAATTTCTGGATATGCACACATATTTGCCAAAAATAACTCTTACAGCAATACTTAGAACTGTTGCCATGGTTACTGTAACTGGATCAGAGCAGATTCATATAGATATATTTAAAGGGAACATTTACTTACTTCTCTTAGGGAGAGAAAACAATCAGACACAATGAGAGAAGGAGAGAGCGTGTGAAAGAAATAATTAGAGAATGGAAAACTAGGAGGGACAATGTTTAAGAACAAGAGATGCAACTTTATTTTAACTTTTGCTCACAAATACCACAGAAGATCAATTCATGTTATACAATAATGTGAGACAGTTACATTTCTTTAATCTCCACTCTGTGCTGAGTTAGCAGATCTCGGGGTTCCATTTTAACTGTTCCCACCAGTGGGAATTAGGCAGCAGTGAGATTATCGCCTGGTTTACACCCCACCCAATTTTCATAGTCTAACTCATTCTGTCCCAGGATTTCAAAACTGTGGGACTCTATATCTTCATCTTTCTTTTCTTCTACAACTTTTAGACTTTTAAAGCTAAGCTTGAAATCACCTAATCAAACACGTCTTTCTAATTTACCTCATTTTCTTTTTACATAGTGTGATGTAACTTCGGGCCCCTCATAGGAACACAGGAACAGGAGTAGGCCATTCAGCCCCTTGAGCCTGTTCTGCCATTCAATGAGATTGTGGCTGATCTGCAACCTAACTCCATATACCGCCTTTGGCCCATATCCCTTAAAACCTTCGCCTTACTTTCTCAATTAAAAAAAAATGATCATATCGCACCAGGACTGGTGTCGTACCCTTTTGTCACAGTTTGGGATTGTTTGTTCATTTTTCCGTGGAAAGGTCCTGGACATTGGCTCTTTTAAAATGTCTTTTGAACAAAATCTTGGCAGTTACATAGGATTGCGAAACCATAGGCAGAGGAGAGTGATTAAAAGGCAAGATTGCTTCTGCTAAAGACCAAACAGTGGTCAATTTGCTAACGTGTCTGGTCATTCAGAAAGACAGCTAGCACCTTGGTGTTGAAGAACGCTTTTGATCTCTGTTGGTCAGGGAGAGAAGCTTTTAAAAATCCAAACACACACACATCAAAAAGGCAGAAAGCTGCGTAGGAGGAAGATCTGTGTTCTCGGCAGCAGGACATGTTCCAGATTGAAATTGCTCTTTTAAGATTGAAGTGGACTAACGCTCACATTTTCTTTATTCTTGTCACGGTGCACATAGGGAAGTTGTACCATTTGTACCACGCGTCTCTTATCAACATCACTGTCATTTGTGCCTTACCTACTGTGGAATTGAGTAGCTTATGTTATGAACCAGAGATTACTACACCTTGTGTGAACTTGGTCTGCCTTTGGAGCGATTTTTAATTTCCAGTTCTCTCCAGCTTGCCTTTATGACATTACACACAATGATGGCGGTATTCATTTTCTACTCTGAATACTGTGAGGGATCACTAAGATCTTTCTGTTTATTATTTATACCTTTCCCTTTCATTCTGGAGCTGGTTTCCTCACCCTTTTCTTTCTTCCTTTTCGCAGCCTGACTGAGATAACTTTTGTATATTATCCAGCCATTTTCAACTCTTTCCAGGATTTTAAAACTTGTTTACAAGTTAATAAACCCTTTTGCTGCCTCTTTGCAAGAATAGGTAGCTGTACTCTTTACCTTTAAGTTTATTCTCTTGCTTTCACCTGTTTCGATCTCTCCAATACAGTACAGCATCCTGAACCAGTTCTGACAGATATTGTTAGACCAGCTATGCATTTCTAGTATTTTCCATTATTAATTATTACTATTCTTGATAGCTTCTCATTATCTATTATCCTTTGAGCACACAAACAGAAGTAAGCCATTCAACCCCTTGAACCTGTTCCACCATTCAATTAAATCATGGCTGATCAGTATCTTAATTCCAGCTACCTGCCTTGTTTCCGTAACCCTTAATACCCTTGCCTAACAAAAATCTATCAATCTCAGTTTTTAATTGTTCAGTTGTCCTAGCCGCAACTGCTTTTTGGGGGAGAGAGAATTCCAGATTTCCACTACCCTTTGTGTGAAGAAGTGCTTCCTGACATCACCCCTGAATGGTCCAGCTCTAACTTTAAGGTTACTCCCCTTGTCCTGGACTCCCCCACCAGAGGAAATAGTTTCTCTCTATCTACCCTGTCAAACCCTTTAATTATCTTAAACACTGCAATTAGATCCCCCTTAATCTTATATATTCAAGGGAATAGTCTAGTCTATCCAATCTGTCCTCATAATTTAACCCTTTAAAACAACCCATGACACTATTTCAAAGAAGAGCAGGGGAGTTATCCCCAGTGTCCTGGCCAATATTTATCCCTCAATCAAGATAACAAAAACAAATTATCTGGCCATTATCACATTGCTGTTTGTGGGAGCTTGCTGTGCGCAAATTGGCTGCCGCGTTTCCTACATTACAACAGTGACTACACTCCAAAAAGTACTTCATTGTCTATAAAGCGCTTTTGGACATCCAGTGGTCATGAAAGGCACTATATAAATGCAAGCCTTTATTTTTCTTTCTTTAAGTCCCGGTATCATTCTGGTGAATCTGCACTGCACCCCTGCCCCCACCCCACCAAAGCCAATATATCCTTCCTGAGGTGCAGTGGCCAGGACTGAATTCAGCTCTCCAGACGGTGTCTAACTATAGCTCTGTACAACTGTAACATAACATCCACCCCTTTGTAATCCAGACCTCTTGAGATAAAAGCCAATATTCCATTAACCTTTTAAATTATTTTTTGTATTTGTCCACTGTCTTTTAGTGATTTCAGTGAATGGACTCCTAAATCTCTCTGCTCCTTCACACAGTTCCTAGCTTCTCACCATTTAGTAAAATACTTTGATCATCTTCCTTAGGTCCAAAATGGATCACCTGACACTTTCCCTCCTTGAACTCCATCTGCCATAGTTTTGCCCGCTCATTTGATCTATCAATGTCCCTTTGCAACTTTCTGAAAGAAAGAAAGACTTGCATTGATATAGCGCCTTTCACTAAGATCAGATGTCTCAAAGCCAAGGAAGTACTTTTGGAGTGTAGTCACTGTTATAATGTAGGAAACGCGGCAGCCAATTTGTGCACAGCAAGCACCCACAAACAGCAATGTGATAATGACCAGATAAACTGTTTTTGTTATGATGATTGAGGGATAGATATTGACTAGGACACCGGGGATAACTCCACTGCTCTTCTTCGAAATAGTGCCATGGGATCTTTTACGTCCACGTGAGAGAGCAGACAGGGCCTCGGTTTATCGTCTCATCCAAAAGACGCACCTCCGATAGTGCAGCACTCCCTCAGTACTGCACTGGAGTGTCAGCTCAGATTTTTGTGCTCAAGTCCCTGAAATGGGACTTGAACCCACAACTTTCTGACTCAGAAGTGAGAATGCTACCCACTGAGCCACAGCAGACACTGCTCCCATTTGCACTATATACTGTGCCACCTAACTTAATGTTGTCAGCAAACTTTGATATTTGACTATCAATACCTTCATCAAAGTCATTTACAATCCACAGCCAATGTAATATGCTTCATTATAAACTGCAAAAATGTAATAGTTTTGAACGATCACTTACATAGGCTCTAGAAGTATCTTTGAAATAAACCTGTTTACTCTAGATTATTGAGCATTAACAATGCTATTTCTTCAAACAGACTTTGCCCAAAAAGGTAATATATTCAATTGGCTAAAGGGCAAACAAGGTGACAGGAATATCCATGCAAATTCTGAAGTTGATTAAAGTGTAAAGAACGTACATTAAAGCGGCTTCATTTGTAGCATTCTAGACAAGCAGGTTCAGTAATATGATCCTACTCTCGCTGTGATGACATGCCCCTGCTAACACTATGGGGTGAATTCAAACACCACTTGCAACACTGGATCAACTTCATGTGCTCAAGATGCATGCAATATGAACAGGGAATAGGAAGGGAATATAATTGAAGAATTAGTTAAGATAATTAAGGCTAACAGCAGCTAACTGGGGACTCATCTGGTTATTTAAAATATAATTTACACTACCTGATGGTACCAAAGACAAAAGAACCTTCTTGTATTAAATAATCAGGCAGAGATATTCGTTCACTGAATATTAGCATAAGCTGAATAGTCTATTATATAGAGCACTCAAATAACGGAGTTCTGAAGAAAAATCCTACCCAATTTATGGCAACTTATCCTTTCCACAGATGCTGACTGACCTGCTGAGTGTTTCCAGCCTTTTCTGGTTTTGTTTTACATTTCCAGTGACTACACTATTTTGACTTTTACAAGGACCAAAGGAGCCCTGACTGATTAGTGCCAGTGATTAAGATAAAGATCTAATTTTTTCATGTCGTCAGTAAACACATGATGCTGAATTTTGGCATAATTTCAGCGGAATCCTACAATAATGTTGGCCAGGGTTTGCCAGAATGACCGCAAACCTAGCTGGGCCTCGGCTTTTCTGGCCTCTTCGGCATGCGTGCCAAAGGCCACTGTCCTCATAATCTCTTCCGCTGTCCCTGTGAACTTTGGTGAGGTCTCCAGAATGTGACTCTTGCACCTCCCCAAACTCCGCCCCTTCCCCCACCCCAACGTGTAAGAGTTACAGTGCTGAAATATGATTAATTGCCTTGTTCAAAGTACCAGATAAATCGCCAACAAAAGAGGCCAATTAGGAACCAAAATGGAGATCTATTAGCGGAGGCAGAAGGAATGGCTGAGGTACTAAGTGAGTACTTTGCATCGGTGTTTGCCAAGGAAAATGACTTTGCCAAAGCTATGGTAACCAAGGAAGTTGTCGGGTTACAGGATAAGATAAAAAATAGATAAAGAGGAGGTATTACAAAGGCTGGGAGTACTTAAGTGGATAAGTCATTCGGTCTGGATGGGATGCATCCTAGGTTGCTGAGGGAAGTAAAAGTAGAAATTGCAGAGGTGCTGGCTACAATCTTCCAACCCTCCTTAGATACAGGGGTGGTGCCAGAGGACTGGAGGATTGCAAATGTTACACCCTTATTCAAAAAAGGAAATTTTTGAAAAACCTGGCAATTACGGGTGAGTCAGTTTAACATTGGTGGTGGGGAAGCTCTTAGAAACCATACTCCAGGAGAAAGTTAACAGCCACATGGACTTGTTAAGGGCAAATCGTGTTTGACTAACTTGATTGAATTTTTGGATGAGGGCAGTGCAGTTGATGTTGTGTATATGGACTTTCAAAAGATGAATATGAAGTACCACAAATCAGGCTTGTTAGCAAAATTGAAGCCCATGAGATAAAAAGGGCAGTAGCAGCATGGATACAAAATTGGCTAAGTTGTGGTGAATGGCTGTTTTTTGGACTGGAGGAAAGTATACAGTGGTGTTCCCCAGGTTTCAGTACAAGGATCATTGCTGTTTTGATATATATTAATGACTTAGACTTGGGGGTATATGGCACAATATTGAAATTTGCAGATGACAAGAAACGTGGAAGAGTAGTAACCTACACTACATCAGTGACTACACTCTAAAAGTACTTAGTTGGCTGGAAAGCACTTTGAGATGTCCAGTGGTCGTGAAAGGCGCTATGTAAATCAAAGTCTTTCTATGTTTCTAAACAGTGAGAAAGAAAGTTGTAAAGTCCTGTCCCTGCAGTACAGATTCACACGAGACACATACTGAAGTCAAGGTCACTCAGGACTTGCACCTTTATTACACAGTTCTCGAATGCCACACTTGCCTGAGACCTATCCTTATATACCTGTGTAGGACAGGTATCCAGTGCCTCCTGCAAGTGCACCCCTGGTGGTAAGGTAAGCTTTTGGTTACAGGTCATCTCTAGTTACAGTCATGTATAACATGGTAAGATACAGTTATGTACAGTAGTGTGAGATACATGACATCACCCTCCCCCAAGGTCTTATTGTCTTTATAGGTTCAGTCTCTCAGGTGATCTACGCTCTCGCGTGAAGCATCTTAGTTGTGGTTCAGTTGTTTACTTTGGTGCCTGTTTTCTTTCGGTGTGATTGCTGGTATCTCACCTGGGCTGTCTGTTTCGTTCAGTATGATTGTTGGTGTCTCGTCTGGGCTTTCTGTTGGGATTGCCCTTTCCTCAGGTTGTTCCCTCTGTCTGTCCACCAGATGTGGTGTGAGTTCCACATTGTTGTCTGCCTTTGGTTCAGCGGTGTTGTTGGTAAATCTACTTTTGACTTGGTCTACATGCCTCCGGCAGGTTTGGCCATTGTCCATTTGTACCACCAGTAGCCTGTTTCCTTCCTTGCCTGTTACTATCCCTGCAAGCCATTTGGGACCCCTGCCATAGTTTAGCACAAACACTTTGTCCCCTATCTCATTCCACCTCCCCCTCGAATTTCGGTCATGGTACTCGGTTAGCTTACGGCACTTTGCCTCAACGATTTCATGCATGTCTGGGAGGATTAATGAGAGCCTTGTCTTTAAGGTCCATTTCATTAATAGTTGCGCGAGGGGAACGCCAGTCAATGAATGCGGACGAGATCTGTATGCCAGCAGCAGTCACGACAGGTGGCCCTGCAGCGTGGGACCTTGGATTTTGAACATGCCTTGTTTAATGATCTGCACTGCTCACTCCACCTGGCCGTTGGAGGCCGGCTTGAACGGTGCCGTCTTAACGTGATTTATGCCGTGGTCGCTTATAAAATCTTGGAATTGTGAAGCACGGACCATTATCACTGACCAATATGTCAGGAATGCCGTGCGTTGCAAACATGGTTCTAAGGCTCTCCACAGTGGTGGAGGTTTTGCTCGAGTTTAAAATGGTGCATTCGATCCACTTAGAAAATGCATCTACAACTACAAGGAACATTTTGCCCATGAATGGGCCTGCATAGTCTACGTGCACCTGCGACCATGGTTTGATGGGCCAGGGCCAGGGGCTCAGGGGGGCCTCCCTGGGGGCATTACTGAGTTGGGCACAAACCGTCGAACGCAGAGCTCCAAGTCCGCGTCAATGCCAGACCACCAGACGTGGGATCTGGCTATGGCCTTCATGAGAACGATCCCCAGGTGCTCGCGGTGGAGCTTCCAGACAAATGCCTCTCTGCCTTGCAGAGGCATAACTACTCGGCTGCCCCACATCAGGCAGTCTGCTTGTAGTGACAGCTCATGCATGCACCTATGGAAAGGTTTGATCTCCTCGGGGCAGGCATCGTGAGCCTCTGCCCAGTCACCAGTTAAGACACATCTTTTTACAAGGGATAACGTGGGGTCGCTGGTTGTCCAGACTCTGATTTGGCGAGCCGTCATGGGCGAACCTGTGGACTCAAAGGCATTGATTGATATGACTCTCTCACAGTCCTGTTCGTCAGACCCTTCCGTGGTCGCCAGGGGTAGCCAGCTAAGCGCGTCGGCACAGTTGTCTGTGCCTGGTCTGTGCCTTATGGTGTAATCGTAGTACGCCAGCATGAGTGCCCAACTTTGAATGCGTGCCGAGGCGTTGGCGTTTATTGCCTTGCTCTCGGATAGTAGGGACGTGAGGGGCTTATGGTCAGTTTCTAACACGAACTTGGCCCCGAAAAGGTATTGGTGCATCTTTTTAACACCATACACGCATGCGAGCGCCTCCTTCTCCACCATTCTGTACCCGCGCTCTGCCCGCGAAAGTGACCTGGAAGCATAAGCTATGGGTTGTAATTTACCCGCACTATTGACATGTTGCAAAACGCACCCTACCCCGTATGCTGACGCATCACATGTAAGAACTAGCTTTTTACCTGGATTAAAAAAAGCCAAAACACTGTTGAAACACAGAAGGTTGCGTGCCTTATTGAAGGCGCGTTCCTGGGCGTCCCCCCAAAACCAATCGCACCCCTTTATGAGTAGCACGTGGAGAGGCTCCAGCAGCGTGCTTAAGTTCTGCATAAAGTTTCCAAAGTAATTGAGTAGCCCGAGAAAGGCACGCAGTTCTGAGACATTGCTTCTGTTTTGGACTCTGTTGGGCAGATTCCATCAGCGGCAATCCTTCTGCCCAAAAATTCAACCTCGGGCGCGAGAAACAGGCACTTGGATTTCTTAACTCTTAGGCCTACCTGATCCAACCGCTTTAGTACTTCCTCCAAATTGAGATGGGAGTCGGTGTCCCTGCCCATGATAAGTATGTCGTCTTGAAATACAACCGTCCCCGGGATGGACTTGAGCAGACTCTCCATGTTGCGCTGAAATATAGCAGCTGCCGACCTGATGCCGAATGGGCATCGATTGTACATGAAAATGCCTCGATGTGTGTTGATGGTGGTGAGTAGCTTGGACAATTCTTGCGTCATATACGCAGATGTGAGATCTAGTTTTGAGAAAAGTTTTCCTCCAGCCAATGTGGCAAATAAGTCCTCCGCTCTGGGCAGCAGGTATTGGTCCTGTAGGGAAACTCTGTTTATGGTAGATTTGTAGTCTCCACATATTTGTACGGATCCATCAGGTTTCATGATGGGGACGATGGGACTTGCCCAGTCGCTAAATCCCACGGGTGTGATAATGCCTTCCCGCAGAAGCCTGTCCAGTACCCATGTTCAATCTTTTCCCTCACCACATAGGGCACAGCTCGAGCCTTGTGATGGACCGGTCTAACATCCTGTGTGATGTAGATTTTGACTTTAGCCCCTTTGAAGGTGCCCACACCTGGCTGAAAGAGATGTTCAAATCGACTTAGAACTGTTGAGCAGGAGGTCCGTTCCTCTGACGACATGGTGTGAACATCATCCCATTTCCAATTTAGTTTTGCCAGCCAGCTTCTCCCCAGCAGTGCTGGGAGATCTCTGGGGACAATCCACAGGGGAAGTCGGTTCACTGTCCCTTTGTGTGTGACTGAGAGCATGGCGCTGCCGAGGACTGGGATGATTTCTTTGGTATAGGTCCTTAGTTTGGTGTCGACCCTTGTGAGTTTTGGTCTGTCTCTTTTGTGCGGCCACAGCTGTTCAAATTGTTGAACATGAGAGATTGACTCGCTCTCGTATCCAGCTCCATGTTGATGGGTATCCCGTTGAGTAGGACTCTCATCATTATTGGAGGCATCTTGTTGTAGGAGCAGTGGCCATTGATCGTATTGATCCGCTGTACATCGGTATCCCGGGTACTGTCCCCACCGTCTTCTGGTCTGCTTTCCGACCCTTCCGATTCGTATACCAGCCGAGCTGCCGTTTTCCTGCACGTGCAGGCCAGATGCCCTGTATAGTCGCAGTTTCTGCAAACAGCATGCTGAAATCGACACCCCCTTGATGAGTGCCTTCCCCCACATCTCCAGCACAGACCGCTTCCATTGTTTCCAAAGAATGAGCTGCGTCTGGCTGATCTCTCTTGAACTTCTCTTAGTTTGTAGTCGATTGCTCGCATTGTGGATTGATGAGTTGTGAACAGCCGTTCCTGTGGCCCTTGATTGCTTCTGGCACCTCTGCCTGCTGTTGCGGGCCTGCTCTCCTGCCTTTGTCTGTGTGTGGGGGTAGGGCTTGTTTCACGCTGTAAACCCCTTGTTCCGATGTTTCGTTAGTTGTCGTACCCGCAGTGTAGATCAACCTCATTTCTTCTTCTCCTGCCAAGAATGTCTGTGCAACCAGTGCTGCTGCCTCTAGGGTCAAGTACTTGGTCTCTATGAGCTTTCAGAATATGCCTGCGTGGCCTATTCCTTCAATAAAAAAGTCTCTCAGTGCTTCTCTCCTTAGTTCATCGGAGAACTCACATAAGCGAGCCAACCTCCGAAGTTCCGCCACGAAGTCGGGTATGCTCTGACCCACACAGCGTCTGTAGTTGTAGAACCTGTGTATGGCCATGTGTAGGCTGCTTCCTGGCTTCAGGTGGTCTTTTACCAGTGTGCTCAACTCTTCAAATGACTTGCTTGCTGGTTTCTCGGGTGCCATCAGGTCCTTCATTAAGGTGTATGTTTTCGAGCCACAGCTGGTCAAGAGATGGGCTCTTCTCTTGTCTGCCTTATCGTCGCCTAACCAGTCTTTGATTACGAAGCTTTGCTGCAGCCTTTCTATAAAGTCCTCCCAATTACCTCAAGCATTGTATTTTTCATCTGAGCCGTTGGTCGCCATTCTGTAGATTCTGTAACCCGTAACTCGTCATCACTGTAAAGTCCTGTCCCTGCAGTACAGATTCACACGAGGCACATACTGAAGTCAAGGTCACTCGGGACTTGCACCTTTATTACACAGCTCTCGAATGCCACACTTGCCTGAGACCTGTCCTTATATACCTGTGTGAGACAGGTATCCAGTGTCGCCTGCAAGTGCACCCCTAGTGGTAAGGTAAGCTTGTGGTTACAGATCATCTCTAGTTACAGTCATGTATAGCATGGTAAGATACAGTTATGTACAGCAGTGTGAGATTCATGACAATAGTAATAGATTTCAAAGGTCACATAACAGATGGAATTCAATGCTGAAAAGTGTGAGGTGATACATTTTGGTGGGAGGAATGAGGGAGGGAGAAAATAAAAGCTAAATATTACACTTAAGAAAGGATGTGAAGGCTTTGGAGAAGTACAGAAGTGATTTACTAGAATGGTTCCAAGGATGAGGGATTACAGTTACATAGATAGACTGGAGAAGCTGAGGTTGTTCTCCTTAGAGCAGAGAAAGCCAAGAAGAGATTTGAAAGAGATGCTTAAATCATGAAGCGTTTAGATAGAATAAATAAGGAGAAACCGTTTCCAATGGCTGAAGGGTCGATAACCAGAGGGCATAGATTTAAGGTGATTGGCAAAAGAACCAGAGGTGACATAAAGAAAAGCGTTTTACGCAATGAGTATTTCGGATTTGGAATGCACTGCCTGATAGGGTGGTGGAAATATAATCAATGATAATCTTCAAAAGGGAATTGGATAAATACTTGAAGGAGAAAAAAGTGAAATATATAGGGAAAGAGCGGGGGATTGGGACTAACTGGATTGCTCTTCAAAAGAGCCGGTGCAGACTCAATGGGCCGAATGGTCTCCTACAGTGCTGTACTATTCTGTGATTCTATGATTCAATGAAAAGGGCCTGTCAGCTACCTTGTCAATGCAAGAGAATAATATAAGGTAAATCAGAAGTTAAAATAGATCCAACAACACTAAAGAAGTTCAACACCATCCAGGATAAAACAACCCGTTTGTTCAGATCCTCATCCATCACCTTAAACATTCACTCTCTCCACCAAGTTGGTTACAGTGTGTACCATCTAAAAAATGCACTGCAGCAACTTGCCAAATGATCTTTGTCTGCTTCTCTTCACTTTCTCCAATGCAACAATGCATTTTTGATGGGATACCTAAAGAAAAGACTTTGCACTTCTATAACACTTATGTTATGTATGAATAAAGAGTCTGACTGGATACTGTGAGCTCAAAGTAAAATGTGATCTTAGTCTTTTATTGCAAGTCTCCAGAGTGCCTCTCCAGTCTGTGAGGCCTCCTTAAGTACAGGTGCTCCCAAAGGATTGTAGGATCCCTTGGAAGTCCAGGGGATGAGCCCTCTGGTGGCTACACAAGGTTTACATATATAACAACACTCTCCCCCAAAAGTCAATACTGTAGCTATTTACAATGTGAGTCGATCTGGGGCCCTTCTTGCGCTGGTTGACCATCTTGGTGTAAATGCTGGTTTTGGTGAATCGTTTGCTGGGCCCTCGCTGGGCTGCTGTGCAGCTTGCCTTGCTCGGCTGCCTGGTGTGGTGAGTCCTGCTGGGCTGCTGCGGATAATGGGTTCTGCTTCGTGGCCAACAGCTGTGTCGGTTGCCACTGGTGTGTATGTTGGGGGATGAAAGAAGGTGGGGTCCAAAGTTGGTTGCTCAGGATAGTCCGTGAATCTGAGTTTGATTAGGTCGAAGTGTTTCCAGTGAATGAGTCCATTTGAAAGTTTGACCTGAAACACCCTGCTCCCCTCTTTGGTCACAATAGTGCCAGGAAGCCACTTGGGACCTTGTCCATAGTTCAACACAAATACAGGATCATTGATTTCAATTCTGCGTGACACATTTGCGCTATCATGATATGTACTTTGTTCAAGCCGCCTGCTCTCTACCTGTTCATGTAGATCAGGGTGGACTAACGAGAGCCTTGTCTTAAGTGCCCTTTTCATGAGCAGTTCAGCGGATGGAATCCCAGTGAGCGAGTGGGGTCTCGTGCGGTAGATAAGCAGGATTCGGGATAGACGAGTCTGCAGTGAGCCATTAGTTACCCTCTTCAAACCTTGCTTGATGGTTTGCACTGCTCTCTCTGTCTGACCATTGGATTCTGGTTTGAACAGGGCGGATGTAACATGTTCGATCCCATTACGGATCATGAACTCTTTGAACTTGGCACTGGTGAAACATGGCCCGTTGTCGCTCACAAGGACATCAGGCAGGCCGTGCGTGGCAAACATGGCCCGCAGGCTTTCAGTAGTGACAGCGGACATGCTTGCCGACATTATCTCACATTCAATCCATTTGGAGTACGCATCTACAACCACAAGGAACATTTTACCCAAAAACGGGCCTGCATAGTCGACACGAACCCTGGACCACGGTTTGGAGGGCCAAAATCATAAACTCAGTGGCGCCTCCCTGGGTGCATTGCTTAACTGCGAGCATCTGTTACATTTGTGCACGCAGGACTCTAAGTCCACATCGATACCGGGCCACCACACGTGGGACCTGGCTATCATTTTCATCATTACAATGCCTGGGTGAGTACTGTGGAGATCACTGATGAAAGTGTCCCTGCCCTTCTTGGGGACCACTACCCGATTACCCCACAGAAGGCAGTCTGCCTGTATAGACATTTCAGCTTTGCGCCGCTGGTACGGCTTTATCTCTTCCTGCACTTCGACTGGGACACTGGACCAGCTCCCGTGAAGCACACAATTTTTTACTGGGGACAGTAAGGGTTCCTGGCTCGACCAGGTTCTAATCTGTTGGGCTGTGACGGGTGATTGCTCACTCTCGAATGCTTCCATTACCATGACTAAATCTGTGGGCTGTGCCATTTCCACCCCCTTGTTGGGCAATGGCAGCCTACTGAGAGCATCGGCACAGTTTTCTGTGCCAGGCCTGTGGCGGATGGCGTAATTGTATGCGGATAACGTGAGCGCCCATCTCTGGATGCGGGTCGATGCATTTGTATTTATCCCCTTACTTTCGGAAAAAAGGGATATCAGTGGCTTATGGTCAGTTTCCAATTCAAATTTGAGCCTGAACAGATATTGATGCATTTTCTTTACCCCATAAACACACGCGAACGCTTCTTTTTCAATCATGCTGTAGGCTCTCTCAGCCTTAGACAGACTTCTGGATACATAAGCAATCGGTTGCAATTTCCTAGATTCATTTGCTTGTTGCAATACACACTCGACCCCGTACGACGACGCTCGTACCAAACGCTTACATGGATTATACAACACAAGCAATTTGTTTGAGCATAACAATTTTCTAGCTTTTACAAAGGCATTTTCTTGGCTTTTGTCGTATACCCGTTCGTCTCCTTTACGCAGTAAGGCGTGCAGTGGTTCTAACAGTGTGCTGAGACCTGGTAAGAAGTTACTAAAGTAGTTCAGTTAGTTCTAGAAATGATCGTAGCTCCATCATGCTCTGTGGCCTCGGTGCGTTCTTGATTACCTCCGTCTTCAAATCGGTGGGCCTGATGCCATCCGCCATGATTCTTCTCCCCAGGAACTCCACTTCAGGCGCCAGGAAAACGCACTTCGAGCAGTTTAACCTGAGCCCCATGCGGTTGAGTCGACTAAGAACCTCCTCCAGGTTCTGCAGATGCTCGACTGTGCCCCGACCTGTAAACAAGATGTCGTCCTGGAAGACCACCGTGCGCGGGACCGACTTCAGTAAGCTTTCCATGTTTCTTTGGAATATCGCTGTGGCTGATCGAATCCCTAATGGGCATCTTTTGTAAATGAAGCGAACTTTCTGCATGTTGATGCAGGTGAGGCCCTTCGATGATTCCTCCAGCTCCTGCGTCATGTAGGCCGAGGTCAAGTCTAGCTTCGTGAACGTCTTTCCTCCAGCCAGCATCGCAAAAAGGTCGTCTGCCTTTGGTAGTGGGTATTGATCCTGCAGGGAGAAACGATTGATAGTCACTTTGTAATCACCACAGATTCTGACGGTGCCGTCTCCCTTGAGGACTGGAACAATTGGACTGGCCAACTCGTTGAATTCGATCCCTGAAATGATGCCCTCTCATTGCAGCCGGTCTAGCTAGATCTCCACCCTCTCTCTCATTATGTACGGTACTGCTCTCGCCTTGTGATGTATGGGTCGCGCCCCTGGAATTAGGTGGATCTGCACTTTTGCTCCTTGGAACTTCCCAATGCCTGGTTCGAACAGCGAGGGGAATTTGTTTAAGACCTGGGCACACGAAGTGTCGTCAGCGAACGAGAGCACTCGGACGTCATTCCAGTTCCAGCGTATCTTTCCCAGCCAGCTCCTGCCGAGCAGCGTGGGACCATCGCCCGGTACCACCCAGAGTGGTAGCTTGTGCACCGCTCCATCGTAGGAGACCTTTACAGTAGCACTGCCAATTATGGGGATCAGTTCTTTGGTGTAAGTTCTCAGTTTCATGCGAATGGGAGTCAGAACTGGCCTTGAGGCCTTGCTGCACTACAATTTATCGAAAGTCTTTTTGCTCATAATGGACTGGCTCGTGCCCGTGTCCAGCTCCATTGACACCGGGAGTCCATTTAATTCAACCTTCAGCATTATCGGGGGACACTTTGTGGTAAATGTGTGCACTTCATATACTTCTGTCTCTTCGGTCTGAGGCTCTGGTTTGTTGTGATCTGCCATGGATCTGTCCTCCTCTGCAACATGGTGGTTTGCAGGATTAGCAGGGTTTGCAGCTCGCCTGCACATACATTGGAGGTGCCCCATAGTTCCACAGCCCTTGCAAATGTACCCTTTGAAGCGGCATGAATGGAAATGATAATCACCCCCGCAGTGCCAACAAGTTGTTAATGGCCTTGCATTCATCACCCTTGATGGTGGACTCTGAGACATCTGCAGACGTGCAGCTGCAGGCATGTGGGGCCTGCCCTGTACGTTGCGATTTGAAAACAACATCACTTTGTTCGCAATACTTGTAGCAGCACTCATGTGGATTTGTGAAAGGAAAATCATGCTTGACAAATCTTCTGGAATTTTTTGAGGATGTTTCCAGTAGAGTGGACAAGGGGGAACCAGTTGATGTGGTGTATTTGGACTTTCAGAAGGCTTTCGACAAGGTCCCACACAAGAGATTAATGTGCAAAGTTAAAGCACATGGGATTGGGGGTAGTGTGCTGACGTGGATTGAGAACTGGTTGGCAGACAGGAAGCAAAGAGTAGGAGTAAATGGGTACTTTTCAGAATGGCAGGCAGTGACTAGTGGGGAACCGCAAGGTTCTGTGCTGGGGCCCCAGCTGTTTACATTGTACATTAATGATTTAGACGAGGGGATTAAATGTGGTATCTCCAAATTTGCGGATGACACTAAGTTGGGTGGCAGTGTGTGAGCTGCGAGGAGGATGCTATGAGGCTGCAGAGTGACTTGGATAGGTTAGGTGAGTGGGCAAATGCATGGCAGATGAAGTATAATGTGGATAAATGTGAGGTTATCCACTTTGGTGGTAAAAACAGAGAGACAGCCTATTATCTGAATGGTGATAGATTAGGAAAAGGGGAGGTGCAACGAGACCTGGGTGTCATGGTACATCAGTCATTGAAGGTTGGCATGCAGGTACAGCAGGCGGTTAAGAAAGAAAATAGCATGTTGGCCTTCATAGCAAGCGGATTTGAGTACAGGGGCAGGGAGGTGTTACTACAGTTGTACAGGGCATTGGTGAGGCCACACCTGGAGTATTGTGTACAGTTTTGGTCTCCTAACTTGAGGAAGGACATTCTTGCTATTGAGGGAGTGCAGCGAAGGTTCACCAGACTGATTCCCGGGATGGCGAGACTGACATATCAAGAAAGACTGGATCAACTGGGCTTGTATTCACTGGAGTTCAGAAGAATGAGAGGGGATCTCATAGAAACGTTTAAAATTCTGATGGGTTTAGACAGATTAGATGCAGGAAGAATGTTCCCAATGTTGGAGAAGTCCAGAACCAGAGGTCACAGTCTAAGGATAAGGGGTAAGCCATTTAGGACCGAGATGAGGAGAAACTTCTTCACCCAGAGAGTGGTGAACCTGTGGAATTCTCTACCACAGAAAGTTGTTGAGGCCAATTCACTAAATATATTCAAAAAGGAGTTAGATGTAGTCCTTACTACTAGGGGGATCAAGGGGTATGGCAAGAAAGCAGGAATTGGGTACTGAAGTTGCATGTTGAGCCATGAACTCATTGAATGGCGGTGCAGGCTCGAAGGGCCGAATGGCCTACTCCTGCACCTATTTTCTATGTCTATGTTTCTATGAGTGATTTGCTTAGTATTATCACTGGTGGCAATGAATGCCTGGGCTATCGCTATGGCTTCACTCAAGGTTGGGGTATCTACAGTCAAACGTTTGCGAAGTGTCACTTCTTGGCCAATGCCAAGTACAAAGAAGTCTCTGAGCATGTGCTCCAAATGACCTTCAAATTCGCAATGTCCTGCAAGGCCTGTCAGCTCAGCGACATAGCTCGCCACTTCCTGGCCTTCAGACCTTTTGTAGGTGTAGAACCGGTACTTCGCCATCAGAACGCGTTCCTTCGGGTTCAGATGTTCCCGGACCAGTGTGCACAAATCATTGTACGATTTCTCTGTGGGTTTCGCTGGAGCGGACAGATTTTTCATTGATGCCATACGTTGGTGCCCCGTAGACGGTGAGGAGAATCACCCTTTGTTTGGCAGCGTTCGCTTCTCCTTCCAGCTCGCTGGCCATGAATTATTGGTCGAGTCGCTCCACGAAGGTTTCCCAATCATCTCCCTCTGAAAATTTCTCCAGGGTGCCCCCTGTTCTCTGCATCGTTGAGTTCATCATCTGTATCTCATCGCCAGTTGTTATGTATGAATAAAGAGTCTGACTGGATACTGTGAGCTCAAAGTAAAGTGTGACCTTAGTCTTTTATTGCAGGTCTCCAGAGTGCCTCTCCAGCCTGTGAGGCCTCCTTAAGTACAGGTGCTCCCAAGGGATTGTGGGATCCCTTGGGACTCCAGGGGATGAGTCCTCTGGTGGCTACACAAGCTATATACAGGTTTACATATATCACAATTTGATCATGTATTTCAGAGACATCTCAAAGCAAAAAAAAAGACTAACTTGCCGTTCAGCTCATTGCTGTTTGAAGGACCTTACTATGCACAAATTGCTGCTCCATTTGTCTACATAGAAACAGTCGCTACGCTTCAAATCAAAGCTGATAATATGCTGCTGTACAGTCATTTTAGTGACGCTGTCTCCCAACACAAAGTCCAGCTACTCCTAAGAAAACCTGCCAGATTTGATAAGGCTGGCCAGTGTAAAAAAAGAAAGAGCCTTCCTTAACCAGTGGTCATGGCAGATCCAGCAAGTTTAATTTGGGGCTGCAGCTGACTGTGCTCGAACCTGCACTGAAGCAGTGGCCCTGTCACTGCAGTCCAGCACTACCAGAGCAGCTTAATTCATTTCTCATAAAGTACTTTCTGAGAAGTGTGATAAGGCTTTCTAGCCAGCAAAGAGTGAACCTTTATCCCATCAGTCTGGACTGGTTTCAAATACAGGTCCCAGGAGGGAAAGTATGCTGTGCGAGATACCCTACCAGGTTCATTGATGCCCTACCTCATTCTCAATGGGAGTGCTTCTGACATAAGAGTGGGTCTGCTGCCATATGTTAGTGACAGTACTTCTTACTCTATGCATGGTCCAGTCTATCTGATGAAGTTGGTAGTCCAGGAAAATGAGAACTACTTGTTGCACCATTTATCTTGCCTAAGGGTATGTTAGTCCATCGTTGAAGTGCTGCCACTTGCCCATCATGGGAGCATACACCATCAGCTGTGATCACTGATACATCTATGTCAGATTAGAGAGCAACAATAGGCTTATACAGCAATGTATCTTCACATTTATCAAGCCAACAGTGATAAACAAAATACCTATGTAGACACAAGGTGTGGTTATGATGCATCTGTGCTGGAGGTTGCTCTACTAGTTTCAAGACACATTACCAGAAGGTCCCCACTTTTGAATAGCTCTTTGACTTGAGAATAAGCATAGGTTTGGGTCTTTTGCCACACAAAGAACTTCCTTGTATTAACTTGGTGGCAGCAGAATTGGCAGCGCATGGAGCACCACGGGAGAGACCTGAGGAGATTGGCGATGGGACAGAAAGCAGAAAGTAGTGGTGAATGGTTTCAGACTGAAGGGAAGTATACAGTGGTGTTCCTCAGAGGTCAGTATTAGGACCACTGCACTGTTTGATTAGTGACCTGGACTTGGGTATACATGGCATCATCTCAAAGTTTGCAATGACATGAAATGTAGTAAACAATGAGGAGGTTAGTAACAGACTTCAGGAAGACATAAAATCATAAAATGCTGGAAATGCTCAGCAGGTCAGGCAGAATGGAGAGAGAAACAGTGTTAACGTTGCAGGTCAAGGACATAGACAGACTGGTAAAATGGGCGGACACATGACAGATGAAATTTAACACAAAAAAATGTGAAGTAATGCATTTTGGTGGGAAGAATGAGGAGAGGCAATATGAACTAAATAGTACAATTTTAAAGGGGTCTAGAAACAGAGACCTGAGGGTGTATATATACACATCTTTGAAAGAGGCAGAATGAGTTGAGATGGCTGTTCAAAAAGGGATCCTTGGCTTTATTAATAGCAAAGGAGTGTAAAAAGCAAGAAATTATGCTAAGCCCTTATAAAACACTGGTTCGGCCTCAGCTAGAGTATTGTGTTCAATTCTGGGCACCAAAGTTTAGAAAGGATGTCAAGGCCTTAGAGATGGTGCAGAAGAGATTTACTCAAATGGAACTAGGGATGAGGAACTTCAGTTATATGGAGAGACTAGAGAAGCTGGATTGTTCTCCTTAGAGCAGAGAAGGTTAAGAGGAGTTTTGATAGAGGTGTTCAACATCATGAATGGTTTTGATAGCGTAAATAAGGAGAAACGGTTTCCAGTGGCAGAAGAGTCAGTAACCAGAAGGCATAGATTTAAGGTGATTGGCAAAAGAACCACAGACGGCATGAGGACAGTTTTTTACACAACAAGTTGTTGTGATCTGGAATGCACTGCCTGAAAGATGGTGGAAGCAAATTTAATAATACATTTTAAAAGGGACTTGGATGACTACCTGAAGGGGAAAGATTGACAGGGCTATGGGAAAGATCAGGAAAGTGGGACTAATTGGACAGCTCTTTCAAAGAGCTGGTACAGGCACGATGGGACAAATAGCCTCCTCTGCTGTTTCATTCTATGTTTCTACAAAAGAGCTCTTAAGGGGAAAATAGCATTTCATTCTTTTATCCATATGACCTCATCTTTCTCTCATTCACAGTAAAGAAATTGGAACAACTTGTATTGAAAAAGGATGAACTACTTCAGCAAAAAAGCAAAATGTATAGCTCCTCTGTGAAAAAATATTAAATAAACATTCATTTGATAACCAGAAGTACAGGATATTGTGCCTGTGGTATTGGAACAATACCAACAAATGGTAATGTACCGTATCAGAAAGAGGATAGGTTAATGTTTTGCAATGTTGTGCTAGGTTTATTTTGCAAGTGAGCAGACATACAATGCACAGTGCTGTGGGCACTTTCTCAGAACTGAAATATACCTATAATACACAGCTTCTGATGCAATATTATGTAAACTCCCTTGTAATTCTGTTTTAGAACAGTAAAAAATAAATGTCACCATTGTCCCTTCTTGAGAATCATTTGTAGACGCATTTTGCTGGGATGACATTACAATGATCTCTTGCAGTTTTCAATGTCTTTTAAGCTCTACTTTTAACTGTCAAAACCATTGCTTTCATGTTGCAAAGAGAGTATAGAATGACTATAATGCTGTAACTTAATCCCTAAATTTTTATGCAACCTATACCGCATTTGGCTTTTGTCTGTGACTGTTGTTATTTGAACCCCTCAAACAATATACAATTTGATTCATTTTATATTATTCACAATTATATATATTATTCATCTTTTTGTACTAGGTGCAAAATGATCAGAACAAATGCACCCAATTTAAATGGACACTCAACAAATTCAATGTAATCCCAGTAAAAGCCTGGGCAATGGCGCCAACAGACATTTTATATGCATGTCTGCATAAACTCAGAAAATCTAATGAGGCTACAGCATAAAACAGTGTATAGAACTTGGCGAATGAAATGGGGCCAGTGCAGAAAATACCACTTACTGTGCATCTCCAGACCTGACATTTGCTCTCCTGGCTGGCCGTCCATCCTTCACCTTCCGTAAAATTCAGATGATCCAAAACTCTGCTGCACTTGTTATGCTCACCCATCACGGCTGTCCTCATAAAGCATATTGGCCCCAAGGCCCCAAGGCCCCAATACCTCAAATTTAAAATTGTCATTCTCATGTATAAATCCCTTCATGGCCTCACCCTCCCAACTCTGTATTCTCCCCAAGCTCAACAAATCCCTCCACCTCAAATTTTCTCCACTTCTGGCCTCTTGTGAACTTCTGCCCTGTCTTTGTCCTACCATTGGTGGTCGTGCCTTCAACCACCTAGATCCTATTCTCTGAAATTCCGTCCCTAAACCTCTCTCACCTCTTTTAAGACCCTCCTTAAACACCATCTTTTTGACCAAGCTTTGGGTCACCTCTCCTAAAATCGTTCTCTGGCTTGGAATCCATTTTCTTATTATATCTCTGTGCTGCATATTGGGATATTTCTCTACATTAAAGGCACGATATAAATGCAAGCTATTGTTGTTTTCTATGTTACTTTAGATTATCATTTTTTCTTGCATGCATGTGAATGAGTGAGAATATTTCCAGAAAAATGAGGCAATGCTTATTTTTGGAGTGTTTTCAATGTGCATACAGTAAATTCAGCAAGAAGAGAGCAAAAATGATCCAGAGTCGAGAGCTTTTGGAGGCAGGAATCTGGTGGTTCATTCATACTGCAGGTTTAGCATGGGTGCAAACCAGTTTCAGCTTCTACCAACAACAAACTTGTGAACTGTAAATTGGTTGTCAAGGCCCGAACTAACTAAAAAGTGAAATGCAGTGAAACTGTCTCCTCCAGGGAGTCTCACTCTGTTTCATCAAAGTGTTAGGCTGGGCCCTGACTCAGGAGTCAGTGCGCATTTACAGTATAACTGCAGCATCGGTGTGAAAGCAAAACCATTTTGCATATACTTTACAATTGTAGTGTGAATGTACCCCAGAGCTTCTGTTCCTTTCACTATTAGTCAGTTCTCAGTCAGTTACATTTACTTTTACTCTTGACTTCCATTGTGACCTTATTTTGTTAGAAGTTTTGGAATTGAATTCAATACTGAAATTTGGCTCTAGCATTGGAGACTATTATTGCTGATAGAAAGTAGACATTCGCACATTAGTGTTTGGTTTGGCTGGAATATTTCAGATTCACTGGCAGTTGAAACTATGCAGGGAAACCTGGCTGAGGTGAGTTACTTCCCGGCATTGGGAAACTGAAAACAAAAGCAATTTCACAGCTTTGACAGCATCTCTAACACTGCCATCTGGCAACAAGTGAAAACTGAATCGGGTAAAGGAAATGTCTTGGAACAGAATCCAGGGAGGAATTTAAAATGCCAAATCTTGGATCAATGATGGCAAGTTTAAGTTTCAGAGGAGGCTTATCGTAGCCAAAAAGTAATCAATGGGAGCGGCTGAGAATAAATGGGTAAAGTAAATGAAATTGGGATGATGCTCCCTATACTATAAATAGCAGCACTAGACATAGCTTTGAGACAAATAAAAAAATGCTTAGAATTCTATCACCATATTGGACAGGAATTCCGATGGTTACACTCCACTGGTGGGCAGAGTGGGGTCCACGTCTGCCAACTATGAGGGCCACCTGCCCTATCCCAAATTGGGACAGGGTCATTAGCGGACGCAGCAGCGGAACCTGCCTGCTGGAGATTTCAATACAGCAGAGGAAGCCCGGGAAGGGCATAATAGAAAGAGTTGCACAAATCTTCAGCTCCCAAAGGAGCTACGAGACTATCACAGCAAAGTAATCAGTGCTCTCTGAGATGAACTGTGTTTTTGTCTCAGGTAATTTGGGGCCTTTTAAATGACCACAACAGAACCTACGTATGCTTTCAGCAGACCTTGGTTCCATTGGTGGTGTACCAGACAGAATGTCTCAGAGAAGCCTGGAATTCCCTCAGACATGCTCACTTGATGTGTGGGTGGATGGTTGGAAGATCTACCCTGTTCCCCACAGTGGAATTTTCTAGGTTGTCTCCATTGAGGAATATATATTATATATATGTATTGATTTGCAGTAGATATATACTAACTAGCTCCTTGCAGCAAAATCTGAACACTCAGCTATTATTTTCCAATTAACCTTTATATATTCAAGATTTTTTCTCCCTAGTCTTACCAACTGTGGGAACTCTTAGCGTCCACTGATTCAACTGAGCTGAACTCAATATGAACAAAAAGCAAATAACTGCAGATGCTGAAAATCTGTAACAAAAGATTCACAGCCGAAACATTAATTCCCTTCTTCTCTCCACAGACACTGGCTGAGTTACTGAACAATGGCAGCATTTTCTTTGTTTTTGTTTCAACTCAACTCTGCTTGTTGAGCACCTTGGGGCCAATTTTCCTCCAGCGCTGCAAGTTATGATTAAAAGGTTAAGAACTGGTGTTAATTCTACTAGAATGGTATTGTGCGTAATAACTCTCAAATTTCCTGGGTCGGATCATTTGCATCATTATTCACAGATCCAGGCATTCGGAATAAGGTGGATGAATTGACTGCGCAGGTAGCTGTTAACGGATATGATGTAATTGGGATTACGGAGACATGGCTCCAAGGTAACCAAGGCTGGGAACTCAACATCTAGGTGTATTCAACATTCAGGAAGGATAGACAGAAAGGAAAAGGAGGTGGGGTGGGGTTGCTGGTTAAAGAGGAAATTAACGCAATAGTAAGGAAGGACATTAGCTTGGATGATGTGGAATCAGTATGGGTGGGAGCTACGGAATATCAAAGGGCAGAAAACGCTAGTGGGAATTGTGTACAGACCACCAAACAGCAGTAGTGAGATAGGGGACAGCATCAAACAAGAAATTAGGGATGCGTGCAATAAAGGTACAGCAGTTATCATGGGCGACTTTAATCTACATATTGATTGGGCTAACCAAATTGGTAGCAATGCAATGGAGGAGGATTTCCTGGAGTGTATAAGGGATGATTTTCTAGACCAATATGTCGAGGAACCAACGAGAGCAGGCCATCCTAGACTGAGTCTTGTGTAATGAGAGAGGACTAATTAGCAATCTGGTCGTGCGGGGCCCCTTGGGGAAGAGTGACCATAATATGGTAGAATTCTTCATTATGATGGAGAGTGACACAGTTAATTCAGAGACTATGGTCCTGAACTTAAAAAAAGGAAACTTTGACGGTATGAGATGTGAATTGTCTAGGATAGACTTGAGAATGATACTTAAAGGGTTGACAGTGGATAAGCAATGGCAGACATTTAAATATCACATGGATGAACTTCAACACTTGTACATCCCTGTGTGGCATAAGAAAAAAAAGGGAAGGTGGCTCAACCGTGGCTAACAATGGAAATCAGGGAAAGTGTTAAATCCAAGGCAGAGGCATATAAATTGGCCAGAAAAAGCAGCAAACCTGAGGACTGGGAGAAATTTAAAATTCAGCAGAGGAGAACTATGGGTTTAATTTGGAGGGGGAAAATAGAGTATGAAAGTAAGCTTGCAGGGAACATAAAAACTGACTGCAAAAGCTTCTATAGATATGTGAAGAGAAAAAGATTAGCGAAGACCTATGTAGGTTCCTTGCAGTCAGAATCAGGTGAATTCATAATGGGAACAAGAAAATGGCAGACCAATTGAACAAATACTTTGGTTCTGTCTTCACTAAGGAAGACACAAATAAGCTCCCGAAAATACTAGGGGTCCGAGGGTCTAGCGAGAAAGGGGACCTGAGGAAAATCCTTATTAGTCAAGAAATGGTGTTAGGGAAATTGAAGGGATTGAAGGCTGATAAATCCTCAGGGCCTGATAGTCTACATCCCAGAGTATTTAAGGAAGTGGCCCTAGAAATAGTAGATGCATTGATAGTCATTTTGCAACATTCCATGGACTCTGGTTCAGTTCGTATGGATTGGAGGGTAGCTAATGTAACCCTACTTTTTAAAAAAGGAGGGAGAGAGTAAACAGGGAATTCTAGACTTATTAGCCTGACATCGGTGGTGGGGAAAATGTTGGAATCAATTATTAAGGATGTAATAGCAGCGCATTTGGAAAGCAGTGACAGGATCGGCCCAAGTCAGCATGGATTTATGAAAGGGAAATCATGCTTGACAAATCTTCTAGAGTTTTTTGAGTATGTAACTAGTTGAGTGGATAACGGAGAACCAGTGGATGTGGTATATTTGGACTTTCAAAAGGCTTTTGACAAGGTCCCACACAAGAGATTAGTGTGCAAAATTAAGGCACATGGTATTGGGGCTAATTTATTGATGTGGATAGAGAACTGGTTGGCAGACAGGAAGCAAAGAGTGGGAATAAATGGGTTCTTTTCAGAATGGCAGGCAGTGACTAATGGGGTGCCGCAGGGTTCGGTGCTGGGACCCCAGCTATTTATAATATACATTAATGAATTAGACGTTGGAATTGAAGGTAATATCTCCAAGTTTGCAGATGACACTAAGCTGGATGGCAGTGTGAGCTGCGAGGAGGATGCTAGGAGGTTACAGGGGGACTTGAACAGGTTAGGTGAGTGGGCAAATGCATGACAGATTAAGTATAATGTGGATAAATGTGAGGTTATCCACTATGGTGGTAAAAACAGAGAGACAGACTATTATCTGAATGGTGACAGATTAGGAAAAGGGGAGGTGCAACGAGACCTGGTTGTCATGGTACATCAGTCATTGAAGGTAGGCATGCAGGTACAGCAGACAGTAAAGAAAGAAAATGGCATGCTGGCCTTCATAGTGAGGGGATTTGAGTATAGATGCTGGGAGGTCTTACTGCAGTTGTACAGAGCCTTGCTGAGACCACACCTTGAGTATTGTGTGCAGTTTTGGTCTCCTAATCTGAGGAAGGACATTCTTGCTATTGAGGGAATGCAGCGAAGGTTCACCAGACTGATTCCCGGAATGGCAGGACTGACATATGAAGCAAAACTGCATTGACTAGGCTTATATTCACTGGAATTTAGAAGAATGAGAGGGTATCTCATAGAAACATATAAAATTCCGAGGGGTTGGACAGGTTAGATGCAGAACGGATGTTCCCGATATTGGGGAAGTCCAGAACCAGGGGTCACAGTCTAAGGATAAGGGGTAAGCCATTTAGGACTGAGATGAGGAGAAACTTCTTCACTCAGAGAATTGTGAACCTGTGGAATTCTCTACCACAGAAAGTTGTTGAGGCCAGTTCGTTAGGTATATTCAAAAGGGAGTTGGATGTGGCCCTTATGGCTAAAGGGATCAAGTGGTATGGCAAGAAAGCAGGAATGGGGTACTGAGTTGCATGATCAATCATGATCATATTGAATGGTGGTGCAGGCTCGAAGGGCCAAATGGCCTACTCCTGCACCTATTTTCTATATATCTATGTTTTTATGTAAGAAACATATTTAGTGTTGTGAGAGGAATATTGTGTCAAAGTGAAATATATTGAACAAGGGACAACATTCTGAAAGCCTTCAGAGTCTCAAAAGGCATCTGAACTCATTAAGCAGTTTTTGCTAGGATTGAAAAGTTAGAGGATTAAGAAGTGACTAACAAAATTGAAGGAACAGAAATCCAATCTGTAGGCTTGAAGATGTTGCTGACTACTCTGTCTCTGGCTGTGACAATCCTATGTTAGCAGCAGATATCCTTACAGCTTAGCCAGGCTACTGTAAATTATGTTTTTCCATATTAAAGGCTTTATATAACTGCAAATTGTTACTGATTCAGTACTCCTCCCTGTTGATCATCTCTTGGAGGAAGCACACAGGGAAGCAAGGGCACAAAATCTACTCTGGATGGTAGAACTTCAAAGTCCACCACCAAGGTGGCTCGGTAGTATCACCACTGAGCTGGCATAGCCCTGAAGGATGTAGCTTGTGAGACTGGGTGGTAAAAAAAGCATCACGTTGGAGTAAGTTACTTGACCTTGTCCTCACCAACCTACCTGTTGTAGATATAACTGTCAATGATAGCATTGGTAGGAGTGGATTTGTGCAATCAAAAACTCACCTATACAGTGATGACATTTTACATTGTATAATTTGTACTACCACCAATTAAGTGGGGTAGACTATGTACTGATCTAACAGCCCAAATTTGGGCATTATGAGGTGCTGCAAACCATCATCAGTAGCAGAAGAGTTGTATAGCACCACAATCTGTAACCTCATGCCCCGACACATCCCTTACTCTTCTATCACTGACAAGCTGGAAGACCAACCATGGTTCAATGGGAATGTGAAAAGGTGTGCCGGGAACAGCTAACCCATCATAAAAATCAATTGATAAGAGGAAAACTCTCTAGCTCTGCCACACTCAGTTGAAAATAGTAGTGGATAATCAAGGAACAAATGGGAGGAGGAGGCTTCTTTAACATGGTGAAGTCCAGCACATGATTACAACAGATGAAGCATTTGAAAGTGTCTTCAGCCAAAAGTGCCACATGGATGGTCCTTCTTCTGAGATTCTTACCATTGAGATATCAGTGTCCAGCCACTTCGGTTCACTCCACATAACATTAAGAAGTGGTCGAGTGCATGTGACAGTGAAGACTATGAATCTTGACAACATCCGGGATGAAATCCTGAAGACCTGTATGGCAGAGCTAGTCATCTCCTCAGGCAAGTTGCTCCAGGACAATTACTACACTGGCATCTACTCAACAATGTAGAATATTACTCAGCCACATCTTATTTACACAACACAGAATAAATCCAACCTGGCCAATTACCACCCTACTACCCTCCTCCCATTCATCAGTAAAGTGATGGAAGAAGTCATCAATAATACCATTGAGCAATACAATATTTTGGGCTCAATTTTCCCCAATGCCGTTTTTTGGCATATTGCAAGAGTTACATCTGCTTTTTTTGGCCCCGACTAGTCCAAAAAAAAACTTGCAAGTTTCCCCATTCTAATTTTTGAAATTGGCGCCGTGCAGCCTGTCCTTTAGCTTCAGGGGGGGGAGCGGGGGGGTGGGGTGGTGCAACCTAATTTCTGCGCCAAAAAAAACCGATGCCGCCCCTTCTGTGCATGCGTGGGAAAAAAAAGGTTGTGGGCACGCATGGCCACTACAGCTCCATTTTTAAAGAGCCAGTTCTGTGTGAGAACTTTAATTATCAGTGGAAAAATCAGAACTGTAATACAATATGCAACGCAGCTCAAGGACCAATAATTTCTCACGGGATGATGTGGAGGCACTAGTTACTGTAATTGAGGCCAGATGGACACCAGCAGAGGTCACATAAAAGTTTCACCAAAAGAAATGAAGAAACGCTGGAACCAACTTGCAGAAGATTACTGTGCAATGATGAGCACCCTGAGGTCTGGAGGTCAGTGCAAAAAGAACTGGCAGGACCTTGGTCAAGTAGTTAGTGCATGTAATATTTTCATTTATTCACTGGAATTGCAATTGTAAATGTGTATATGTCCCATCCAGCAGAAAGACACCCTCTCTAAAAAGTTATATTTTCATTTTTGCAGAGGAAGGAGGCACACAACAAAAGGGAAAGAACTCGAACAGGAGGAGGCCCAGCAAATCTGCAGCCACTGACACCCTTGGAAGAGAGCGTTGCTGCTTTGATGGGTCCTGCCTGGAGAAAAGCAACCACCACTGCACAAGCTGGGTCCATACTCGAGGGAGAGGGTAAGTCATGCAAATTCCACCGTTTGGCTTTGCTAAATATTAACCACGCTTCGATTCATGGGGCTGTCTCCGTCAGCTACGCTTCGGTTGATGCAATGTGTTATCATCCATCGTAGTTCTTAAAATGAGCCTGCTGCCTGTGCTGTGTGTGCCTACTCATGCCACCCACCCTGCCCCCTCCTCTGCTGCTAATTATTTGTCTGTTCTGTTATATTTTGCAGGACTTGAGGCCAACCCTGATGAGGCTGAAGCTGATGCAGAAGAAGATTCAGACCAGACGAGCCTGAAGAGGAGAACATCTTTCAATCCCACCTTCCAGACCAAGAGCATGGGGGTGAGGGGGAGGGGAAGGGGATGGATGAAGCTCCCACTCTTGTACACACTCTGGAGGAGGTGCAGGTGCCGGCCATTGAGGTGCCAGACCTTTTCCCGAGTGGTACGAGTGTTGAGACATTCCACGGTTTCTCACAGTCCGAGGCTATGGATTCCAGTTGGGTGCAGCGAGCCACACCCAGGGCCCCACCGTCTGAGGCTGTGAGTCCCAGTGGGATGCAGCGAGCCACACCCAGGGCCCCACCGTCCAAGGCTGCAAGTCCCAGTGGGATACAACGAGCCACACCCAGCGTGAGGAAGGGAAGGAGAGCTCGACAATGCTCTCCTGAGGTGCAGGATCTAACACATATGGTTCAGATGATGGCAATGAGTGCGGAGCACATTGACCTTACGGGATCACTCCTGGACACCATCAGTTGGGCGGGTGATGAGGTATCGGGATTGTCGGGAGAAGTAACAACACTCACGAGAAATGTCCGGGCACATGAGGGAGGGAATGTCGTAGGCAGCTGATACACTGTCGGCAAACATGAGGGAGGGAATGTTGCAGGTAGTTGAGACACTGTCAGGACACATGAGGGAGGGAATGTCAGAGTTAGCTGCTGCAATAATGGAACACGCCCAGACCCCGTAGCCATTCACTCCCACTCCAATCCCCAGACCAGCCTCTGAAGAGGCCCAAGCCGGGCTTTCCACATTACCGCCTGCCCACGCTCTCCATCAAGAAGTGCACATTATCTGAGATGCTCGAAAGAATAAGCTTGGTACCACCCCGAGAAACACTGCGCCACCGCCTGCGGACAGGGGTGGAGTCACCAAGTCCAAGTGCAGCGGGCAGTCTTAGAATAAGGTGGAGGAGTGATGGGTGCAGCATTTCTTTGCAGTTGTTGTTGTTGGTCTTATTATTATTGTTGTTACTGTTGCAACTGTTCTCAAATTAAAAGTTTTTTGTAGTTATGAAAGTTATGTAGGATGAATGCATCATGGTGCTCCCAGGATATCTCGCATCAACTGACATGATGCAATGCATGTCGTCACACACGAGCTGCACATTCATAGAGTAGAAGCCATTACTGTTCCTGTACATCTCAGACTCCTCCAAAGGTGCTTACAAGGTAATGTGCGTACAGTCAATGCAGCTCTGTACCTTTGGGAAGCCAGCAATCCTGGAGAAGCCCACAGCCCTGTCATGCATTGCCTGGTCAGTCATGGGGAACTTTATTCCTCCGGGCATATAGTGCGGCAGTCATCTGAATGCAGATATGTGTTGCATGTTGAGAATTGGCACACACATCCCCAGTTATGGCCTGGAATGATCCAGATGCTTAGAATGAAAGTGCAGCTGTAACCTTCACGTCAACTGACAAAGCAGTCCTCCTGATGCTTCTAGGTTTCAAGTCTGCTTTTACTAACTCACAGATCTCGGTTACAACTTATTTGCGAAAACGCAACCTTCTCACACAGTCTGCATCACTCAGGTGCAGGTATGAAAGCCTGTCTCGATATACCCGATGTGGGTAAGGCATCCTGCCCATCATCCTACGTGCTCTGAGGTTCCTCATGCGATGACGTTGAATCAATCATCTCCTCTGCAGCACCATCATGCAGAATGCTTGCACGAGGCATGGCATTGTCAATATTGCCCCCATAATTAAATTGCAGCTTTGCAAGAAGCTCAAAACAGCAGGACAAGGACTTAAAGCGCTTTTTCTCTCTCTCTCTCCCCAAGGTCGACGCCCAATGTGGACCACACTCTGGTCTGCGCATGCGCAATAGGCTTGCTGAGAACGGGAAGCTAGGCATTCAATAAAGACATTTGGGGCAACGAAATCTAATGCAATTCTTTAATTTTAGATTTTTTTAAATAAATACCAGCCCACCACTGACCGAATGTCTCCTCACCGTGCTTGAGGGTCAGCTGGCAGAATCACTCCCTCGCCTGGATACAGGGGCTCAGCAAACACCTGCCCCCCCCCCACCCCCACTACCGCACCGCCCCCCCCCCACCCCCCCTCCCCGCTCCCCGGGCTTCTTTTGAAGCTGCTGTATAGTGTAAAGGTTCTCATCCCTTCAGTTCGGCTTCCCCCGCCCCCGCCCCGGGGCCTCTTTTGAAGCTGCTGTCATCATCATAGGCAGTCCCTCGAAATCGAGGAAGACTTGCTTCCACTCTAAAAGTGAGTTCTCTGGTGATTGTACAGTCCAACGCGGGAATTAGAGTCTCTGTCACACTGGGGCAGACAGTTGTTGAAGGAAAGGGTGGGTGGGGAGCCTGGTTTGCCGCACGCTCCTTCCGCTATCTGCGCTTGCTTTTCTGCATGCTCACAGCAATGAGACTCGAGGTGTTCAGCGCCCTCCTGGATGCTCTTCCTCCACTTAGGACGGTCTTTGATCAGGGATTCCCAGGTGTCGATGGGGATGTACACTTTATCAAGGAGGCTTTGAGTGTGTCCCTGAAACGTTTCCTCTGCCCACCTAAGGCTCACTTGCCGTGTAGGCAATTTAAGGGCTCTCATCCCTTCAGCTGGGCTTCCACCTCCCACCCCACCATCCCCCAGGCTTCTTTTGAAGCTGAGCCCCGAGCCCCTGTGTCTGGGTGAGGGAGCAATTCTGCCGGTCGACGATCTGACCCTCGAGCCCGATGAGGAGACGTTCGGTGGTGGCGTGTTATTTTGAAAAAAGTCAAAAATTAAAGAATTGCATTAGACTTCAATTTTCTCCCTTTTGAATTTGAAAAAATTAAGCTTCATGATTCATATTCTTTACCTTCTTGACTCCCTCCAAAACTTCACCTAAGTACAATGGCTTCTTTCTGCACCGATTTTTTACTGTGCGCTGGTTTTTCTTAAGTGCCCAGAAGGTTTTTTGGCAGTGGTCACATACGCCGTCCTAGGAAAAATATAAGTTGGCCAAACTTGCTTAAATGTGAAAAACTGCTGCAGACGTCAGATTACGCCCCCATGTCACAAAAAAAATACTAACCTAAAAAAATCGTAACTAACTGAGTTACACTGGCGCAAAAACTTTGGGGAAACTGAGAGAATTTAATTTACGGCAAAAAAAAGTGGCGCTCGCCAAAAAATCGGGGAAATTTGAGCCCTTACTCACCAATTCCCTGACACTCAGTTGGGATTCTATCAGGACCACTCAGCTCCAGACCTCATCACAGCCTTGATCTGGATATGGGCAAAAGTGCTGAACAGCAGAATTAAATGGAAAGCATCTGCTCTCAAGAAATAAAATCCTTCCATTTTTCTCCTAGGTCTCTTTGGCCGTGTACTATGGCCAAGAGAAATACCTTCTCACCCCCTCCAATGTTGTTCTGAGCTAGTTACTTGGAGGTGTGCAAGAGTGGCACGGGGATGATTCTGCCTCCAATTCTTTCACTTGTTGGGGAGGCATCTGCTCACTGGCATCTGTTTAAAATATCGAGAAGCTGCATATCTAGTGAAGTGCTAAGCAGGAAATGTCACTTCCTCAGAGGATGCAAAACACAAAGCTATTATAACTAGACATTTGTCATCTCATCACAACAACAGATTTCTTCGGGGAAGTGTGCTTGGTCCCATTCCGTTTCATGTTTCCATTATCAGTTACGACTGGTAATCCATGTAAATGTAAATGCTTAGTTCACTTTGGCTTCTGCGTCCAAAGGTTCTGGGCTTTAGCCCCACTCCAGGACTTCGTAGTCTATGCTGACACTCTGCTACAGTAATCAGGGATTGCTGCATCTTTAGAGATGTTGGTCGGAGGCTTCCATTGTACGAATGCCTCCGACCCGAAAAAAATCGACAAAATTACCTGGTGGTCCCAGAGGAATGTAGGATTCCGATCGGAGGCCTAGATTCGTTGGGAAGATGTCTTTCAGGTATGTACAGACATGCTGGAGTCACGTGGGCCTGAATCACCAATCACTATGCAGTATTCTCATTGTACAAGTTCCCATTACTATCAATGAGAAAACCCGCTAAAACACCGAAACACAGCATAATAAATAAATAATACACCTCACATATTAAAATTAATTGAAATTAACTATACTTAAATGTTTCAGAAAAAATATATATTTTTGGGATTTTTTTTAACGTGTTTTAGTACTGTTAAAAATAAACTTACCTTAATGGACAGAGTTTTTAACAAAAACATTTGTGTTTAAATTTAATTTTTATATGTTTTAAAACTCTTATGCTGGTAAAAGTAAGCTATGCGCCTGCTTTTACCAGACGTAAAAGTTTGAAGGACATTCGCTGGGCACGAGTTGGGAAAATAGCTCAATCTCTCCCACTCGGATGTCCTTCTCCCGGGGATGCAGAGGATCTGTCAAGAGATCTGTCAACGGACCCGGCGAGGCCAGAACTTTCAGCCTATATGTTAAGCTGAAGCCGCCTCTGACTGGTTCAGTTAGGCACAAGAAAATCCATAGCATTATCTGAAAAAGAGTAGGGGTTTTCCATTTTCACCAGGATAATGTCAGGGATGAGAAACTTTAGTGGTGAGGAGAAACATGAGATTTAATGATTATTTCCATTGGGTCGGAGAAGGCTGAGGAGATTTAATAGAGATTTTTTAAATTATGAATGTTTCTGATAGGCGAATAGTGAAAGAGTAGTTCCTCTGGTTCGGGAATCAATGACGAGGGAGTCATCAATTTAAAGCCATTACAAAGAGAGTGAGGCGAGAAGTTAGAAGAATTCCCTTTACCTGAAGTGTTGTTGGATCATGGAATGCTTTGCCGCAAGGATCGGTTGTGGCAGAGACTATTGCATCCTTAAGGGAAAACTGAATAAATATTTGAAGTAGTGAAAGACCCAGGGCAATAGGATAAGTTTTGGATTGCTCTAGGAAAGAGCCATCTTAGGCATGATGAGCTAAACAGCCTCCCTTTTGTGCTGTAGATCTCTATGGTCCTGGATTAACAGTTAACCTTCAACAAACACCACCTTAAAAACAGATATGGCTGTCACAAACATCTCAAAGTATTAGCAACAACTTTCTATAAATTATGATACAAAGAATAAATTGTAGTTGTACATAGAATCAAGAAAATCAAACGGTATGAAAGCAGCATTGTAGAACTTTTTTATTTATATTGGGAAATTGATATGTCCTTACTATACAGTATAAATGTACACGAGGCCCATACTTGAGAGAAAGTCACTCTGTGACCAGTTACCTTTATTACCAAGACCTCAAGTGATGAAGGTGTGTGGAGCTTCCCCTTTTATACCTGAAAGTCCAGGTTAGGAGTGTCCCTCACAAGTTCACCCCCTTGTGGTCAATGTTCTCAAGGTGTACAACTTAGGTCAGCTTATACATGGGTTACAATGATAGTTGAATACATGACAGCAACAGTCTTTCTTTAAGTGCTGTCACACAGATGCAATTTCTAAAGGACACAGAAGAAACCATACATTTAACACTTTCTTTTGAAAAGCAATTCGCACAGCACGACTAAAGTTGATTTTCTGCAGATGAAATTTTGGACTATCTTTTACCTGTTTTCTCTTGGGTCTTATCTTGTCTGCTTTTTATACAAAATACATTTTCTGCTGAGCAATACTTACAATGGATCAGAAAAACCTACTTTTATTTAATGTTTGGTGTACTAATGGTTGTCTTGAAAAAATAACTTAGTGGATCATAATCCTTGCATTATAAGCTTTCTTCCTACACAAGAGTTCATAGTGGAGGCCACATACCACTGAATTCCTACAATGTAATTAAGACTATGAAACCACCTATTCATCAATAGTAAGCTGTTTTTAGACAATATATTGTGCTGTGGATGTATTTGAAACCTTCAATATAAAAGGTGCTTCACAGAGGAAGGGAGGAATGGGGGAAATCAAAATGGAGAAGTGACTGAAGGCTTGGTCAGAAAGACACATTTTCAAGAGACTTTTAAAGGCAGAAGGAGTTGTAGGGAGACAAAGGGAGTTGCAGAGAGTTGGGCAAAGATATAGAAGGATGTGCTTCCCTTGAAGAGTCAACTTAGACATCAACATTTCACTCTCCTACAATTTAGATTTCATTCATTGTTTACTTTGAAAGATTCTAAATTGTGCTACATCATGGTTTTTAAGTATTCTACTTGACCTTTTTTTACATGTATATACTCCGCATGTGCATTTATATTCCTTCTCCAGTGCAATCGATTGTGTGCTAAAATCTACAATTATGGTTTTAGAAGACATTGTAGACATTGTGATGTGATATTATATTGGTCAATAAGATGACATATTTTTGGGAGATCTGCAGACTGTTCAGAGATAGGTGCAAGAACAACAGAGCAATAATATTGGGTGATTTTAACAATCACGGGACAGACAGAAATAAAGAAAGAAACAGCTTGCATTTATAAAGCGCCTTTCACGACATCAGGACAACCCAAAGCGCATTGCAGCCAATTAAGTAATTTTGAAATATAGTCATTGTTGTAACATAGGAAACGTGGCAGCTAATTTGCACACAGCAATGTGATAATGACCAGAGGGATAAATATTGGGCAGGACACCGGGAAGAATTCCCCAGCTTTTCTGTGAAATAGTGCCGTAGGATCTTTTACGTCCAACTTGAAGGGCAGACAAGGTCTTGGTTTAACGCTTCATTCAAAAGACAGTACCTCTGACAGTGCAGCACTGGAGTGTCGGCCTAGATTTTGCACTCAAATCTCTGGAGGGGGACTAACTATTAAATTATTTTTTTAAATAAGTATTTACTAAAGAGGATAATGAAAATATGACATCCAGTTGTTTCAATAGATCAGAAATCCTAGTGACAAAGGTACTGGATAAGTTAAAAGGACTGACTGTAAGGAATAATGCCCAAGTAGAGATACAAATTTTTGGAGAAGGTGCAGTTGAATACCAGGCTGGGAGGGTTATGGTATCAAAGGGGCAAGCTTCAATGGGCTAAATCTCTTTCTCTCACCCTTGACTTTTCTTATCTTGTGTCCTAAATCAGTATTCTATTTGTACATGCAGCAATATGGAAAAGCTAAGTTCATAAAAACCAGAAACTGTTCAATGCCTAAAGAGTTCAGACTTTTATTTTAAGTTAACAAAGCATAATTTGGAAACACGCCCAAATCATTATTTGCTAAATGGATACTTTACGGTAGCGCTATCAAGCTAATTTGCTCAAAGGATTAGCTCTACGCTGCATACCAGTCAATTTATTCATGTGACAGTGCTACATTTTTTGTTAAAGCCAACGTAAATGTAAAACAGGCGGTTTGGACATTTCCTGTCATTGTTCAGGGGCAGCTGGGATAGTACTATGGGGGTAATCTCTAGCACTGGAATGTGACACGTCGCTTGATTTATCTATGTTCTCAAATAAATCGGAATGTATGCGTCACAATTAGACCTGTCTCTTCTAATTTGGTCTGGTTCCTGCTACAATATGTGCACACACGTTTAGAGTGGATTACAGAGGCTGCAGGACTAAGGCTACACACTGCCTAACGCATAACTCAGTAATGCGTATCAATCACAAAGCCATTCTTGTTGTCAGTATAAAAATTCATAAAACAACTTACTGAAAGAAAAAGAATGTTGGTGTGGCTATGAGATTTTCATTGTTATGGCTGTATCTGAAATAATCTCCAAGCTGACAACTATTATCGGCTTTGTAATGCTGACAATTTAAAACCCATGCGGACAGATATGATTTTTTTTCTTTTGTGGAATTGCAACTAGGCAGACAGATTTGCAACATTTTAATCCGCTTCTCAAGATGGTAAGCATAGATTAGAAAATGAACCAGGCAGTTTGATTTGAGTGTGTTTGTGTGTTCAGATTATTGTAGATATGTGCAATGAATTAAACTGTGATTTTATTTTATACCAGAAGTTTACATACGCTTTGGATATGATTTCTTACAGAGTATATGCTAAAGTACATGTTCACAATGCAGTGAGAGTCAAACATAGTTCTACAGTTCTATATATTAGGATGAAGGGTGCCCAGTCTGTGTTGGGCTCTCTATGTAGGGGTGCGGGTCGTGGAAGGGGAGAAAATGAGGTGCTGTAATAGGTCCTTGTCAGCATTGTGCATTGTGGTGCCTGTATCCTCAGCAGCTAACCCTGAAGGTGGTCTGGTTCTGGGAACTTGTTGGATGAGAAGCTAGCTCATAGGAAGTTAGCCCCATAGCTCCTGGTGTTTCTCCAGCTTCATGCACAGACCATACATCACTTGTTGTGATTAGCAGATGTTTCAAATATGCTTCCAGCATGTCTGTTATAGGGAGGTGTTGGACTGCACTACAATAGGAGGATGCACCTTCTTGCTGTCAGGAGTGAAATCCTTGTGAACTTTCCGAGTGGTCGGGATTCTTTACTCCTCTGGTCAGAGGCTAAGTATGCATGGGCTCGGGGCCAGGTGGATGGTTAGATGTGTCATCGCTTCAGTGGTCTCCAGCATCTCTATCCAGAAGGACTGATAGATGGGCCACTCATCAGTTTGGGTCAGATGGAATTTTCTAGCTTTGTGCAGAGTGTGGTATGTATATATTGGCCCTCTCACTCTGCTATAGCTGGAGATTACAAGGGCCTGTCTCAATGCCTCCTTCCGGTCTTCACCCGAGTGTGGACATAGCTCCAAGTCAGGCCCCTGAAGCCGCATAGTATTGAGCAGAGGGTACAGGTGTGCCAATGGGATGTCTTTCGGTTGTAAAGGGCTAGCTTTAATGAGATTGGTTCACATGGATTTTACAGAGCATGGTGGGGTCCTGCATAAAGTAGCAGATCTGAAACTGGCAGAAATAGTCAAATTGGATGATGCAAAATTTGTTGGGCAGAGAAGTTCTTCCAAATGGAAGGACAAGGGGCTCAGTTTACAAATACTGCTTCATACAAAGGCTTGAGAGTTAAAATAACTGTTAAATTCACCATGCAGAAACCAGACCTGTTCGCCAAAGTAGAGATGATGACACAAAATTTCTTGGCTTGCACTTATGCAGAAATTATGTTGAAATTTATGCTAGTTTCTAAGCTAATCGTGCCAATGGGAACTTAAGCCCAAAATTCTTGAGATTTGCATTACCATGTGCCGGAACGTAACAGCGAGAGTAAAACAAACGGAAATCAGCAGAAACAACTCGGGCCTGTGAGAGCATCTTCCTTCTTTAAGTCCCTCTATTTGATGTTGTGAAAAATAAAGTTTGAAGATATCATTAAGAACAGCATGTTTAAGACAAGACAATTGTAGGTGGTTTTCACTTTTTAATGTAACAAATTCAGATGCTGTAAAAAAAAGTTCAAAGATGTAGGGCTCAATTTTCCCTAATGTTGTTTTTTGCGTATTTCAAGAGTAACGCCCATTTTTACAGCCCCGACTACTCCAAAAAATAACTTGAAAGTTTCCCCATTCTAATTTTTGAAATTGGTGCCGCACAGCCTCTCATTTAGCTTCAGGGGGTGGAGCCTAATGTCTGCGCCGAAAAAAGGAAGTCCCACCTTCTGCGCCTGCGCGAAAGAAAAGACATTTTTTACGGGACTGCTATAGGCGTGCATGCCAAGTACACCTCCCAGTCTGCATTCGATCATTTTTAAAGAGCCATTTGTGTGTGAGAACTGTGTGAGAACTTTGGGCTAGACTTTCCACTTCACATCGCCCATCGAAGACCCATCTATCGCCCAAAACGGACCTCTATCGCCCATTTTGAGCAAAAAGTGGAAACTAGGCCCAAAACATCGCTGGAAAAATAGCCCCCCAAGTTTCCACTTTGATCGCTGAGATGATCGCCCAAATGATCGCCCACACAAGGCCCATCCCAAGTTTTGGCATCTAGCATGCACTTCGCTGGACCGATGCAAGACCCAAAAGAGTGCTCAAAAATAGTTGCTTTTTCTGGGCCTTAGAGAGGGAAATGGGCACTACGGATGCCATTTTTAGCTTCTGAGGAAGGGTAGAGAATTAATTCTGAGTTATTTAGAGAGTAAAATTGAAGCAAATTGTACTCAGAAATTTGGGACAGGGAATATAAATAGGTATTATCAACTTATTTGTGCAAAATTGACCTCATATATTGGAATTATTTAGTAAATAGCTTTTACATAGTGAAGTTATTTAATGATATTGTTGGTACCTATCAAACTGACTGGTATACAGCTTAGAAACTACAGAAAGGGCAGACTACAGTGATTAGAGAGTATAGAGTGCAGAGATTATTAAAATCAGTGAAAATAATTATTGATATTGATAGTGATATGGGGCCTATGTTTTCCCTGCCTTTAATTGCAACTGCTCACACACTGGTTACTGAAAGGATCAATCGAAGAGGTGGCACAGTAACGCGTTGACGGAGACGAAGACAGAGGAGAGACCGTATAGCCAACGAAGGTACTTGGAGAAGCAATCCTACCTGAACTTGTCTGAAAATGCTTGTCTTAGGAGGCTGCGATTCCAGAAGGAGGTCATGGATGAGATATGTCAACTCGTCAAGGGTGATCTGCAGCCTTCCAGCACCATCAGAACTGCACTGTCCGCTGAGGTGAAGGTTACTGCTGCCCTAGCCTTTTACGCATCGGGATCTTTTCAGGCTTCAGCTGGCGACATCTGCCATATCTCTCAGCACACTACACACTGCTGCATTCGATAGGTGACTGAAGCCCTTTACGCTCGCAGGATGGAAAGCTTCCCAATGACCAAGGAGGCACAAACCGAGAGTTTATTGAGGACATAGGGGAGCTTAATCAGCATGGCGATCTAGCACCAGTACCACCACACCCTTCCCGAAGACTAGTAGCCAGTGACAGTTCCACGGCCGCTAAGCTTTTGCGTCAGCAGCTCATTAATGTTAGCTTTGCATGAACTATTATTGTTGGTATTCAAACGTTCAATTACAGTTACGTTTAAACAAAAGTTTCATTTCCGTGGGGAAACAGAATAAACAAACAAATATGCATGAAAAACTGTACATTGTAAAACTTATGTAAGTAAGAGAGAAGGTACAAAAGTTGTAGAAATTTTTTTTTTTTTATTAAGAAACATGAATTTTTTAAAGAACTAATGAACAACACCCTCCCTCCAACCCCTCACCACTCCGCAACAACCCACCCTTCCCTCAAAATCCCCAAAACGTTAGAAGAAGAAGAAATTGAACATTTTAAAGAACAAGTGGCCATTTAAGTAATAATAACAAGTGACCGTTTTAGTCATGATAACAAGTGACCATTTCAGTGATGATAACAAGTGAACATTTCAGTCATGATAACAAGTGACCATTTTAGTCAGGATAACAAGTGACCATCTCAGTCATGATAACAAGTGACCATTTCAGTAACGATAACAAGTGACCATTTCAGAAAGAATGGAAAGTGAACAGTTAAGTAATGATAACAAGTGAACATTTAACTATTGAATACAAATGGCCAATTTAGTAACAATACCAATAACAGTAACAATAACAAGAGAATAATAAAGTGATAAAGTGATAATAACAAGTGAATATTTTAAAACAAGTGAACTATTGAGAAGCACGCCCCCCTCCCTAACGGAAACGTCCCACATTTCCCTCCAGATCCTTTCCCACCCCTTGTTCGCACCCCACCCGCCCGTTTTGGTCTCCGCAGACCGACACCAAGACGTCGTGCAGAGTGGGACGGCAAGACTTCCTGCCGTGGTGGAGGTAACGGAGCGGAAGCAGAAGCCTCAGGCTCTACTTCCGAGTCAAGAGGAACTGTGCCCTCCGTACTCGCTTGTGTGCTTGGGGTCTCGCTGCGAGCGGACACGACACCTTGGGGTGCAGCGCCATGTCCAGCCAGCAACGCGTGCCGTAGGGCATTTGTTGCGGCTGTCTGCTCCCTGGTCGCCTCCAACGTCTCCCAAGCAGTCTGTGACTGCTCAGAAGACCAGCTGGAGAAGCGCGAGCAGAACTCGCTCCAGGATGTGGAGAATTGGCTCCAATTGTTTGAGAAACCCGCGAACCCCTGGATAAGGTTGCGACCGATCGCAACCGTCTCCCTGCACAGCGAAATTAAGCTCTCCGTCTGGTCCTCCGTGGCAGGCGAGTGCATATCACGCTGATCGGACTGCCGTGGGGTCAGCGTGTGCAATGTCACGCGCCTTGGTGTCACCACCTGCACACCGCTTGGTCCTGGTGCCTCATCTGTCTCAAAAGAGATAGCCGCAGGCTGTTCCCCCCCAACAAAAATATCTCCTGTTCTTCTTCCTCCTCCTCCTCCTCTTCCTCCTCCTCCTCCTGCTCTCACACAGCCGCAGCTGGAGTCTGCACTGGCTCCTCCTTTGGCTCGTCCTCCTGGGAGTGTCCCGACTGGTCAGTGGACGTGTCCGTTGACTCCATCAGTACTTGTTGACCTTTGAAAGACAAATGGAAGTTATAAACAACGAGTACCAATACAAATCAATTCATCTCAATTAAGAACTCAAAATATTACCATTAGCCCATATGCACCAGGCCTAACATGACCTCATTTGAAGATCAATAGTACATCTCATTTACATAACTCAATTATATATCAAATTAAAGTATCATTGCCTAGGATTACCCGCGTAACAAATATTTACTATTGATTCACACATTGCACAATGCACAGTTCTCATTACTCAAGTGACTCTAGGGTGGGTTCGGCCACACCACGGGTTGTGACCGAACGGCTTTCTGGCCCCACCAAGGCCACTGCAAGCTCCTGGTACGCATTGAGCGACTACAGCATGACACAGCCCCCGCCCATCTTGCGTTGCTCCCGCTGGTTGATGGAAGTCTTCTTCTGTAATAGATAAGGTAACATTGCACGGCATAAGCAGATGGATTTGGCAAAAAACATTTAGGAGTGACAGATTTATAAGTTCAATTTCAAGTTTGCAATACAATGCATAGGAAGATATTTCATACTGTAACATTAAAATTTATGTTGCAGTGCATAAATGTAATCATAATTTAATCCTAATTTAGTTACTTAGTCATGCTTAAAGATTACGATATAACATTGCAGACTCTAATTAGATTTTCCATACAACATTAAATAATAAATATGGATGATTTCTAATTTAAATTTCAACTTACTCTTGCAGCCACCAGTAGACTGTTCCATCTTTTCCGGCACTGGTTCGGTGTCCGGGCTTCATTTGATGCCGACATGACCACGTTGGCAATCTCTGCCCAAATCCTCCATTATGCACAGGGTGGAGGGTTCCCATGCCCACCCCGTGTCAGATCCTCCCACCTCACGCTTACACAATTCACCAGGGCATCATTTGCCTCTTCGCTGAAGGGTTTGGCCCTTCTCTTTCCTGCACCTCCCTCTGTAAAGTCCTTACTCTACAATATGAAACCACACGAGGCACATTCTGGGGACAAGGTCACTCTGTGACCTTAACTCTTTATTCACAGGACTCCAAAAACGATGACCCTGCGTGGGACCTCCCTTTTTATACCTGTGTGATCAGGTAAGGAGCGTCTCCCACAAGTTCACCCCTTGTGGTCAAGGTGTGCATCTAGGTTGAGTATATACGGTAATACAGCGGTGTTACATTGTGGTTACATACATGACATAATCTCCCCCCACAAAGTCTTATTGGGATCATAGGTTTAGTCTTTCAGGTGGTCTACCCTCCCTCGTGGAGCGCCGCAGTTGGGGCTCTGGTTGTTGGACACTGACGTGAGCATCTGTCACCTGTGGTGATTCCGGCCTGTCCGGGCTGACCGCAGGGACTGCGCATCCTTCTGATTGCTCTTGTTGCTCGTTCACTGGCGGTGTTGTGAGCTCCATCTCATGGTCTTCTTCAGGTTCCTCCGTGTCGATGCTGAACCTTTTTTTTACTTGGTCCAGATGTTTACGGCATATCTGACCATTGTTGAGTTTTACCACGATGATCCTATTCCCCTCTTTGTCAATTACAGTGCCCTCAAGCCATTTGGGCCCCATGGCGTGATTGAGGACAAATACAGGATCATTTATTTCTATACATCTCCTCCTCGAATTACGGTCATGGTACTCGTTTTGTGACTTGCGCTTGTCCTCAACTATGTCGGTCAGGACTGGTTGAATGAGGGACAACCGAGTTTTGAGTGTCCGTTTCATTAGTAGCTCTGCAGGCGAGACCCCCGTGAGCGAGTGTGGGCGGGATCTATAGGCCAGCAGGAGACGCAATAGGCGGCATTGTAGGGAAGGTCCTTGACTCCTGAGCATACCTTGCTTAATGATTTGGACTGTACGTGCCGCCTGGCCATTGGAGGCCGGTTTAAATGGTGCAGTCCTGACGTGGTTGATGCCATTGCCCGACATAAACGCTCGGAATTCATAGCTTGTGAAACATGGGCCATTATCATTAACCAGGATGTCCGGTAAGCCATGGGTTGCAAAGATCGCATGTAGGCTTTCCACGGTGGTGGATGACGTGTATGAATTCAGAATGATGCACTCGATCCATTTCGAGTACGCATCTACCACAATAAGGAACATCTTCCCCATGAATGGGCCCGCGTAGTCAACATGAATGCGTGACCATGGCCTGGTGGGACAGGGCCACGGGCTGAGTGGGGCCTCCCTAGGGGCATTACCCAGCTGTGCACACATCGTGCACCTGCGAACACAGTGTTCCAGGTCTGAATCAATTCCAGGCCACCAAACGTGTGACCGGGCAATGGCCTTCATCAGCACAATGCCTGGGTGCTCACTTTGGAGTTCCCTGATGAATGCCTCCCTACCCCTCTGGGGCATAACTACCCAGCTGCCCCATAGTAGGCAGTCGGCTTGGATGGAGAGCTCATCCATCTGTCTGTGCAAAGGTCTGACCTCCTCAGAGTATGCTCCGTGTGCGGGCGCCCAATCCCCAGTCAGGACACATTTCTTAATCAGGGATAGGAGGGGATCTCTGTTTGTCCAGATTTTGATCTGGTGGGCTGTGATGGAGGAGCCTGCGCTGTCAAAGGCATCGACAGCCATGACCATCTTGGCGCTTTGCTCCGCTGCCCCCTCAGTGGTGGCCAGTGGAAGCCTGCTGAACACGTCAGCGCAATTTTCAGTGCCAGGCCAGTGCCGGATGGAGTAGTCATAGGCAGCCAGCGTGAGAGCCCATTGCTGTATGCGAGCTGATGCATTGGCATTGATAGCCTTGCTGTCTGACAATAGGGATGTTAATGGCTTGTGGTCCGTCTCTAATTCAAACTTCCTACCAAAGAGGTACTGATGCATTTTTTTTACACCATAGACACTTCCTTCTCGACCATCCCATATCCCCGTTCTGCTTGAGAGAGCGACCTGGAGGCATAAGCCACAGGTTGTAGTTGACCCTCAACATTGCCCTGCTGCAACACGCACCCAACCCCATAGGACGATGCATCACATGTCAGAACCAGCTTTTTACAGGGGTCGTACAGGGTCAACAACTTGATTCAACAAAGTAGGTTTCGCGCCCGATCGAAAGCACGTTCCTGACAGTCCCCCCAAAACCAATCACAACCCTTACGCAGGAGCACGTGTAGCAGCTCCAACAACGTGCTCAAGTTCGGCAGAAAGTTCCCAAAATAGTTCAACAGTCCCAGGAATGAACGCAACTCCAATGTGTTGCAGGGCTTGGGTGCTCGTCGAATCGCCTCTGTTTTGGATTCGGTGGGCCGAATCCCATCTGCAGCAACCCTCCTGCCCAGAAACTCAACCTCAGGAGCTAAGAACACACATTTAGACTTCTTGAGTCGCAGGCCTACCCGTTCCAGTCAGCGTAGCACCTCCTCCAGGTTGTGGAGGTGTTCCTCAGTGTCTTGACCCGTGATGAGGGTGTCGTCCTGGAATACGATCGTTCCAGGAATGGATTTAAGCAGCTTTCCATGTTTCATTGAAAAATCGCGGCTGCTGATCGAATGCCAAACGGGCACCTGTTATAAACGAACAGTCCCTTGTGCGTGGTGATGGTGGTCAGTAGTTTAGATTCGTCGACCAGTTCCTGGGTCATATAGGCTGAAGTGAGGTCCAACTTGGTGAACAGCTTGCCGCCTGCCAGCGTGGCGAAGAGGTCCTCTACTCTCGGGAGCGGGTATTGATCTTGTAGGGACACCCGATTGATGGTGGACTTGTATCGCCACAGATCCTGACAAACCCTTCCGCTTTTAGGACGGGAACGATGGGGCTCGCCCAGTTGCTGAATTCAACGGGCGAGATGATGCCCTCTCTCAACAGCCGGTCCAATTCGCTCTCGATCTTTTCCCGCATCACATACGGCACCGCTCTGGCTTTGTGGTGCACTGGCCTGGCGTCCAGGGTTATGTGTATCACTATTTTAGTGCCTTTGAAAGTCCCGACGCCAGGTTGGAATAGTGAATCGAATTGTTGTCGGACTTGTGAGCACGAAATTCGCTCCACAGATGACATTGCGTGAACATCCCCCCATTTCCAGTTCATCTCGGCGAACCAGCTCCTCCCCAACATGCGGGACCATTGCCTGGGACAATCCAGAGCGGCAGCCGATTCACTAACCCATTGTGTGTGACAGCCAACATTGCACTGCCTAGCACCGGAATGATTTCTTTAGTGCAAGTCCGTAATTGTGTCTCAATACGTGCTAATTTGGGTTTACTGGCTTTAAGTGGCCATAGCTTCTCAAATTGCTGAACGCCCATGAGTGACTGGTTGGCCCCAGTGTCCAGCTCCAGGCATACTGGGATACCGTTTAATAAAACCCTCATCATCATTGGTGGTGTTTTGGTGTATGAACTGTGAATATTCGCCACATGGACCCGCTGAACCTCGGCGTCCATCGATTTGCCCTAAAAGTCACCCTGCCTCAAAGAACCCTCTTCTGGTCTATCCGCCTCATATAATAGTCTGGTTGCAGACTTCCTGCACATTCGAGCTAAGTGGCCACTGAGATTGCAGTTCCTGCAGACAAACTGTTGAAATCTGCAGGATCTAGCTGAGTGTTTTCCCCCATACCTCCAGCATGAGTTAAAGTTTCCATTGTTGGGAACAAAGGGACTATGGCCAGGCATTCCACACTGACTGTCCCTTTGACTGCTCTTTAGTACCCTATTAGTGGGTGTCAATGGCCCCATCCCGGGCCGCATTGTCCACTGTGATGGCGTGAATGTCCGTTCAGCCTGCCATTGTCTCTGTTGAAGTGCTACTCTGGGGTCTATTGCTGCCTGGGGAGCGTTGGACTGCCCCCGCCTGCCTGCGGGGCTCTGAGTCGCATTGATGATGTTGACTCCCTGATCCATCGCCGCGTTAGAGGCAGAATTGCGCGCGTATATTATTTTCGTCTCTTCCTCCCCCGCCATGAAAGTTTGAGCTATCAACGCCGCCGCTTCCAAGATCAAATCCTTGGTCTCAATTAATTTGCGGAAAATTCCTGCATGACCGATGGCCTCGATAAAGAAGTCCCTTAGCATCTCCCCCCTGCAGGTGCCTGTGAACTTACAGAGGCTGGCCAAACTCCGGAGGTCCGCTACGAAGTCCGGTATGCTCTGTCCTTCACGAAGTCGGTGTGTGTAGAATCTGTGTCAGGCCATGTATATGCTACTCGCCGGTTGGAGGTGCTCCCCAATCAATTTGCTAAATTCTTCAAAGGTTTTGTCCGCCGGCTTTTCGGGTGCTAGTAAGTCCTTCATGAGCGCGTAAGTCGTGGTCTGCAGTTGGTCAAAAGATGAGCCCTTCGCTTGTCGGCCGCTGCATCCCCCAGCCATTCTTTCATAACAAAGCTTTGCTGAAGCCTCTTGACAAAATCGTCCCAGTCTTCCCCAACACAGTACCGTTCCTCTGTGCTACCGGTGGCCATTCTCGTGGGTCGTGAATTCCCGTTTCTCGTCGCCAGTGTAAAGTTCTTACTCTACAGTATGAGACCACATGAGGCACATTCTGGGGACAAGGTCACTCTGTGACCTTAACTCTTTATTCACAGGACTCCAAAAACGATGACCCTGGGTGGGACCTCCCTTTTTATACCTGTGTGATCAGGTAAGGAGTGTCTCCCACAAGTTCACCCCTGGTGGTCAAGGTGTGCATCTAGATTGCATGTATATGGTAATATAGTGGTGTTACATTGTGATTACATACATGACACCCTCCATTCTTTAAATTTATCTGTATTTTCAATAGCACTAGATAACCTGCTTCCTTTCTCCTCTCTCTCTCTCTCTCTCTCCCAGACTCACACAGAGCTTCTGAGCATGTGTGAAGACCCTTGACCTCTCAAAACGCAGGAAGGAGCATCAACCTGAAAAAAAAATCAACCTGCACAGGCGCAGTAATGCGTTGCTAGGGAAGCTTTTTTTTTCATTCACTTCCGTTTTCTTTGGGCTATCGTGAAATCGCCGAGAAATTACATCGCCCATTTGACATCGCTGGGCTAAGGCCGAGTGGAAAATCGCAAAAAAAAAATGGGCCTTGAGCCGACGATCAGCTGGGCGATAGGTCCCCCATCGCTGGAACAAGGCCCATTTGTTCCGGCTTTAGCCACAAAGTGGAAAGCCTAGCGCATTAATTCTCAGTGAAAAACTCGGAGTTGCAATATGCAACATGGCTCAAGGACCAAGAATTTCTCACAAGACAAAGTGGAGGCACTAGTTACTGTAACTGAGGCCAGATGGCATGAGCTGGACACCAGCAGAGGTCACATAAAAGTTTCACCAAAAGAAATGAAGAAACACTGGAACCAACTTGCAGAAGATTACTGTGCAATGGTGACCACCCCGAGTTCTGGAGCCCAGTGCAAAAAGAAGTGGCAGGACCTTGGCCAAGTAGTTAGTGTAAGTAATATTTTCATTTATTCACTGGAATTGCAATGATAAATGTGACCATCTGTATGCCCCACCCAGCAGAAAGACACCCTTTCTAAAAAGTTATACAGTAAACTCTCGTTTACCCGGATACAAATGTAATGGAAAACCCGCCGTAACGGAATTAAAAATATTGTGAGATTCGGGACAAAATCAGTTAGCGTGAATGTGGAGGAGTTGTGTTTTGTGTGTGTTTCCGTGTGTGTGTCTCTATATAGACACATATTCAGCACCAGCAGACCGCGGTAATTGTATTGACTTCGGGAAGACAAAGTGAACGATTTTCAGGAGAAATGAATTCCAATCGATTGTTTGGTTAAGGGGCCACACAGGGAATTCTGCTGAAGAGGGGCTGGTTGAAGTTGCCTGATCTCTGCGGACAGCATCAGTTTGGATCCATGAGTGAGGAGCTCATGGTTCTTTGTCATGTCTCATCAGTGTGAGAAGTGGCATGCAGTGTACACTGGGTGAGATATGAGTGGGATAGTTGTGTTGGGATGTACAATAATCACCGGCGAATGAAGAAAGTCAGATAAAACTCTCAAAATGGACGACAGAACCCAGTCAGACAGTTTGGGATTGGCCATCCGGACCCAGAAACTGAAGAGGTGGAACGGATACCCAATGGAAGAAGGAAGAGTTACAGACAAATAATAATTGAATGCACAGCCCGAACAGTTCAATTAAACTTTCTGTTCCATTGTTGCAGTTAGTAAATTCGCCCTATTGGAAAATCCGTTTACCCGGAGTTGCCGAATCCCCAAACAATCTGGGTAAACGAGAGTTTACTGTATTTTCGTCTTTGCAGAGGAAGATGGCACACAACAAAAGGGAAAGAACTCGAACAGGAGGAGGCCCAGCAAATCTACACCCACTGGCACCCTTGGAAGATAGGGTTGCTGCTTTGATGGGTCCTGCCTGGAGAAAAACAATCAGTACTGCACAAGCTGGGCCCACACTTGAGGGAGAGGGTAAGTCCTGCAAATTCCACATTCTGGCTTTGCTAAAAGTTAAGTACTGCGCGGGCTAGTCATGTTTCGGTTCCTGGGGATGTTTCCGTCAGCTACGCTTTGTTTGATGCAATATGCTATCATTCATCGTGGTGCTTCAAATGAGCCTGCTGCCTGCACTGTGTGAGCCTACTCATGCCACCCACCCTGCCTCCCCCTCTGCTGCTAACCATTTGTCTGTTCTGTTATATTTTGCAGAACTTAAGGCCAACCCTTGATGAAGCTGAAGCCGATACAGAAGAATATTCAGCCGCGGACGAGCCTGAAGAGGAGAACATCTTCCAATCCCACCTTCCAGACCATGAGGGGGAGGGGGAGGGGCAGGGGGAGGATGAAGCCCTCACTCTTGAGGAGGTGCTGGTGCCGCCCATTGAGGTGCCAGCCCCTTTCCTGAGTGGTACGAGTATTGGGACATTCCATAGTTTCACACAGTCTGAAGCTGGGGATTCCAGTGGGGTGCAGCAAGGCACAGCCTGGGCCCCACCGTCCAAAGCTGCGGGTCCCAGTGGGATGCAGCGAGCCACACCCAGGATGAGGAGGGGAAGAGAAGAACATAAGAATTAGGAACAGGAGTAGGCCATCTAGCCCCTCGAGCCTGCCCCGCCATTCAACAAGATCATGGCTGATCTGGCCGTGGACTCAGCTCCACTTACCCAGCCGCTCCCCGTAACCCTTAATTCCCTTATTGGTTAAAAATCTATCCATCTGTGACTTGAATACATTCAATGAGCTAGCCTCAACTGCTTCCTTGGGCAGAGAATTACACAGATGCACAACCCTCTGAGAGAAGAAATTCCTTCTCAACTCGGTTTTAAATTGGCCCCCCCGTATTTTGAGGCTGTGCCCCTAGTTCTAGTCTCCCCGACCAGTGGAAACAATCTCGTTGCCTCTATCTTGTCTATCCCTTTCATTATTTTAAATGTTTCTATAAGATCACCCGTCATCCTTCTGAACTCCAACGAGTAAAGACCCAGTCTACTCAATCCATCATCATAAGGTAACCCCTCATCTCCGGAATCAGCCTAGTGAATCGTCTCTGTACCCCCTTCAAGACTAGTATATCCTTCCTTAAGTAAGGTGACCAAAACTGCACGCAGTACTCCAGGTGCGGCCTCACCAATACCCTGTACAGTTGCAGCAGGACCTCCCTGCTTTTGTACTCCATCCCTCTCACAATGAAGGCCAACATTCCATTCGCCTTCCTGATTACCTGCTGCAGCTGCAAACTAACTTTTTGGGATTATGTCACTCTGCACCACAGCATGTTGTAATTTCTCCCCATTCAAATAATATTCCTTTTTACTGTTTTTTTTCCCAAGGTGGATGACCTCACATTTTCCGACATTGTATTCCATCTGCCAAACCTTAGCCCATTCGCTTAACCTATCTAAATCTCTTTGCAGCCTCTCTGTGTCCTCTACACAACCCGCTTTCCCACTAATCTTTGTGTCATCTGCAAATTTTGTTACACTACACTCTGTCCCCTCTTCCAGGTCATCTATGTATATTGTAAACAGTTGTGGTCCCAGCACCAATCCCTGTGGCACACCACTAACCACCGATTTCCAACCCGAAAAGGACCCATTTATCCCGACTCTCTGCTTTCTGTTTGCCAGCCAATTCTCTATCCATGCTAATACATTTCCTCTGACTCCGCGTACCTTTATCTTCTGCAGTAACCTTTTGTGTGGCACCTTATCGAATGCCTTTTGGAAATCTAAATACACCACATCCATCGGTACACCTCTATCCACCATGCTCATTATATCCTCAAAGAATTCCAGTAAATTAGTTAAATATGATTTCCCCTTCATGAATCCATGTTGCGTCTGCTTGATTGCACTATTCCTATCTAAATGTCCCACTATTTCTTCCTTATAGATAGCTTCAAGCATTTTCCCCACTACAGATGTTAAACTAACCGGCCTATAGTTACCTGCCTTTTGCCTGCCCCCTTTTTTAAACAGAGGCGTTACATTAGCTGCTTTCCAATCCGCTTGGATCTCTCCAGAGTCCAGAGAATTTTGGTAGATTATAATGAATGCATCTGCTATAACTTCCGCCATCTCTTTTAATACCCTGGGATGCATTTCATCCGGACCAGGGGACTTGTCTACCTTGAGTCCCATTAGCCTGTCCAGCACTACCCCCCGGGTGATAGTGATTGTCTCAAGGTCCTCCCTTCCCACATTCCTGTGACCAGTAATTTTTTGCATGTTTTTTGTGTCTTCCACTGAGAAGACCGAAGCAAAATAATTGTTTAAGATCTCAGTCATTTCCACATTTCCCATTATTAAATCCCCCTTCTCATCTTCTAAGGGACCAACATTTACTTTAGTCACTCTCTTCTGTTTTATATATCGGTAAAAGCTTTTACTATCTGTTTTTATGTTTTGCGTAAGTTTACTTTCGTAATCTATCTTTCCTTCCTTTATTGCTTTCTTAGTCATTCTTTGCTTTCATTTAAAATTTTCCCAATCTTCTAGTTTCCCACTAACTTTGGCCACCTTATACCATTGGTTGTTAATTTGATACTCTCCTTTATTTCCTTGGTTATCCACGACTAGTTATCCCTTCTCTTACCGCCCTTCTTTTTCACTGGAATATATTTTTGTTGAGCACTATGAAAGAGCTCCTTAAAAGTCCTCCACTGTTCCTCAATTGTGCCACCGTTTAGTCTGTGTTCCCAGTCTACTTTAGCCAACTCTGCCCTCATCCCACTGTAGTCCCCTTTGTTTAAGCATAGTACACTCGTTTGAGACACTACTTCCTCACCCTCAATCTGTATTACAAATTCAACCATACTGTGATCACTCATTCCGAGAGGATCTTTTACTAGGAGATCGTTTATTATTCCTGACTCATTACACAGGACCAGATCTAAGATAGCTTGCTCCCTTGTAGGTTCTGTCACATACTGTTCTAAGAAACAATCCCGTATGCATTCTATGAATTTCTCCTCCAGGCTACCTGGTGCGATTTGATTTGACCAATCGATATGTAGATTAAAATCTCCCCATGATTACTGCCGTTCCTTTTTCACATGCCTCCATTATTCCCTTGATTATTGTCTGCCCCACCGTGAAGTTATTATTTGGGGGCCTATAAACTACGCCCACCAGTGACTTTTTCCCCTTACTATCTCTAATCTCCAACCACAATGATTCAACATTTTGTTCATTAGAGCCAATATCGTCTCTCACAACTGCCCTGATATCATCCTTTATTAACAGAGCTACCCCACCTCATTTCTCTTCTTGTGTATCCTTCCGAATTGTCAGATACCCCTGCATGTTTAATTCCCAGTCTTGCTCACCCTGCAACCACGTTTCTGTAATGGCCACCAAATCATACCCATTTGTAATGATTTGTGCCGTCAACTCATTTACTTTATTTCGAATGCTGCGTGCATTTAGGTAGAGTGTTTCAATACTAGTTTTTAAACCATGATTTTTAGTTTTGCCCCCTCCTGCAGCCCCTTTATATTCATACATATTGTCCCTTCCTATCTCCTTGTGGTTTACACTTACCCCAGTGCTACTCTGCTCTGTTGCCTCCTGCCGTTTGCATTCTTTCTTGGGGTCCTGTTCATCTGAGCTCTCACCCACTCTAACTAGCTCAGAGCCCTCTCCTGGGTTCCGAATACTCCTCGCATTGAGGCACCGAGCTTTCAAGCTTGCCTTTTTATTACACTTTGACCCTTTAGAATTTTGCTGTACAGTAGCCCTTTTTATTTTTTGCCTTGGGTTTCTCTGCCCTCCACTTTTACTCATCTCATTTCTGTCTTTTGCTTCTGTCTTCATTTTGTTTCCCTCTGTCTCCCTGCATTGGTTCCCATCCCCCTGCCATATTAGTTTAACTCCTCAACAGCGCTCTCCTGAGGTGCAGGATCTAACAGATGTTGTTCAGATGATGGCAATGAGTGCGGAGAGCATTGACCTTATGCGATCACTCCTGGACACCATCAGTGGGATGGGTGATGAGGTATCAGGACTGTCGGGAGAAGTAACAACACTCTCACGAGAAATGGGAACACTGTACGGGCACATGAGGGAGGGAATGTCGCAGACAGCCGATACACTGTCAGTGAACATGAGGGAGGGAATGTCGCAGGCAGCTGATACACTGTTAGTGAACATGAAGGCGGGATTGTTGCAAGTAGTTTAGACACTGTCGGGGCACATGAGGGAGGGAATGTTGGAGTTAGCTGCTGCAATAAGGGAACACACCCAGACCCCACGGCCATTGACGGAATCAACTGCCACTCTCACTCAAATCCCCAGACCAGCCTCTGAAGAGGCCCAAGCCGGGCCTTCCGCATTACCGCCTGCCCACACCCCTCCCCCCCCCCCACCCCATCAAGAAGTGCGTATTACTCGAGATGCTCGAAAGAATAAGCTTGGTACCAACCCGAGAAACACTGCGCACTGCCTGCGGGCAGGGGTGGAGTCACCAAGACCAAGCGCAACAGGTGGTCTTAGAATAAAGTGGAGGGGAGATGGGTGCAGCCTTTCTTTGCTATTGTTGTTGAGTTACTGTTGTTACTGTTGTAACTGTTCTCAAATTAAAAAATTTTTGTAAGTGGTGTAAATTTACAATTTTCAAAGTTTGTAAGTGATCTGAAAGTTTGTAAGTGATCTTAAAGTTTGTAAGTGATCTTAAAGTTCGTGAGTGATCTTAACTGAAAACTTTAAAGTTTGATACAAGAATATTTTTTATTAAAGTTAAGTTAAGTACAAACAAGTGTTAAACTTCTGAATAAAATATATTTTAAATTATTACTGAATCATTTCCATTATTTGTTCCATTATTAACACAACTTTTTGAATTCAAGAAGAATCATTTCCATTATTTGTTCCATTAACACAACTCATTACAGAACAGGTCCAAGCAGTAAACATGGTCCATGGGGAATAGTTGCCACTGAGCCTTCAGGCAGCAAAGCGTTCACGGATGAGCTGCAAGCGCAACGCTTGAGCAATCGCTAAAAGGGCACAAAGGCCCACCATCCTCAGCCGTCGAGCTCCAGATTGAGGTAGTTGCATGGCATACTCTTCCTCCCCATCCTCATCATCTGCATCTTCATCCACATCATCAGCCACCCTCACCTGAGGTGGGTCTTCTACTACCAGCTGCTGCTGCGTCATGATGCCTAAGTTGTGCAGCATGCAGCACACAACAGTGAACTGACCGACAATCTCAGGGGAGTATTGCAAGTAGCCTCCGGAACGGTTCGGGCATCGGGAATGCTGCTTCAAGATGCCAATTATGTTATGCGTCACAATGTGCGACATGTTGTATTCCAGCTCAGCTTCCGTCCGGGTTATGCATAGAGGCGTCATAGGCGGCAAGGCCATACCCTTTGTCTCCCAGCAGCCAGCTCGGCCCTTCTGGCTGTTGCTGAAATATGGCAGATATAGCACTCTTGTGTAGGATCAACGTGTCATAGGTGCTCCCAGGGTATCTCGCATCAACTGCCATGATGCAATGCATGTCGTCACGCACATAGAAACATAGAAACATAGAAATTAGGTGCAGGAGCAGGCCATTCGGCCCTTCGAGCCTGCACCGCCATTCAATAAGAGAATTTCACAGGTTAACCACTCTCTGAGTGAAGAAGTTTCTCCTCATCTTGGTCCTAAATGGCTTACCCCTTATTCTTAGACTGTGACTCCTGGTTCTGGAACTCCCCAGCAACGGGAACATTCTTCCTGCCTCTAACCTGTCCAATTCCGTCAGAATTTTATATGTTTCTATGAGATCCCCTCTCATTCTTCTAAACTCCAATGGATACAAGCCCAGTTGATCCAGTCTCTTCTCATGTATCAGTCCTGCCATCCCGGGAATCAGTCTGGTGAACCTTCGCTGTACTCCCTCAATAGCAAGAACGTTCAGATTAGGAGACCAAAACTGAACACAATATTCTAGGTGTGGCCTCACCAAGGCTCTGTACAACTGCAGTAAGACCTCCCTGCTCCTCTACTCAAATCCTCTAGCTATGAAGGCCAACATGCCATTTGCCTTCTTCACCGCCTGCTGTACCTGCATGCCAACCTTCAATGATGTACCATGACACCCAGGTCTCGTTGCACCTCTCCTTTTCCCAATCTGTCACCATTCAGATAATATTCTGTCTTCCTGTTTTTGCCACCAAAGTGGATAACCACACATTTATCCACATTATATTGCATCTGCCATGCATTTGCCCACTCACCTAACCTGTCCAAATCACCCTGCAGCCTCTTAGCATCCTCCTCACAGTTCACACCGCCACCCAGCTTAGTGTCATCTGCAAACTTGGAGATATTACATTCAATTCCTTCATCCAAATCATTGATGTATATTGTAAATAGCTGGGGTCCCAGCACTGAACCCTGCAGCACCCCACCAGTCACTGCCTGCCATTCTGAAAAGGACCCGTTTATTCCGACTCTCTGCTTCATGTCTGTCAACCAGTTTTCCATCCACGTCAATACATTACCCCCAATACGACGTACTTTAATTTTGCACACTAATCTCTTGTGTGGAACCTTGTCAAAAGCCTTTGGAAAGTCCAAATACACCACATCCACTGGTTCTCCCTTGTCCACTCCACTAGTTACATCCTCAAAAAATTCTAGAAGGTTTGTCAAGCCTGATTTCCCTTTCATAAATCCATGCTGACTTGAGCCGATCCTGTCACTGCTTTCCAAATGCGCTGCTATTTCATCTTTAATAATTGATTGCAACATTTTCCCCACCACCGATGTCAGGCTAACCAATCTATAATTCCCTGTTTTCTCCCTCCCTCCTTTTTAAAAAAGTGGTGTTACATTAGCTACCCTCCAGTCCATAGGAACTGATCCAGAGTCAATCGAATGTTGGAAAATGACCACCAATGCATCTACAATTTTAGGGCCACTTCCTTAAGTACTCTGGGATGCAGCCTATCAGGCCTGGGGATTTATCGGCCTTCAATCCCATCAATTTCCCTAACACAATTTCCTGACTAATAAGGATATCCTCCAGTTCCTCCTTTTCGCTAGACCCTCGAACCTCTAGTATTTCCGGAAGGTTATTTGTGTCTTCCTTAGTGAAGACAGATCCAAAGTATTTGTTCAATTGGTCTGCCATTTCTTTGTTCCCCATTATAAATTCACCTGATTCTGACTGCAAAGGACCTACGTTTGTCTTCACTAATCTTTTTCTCTTCAAATATCTATAGAAGATTTTGCAGTCAGTTTTTATGTTCCCTGCAAGCTACCTCTCATACTCTATTTCCCCCTCCTAATTAGGCCCTTTGTCCTCCTCTGCTGAATTCTAAATTTCTCCTTAGGTTTGCTGCTTTTTCTGGCCAATTTATATGCCTCTTCCTTGGATTTAACACTATCCCTAATTTCCCTTGTTACCCACGGTTGAGCTATGTTCCCTGTTTTATTTTTACTCCAGACAGGGATGTACAATTGTTGAAGTTCATCCGTGTGATCTATAAATGTCTGCCATTGCCTATCCACTGTCAACCCTTTAAGTTTCATTTGCCACAAGCTGCACATTCACGGAGAGGAAACCTTTCTGTTCCTGTACATCTTGGAATCTTCCAAAGGTGCTTGCAAGTTGATGTGGGAACAATCAATACAGCCCTGTCCCTTTGGGAAGCCAGCAATCCCGGAGAAGCCCACAGCCCTGTCATGCATTGTCTGGGCTGTCAGGGGTAACTTTATGTAGTCATTTCTCTGAACATACAGTGCAGCAGTCACCTGTCGGATGCAGATATCTGTTGCATGTTGAAAAATGGCATACACGTCCCCAGTTGTGGCCTGGAATGATCCAGATGCATAAAATGAAAGTGCAGCCGTAACATAGAAACATAGAAATTTACAGCGCAGAAGGAGGCCATTTCGGCCCATCGTGTACGCTCCGGCTGACAAAGAACCGCACGGCCCTTGGTCAGCAGCCCTAAAGGTTACATATAAACCTATGAACAATGACGTAAAGGCAAAGAGCACCCAGCCCAACCAGTCCACCTCACACAACTGCGAAACCCCTTATACTGAAACATTCTACACTCCACCCCAACTGGAGCCATGTGATCTCCTGGGAGAGGCAAAAACCAGATAAAAACCCAAGCCAAATTAGGGAGAAAAAATTTGGGAAAATTCCTCTCCGACCCATCCAGGCAATCGAAACTAGTCCAGGAGATCACCCTGGCCGTATTCTAGTCTCTGCAGTACTTAGCATTATATCTGCGCCGTACAACAAAGGTCATCCAGTCAAATCTCAATTACCAGCTCTAGGTCCGTAACCCTGCAGGTTACTGCATTTTAAGTGCCCATCCAGCCATCTCTTAAAAGTGGTGAGGGTTTCTGCATCCAACACTCTGCCACGCAGCGAGTTCCAGATCCCCACAATCCTCTGCGTAAAGAAGCCCCCCCTCAAATCCCCTCTAAACCTTCCACCAATCACCTGAAAACCATGCCCCCTCGTGTTAGACCCCTCCACCAATGGAAATAGACCCTTACTATTAACTATGTCCAGGCCCCTCAATATTTTGTACACCTCAATAAGGTCTCCTCTAAACCTCCTCTGTTCCAATGAGAACAAACCCAGCCTATCATAGATACATAGAAACATAGAATCTGTCCTCATAACTAAGGTTCTCCATTCCAGGCAGCATCCGAGTAAATCTCCTCTGCACCCTCTCTAGTGCAATCACGTCCATCCTATAATACGGCGACCAGAATTGCATGCAGTACTCCAGCTGTTGCCTAACCAAAGTATTATACAATTTAAGCATAACCTCCCTGCCCTTATATTCTATGCCTCAGCCAATAAAGGCAAACATTCCGTATGCCTTCTTAACCACCTTATCCACCTGGCCTGCTACTTTCAGGGATCTGTGGACAAGCACTCCAAGGTCCCTTTGTTCATCTACACTATTATGTGACCTACTGCTTAATGTGTATACCCTTTCCTTATTAATCCTCCCAAAGTGCATAACCTCACACTTCTCTGAATTAAATTTGACACTGCTCTGCCCACCTGACCAGTAGATAGATATCTTCCTCCAGCCCATGACTTTCCTCTTCATTATCAACCACACGGCCAATTTTAGTGTCGTCTGCAAACTTCTTAATCATACTCCCTATATTCAAATCTAAATCGTTGATATATACCACAAAAAGCAAGGGACTGAGTACTGAGCCCTGTGGAACCCCACTGGAAACATCCTTCCAGTCACCTCCAAGCCAATTTTGGATCCAACTTGACACTTTGCCCTGTATCCCATGAGCTTTAACCTTCATGACCAGTCTACCATGTGGGACCTTATCTAAAGCCTTGCTATTGTCCATATATACTATATCGTACGCACTACCCTCATCGACCCTCTTGGTTACCTCCTCAAAAAATTCAATCAGATTAGTCAAACACGATATTCCCTTAACAAATCCGTGCTGACTGTCCCTAATTAAACCTTGCCTTTCCAAATGCAGATTTATCCTGTCTTTCAGGATTTTTTCCAATAATTTTCCCACCACTGAGGTTAGGCTGACAGACCTGTAATTATTCGGCCTATCCCTTTCTCCCTTCTTAAACAAGGGTACTACATTAGTAGTCTTCCAATCCTAAGGCACCATGCCCTTATCCAAAGAGGACTGGAAAATGATGGTCAAGGCCTCTGCTATTTCCTCTTTTACTTCGCTCAACAGCCTGGGATGCTTTTCATCCGGGCCTGGGGACTTATCTACTTTCAAAGCTGCTAAACCCCTTAATACTTCCTCTCTCACTGTATTTATTTCATCCAGAATATCACACTCCTCCTTGATAGCAGTATCTGCATTACCCCTTTCCTTTGAGAAAGCAGAAGCAAAGTATTCGTTAAGAACCCTCCCAACATCTTCCGCCTCCACACAAAGATTATCCTCATGGTCTCTAATAGGCCCTATCCTTTCTTTAGTTACCCCCTTACTCTTAATATATTTATAGAATTTATAGGGTTTTCCTTAATTTTACTGGCCAAGAATTTCTCGTGCTCTCTCTTAGTATTCCTAATAACCTTTACTTCAACTGACAAAGCAGTCCTCCTGTTGCTTCGAGGGTGCATGTCTATTTTTATGAACTCACAGATCTCGGTTACTACTTCTTTGAGGAAACACAACCTTCTCACACAGTCTGCATCACTCAGGTGCAGGTATGAACACCCATCTCAATATACCTAATGTGGGTAAGGCCACCTGCCCATCATCCTACGTGCTCTGAGGTTCCTCAGGTAATGATGCCGAATCAATTTTCTCCTCCGCAGCACCATCATGCAGAAGCCTTGCACGAGGTATGGCATTGTCAATATTGCCCCCATAATTTAATTGTAGCTTTGTAAGAAGCTCAAAACAGCAGGGGAAAGCACTCACACCTTCTTTCTTCTCTCTCTCTCCCCAAGTATGGACCACACCCTGGTCTACGCATGTGAAATAGGCTTGCTGAGAACAGGAAGCTAGACATTCAATAAAGAAACGAAGTCTAATGCAATTCTTTAATCTTTGATTTTTTTCAAAGTACCACCCCACCAACGAACGTCTCTTCACCGGGCTCGAGGATCGTCCGGCAGAATAGCTCCATCACCCGGACGCAGAGGCTTGGCATCTCCCTCCCACCTCCTACCCCGGGCTTCTATTGAAGCTGCTTTATCCTAAGTGTTCTCATTCCTTCAGTTTGGCTTTCATCCCATCCCACCCCCTCTCCCCCAGCTTCTTTTCAAGCAGAGCCCCCGAGCCCCTGTATCCGGGCGAGAGAGCGATTCTGCTGGCCGACGCTCCGACCCTCGAGACATTCGATGGTGGCATGGTACTTTGAAAAAAATTTAAAATTAAAGAATTGAATTAGACTTCCCTTCTCTCCCTTTTGACTTTGAAAAAATTAAGCTTCATGATGCATATTCTTTGCCTTCTTGACTCCCTCCAAAACTTCGCCTAAAAAACAATGGCGTCTTTCATTGCCGATTTTTTAATGTGCGCTGGTTTTTCTTAAGTGTCCAGATGGTTTTTTGGGAGTGGTCACATGCGCCGTCCTAGGAAAAATGTAAGTTGGCCAAACTTGGTTAAATGTGAAAAACTGGCACACCTTACGACGCAAAAAAATACTAACTTAAAAAAAAATCGTAATTAACTGAGTTGCATTGGCGCAGATACTTTGGGGAAACATGGATATTTTAATTTACCGCCCAAAAAAATGGTGCAGATAACGGGAAAATTGAGCTTCTCGACAATACAATTCAGGTCTGAGTACAGAGAAATAATACTTTAAAAATTGCAAAGCTATGTTAATAAGTAAGTGGGGTTTTGACAGATGTAACTTGAAAGCAGTGCAAATGATCAAGAAAATTTGTGCAGAGCAATGTTTCAGTGTAAATCAGTTAGAAGCAAGTTTCCTTAAACAAAAACACAATGCAACTCCACTCGTACGCTGCAAGGGAGAAATTTCAGCCTCTATTTGCAGCCAGAAATTTATCCCATTATTGACTTACTCATTATATATATGTTCCAAAGCTCGCCTAGCTGGCCTCCCATCTTCCGCCTTCCATAAACTTGAACTCATCCAAAACTTTGCTGCCCGTATCGTTACCCACACAAAGTCTTGCTCAACCATCACCTCTATGCTTTCTAAGCTACATGGGCTTGTGGTCCAATGCATTGATTTTAAAATTCTCATTGTCGTGTTCAAATCCCTCTATGGCGTCGTCCCTCCCATCTCTGTAACCTCCTCCAGCCTTACAATTCTCCACGAACTCTGCGTTCCTCCAACTCTAACCACTTGTGCATCCCCATTCCCTTCAACACACCATTGGCGGCTGTGCCTTAAGCTGCCTAGGCCCCAAGTTCTGGAATTCCCTCCCTAAACCTCTCCACCGAGCCATCCTCCTTTAAGAAGCTCCTTAAAACCTACCTCTTTGACCAAGCTTTTTGTCATCTATCTGAATATCTCCTCCTTTGACTTGTTATCACTTTTTGTCTGGTTACACTCCTGTGACGTGCCTTGGGGCATTTTTCTACGTTAAAGGCGCCATATAAATCCAAGTTGTTCTTGTTGTTTATTTATATATATATATATATATATACTGTATATATTGTACTGTTGGTATTTAATATTGTGATTCAGACTACTCATTGTAAATGAAGACTTTAGCTCCTTTTGTCTGTAAGCCTCTGATCAGTGATAACATCCACCATTTCAAAGAGAATGTGACAGGACAGCATGAGTCTCTATTAAATCCAGTAAACGGATTATTGCAACTGGGGAAACTGTAAGCTGCTTGTCTATGCACAACTCGGAGAACCCAGTATATGACAGATACAGCTTCTGGATCATGGGACCCATTGTTAGGTCATTGTAATGGATGATAGTTCTAAAGGCCAGAGAATGAACAATACATTTATAATTTCCATCATTCTTGCATATTAAAGTTCCATTTTATGAACTAACAATAGGGTGAAGGTCAGTTTCAAAATTCTTACCATTGTTTTCAAATCTTAGCATGGCCTCGTCCTGCCCTAACTCTGTAACCTCCTCCAACCCTCCAAGATCTCTGCGCTTCTCCAACTTTGGCCTCACGCACATCCCCCATTTTAATCGCTCTACCATTGGTGGCCGTGCCTTCAACTGCCGAGGCCCCAAGCTCTGGAACCCCCTCCCTAAACCTCTCTCCCTTTAAGACACTCCTTAAAAACTACCTCTTGCACCAAGCTTTTGGTCACCAGTGCTAATAACTCCTTATGCAGCTTGATGTCAAATTTTGTTTCAGGACGCTTTTGTGCAGCACCTTGGGTCATTTTACTACATTAAAGGCGCTATATAATTGCAAGTTGTTATTATCTTGTTTCAACTGACCGGTCACTTTTCTATTCGTCCTACACATTATCAACAGTATAAGTCATGCTTTAGGGATTTAAGGCAGTTAAACCTTGCTACTCGCAGTGTAATTAAATATCTCTCACTCACACAGTAGAGACAACAGATGTAGATGGTATTAAATGTAATATATATATCCCACCTGTTACAATAATCTCAGCTAAACTTGAATACTTGCCACAAATGTTTGCACTTATTTATTGCAAATCAGTCATTAATAAATAAACGTGATCTTTGCATTGTCTGCAGTCTTTTTAAAACTCCTCAAAACTCTTGCATATTTTGTCCATATCATTTTTATCACATTTGAAACATTATTTTAATACACATGTAAATTTCATAATTTCCTTGTCACTCCAGTTGAATGCAAGTGTTTGTATCTCCCTCCAAAAGGTCAGTGTGATCAAAATCTCAGCTAATGTGCAGCAGCAGGCACTGCAAAAATAACAATTTGGCTTTATCGTTACACACAGTTGGCAATCTTCAGTGTTTCTTGGGATGAAATTCATCTCGAGTCGTAGTGAAGTCCATTTATTGTTCCTTCCCACTGAACAGTAGAAAGACTCTACTGTCGTTGTGCTGGCTGTGGGTTTAAATTTATTGCAAAGTTAGAGGAAGATTTACCAGTAGAATTCATTTAAAAAATCAAACAGCATCAAACAATTAGGTGTCAGCTTTAGCTCAGTGGTAGCACTATTAACCTCCGAGATAACAAGTTGCGAGTTCAAATCCCACTCCAGAGGTTTCAACATGTAATCTGAGCTGACACTTGCGTGCAGTATTGAGGAAGCCTTTTGGATGAGACATTAAACCGAGGTCCTGTCTAAGGAGACTTCTGTTCCAAGATGAGCAAGGGAATTTTCCAAAGTCCTAGCTACCATTTATCCCTCAACAAACACCACCAAAAAACCCCAGATTATTTAGTCATTAATCTCACTGCTGTTTGTGGGATCTCGCTGTGCACAAATTGGCATTTCCCTACATTACAACAGTGACTACACTTCAAAAGGTATTTCACTGACTGAGTGCTTTGGGATGTTATGAGGTTGTGAAAGGCACTATATAAATGCAAATTTATTCATTAATAAAGCTCTGTTTTATATGGATTCCCTTTTATTTGCTGCCTATTTATTTCTGTTAGATGCTGAATGCAAGTAACATCAAGAGAACTGGTTAGTAGCAGTTACTGAATGTAACAGTTTGCAGTGGCAGAATTAGCATTAATAGAGATATGTCTGGCACAAAGATTGCATATGCTAATTCTGAACAGTTCACCAGCTTCTCCAAGCCAACTCTCCCACTGATTTCACTTACTTACACTATGAAAGAAAAATGTTCAGAAACAATTATGTAGAAGCAGACACAACATTAATACTAATTATAATTCTTTACACAACATTAACCTTTAAAAAGTATTGATGTCAAAACTCCTTTTAAATATATTTTGCCTTCTAATAGACTACCAATGTTTCACAATGGGAATGTTCATAGGAAACACACACCAAGAATGGGGGGAAAAAATATATAACCTTGTATGGCCATCAGTACTGAAATGGCTTTCCTGTTGAAATTAAACCTTTGAAACATCATAATTGGGTTAAAAAGGAAAATATTCTTCACTGAGTTATACCAGAATCTGAAATGTTAGAAAAGATGAACTATTTTGCAGTAATTGGTAGCATTGAGAATGCATCTCTATAAATTTCCCTGCTTCTCATCCCTTAGCAAGCTTCCTTCTTCCGTTACCAGGCTTTCCTGGGGCATTCTGTCCCCTCTCTGGTCATAGAGGTGAGCATGGTGCACAGGGTAGAGATGCTTCCACAGAAGGCTGTTGGAAGTTGAAGAGGATTTCCAAGGGAAACTCTTGGCTCATGCTGATGTCTGAAAAGTATCGCAGGCTCCTGGAGGTAGTGCCTTACCTGGAGACAACAGTATTGGTCATGCTGGAAGTGGTGAAATTTGTCAGCTTACTGGCGAAGGGCAAATTCTGGTCCTGTGAGAGGAGGTGGCCTGGTCAGCTGATCCCTTTCTTGCATGAGTTCCAAATCCACTCGAGATGAGACCTTCTGGGAGCTCACCAATGTGCTCGATTGGGAGGAGGGCAGATAGATCTGTTGGGATCTTCAGCGAGGCAACCGATCTCTCTATGGCTGAGAGGTTTGCTGTAACAATGGGGTACTTCTGGTTCTCTGATGGTCTCAGAGGATATATGATTAATAAGGAGTGGTGGACGGGTTGAGAGGGAGGTACTGGCCGCCATTCCCAGCCATGGGTTTTGCTGAAAGGCAGCCCACAACAATCACTTAGATTTGGGCTTCCCAGTAATAGGGGAGGCAGCGGGAGTTCGTGAGTCGGCGAGAGGCAGCGTGGGGAGGCCTATAAAAAGGCCCAGCGTTGGTGAGTCGGTGAGAGGCAGCGGGAGTTCGTGAGTCGGCAAGAGGCAGTGTTTAGAGGCCTATAAAAAGGCCCAGCGTTGGTGAGTCGGCGAGAGGCAGCGGGAGTTCGTGAGTCGGCGAGAGGCAGTATTTGGAGGCCTATAAAAAGGCCCAGTGTTGGTGAGTCGGCGAGAGGCCAGCTTGCGCAGCTGCAGCAGGGAGAGAAGGCGAAAAAGAAGTAGAAAGCAATTGAAAGGTGACGTCACAGCCAAGGGGGTAAGTGATTGGCTGGTGATTGGTAAGTAGCTTTTCTTTTTTCTTTTCTCTATCAGTAAGTAACATTTAGCATTGTTGTTGCCAAATTAAATTTATCTAAGGGTTAAGTCATGGCAGGAGAGCTCGGACACGTGTTATGCTCCTCCTGTACTATGTGGGAAGTCAGGGACGCCTCCGGTGTCCCTGACGACTAGGTGTGCGGGAAGTGTATCCGCCTCCAGCTCCTGATGGACCGCATTGCGGCACTGGAGCTGCAGGTGGATGAACTCTGGAGCATCCACGATGCTGAGAATGACGTGAATAGCACGTTTAATGAGTTGGTCTTACCGCAGGTAAAGGGTACACAGCCAAATAGTAAATGGGTGACCAGCAGGAAGAGCAGTGCAAGGAAGTTAGTGCAGGGGTCCCCTGCGGTCATCCCACTGCAAAACAGATACACCGCTTTGGGTACTGTTGAGGGGGATGACTCATCAGGGGAGAGCAGCAGCAGCCAAGTTCATGGCATGTGGGTGGTTCTGCTGCACAGGAGGGCAGGAAAAAGAGTGGGAGAGTGAAAGTGATAGGGGATTCAATTGTAAGGGGAATAGATATGAGTTTCTGCAGCCGCAACCGAGACTCCAGGATGGTATGTTGCCTCCCTGGTGCAAGGGTCAAGGATGTCTCGGAGTTGGTGCAGGACATTCTGAAAAGGGAGGGTGAACAGCCAGTTGTCGTGGGGCATATAGGTACCAACGATATAGGTAAAAAATGGGATGAGGTCCTATGAGACAAATTTAGGGAGCGAGGAGCTAAATTAAAAAGTAGGACCTCAAAGGTAGTAATCTCAGGATTGCTACCAGTACCACATGTTAGTCAGAGTAGGAATCGCAGGATAGCTCAGATGAATACGTGGCTTGAGGAGTGGTGCAAGAGGGAGGGGTTCAAATTCCTGGGGCACTGGAACCGGTTCTGGGGGAGATGGGACCAGTACAAACCAGAACGTCTGCACCTGGGCAGGACTGGATCCAATGTCCTAGGGGGAGTGTTTGCTAGTGCTGTTGGGGAGGAGTTAAACTAACATGGCAGGGGGATGGGAACCTATGCAGGGAGACAGAGGGAAATAAAATGGAGGCAGAAGCAAAAGATAGAAAGGAGAATAATAAAAGTGGAGGGCAGAGAAACCCAAGGCAAAAAACAAAAAGGGCCACAATACAGCAAAATTCTAAAGGGGCAAAGTGTGTTAAAAAGAAAGCCTGAAGGCTCTGTGCCTCAATGCGAGGAGTATTCGGAATAAGGTGGACGAATTAACTGCGCAGACAGCAGTTAACGGATATGATGTAATTGGCATCACGGAGACATGGCTCCAGGGTGACCAAGGCTGGGAACTCAACATCCAAGGATATTCAACATTTAGGAAGGATAGGCAGAGAGGAAAAGGAGGTGGGGTGGCATTGCTGGTTAAAGAGGAAATTAATGCAATAGTAAGGAGAGACATTAGCCTGGATGATGTGGAATCGGTATGGGTGGAGCTACGGAATACCAAAGGGCAGAAAACGTTAGTGGGAGTTGTGTACAGACCACCAAACAGTAGTAGTGAGGTTGGGCACAGCATCAAACAAGAAATAAGGGATGTGTGCAATAAAGGTACAGCAGTTATCATGGGCGACTTTAATCTATTTATTGATTGGGCTAACCAAACTGGTAACAATGCAGTGGAGGAGGATTTCCTAGAGTGTATTAGGGATGGTTTTCTAGACCAATATGTCGATTAGAGAGCTGGTCAACCTAAACTGGGTGATGTGTAATGAGAAGGGACTAATTAGCAATCTTGTTGTGCGAGGCCCCATGGGGAAGAGTGACCATAATATGGTAGAATTCTTTATTAAGATGGAGAGTGATACAGTTAATTCGGAAACTAGGGTCCTGGACTTAAGGAAAGGTAACTTCGACGGTATGAGGCGTGAATTGGTTAGAATAGACTGGCAAAGGATACTTCAAGCATTGATGGTGGATAAACAATGGCAAACATTTAAAGATCACATGGATGAACTTCAGCAATTGTACATCCCTGTCTGGAGTAATAATAAAACGGGGAAGGTGGCTCAACCATGGCTAACAAGGGAAACTAAGGATAGTGTTAAAGCCAAGGAAGAGGCATATAAATTGGCTAGAAAAAGCAACAAACCTGAGGACTGGGAGAAATTTAGAATTCAACAGAGGAGGACTAAGGGTTTAATTAAGAGGGGGAAAATAGAGTACGAGAGGAAGCTTGCAGGGAACATAAAAACTGACTGCAAAAGCTTCTATAAATATGTGAAGAGAAAAAGATTAGTGAAGACAAACGTAGGTCCCTTGCAGTCGGATTCAGGTGAATTTATAATGGGGAACAAAGAAATGGCAGATCAATTGAACAAATACTTCGGTTCTGTCTTCACAGAAGACACAAAGAAACTTCCGAATGTACTAGGGGACAGTGGGCCTAGTGAGAAGGAGGAACTGAAGAATATCCTTATTCGGCAGGAAATTGTGTTAGGGAAATTGATGGGATTGAAGGCCGATAAATCCTTGGGGCCTGATCCTCTGCATCCCAGAGTACTTAAGGAAGTGGCCCTAGAAGTAGTGGATGCATTGGTGGTCATTTTCCAACAGTCTATCGACTCTGGATCAGTTCCTATGGACTGGATGGTAGCTAATGTAACATCACTTTATAAAAAAGGAGGGAGAGAGAAAATGAGTAATTATAGACCGGTTAGCCTGACATCAGTAGTGGGGAAAATGTTGGAATCAATCATTAAGGATTAAATAGCAGCCCACTTGGAAAGCAGTGACAGGATTGGACCAATTCAGCATGGATTTATGAAAGGGAAATCATGCTTGACGAATCTTCTGAAATTTTTTGAGGATGTAACTAGCAGAGTGGACAAGGAAGAATCAGTGGATGTGATGTATTTGGAAAGGTTTCAAAAGGCTTTTGACAAGGTCCCGCACAAGAGATTGGTGTGCAAAATCAAAGCGCATGGTATTGGGTGTAATGTACTGACATGGATAGAGAACTGTTTGGCAGACAGGAAGCAGAGAGTCGGGATAAACGGATCCTTTTCAGAATGGCAGGCAGTGACTAGTGGAGTGCCTCAGGGCTCAGTTCTGAGACCCCAGCTCTTTACAATATACATTAACGATTTAGATGAAGGAATTGAGTGTAATATCTCCAAGTTTGCAGATGACACTAAACTGGCTGGCAGTGTGAGCTGTGAGGAGGATGCTAATAGGCTGCAGGGTGACTTGGACAGGTTAGGTGAGTGGGCAAATGCATGGCAGATGCAGTATAATGTGGATAAATGTGAGGTTATACATTTTGGGGGCAAAAACAAGAAGGCAGAATATTATCTGAATGGCGGCAGATTAGGAAAAGGGGAGGTGCAATGAGACCTGGGTTGCATGGTTCATCAGTCATTGAAAGTGGCCATGCAGGTACAGCAGGCGGTGAAGAAGGCAAATGGCATGTTGGCCTTCATAGCTAGAGGATTTGAGTATAGGAGCAGGGAGGTCTTACTGCAGTTGTACAGGACCTTAGTGAAGCCTCATCTGAAATATTGTGTTCAGTTTTGGTCTCCTAATCTGAGGAAGGACATTCTTGCTATTGAGGGAGTGCAGCGAAGGTTCACCAGACTGATTCCAGGGATGGCTGGACTGTCATATGAGGAGAGAATGGATCAATTGGGCCTTTATTCACTGGAGTTGAGAAGGATGAGAGGGGATCTCATAGAAACGTATAGGATTCTGACGGAACTGGACAGGTTCAATGCGGGAAGAATGTTCCCGATGTTGGGGAAGTCCAGAACCAGGGAACATAGTTTTAGGATAAGGGGTAGGCCATATAGGACTGAGATGAGGAGAAACTTCTTCACTCATTGTTAACCTATGGAATTCCCTGCCGCAGAGAGTTGTTGATGCCAGTTCATTGGATACATTCAAGAGGGAGTTAGATATGGCCCTTACGACTAAGGGGATCAAAGGGTTTGGAGAGAAAGCAGGAAAGGGTACTGAGGGAATGATCAGCCATGATCTTATTGAATGGTGGTGCCGGCTCGAAGGGCAGAATGGCCTACTCCTGCACCTATTTTCTATGTTTCTATGTTTCTCGGGGCCGAAATTGCCCTCCGCCCGAAACGGGACCCAATTACCAAACTTTGTGTTCCATCCACCCCAATGCATGGGGCGGAAAATCTGGGGAAATTCAGCTCTTTGGTTTTTTTTTGGAGCAGGGCAGATGTGGTGTCGTCAGCGGGGCGGAAGTGTGGGTGGGTAAGAAAGGCCATTGCTCCGAGTGAGTCATCGGCACCACATCGCTGATAACGTCAACACGGCGCGGTCATGCCGCGCTGACGCATCACAACGTCCCTCCTCTTCAGTTAAAGGCAAACACTGGGCCACCAGGGAGGGTTTCAGCCAGGCCAGTGGCCCGGTACCCAAGAGGGGGTGCCGGGCTGCCTGTTGGAGGCCCGGCCAAACCCGTGGCTACTACCGTCGGGCCGATCTGGCAATCAGCCGACAATTAAAATAAAATGGCGGCCACGTCAGTGTGTCCTCCCCTTTAAGGGCGGACACGCCGCCCAGCCACAAGAAGGTTCCCACCGGGGAAAGCTGTCGGGGGCACCGAGTGGTGGCCGAGCCACTCCCGCGGGGCAATTTCCCGCGGGGCAATTACCTACACGGGGCAGGAAGGGGGTTGCCACCGGTCGGTAAGGAGTCAACAGGGCGGCAACACGGGTTGTGCGGAGACATTCTCCGCTGGGCAAATCCACGATGGCAATTTTCAAAATGGCAGCCCCTCCGCACCGACCGAACGGCGATTGCTGACCAACCCGTGGCCGCGCCACAACTCTTATAGAAAGGGGCAATTTCAGCCTCCCAGTGTCTTGAAATTACAATCTACTGAAAAATGTAAGACGGACAAAATCACTCATCACACATACCCACATAAGCTCTACTAATTACATTGGGTTGGGGTTGGGAGATCGGAGGCCTCGGGGGCAATGTTCCCCCCAAGGAGCGAAGGTGCACGGCTGGGCATCTATCAGGAGGTACCCTGCAGGCCACTCACAAGTTGTTGCCATTGGAAGATATCGCACGCGGAAAAACAAATTAGAGGGAACATTGCTCGGGGGGTGAGATCGAGGGGTGATCAGAGGGTCGGGAGGGAGGGGGTTGGTGAGGCAGGTACGCTTGATCCAGCAGGTAAGTAGAAATGCACTTGCCTCTGGATCTAGCAGTCCTCCCCTCCCTTTAGCCGGCGGCATTCCCGAGACCTGGGAACGTCAGCCGACCAAGGTTAAATTTGAAATTGTGGATTATACCACGCAGCCTCATTATAATATTTAAATTGTCAACCCGCCTCCTGGGAATGGTTTGGTTGCCTGCTCCCATCCTGCCTCGATTAAAACCAGGCATGGACGGATTGGAGGCGGATTGGGGTCGGGATTCAGATTTTTAACACTTTAACCTCCTGCCCATTCTTTGGGGTTAAAATTCCCCATGTTTCCAAACCAGTTGTCTGGTGTAGTGGCTGTGATAAGAAGGCACCCTGCAACACATATCACGATCATCTCCCACAGACAGACTTTCTCCAATAACAGACTCGGACTTACAGTGCCAGAGAACCTAGCTCAATGCTTCCTGACCATACCCACTGAAGAGAAAGGGCCACACAATAAGTACAACTCTCGCCGCCTGCTGCAAAGGGGGGGCATCCCACTCTGTGGCAAAATGCAGTACTCCCCACAACAAACCTGTGGGATATATGCCAATTAGAACAAGTGACGTGGCTCCACCTAGAACTGGAGAAATACCAGTCTGCAGGCTTGTTCTTGGAAGCTCACCTACCACAAATTGCTCCTTGTTCTCAGGCCTTAATATCCCCCAGAACAAAGATTAATCAAGCTGTCACAAACCTTAGACTGACAAATATATGTGTGAATATGCTTTTAGAATTCAGTAAAAATTAGAACTATTACTGGCTGCCATTGTTACAGTATTTTATACTCAGAAAAACACCTGCTAGACTACCTATTAGTACAAATGTTGTATAGAACCTCTCCCATGTGACATTCCACTCTAATAACATCATAAACAACAATGGGCTGAGAGCTGCACTCATATTGTCATTGGAATTTTATAGCATCATATGTGAGGTGTTCTACACAAAATGCCCACTCCCAGGCTGCCTGTATTCAGCAGTTGAACATGGTAACAAAGAACAACTGAAAGACACCAGCTAGTGTATAAATATCACCCTTTACAACACTGAAAGATTATGGTAGTTTAATTCCCCTTTATATCTACCTTGTTTTATAAAAATGTATCTTGCATAAAGTGTTGACAGTATGTTTGTTTATAGGATTTATTAAAAAAAAACATTGTTAACTGGCTTTTCACAGGCACTTTCAAGCAATGTCAGTTTGTTTTGAGAGCCAGATATGTCACATTAAGCTATGCTCCCTCAGGTTAAATATAGCATTTCTAAGTAAATATAAGGCAGTCAGAACCGTGCACATTAGGATCTTGGAGGAAGAAAGAGAAAATACAAGTAGTCTGATCCTCGTGGCTGTTCCTTTTCAGTCCATGAGAAGGAATAATTTCATGAGGTAATAGGCCCAAGCGACAACACACCTTTTGGGGCTTGACCATGTAAAAATGTTTATTCAAACAAAAACAAACTCCTGATAATGTATACAAGTCAAACCATTATAAACAGTCTTATTTAACTTCCTGAAATACAAAACCCCAGAAAATGCTGGGAATAAACAGCTGGTTAAAATTTCAGGTGGAACCAGAACTCCTTTTGCCCTACACATCAGTCACTGCATTCTACAGCCAACCTGCTGTGTGAAACGTTGTGATATTTCATTTTTCTCTTTATTTAATTTCTGTGTTTCAATTCTTTAGTGATCCCCATTGCAGGCACTGCTTCAAATACCGTTTCCACTGATTCAATAAAGTTAGAAAGAAAAATGTATATTTTTAGTCATGAAACTATGAAACAAAAAGGTCAGTATATTCTCATGCTAAAAAGCATTTAATAAACTACAAAAAAAAAGGGTAAGCATTCTCCAAATTAATGATGTCCATGAAAGTTTGTATCATTCAGCACTACTCACTACATTGGAAGCTGCTGTGTTCCCATATGCAGGTCACTAGATATAGGCATATAACTTAACACAGCCAGTAATATCCCTGTGCTAAGACCAAGTCACAGAGTTCTTAACCTTTGGGCCCTACAAGCAAGGCACAGCATCAGCTGAAAACACTCCTAATAAGGTGTGTGAGTCCGCACAATCATCTCTCTGGCAAATTTGCTCAGCGAGCATGTTTTCTACTCTGAAATATTTAAACACTTAAAAGCTGGAGCCACATCATTTCTTGTGCTCACCATATAAAGTATTGCACTAGTGTATACAGCATACTTTCTGACAAACAGTTGAGGTGTGGAGATGATAAACGAAATTAAATGCATTTGTTTTATAAGCTGGTAGCAGCGTTTAGTCTTCTAAAAAAAGAATTGCGTAAAACCTTTTCCCAAGGCAGTGAAACCGACAGACTGAAGTAGAAATATAATTGCAGAATTTAGAGGACATAGTTAGCTTCAATACCTGATTAACTGAAATTAATGAACCTCAGGGTTCGATTTCAGACCTGAACAGGATGGCTCTATTATTGTATTCATGGCCCAATTTTGTGCTGACACTGATGTGACCACCTGTACCATTGACACATTATGATGCTCAGAGTTGGACCATCAGTAGTATAAGTTTACTGAGAAATGCATTGCATCGATTATTGTGAAATAACAAAGCGAGTGTATTTTATATAGTAATGAGACATTCTTTTCTAATTTGTGTATCCGACTGCAGCTCCTGACAGACCACATTGCAGCACTGGAGCTGCGGGTGGGTTCACTCTGGAGCATGCACGATGCTGAGGATGTCGTGAATAGCACGTTTAGTGAGTTGGTCTTATCACAGGTAAAGGTTACACAGCCAGTTAGGGGATGGGTGACCAACAGGAAGAGCAGTGGAAGGAAGGTAGTGCAGGGATACCCTGCGGTCATCCCCCTGCAAAACAGATACACTGCTTTGGGTACTGTTGAGGGGGATGACTCATCAGCGGAGGGCAGCAGCAGCCAAGTCCATGGCACAGTGGGTGGCTCTGCTGCACAGGAGGGCAGGAAAAAGAGTAGGAGAGCTATAGTGATATGGGATTCTATTGTAAGGGGAATAGATAGACGTTTCTGCGGCCGCAACCAAGACTCCAGGATGGTATGTTGCCTCCCTGGTGCAAGGGTCAAGGATGTCTCGGAGTGGGTGCAGGACATTTTGAAGGGGGAGGGTAAACAGCCAGTTGTCATGGTGCATATAGGTACCAACGATATAGGTAAAAAATGGGATGAGGACCTATAAGACGAATTTAGGGAGCTAGAAGCTAAATTAAAAAGTATTAATCTCAGGATTGCTATCAGTGCCATGTGCTAGTCAGAGTAGGAATCACAGGATAGCTCAAGGCTTGAGGAGTGGTGCAGAAGGGAGGGGTTCAAATTCCTGGGACATTGGAACCGGTTCTGGGGGAGGTGGGACCAGTATAAACCAGACGGTTTGCACCTGTGCAGGACTGGAACCAATGTCCTAGGGGGAGTGTTTGCTAGTGCTGTTGGAAAGGGGTTAAACTAATATGGCAGGGGGATGGGAATCTATGCAGGGAGACAGAGGGAAATAGAATGGGGGCAGAAGCAAAAGATAGAAAGAAGAAAAGTAAAAGTGGAGGGCAGAGAAACCCAAGGCAAAAAGCAAAAAGGGCCACATTACAGCAAAATCCTAAAGGGGCAAAGGGTGTTAAAAAGACAAGCCTGAAGGCTCTGTGCCTCAATGTGAGGAGTATTGGAATAAGGTGGAAGAATTAACTGCGCCGATAGCAGTTAACGAATATGATGTAATTGGCATCGCAGAGACATGGCTCCAGGGCGACCAAGGCTGGGAACTCAACATCCAGGGGTATTCAACATTTAGGAAGGATAGACAGAAAGGAAAAGGAGGTGGGGTGGCATTGCTGGTTAAAGAGGAAATTAATGCAATAGTAAGGAAGGACATTAGCTTGGATGATGTGGAATCGGTATGGGTGGAGCTACGGAATACCAAAGGGCAGAAAGCGCTAGTGGGAGTTGTATACAGACCACCAAACAGTCATAATGAGGATGGGGACAGCATCAAACAAGAAATTAGGGATGCATGCAATAAAGGTATAACAGTTATCATGGGCGACTTCAATCTACATATAGATTGGGCTAACCAAACTGGTAGCAATGCGTTGGAGGAGGATTTCCTGGAGTGTATTAGGGATGGTTTTCTAGACCAATATGTCAAGGAACCAACTGGCCATCCTGGACTGGGTGATGTGTAATGAGAAAGGACTAATTAACAATCTTGTTGTGCCAGGCCCCTTGGGGAAGAGTGATCATAATATGGTAGAATTCTTTATTAAGATAGAGAGTGACACAGTTAATTCAGAGAGTAGGGTCCTGAACTTGGGGAAAGGTAACTTCGATGGTATGAGATGTGAATTGGCTAGAAAAGACTGGCGAATGATACTTAAAGAGTTGACGGTGGATAGGCAATGGCAAACATTTAAAGATCACATGGATGAACTTCAACAATTGTACATCCCTGTCTGGAGTAAAAATAAAACGTGGAAGGTGGCTCAACCGTGGCTAATAAGGGAAATTAAGGATAGTGTTAATTTCAAGGAAGAGGCATATAAATTGGCCAGAAAAAGCAGCAAACCTGAGAACTGGGAGAATTTTGTAATATAGCAGAGAAGGACAAAGGGTTTAATTAGGAGGGGGGAAATAGAGTATGAGAAGAAGCTTGCTGGGAACATAAAAACTGACTGCAAAAGCTTCTATAGATATGTGAAGAGAAAAAGATTAGTGAAAACAAATGTAGGTCTCTTGCAGTCAGATTCAGGTGAATTTATAATGGAGAACAAAGAAATGGTGGACCAGTTAAACAAATACTTTGGTTCTGAATTCACGAAGGTAGACACAAATAACATTCTGAATGTACTAGGGGACAGTGGGTCTAGTGAGAAGGAGGAACTGAAGGATATCCTTATTAGGCGGGAAATTGTGTTAGGGAAATTGATGGGATTGAAGGCCGATAAAGCCCCGGGGCCTGATAGTCTGCATCCCAGAGTACTTAAGGAAGTAGTCCTAGAAATAGTGGATGCATTGGTGATCATTTTCCAACAGTCTATCGACTCTGGATCAGTTCCTATGGACTGGAGGGTAGCTAATGTAACACCATTGTTTAAAAAAGAAGGGAGAGAAAAAACAGGTAATTATAGACCGGTTAGCCTGACATCAGTAGTGGGGAAAATGTTGGAATCAATTATTAAAGATGAAATAGCAGCGCATTTGGAAAGCAATTACAGGATCGGTCCAAGTCATGATCTTATTGAATGGTGCTGCAGACTCGAAGGGCCGAATGGCCTACTCCTGCACCTATTTTCTATGTTTCTATGTAACTCCAACTGCTGTCCCAGCTGCATTCAGCCAACTCAGCACAGATGGGACAAAGAATCTATACTACACCACATGATGCATTCAGCCACCAAACTATGAGAGAAGCATAATAAGCATTCTCATTTATTTGTTTAAAATTAACTGAAATTAATTAACTTAACTAGAATGAGTTGTGTCAATCCTGTTTAAACAAAGCAAACCAAGGGAATGCACAAATTCCTATACATGCTGAAACAAAGATACTGCTGTTGCTGTATAAGCCAGTAATTTCATTCTCTAAGTCTGAAGGTTGGCATGCAGGTGCAGCAGGCGGTTAAGAAAGCAAATGGCATGTTGGCCTTCATAGCAAGGGGATTTGAGTACAGGGGCAGGGAGGTGTTGCTACAGTTGTACAGGGCATTGGTGAGGCCACACCTGGAGTATTGTGTACAGTTTTGGTCTCCTAACCTGAGGAAGGACATTCTTGCTATTGAGGGAGTGCAGCGAAGGTTCACCAGACTGATTCCCGGGATGGCGGGACTGACCTATCAAGAAAGACTGGATCAACTGGGCTTGTATTCACTGGAGTTCAGAAGAATGAGAGGGGACCTCATAGAAACATTTAAAATTCTGACGGGGTTAGACAGGTTAGATGCAGGAAGAATGTTCCCAATGTTGGGGAAGTCCAGAACCAGAGGTCACAGTCTAAGGATAAGGGGTAAGCCATTTAGGATCGAGATGCGGAGGAACTTCTTCACCCAGAGAGTGGTGAACTTGTGGAATTCTCTACCACAGAAAGTTGTTGAGGCCAATTCAGTAAATATATTCAAAAAGGAGTTAGATGAGGTCCTTACTACTAGGGGGATCAAGGGGTATGGCGAGAAAGCAGGAATGGGGTACTGAAGTTGAATGTTCAGCCATGAACTCATTGAATGGCGGTGCAGGCTAGAAGGGCTGAATGGCCTACTCCTGCACCTATTTTCTATGTTTCTATGTTTCTATGTTTCCCCCATGCATGCATAAAAACAAACAATGCTGAGCAATGAGTGAAAAATGTTCTCAGCTGCTCTGGGGCACTGTCCTTGAACTGTAATGAAGATCACTTGTTTGTTTAGAGTTTTATTGTTAAAGTTTTTCATGCAGTACATTAAGGCCAAAAAGGTCTCCTGGTCACATGATGACAATCAAAAGTTTTCAATCATGTAGTGCTCTCTCAGTCTGCGAACAGCAATTCTATTGTATTCCTGACACTCCAAACTTGCTCCTTATTGTAATTGCGCTTATACATAGTGTGATTCAGGGTACGTGATACAGAAAAAAAGGCTTGCATTTATATAGCGCTTTTCATGACCACCGGACGACCCAATGTGCTTTACAGCCAATGAAGTACTTTTTGAAGCGTAGTCACTGTTGTAATGTAGGAAAAGCGGCAGCAAATTTGCGCACAGCAATCTCCCACAAACAGCAATGTGATAATGACCAGATAATCTGTTTTGTTATGTTGATTGGTGGACAAAGATTGGTCAGGGCACCGGGGACAATTCCCCTGTTCTTCTTCGAAATAGTGCCATGGGATCTTTTATGTCCATCTGAGAGAGCAGACCTCGATTTAATGTCTCATCCGAAAGACAGCACCTCCGACAGTGAAGCACTCCCTCAGTACTCCATTGGAGTGTCACATTGTCAAATGGAATGTTAAACTAAGATCATTCTGGCTTTGACACTATTGAAGAGCAGGAAGTTCTTCCTGTGTCCCAAACATTCCACCTACAACCAAAACCACCAAACCAGTGATTCACCTTTTCACTTTTGTGGCATGGTGTCGAATGGCTGCAGCATTTGCCTACATTGCAATCACTGCACTCCAAAAATTATTAAATGGTATAAAGTGCTTTAAGACTTTTCAATGGTACAATAAAGCAAGTATTGAATTGACTTTAATTCACCGCCTTTATGCTGCTATTCAACAAGCTTAATCTTTTGTTCAGAAGGACATACCTGGGAATGAGTCTCTGATGACATCATAAACCACTAGAGTGAGATTTGCCCTGTATTCTAATATTAGATCAAGGCGTTGGGCTCACTCTCTGGCACTGCTTCTACTTTTTCTTTAAAGCTAACATGAAGCCAACTCACTACTGATATCCATTGATCCTAAACAAAATAAAAACAGCCCAACGAATATGAAAAAATATTCCACATATCCTGGAGTAATTTCAAGTCTGCCATTGATACTTTGCGGGGGGGTTGGGGGGGGAATTATTACCTATGAAAGTTTAGTATGGCACCTGATTACTTCCCACTTCCTGCTCCCCCCCACCCATTGCCTGATATTTTTCATTGCTTTTCATGGTATTTACTAGGAGTTAGCATATGATAGGTTTATAAAAATATATACCCCGTATTGTTGTGCTGGCTCTAGCTGTGGCTCACAGCTGGGGTTTTTTTTTTATATCGTCAACCTTATGTAATGATGCTTAGAAGTATAAGCATTGATATTTTTCATATATTTTACTGAATTTTGAGTTTAAATTTACTTTCAATTATTTAATTTTAGCTGCTCAATTCCAGTAGCTGTTTACTGCTTTAACTGTGAACTGTTTTCGGGTGGTAATAGGTAATTCATTGGTTACAAAAGGTGTGATTAGATGTTGTCTGACTGACTGTTTTGTTCCGTGATAGTTAGGCTACTGTGTAAATTAGAACAGTACGAAGGTACTTTTCAACTTGAAGGGACAAAAGCCAGTCCATCAAGCCTGCCTCACATTAATGATGTTCTCACTCTGGCCAAAATCCCCAGCATCGAAGCATTGACCACGCTCGATCAGCCCCATTGGGCGGGCCACATAATCCGCATGCCCAACACGAGATTCTCAAAGCAAGCGCTCTACGCGGAGCTTCGACACAGCAAGCGAGCCCCAGGCGGGCAGAGGAAACACTTCAAGGACACCCTCAAAGCCTCCTTGACAAAATGCAACACCCCACCGACTCCTGGGAATTCCTGGTCCATAACCACTCAAAGTGGAGGAAGAACATCCGGGAGGGCGCTGAGCACCTCGAGTCCCATCGCCGAGAGCAAGCAGAAACTAAGCGTAGACAGCGGAAGTAGCGTGCGGCAACCCAGGCTCCCTGGCCATCCTTTCCTTCAACCACCGCCTGCCCCACCTGTGACAGAGACTGTAGGTCCCGCATTGGACTCCTCAGTCACCCGAGAACTCACCTTTAGAGTGGAAGAAAGTCATCCTCGACTCCGAGGGACTGCTGATGATGATGATTACATTTATAATGCCTGGAAACTTCCTACCCCCGCTATTCTCGAGGAAAAGAACCACCTAACATCTAGCCTATTCCTAATCATGCGTAAATTCAATGCATGACCCTTGGTCCTTCCCAATCTGTCAAACTGAAATAATCTATCAGTGGGTAAACACGCCAGCCCTTTTATTGTTTTATATACCTCTATCAGATCACCTCTAAGTCTACACTGCTCTAACACAAAATAGACCCAGCTCGGTAAGCCTATCAGAGTAACTAAGGTTCTCTATGCTGAGCATCATTCTTGTGATATTCCTCTGAACCTTTTAAAAAGCCACTATATCATTCACCATATGAGGAAGCCAAAAACTGGATGCAGTACTCTAGATGCAATCTAACCAAGGACCTGTACAAGGACAGAATGATGTTGTTTGAATTATATTTAATTGAGATATATCTCTCAAGAAAAGGAATTGGTTCTGAAAAAAATAGCAGAACTTAAGATCAAGAAGTCACCAAGCCTTGATGCATTGCACCCTAGGCTATTGAAAGAAACATAGAAAATAGGTGCAGGAATAGGCCATTCGGCCCTTCGAGCCTGCACCACCATTCAATAAGATCATGGCTGATCATTCACCTCAGTACCCCTTTCCTGCTTTCTCTCCATACCCCTTTAGCCATAAGGGCCATATCTAACTCCCACTTGAATATATCCAATGAACTGACATCAACAACTCTCTGTGGTAGAGAATTCCACAGGTTAACAACTCTCTGAAGAAGTTTCTCTTCATCTCAGTCCTAAATGGCTGACCCCTTATCCTTAGACTGTGTCCTCTGGTTCTGGACTTCCCCAGCATCAAGAACATTCTTCCTGCATCTAACCTGTCCAGTCCTGTCAGAATTTTATATGTTTCTATAAGATCCCCTCTCATCCTTCTAAACTTCAGTGAATAAAGGCCCAGTCGATCCAGTCTCTCCTCATATGTCAGTCCTGCCATCCCGGGAATCAGTCTAGTGAACCTTCGCTGCACTCCCTCAATAGCAAGAACGTCCTTCCTCAGATTAGGAGACCCAATATTCCAGGTGAGGCCTCACCAAGGCCCTACACAACTGCAATAAGACCTCCCTGCTCCTATACTCAAATCCCCTCGCTATGAAGGCCAACATGCCATTTGCCTTCTTCATCGCCTGCTATACCTGCATGCCAACTTTCAATGACTGATGTACCATGACACCCAGGTCACGTTCCACCTCCCCTTTTCCTAATCTACCACCATTCAGATAATATTCTGCCTTCGTGTTTTTAGCCCCAAAGTGGATAACCTCACATTTATCCACATTACACTGCATCTGCCATGCATTTGCTCACTCACCTAACCTGTACAAATCATCCTGCAGCCTCATAGCACCCTCCTCACAGCTCACACTGCCTCCCAGCTTCGTGTCATCTACAAACTTGGAGATATTACACTCAATTCCTTCATCTAAATCACTAATGTATATTGTAAATAGCTGGGGTCCCAGCACTGAGCCCTGTGACACCCCACTAGTCACTGCCTGCCATTCTGAAAAGGACCTGTTTATCCCAACTCTCTGCTTCCTATCTGCCAACCAGTTCTCTATCTACATCAGTAGATTACCCCCAATACCATGTGCTTTAATTTTGCACACCAATCTCTTGTGTGGGACCTTGTCAAAAGCCTTTTGAAAGTCCAAATATACCACATTCACTGGTTCTCCCTAGTCCACTCTACCAGTTACATCCTCAAAAAATTCTAGAAGATTTGTCAATCATGATTTCCCTGACATAAATCCATGCTGACCTGCTCCGATCCTGTCATTGATTTCCAAATGCGCTGCTATTTCATCTTTAATAATTGATTGCAACATTTTCCCCACTACTAATGTCAGGCTAACTGGTCTATAATTACCCATTTTCTCTCTCCTTCCTTTTTAAAAAGTGGTGTTATGTTAGCTACCCTCCAGTCCATAGGAACTGATCCAGAGTCGACAGACTGTTGGAAAATGATCACCAATGCATCCACTATTTTTAGAACCATTTCCTTAAGTACTCGGGGATGCAGACTATCAGGCCCCGGGGATTTATCGGTCTTCAATCCCAATTTCCCTAACACAATTTCCCACCTAATAAGGATTTCCTTCAGTTCCTCCTTCTCACTAGACCCTCGGTCCCCTAGTATTTCCGGAAGGTTATTTGTGTCTTCCTTTGTGAAGACAGAATCAAAGTATTTATTCAATCGGTCTGCCATTTCTTTGTTCCCCATTATAAATTCACCTGATTCTGACTGCAAAGGACCTACGTTTGTCTTCACTAATCTTTTTCTCTTCACATATCGATAGAAGCTTTTGCAGTCAGTTTTTATGTTCCCAGCAAGCTTCCTCTCATACTCTATTTTCCCCCTCCTAATTAAACCCTTTGTCCTCCTCTGCTGAATTCTAAATTTCTCCCAGTCCTCAGGCTTGCTGCTTTTTCTGGCCAATTTATATGCCTCTTCCTTGGATTTAACATTATCCTTGATTTCCCTTGTCAGCCACGGTTGAGCCACCTTCCACGTTTTAATTTTACTCCAGACAGGGATGTACAATTGTTGAAGTTCATCCATTTGATCTTTGAATGTTTGCCATTGCCTATCCACCGTTAACCCTTTAAGCATCATTCGCCAGTCTATTCTAGCCAATTCACATCTCATACCATCGAAGTTACCTTTCCTTAAGTTCAGGACCGTAGCCTCTGAATTAACTGTGTCACTCTACATCTTAATAAAGAATTCTACCATATTATGGTCACTCTTCCCCAAGGGGCCTCACACAACAAGATTGCTAATTAGTTCTGAATGTTGACTACCCCTGGATGTTGAGTTCCCAGCCTTGGTCACCCTGGAGCCTTGTCTTCGTGATGCCAATTATATCATAATCGTTAATTGTTGCCCGCGCAAGTTAATTCTCCGCTTTATTACGAATACTCCTCGCATTGAGGCACAGAGCCTTCAAACTTGTCTTTTTAACACACTTTGCCCCTTTAGAATTTTGCTCTAATGTGGCCCTTTTTGATTTTTGCCTTGGGTTTCTCTGCCCTCCGCTTTTACTTTTCTTCTTTCTATCTTTTGCTTCTGCCCCCATTCTACTTCCTACTGTCTCCCTGCATAGATTCCCATCCCCCTGCCATATTAGTTTAACCCCTCCCCAACAGCACTAGCAAACACTCTCCCTAGGACATTGGTTCAGGTCCTGCCCAGGTGCAGACCGTCCAGTTTGTCCACCTCCCCCAGAACAGGTTCCAATGTCCCAAGAATTTGAATCCCTCCCTTCTGCACCACTCCTCAAGCCACATATTCATCTGAGCTATCCTACTATTTCTACTCTGACAAGCACGTAGCACTGGTAGCAATCCTGAGACTATTATCTTTGAGGTCCTACTTTTTAATTTAACTCCTAGCTCCCTAAATTCAGCTTGTAGGACCTCATCCCGTTTTTTACCTACATCATTGGTACCTATATGCACCACGACAACTGGCTGTTCACCCTCCTGCTCCAGCCACTCCGAGACATCTTTGACCCTTGCACCAGGAAGGCAACATACCATACTGGAGTGTTGATTATGGTCGCAGAAACGTCTATCTATTCCCCTTACAATAGAATCCCCTACCACTATAGCTCGCCCACTCTTCTTCCTGCCCTCCTGTGCAGCAGAGCCACCCATGGTGCCATGAACTTGGCTGCTGCTGCCCTCCCCTGATGAGTCACCACCCCCCCCCCCCCCCCGCAACAGTACCCAAAGCGGTGTATCTGTTTTGCAGGGGGATGACCGCAGGGGACCCCTGCGCTATCTTCCTTCTACTGCTCTTCCTGTTGGTCTCCCAATCCCTATCCGTCTGTGTAACCTTTACCTGCGATAAGACCAACTCACTAAACGTGCTCACTAAAGAAGCCAGAGCCGAGATAGCAGAGGCTCTGACCAGAATTTTTTCAATCCTCAAATATGACAATGGCGTAGTGGGACTGGGGAATAGCCAATGTAACATGTTTGTTCAAAAAAGGAGAACAAGATAAACCAGATAACTATAAACCAGTTAGTCTAACGTCAGTTGTCTATAAACTCTTGAGTTTTCTTAATCTAAGGTAAAATTAATGAGGATTTAAAAGTGCATGGGTTAATCAAGGACAGCCAGCTCCAATTTGTTAAAAGGCAAGTAGTGTTTGACCAAGGGTTTTTATTGGAAAAAGTGACCAATTGGATACATAAAGGGAACGCCAGTAGATATAGTGCAAATGAATTTTCAGAAGCATTTAATAAGAGGTCTCACAAGAGGCTTGTTTAAAAAAAAACTCAGGCATAGGCTAGAAGAAAAGAAAAAGAAATGTAGCAGCATGGTCAGAAAGTTGTTTGATGGCAAGGAAACAAACAAAAAAGAGAGTTGTGATATATATATATATATATATAAAATGTCTGTGTGTATGTCATCTGGATTGGGTATAGGTAATAAAATCTAAAAATTTGCTGATTACCACAAAAGAGGGACACTTGACAAACAGTGAGGACTATAAAACACTTCAGAAAGACGCAGATACGTGGCAGATGCAATTTGTGGATGAGTGAAAAGTAATACATTTTGGTAGTAAGTCTGCACTCAATAGGCATGGATGAGCACATGGACCTAGGAATTCAATTATAACATTTCCTGGAAGTGCATGTGCAGGTAAATGAAGCCACATAAAAGCAAAAAAAATGGGGGATATTTTCAATGGGTGCATAGAACATAAGGGTGAAGAGGTAAAACATTAGTTAGTGCCATTCTGGGTGCAACCAATAGAAAGGACACTAAATCCACAGAGAAAATGCAACATAGATTCACCAGGATGATGCCAGGGATGGAAAACTATAGTTATGAAGAATGACTTGGAACACTAGCACGGTTTCCATTGAAGCAGAAATGACTAAGAGATTTCATTCAACTTTTAAAAATGATCAAGAGTTTTGATATACAATGGGAAAGACAATTTCCTCTGATTGAGGAATCAATGATGAGCTATCATCAATTTAATATTGTCAGGAGAGGGTTCATCAAAATGTCTGTAGAGATTTGCTGGAGCATTCAATTCTTTACTACTGGGAGTGGTTAAGTCAGAGACCATTTCATCTTTTAAAGTAAAATTGTACGTTTAAAGCAAAGGACCATACTGGACCATGGGGAGAGTGCAAGGCAGTGTGATGCAAACTTTTACAATTCTACATAGCAGAGTAAGTTCTGAATGCCATTAAATTTGATTTTAATATATTCCTGGGTTCGAGTTTGTAACACGTTTAAGGTTATGTAAACTATTGTAACTCATGAAAATATTACGAGTACCTCAAAGTACTGTTGCATTACCTTTTTAAATCTGCCTGGAGAGACTGACCTCCATGTATCCCTCTACCCTTTTTACAGTCAGATGGTAGCTGTACTAGGCTGTGCTGTGTAATGTGAAAATCCAATTGCTGTATCAGTCAAAGCACAAGACCAGCTGAAACCAGCTCCCTTAATCTGAGGTTCACAGTTGTGGGACTCATATTTCATGTGGGCCTCGAGTGCCATTGGGTCCCTAATGCATTATAAACGCACCAATGTTTAAGTCTACAATTTTTACCATGTGGACATAAATTGGAGGTCATTGTTGCACAAGAATGACTATAATTAAGACCAATAATGCTACGGTTGGACCAGGAAAATAACAGAAACAACTAAGAATATATAGTTACTGTGGAAAGTCATTCTTGCAAAAAAATATAATTTTATCTTTAAGTTCACCACAATTACAAGGAGTGAAAAACAAAATGCTGGAGTTACAATAGGTTAACTGTAGTAGTGAAGGGTCAGTGAAGTTTCTACTAAACAAGTTGCTTTTCATTACTTCTTTTTCAAAATGGTCGTGGCCATTTATACATCTAATTGTTATGTAGGCTAAGAAAAATACAACGTTTCAACTTATTTTTAAAAGCAGATGTGGTTCGAATGCACAGCTACAGTCCAAGTTAAATGAACTTGCAGTGTTAGCTGAGAGATGCAAACATAGGAGTGAAAAATACAGTCAATAAAACCATAGGGTAAAATGTATTTCATTTTTTTCCTCATGATAGCTTTTGCCAAGATCAGTGATTTTTGTGTTTTTTTTTAAAAACAGAGACCCTGTCGATAGTAGACATTTTCTAGAACTCAATGTAGTCCTGAAACTCCATTTAATTTTTTTGGAAAAATAATGCCTTTCAAAAAAGTGTTAATTACTCTGTGGCTTTACCTTGGGAACTTCATTTTGTTCAATATCAAACTGAAATTAAATTCTACCTGAACCTTATTAAATACAAGGAAGCATCACTAAATCTCTGTCATCTCTTTTGCAGCAGTTTAAAATGTCCCAGACATTTACAAAAATAGCTCGGCATATTTGGTCTGAAGATTTATTTTGTTTCCTTTGTGTCTTCCATAATCCTCTTTTTAAGCAACTCCTGTTTGCAAGAAGTCTTGCCAAAAGTTACGTTTGAATTTTATTTTATTGATTTAAATATTTCAAATGGTTGTTAATAAAGGCCCAGAATCCCAGTACGGATGCAGCTTCGAGAATCCGGAATCTCCAGGACCGAGGCCGTTCCGGATTCCGGGCTTTCGATCGCCTTTCTGATGTCACAAATCCGGAAACACCCGAGCCCATGTTCGGGTATTTCCGGATCTCGGAACGTCAGAAAAAGTGGGGGGGGGGTCACCCCGCCGAGGAGCTGTTCGGGCCACCTGCCCCGTTGATGAGGTCATCGGGTGGGGCCTTGCCATCGAGGTGTTCAGGCGGAGCGCTACCGTGCAGGAGCTTTTCGAGCAGGGCCCGCCGAGGGGGAGCTGTTCGGGCAGGCCCCGCCGAGGGGGAGCTGTTCGGGCAGGGCCCGCCGAGGGGGAGCTGTTCGGCCAGGGCCCGCCGAGGGGGAGCTGTTCGGCCAGGGCCCGCCGAGGGGGAGCTGTTCGGCCAGGGCCCGCCGAGGGGGAGCTGTTCGGCCAGGGCCCGCCGAGGGGGAGCTGTTCGGGCAGGCCCCGCCGAGGGGGAGCTTTTCGGGCAGGGCCCGCCGAGGGGGAGTTGTTCGGCCAGGGCCCGCCGAGGGGGAGCTGTTCGGCCAGGGCCCGCCGAGGGGGAGCTGTTCGGGCAGGCCCCGCCGAGGGGGAGCTGTTCGGGCAGGCCCCGCCGAGGGGGAGTTGTTCGGCCAGGGCCCGCCGAGGGGGAGCTGTTCGGGCAGGGCCCGCCGAGGGGGAGCTGTTCGGGCAGGGCCCGCCGAGGGGGAGCTGTTCGGGCAGGGCCCGCCGAGGGGGAGCTGTCCGGGCAGGTTGGCCCCATCACGGAGGTGGTGTTCGGGCGGGCTGGCGGCGAGGCCCCGAGGTAAGGGCAGCGGTGGCGAGCGGCGGGGTGGCAAGGCCAGAGGTTGGACAGCAGCAGGACCCTGAGGTCGGCAGGGTCCGGATTCCGGAACATTTTACGGATTGCGGACGACTCTGCCACCGATCGGTCCGGAGTCCGGATTTGGGAACTCCGGATTTTCGACGCTGCACCTGTACCATCCTACAGATCATTTGGATCACTATTTGAAATGTCTAGAATAGCCCAGATTTCCCACAATAAAATGTCGTTATGGTTATTCCAATCCCCATTTTTAAATCTCCCCCGATGCTATACTGCAGTTACCGCCTATTATTTGCTCAAAAAGAACTCAGACCCAATTATGAGTGAATAGAACTACTTGTATTAAAAGAAACTGAAAAATCTCAATCCCTTTTCAATCTTTAATCAATATATTAGCTCTTGATGACTGTTTAATTGTGCTAAAACAATATCTTTTTCTCTAGACTACACAATTAATTGTGATCATTGGGCACAATTACCTTCCATATGATGGCCATGATAATAATCCCTTCATTTGGATTTTTTTGGTATTCTACCACCAACTATTTACTGAGGATTATTATTTACTTTTAATTTTAAAACATCCTTGGGTCTCAACGGTAGAAATGGATACCAGACATCTAACTATTTGCGCTGACTTGGAGGGGTCAGTAAAATGATTACAGCACATTAAACCAACAAAGAATTTTCACAACTGCCACTAATAATTTCCAAAGTATTTTGTCATGTGCAGCAAAATGGAAATTATGAGTCTAGACAAAACATATATCGATTAAGAAAAGCAATTTGGTGAATAAAGGTCAAAATGAGTGAGAAAGAAAAAAGACTTGCATTTATATAGTGCCTTTCACTACCTCAGGATGTCCCAAAGCGCTTTACAGTCAATGAAGAACTTTTGAAGTGTAGTCACTGTTGTAATGTAGGAAACGATATCCTTAAACTTCATGCTTTGGCCTTAACATCTAAATTTCAGCTATATGAAGAACCGCACCTTAGAAGTGTTAAACCTACACTAACAATTCTTTTAGATTGGCGTTTTGCAACTTTAAGTAGCCCCTAATCAAAATCTAAGTCTGAGCAACTACAGATACAGAGGATGCTGTTTATTGCACCACTTTTGGCTGAAATTCAACTGTGCACCCATGGGCATCTGGAGACTCTAAACCACAGGAATGACCATCAAAGTATGCAAATACCAAGCTGGCCTAACACAAGCAGAATCCAGCCTAGTATGTCTCTGGAGAGATGTATAAATTAGGTACAGGATGAATCTTGTCATGCTATATTTGGGCACAATTTGCTGCAGATTGCAGTAGCTCGCCAGTTATTAGTCTACCAAGCAACAATGTTCTGTCACATAAAAGGAGATAAAGAAAAGTGTCCACCTAGCCAAGTCAAAGTGACTTCATTAAGGGATTAAAAGGAAGACTGCATCTAGGAAGGGATCAATATCCTCTTACATTGCAAGCACATTATCTCACAAACCAATAGCAAATGTCTTATTAAATGCCAGGTAAGTATGTACACTGCCGCATTTTAAACTTTAGTTATTATTTAAAAGCAATACCTCTATTATGATGAATGTCCTCAGGGAAATTGTTACATTGAGGTTACATTTTTTAAAATTAATTATAAACAAGGCAGTAATGTCTGTAAACCACTCTTGTAGTATAGAGCCTGTGGATTGCATAGCAGGTAAAATCTAAACGAACATTTCAATAGTTTCTCTATCCAGATACAGTAACAGTCAAAGTCATATGACATCAACTAATGAATTACATTATACACAAAGAAAAATCTAATCATTTACAGCTGCATTGATGTAAATCAGGATAACCAGAACCGTGTGATTGATTGTAAAAAATAAAACCCAGAACTTTTACAAGTAAAAAAAAAAGCCTGTTAACCAGATGACTTTTTTTTACCCTTCCCCTGATCCATTGTTCTGCTACAGATGTGATCAGGATCAATGTAATCTGCTGAGTGAATATTACTGTGCTCTGTTACAGCAAAGAAAACAACCTCCGCCAATAAAACATTTAGTAAATATGGGATTGTGCAGGAAATTCCAAAACAACTCAGCAAGAGGTATCACATGAATACTTGCATTCTTTTTTTAAATCAATTAGCCCATAAAAGATTAAGCTACTTCCACCTACCAATTTCTCCTGTTTGTGGCAATGGTTCTGGAGCTTGAACAGACTTTTACTAACAAGACTTTCCCATATTTGCACAAGCTGCCACTCAGTTCAAAGGGGTACATGTTACATATTTAATTGGGAAAAGTAAAACAAAGACTCATTATTTTTACACAGACTTGGACACTAATATTTTGTTTAATATGCTGTATCAGTGGGTGTTCCCAAGTAAAGAGTCAACAGATGCCTAGACATCTGTGCAGCAGAGCCAAGACTTAAAATTATTCTGATTAAAATACTTTAATAATTGGAGCATCTTAATAGAGTTTCAGTGCATCTATAACCCAGTAAAATGCCTATGTATGACATTAATGTAGTTACAAGGCTAAAAGTCCAGTGAGAATTCAGCTATTTGAACATTAGATCTGGAATCATCACTGAATTTGTAGCCATTCTGAAGGCTCTCAATTTTTTGCTTTGGATATTTTAAAAGGTTACTTTCCATGTAAAAGTGCTCAGCAAACCTAATTTCATTAGTAGTCTTACACCATTACGAAGACATCATGCACAACCAATTCAATTATACATCAATACAATTTCCATTATTGTATTGCATGCTTGTAAATAGACAGAAAAAATGGTATGACTAAATGGCTTCATAAATATGCCATCCCATTCTGCACTTCAATTCAGAGTCTGAATGATTTATCGCAAACTTTACATAATTTATATTTTTAAAGCAGCAAAGTCAAAATTTGTCAAGCACTGCAACACACTGACACAGGCCACATCTAACTCTAACTACGCCTCGGGATGCAAATTTTTTAACTGTTGTGTTTTATATTAGAGGTTACCATAAAAAGTAATGTTTGACAGTAATCTTACATTTTGGCCCCGAGTAATTGAGCTTCCTTCACATGTAAAATAGGGCACCATTTCTACATCACTAAACCAGATATCAAATTTCACCCAGCTAGTCATGTTGCATTACATAAAAGCACAAGAAATAGGAGCAGGAGTAGGACATATGGCCCCTCAACCCTGCTCTGCCATTCAATTAGATCATGGTGATCTTCCACCTCAATGCCACTTTCCCATCCATCTCTATATCCCTCAATTTCCTTATTGTCCAAAAACTTATCTGTCTTGAATAACCTCAATGACTGAGCATCCACAGCCCTCTGGGGTAGAGAATTCCAAAGATTCACAACCCTCAGTGAATACATTTCTCCTCATCTCGGTTCTAAATGGCCAACCCCTTATCCCCTGAGACTATGACCCCTAGTTCCAGACTCCAGCCAGGGGAAACAGCCTCTCAGCATCTGCCCCATCACGCCCTCTAAGAATTTTATGTTTCAAAGCAATTACACCTCATTCATCTAAAATCCAGCAAATTATAGACCCTTTCTACTCAACTTAATTCCATCAAGTGTTCCCCTCACTTTTCAAGCTTCAGGTTAACACCACACAAAGCTATGTCCTCATAAGAAATAGAAGTAAGAGTAGGCCATACGGCCTCTCGAGCCTGCTCTGCCATTCAATATCATAGCTGATCATCGACCACAACTCCACTTTCCTGTCCAATCTCCATATCCCTCAATTCCCCTAGACTCCAAAAAATCTATCTCAGCCCTGAATATATTCAGAGACTCAGCATCCACAGCCCTCTAGGGCAAAGAATTCCAAAGATTCACAACCTTCAGTGAAGAAATTCCTCCTCATCTCAGTCTTAAATGTCCTACCCCTTATCCTGAGACTGTGCCCACTAGTTCTAGACACTCCAGTCAAGGGAAACAACCTCTCAGCATCTACCCTGTCAATCCCCTTCAGAATCTTGTATGTTTCAATGAGATTGCCTCTCATTCTTCTAAACTCCAGAGCATAGGCCCATTCTACACAATCGCTCATCATAAGACAGCCCTCTCATCCCAGGAATCAATCTGGTGAACCTTCGTTGCACCGCCTCCAAGGCAAGTATATCCATCCTTATAGGACCAAAACTGTGTACAGTACTCCAGGTGTGATCTCACCAAGGCCCTGTACAATTGTAGCAAGACTTCCTTACTCTTATACTCGCACCTCCTTGCCATTTGCCTCCCTAATTGCTTGCTGTACCTGCATGCTAGCTTTCTGTGTTTCTTGCACAAGAACACCCAAATCTCTCTGGACACCAGCATTTAAAAGTTTCTCACCATTTAAAAAATATTAAATTTTTCTATTCTTCCTACCAAAGTGAATAACCTCACATTTCCCTACATTATACTCCATCTGCCACCTAACTGCCCACTCACTTAGTTTATCTATATCTCTTTGCAGATGCTTTGTGTTCTCCTCACAGCTTACTGTCCCACCTAGCTTTGTATCATCAGCAAACTTGGATACATTACACTTGGTCTCCTTCTAGACCAATAATAGATTGTAAATAGCTGAGGCCACAGCACTGATCCTTGCAGCACCCCAATAGTTACAGCCTGCCAATCTGACAAAGACCCAATTATCCCTACTCTCTGTTTTCCGTCCGTTAACCAATTCTCTATCCATGCTGATACATTACCTCCAATCCCATGATCCCTTATCCTGTGTAATAACCTTATGTGGCACCTTATTGAATGCCTTTTGGAAATCCAAAACTACTACATCCACTGGTTCCCCTTTATCTATCCTGCTAGTTACATCCTCAAATAACTTTTTGTCAAACACGATTTCCCTTTCACAAAACCATGTTTTCTTGCTTGTTAACTTCACAGAATGGATGCAGACTCCGTAATCACTGCAGACTATGCCATGAAATAATCTGTGGGAATATTCACCATCAGAATGGCTGTAAGTGCTAGCAGTCGAGGTAGCATTTTATTTGCCACCTCAGCATATTCTTATTATAATAGTGTTTTTAGTTCATTTCTGTTTACCAGGTCTAGAATCAAAACAAAGTAAATGGCACTTCTGAAAATTAGGTGGTTATTTGCACGAATTACTTTACTTAAAATAGACCTAATTTAGGGCTCAAAACAAAATCAGCAAGCATACTTTGGAACAGTATTTCATTGTTTCTTAAGCAGGGAAAAGATTACAAAGCAATTTCTAAATATAATATTGTTTCAATCCAAAATCATGTATACTGTATAAAACTTGCATCCAAAATAAAAACGGCAACACTCAATGTTTCTTATAAACTCTGACATAAAATTTATTTTGAAATGAATTTTGGGCCACAATAATTTTAACCAAATATTCACTAAAAAAGTCATACTTCTGTCATCAGCTGTACAATACATACAGTATCATAAAACTGGCCACTAGGATCCATTAACACAGCAAGTGGCGACAGCATTTCACAAGAATTTTACATACATATATACAAAGTCAACATTCATTCAAAACTTTACTTATGTACAGTACACAACTGCAGCATATCATAAACACACATCTAGTTTGGTGCTCATCTTAAAACTAACTTCTGCCATTGCTCGGGAGGAGCAGTCATAGCTAGGCAGAATAACCAGAACACTAAATGCCCTTTGTAATAGAAATTCACACATTTTAGCAGAACTGTGCTCATATGCTATCAACAAAAATTGCTACAAGTGTCAGGTTGGGCGATACTGCAGATACAGATATTAACCCAAATAAAGTCTTCTGTGTTGCAGTCATATATTCATCTTTGTGGAATACAGCAATTTTGAGAAGTTTTATCATACAGACTTCACTTGAAACATGCCACAATGTTTACAAAATCATTTAAAAAGTTTTCTGCTTCATCCAAAACTAGAAATCAACAATGGTGGCTTCAAGATTTCACATGAAGTTGGTCATGAACAGGTCTCTTCCAGATGCCTCAGACACCAATTTTCTGGCCACACATACAGCTAAATATGTGAAAAGGAATGCACTTTGGTACAGACCAAATACCTGGGTTTTTCTTTTTTTTTAAAAAAAACCTTTTTTGAGGTAAATGTTTAAAAAAAAAAACTTGTTTTTGCCCTCATGCATTAGATTAACCATTATTCCTTGGAAGCTGTTTGACATTATTGAAGATAAAATTGAAAGAACTAGCTAGGCCACCTTTAACCCTCAAGAATGCACTAAAGTATATAAGCGTATTTCCACTTTAAAATTAAAACAAAAACTTCTCTCTGATGCATACTTAAGGCGTGCACAAAGCATTCTATAGTATCTGAACTATATTTGTTTGTGGGGTGGGGGGGGAGGGGGCAGGGGGTAAGAGGAAAAGTAGTGTGTATAATATTAGGGCAGCTTAAAGGAATCTTTACATAGCACCTACATTGGATAGAATCTAAAAGTAAATAATGTTAACATGACCTGTTTAGATAAGCAATTAACACAAGTAATTGCAAAAGGGAGAACTAACAACAGCCATTAATCTTTACAATTATGTGCACTGGCTGCGGTACATTCAAATGCATAACAAACATTTAATGGAAAGATGTCTATACGTTTTGGGGGATTAGATTTTATCTATCAATTTCAAAAAAGGGTGTATACTTTAGGGACCTAAAATACTTCATAATCCAAACTATCAGAAAGGGAGAAAGGCAGAAGTTCTGGAATATAAAAGCCAAAGTAGCAAGAAGGGACTAAAATTTAGGATTATTGTATAATTCTGCAAATTAAATTTCCCCCTTAAATACAATAGGCCTTTTTAGCTTAATTCGTCTAGTTATGGTATACATTTTCAATTTGGGAATGTGGACTGCAACAAATTGTGTTTGGAACATTAGTGTAAAATCTGTCAGTTTAGTTCATGTTACTTTAAGCTACATCTTTACACACAATACATGAAATAACACCCCTCATTAAAACAGAGAGCAGCACATTGATTATCCATTTTTGTGAAGTACTCAGTGATGACCACCGCATATATATTTCCTTAATTTTTTGTCTTTGATTTCCAATTTTTTAAATATTATTTGTTATCATTGCTGAAGCTAAAAGTAGCAATTTTGGAGTAACTTTGTGCCGCCCCCACCCCTGAAGCATTACTTTTCCCCTCCGTTATTTGTCATCAATTTCCTCCCCCGGTATTGACTTCTTAAGATTCCATAAGCAATAGGTGCCCTTTGGAACCTTGCGCAAGTAGTCAAGCTTTAATGGTGAATCTGGACCTGGAGTGCCAGCATACTATTCAACCACAGGCTCAATCACAACTGGGCTCATACGTCATCCAGTGGTCATTAGATAACTAATTAGCAGAGAGAACCCAGATTGATTTATTCCCTCAATAATCCAGGGCAGAGGTCACTTACAGTATTGCTCCCAAATGCTTTTTTTCTTCCCATCAGATTTTAATTTAGAAGAAACTAAAATATCCTTCATATAATAAAAGAAAATGCTGCAAAAGGAAAGCTTGAAAAACAAAAGATCACTGGATCCTTTAAATTCCTCTAAAATTGTGTGGTTGTAATTCTATTTTGGTTACAGCTTTTCAAGCAGCTAATGAAGTGAACCTATAGATTAGATCTTCCTTTAGTGTTTTAATCTTATACATTTTAGGATTGAATGAATTGTATTTTTTTTTTAAATTAAAATCTGCATTCATTCCCTTTCCAAACCATCTCAACAATGGAGTCAATACAGCTATGTAAACTGCTACATCACTAGTGTGCCCAGTATCAAAGGATTAATCAATTGCATGTAAACCCTACAACATGGCACCGAGAACAAAAGGCACAGTTAACACTAAGGGCGCAATTTGCCTGCTGCGAGAAAAAAAAGTTTCATATGCCTATAAAGTCTTAAATTGATTATTTTTGTTGCAGTGATGCACTCTAATAGTTCTGAACACCAAATGCTGTGCAGAACTGAGTCATAAAACTCCTGCTCATATTATAACCTGAGACCGCATGACAATCAAGTCAGAACATGTACCGTAGATATCTTCAGACAAGCCACCTACGAGACTGAATTGGTTTCTAAAATTAGCTACTTGTAATATAGCCATCTGAGCCATTACTATACAGTACTAATCAATCCACACTACATGGAGCCAAAGCTTACCACTCCCTTATATAAACAAATGGGCTGTAATAACTAGCAATGGTTAATTACAAATTGTGCAATAGAAGTAAAGCTTTGATTGGAGATGTTTCTCAACAAGTGAACATACATAGAATGCTCAGAATAGCTTTCAAGCCAATTCAAGTACAAAAATATCTTTCTGGTAACATTTTATAAACCCAATACATAGCAATAATCTCTGTAGTGGTATTTTAGTGACACTGTACAGTTACAACATAACATTCAATTAAAAATTTATTACAAAGCATAAAAGTATTACAAAAGGATATTCTGCTAGTTGAAATATTGCACTAAGACAATGCAACACACATTTTAAATACACAAAATCAGATTAATTTCTGTAACAGTACAATAGGTTTATTGGCTTAAACCCAATCTGAGTGCTGCAAAGGTTCAATTTTGTATCAGTAATTTTCATTTTTCTCTCTAAAAACATATAAAATCTTGATGGAAATAGAAACATTGCCAAAAACATTTGAAGATCTGGATTCTTCAATTTAATTGTGTTGAGCAGGCAGGGCCTAAATTCCAAATGCGTATACTTGGCAAAAATTGTAAGTTGTCTTATACCAGCCTTACTGGGGACCATGCTTTGAATTTTAGTCTTTCAAGTAAGAAAAGTTTAAATTTTGTGTAGATTAAGAATATTTCACTTATTTATGACCAATTCAGGTTCTTTCAGATGATGCAGTCAAAACATTTAGTTACTTCAATATATTCCAGCTTTTATAAAACGTCATTTCTCCTTCACCCATCTCTTTATTCTTTATATTGCGATTACTCACCAATACTTCCCCTCGAACAAATTCCTATGTCATACAATTGACTTCTATTTTTCCATTTTGAACAGCCAGTGGCTGAATAAGACTACATTCCATCAGCATTTAAATTTTCCAAAATGATCTGACACAGTTCAACTAATTTTGAAACCTTTTTAAAAAAGCAAGAGGTTTGCCAATCAATATTATCTCAAGATTAAAATTATTTGTAAAGAGATACGTTTTCCGGTTTGTCAGCCTAGTTTGAAAAACTGAAGAACAGATACAAGGGCATTTACAATAGAAACAATGATCCCATGGCACTCCAAATAGAGGGCTTTGTCATCGTTTTATAAAAAAGTGTTGATTTAAAAGTAAATGCATTTGTTACTGACTAGTAAAAGCCACTCTTCACAAGAACAAATGCCCAATAATGGCTAATCGGCCATCTTTCATTGTCATATTGAATGAATAATGACATATTTTTGACAGCTTAAATGTTATATGATTTGATATATGCAAAATCAATTAGGTAATAAATTTCACACTCAATGTATGAAAAACCAATTTCCAATAATGCACGGTCCCCAGCAATCACTAAAACAAAATTGTTCCTAGTTCTTAAGAACAGAATGGTGCTTAAAATTCCAATGATGAATAATTATAAAGTTCGAAAAAATACAAAATGTCAACTGAATAAGGCTCAGTGATGCGCTAATAAATTCCCCTCGCATTCCTGACATAGATTTAATCAAACTCAGCTAACCAACTTGGGCAACACTGTTCGTTGTTGAATATTCCCATTGGCATCAGTCATTTGTACCAAATTAGTTCTTAGTTTTGATGATGAGCCTGAAGTCGGAGGCAATTTAGAAATTGAAGTAATAGCACCACTGCTCTCTGTTGCTCTCTTTGTTGAAACTTTCTCTCCAGTTGGAGGCTTTGGTAAGCGTCTCCGAAGCCAGGGGTGTCGCAATGCCTGGCTGGGTGTCATACGCAGTGCAGGATCCCATTCTAAACACTGTTTCAGAAAGTCAAGAAATAGAGGGTCATCACATCCTTTCAATGCTGCAACCCAGTCCTTGCTCCCTGGTGGGCCACGGAGCTTTCCTCTGCGGGACCGTCCTCCATTAAGAACTACTGAGCCATCTGGCAAAGTAGTAACAGTACAGTAACGGGGATAACCTTTGGAGCTCACAAAATTTTTGGCTCGTTTTGACTGATCTAAAAACTTTTGTGGCGCAACACCCAGCAACTCAATCATACAAGAAAGCTGGTCCCCTTCATCTTCTCCAGGCAACAGAGGGTAGCCTGTCAATAGTTCAGCCAGAATGCAACCCAAACTCCACATGTCTATAGGCATCCCATAGCGAGCTCCAAGGATCACTTCAGGTGCACGGTAAAAACGTGACTGTATGTAAGTGTATACACGTTGGTGTTCATAACAACTAGAGCCAAAATCTATCACTTTAATCCCACTTCGCCCCTGCTGTTTCAGCAGAATATTTTCCGGTTTAAGGTCACAATGAATAATTCTATTCTTGTGTAAAGAATCCAAGCACATCAAAATTGAGTGAGCAAACTTGCGAACTAATGGCAGGCTGAATCCTTGAAATTTGTTCTTTTTGATTAACTCATAAAGATTCATGCTCAGCAATTCAAATGTCATGCAAATATGGTTGCGGAATGTGAAGTTTTCCAGCATGTGAATGACATTCATAGTGTTATCTTTGTCTTGTTTTTTCAGGTGCTCCAGAATCCGTATCTCTTCTGCCGCCTGCCGGTGGAACCGTTTCTCATTCCTCACCATTTTCAGTGCTATATGCTGGTGTTGTTTGTGATCATAGGCTTTCACAACCTGCCCAAAGCTTCCTTTTCCAATTACTTTCAAAACTTCGTATCTGTAAGTAATGTGATCATGAGGTACATGGATGTAGGAGCCCTGGTCATCATCATAACCACCATTATTTGTGCCACCAACTACACCTTGCCGTTTCTTTGCATTTGGACCAACAAAGTAGATTTCAGGATAGTTGAATATCTCATGGTGCTCAAATGCTGACAGTTTATGCATATACTGTTTTGTGGCTTGCTCTGGTGTCATGACAGCAGATTTTGGTTTTGAAGAACAATCTGTTGACTTTACCGAAGCAGAGCTTCCCTGCCGCCTTTGCAAACTCTCCAACTGCTTGTCCTGAACCACTGGTAATGATGTTTTACCAACTGCAGTAAGTCCATTCGGTTGTGTGGTTAAAATAGTTCTTTTGTTGCTGTTGTCTTCAAAAAGCTGTTGAACCTGGATCTGTCCATGGCTGCCAATATGTAAGTGATCATTCATTGTATGCTTACTAGCTCCAACCTAAAAGAGCCGCAGGAGATTTGGTTGGGGAAAAAGGAAAAATATATTTAATCGCCAATATGTACAACAAAATGGAAGCTATAAACAGAAAACTCAAATCATGCTTTTTGGTTTACACACACTTGCCTAATTGGATGTTTTATGCCTCAATAGGCTAATCTTTTCATTTCAACCTTTGAGGTACACTCCTCTTCTTTCCCCCCTCCCTCCTTAAGGCCATTTTCCAGCTGTATGCAAGATAGATAACCTGCTCTGTAATGAATCACTGGAACTACACAAGAACATTTGGAAACTGTTCCATTTCTTCCTTGATGCCCAGCAGAGATTACCCAAAGGAGCAATCCCAAACACATCTACATACCCAAGTTCTTTATTTTATAGTACACCAAATGCTACATCAGGAAGCCAACCTGAACATGAATAATTGGACTCAAATACAAAAATATACATTTAGGTCATGCAAACTTTAATTGTCAAAATAACTGAAAGTCGATTAAATAATTTGACATTTGAATATTTCAGACAAAGTCTTCTGACCAAAAACTAGACGATAAAGGGCCATATATTCTTTCCTTTATTGCAGAAAATATTTGAAAAGGGAAAGCTTAAATAAGCAATGAGTACAATAACAACTTGCATTTATATAGAGCCTTTAACATAGTAAAATATTCAAGGTGCTTCACAGGAACGTTATCAAACAAAATATGACACCGAGCTACACAAGGAGATTTTAGGACAGGTGAACAAAGGCTAAGTCAAAGAGGTAGATTTTAAGGAGCGTCTTAAAGGAGAAGATAGGCGGAGAGGTTTAGGGAGGGAATTCCAGTGCCTAAGCCCCAAGTAGCTAAAGGCAATGAGGGAAGCGATTAAAATCAGGGATGCACAAGAGGTCAGAATTGGAGAAATGCAGAGATCAGGGAGGGTTGTAGGGCTTGAGAAGGTTACAGAGCTGTGGATGGGGCGAGGCCATGGAGGGAATTGAAAACATGAGAGAGAATTTTAAAATCGAGGCATTGCTGGACTGAGAGCCAATGATGGTCGCCGAGCACAGGAGTGATGGATGAACGGGACTTGGTGTATGTTCGGACATGGACAGCAGAGTTTTGGATGAGTTCAAGTTTATGGAGGGTGGAAGATGAGAGGCCAGTCAGGAGAGCTTTGGAATAGTCAAATCTAGAGGTAACAAATGCATGGGGGAAAGTCGGGCAATATTACGGAGGTGAAGGTCGGCAGTCTTGGTGATGGCATGGATGTGGTCGGAAGCTCATTTCCGGGTCAAAGAGGGCACTAAGGTTGAATGGTTTGGTTCAACCTCAGCTGGTGACCAGTTGGAGGGTTGAAGGCATAAGAACATAACATAAGAATTAGGAACAGGAGTAGGCTATCGAGCCCCTCGAGCCTGCTCCTCCATTCAACAAGATCATGGCTGATCTGGCCGTGGACTCACCTCCACTTATCCGCCCGCTCCCCAGAACCCTTAATTCCCTTATTGGTTAAAAATCTATCTATCTGTGATTTGAATACCAATGAGCTAGCCTCAACTGCTTCCTTGGGCAGAGAATTCCACAGATTCACAAACCTCTGGGAGAAGAAATTCCTTCTCAACTCGGTTTTAAATTGGTTCCCCCGTATTTTGAGGCTGTGCCCCCTAGCTCTAGTCTCCCCAACCAGTGGAAACAACCTCTCTGCCTCTATCTTGTCTATCCCTTTCATTATTTTAAATGTTTCTATAAGATCACCCCTCATCCTTCTGAACTCCAACGAGTAAAGACCCAGTCTACTCAATCTATCATCATAAGGTAACCCCCTCATCTCCGGAATCAGCCGAGTGAATCGTCTCTGTACCCCTCCAAAGCTAGTATATCCTTCCTTAAGGAAGGTGCCCAAAACTGCACACAGTACTCCAGGTGTGGCCTCACCAATACCCTGTACAGTTGCAGCAGGACCTCCCTGCTTTTGCACTCCATCCCTCTCGCAATGAAGGCCAACATTCCATTCGCCTTCCTGATTACCTGCTGCACCTGCAAACTAACTTTTGGGGATTCATGCACAAGGACCGTCCTGCAGGAACAGCTGCTCGGGAATCCGTACCTCCACGGCCGAGGCTTTATGTGGCGGTCGGAAGAGAGGGCTGTGGCTGGTGAGGTGACCAGGGTCAGGGACCTGCTCGATGGCGGAGGAGCGGGCTGGATGGCGCCAGACACGCTGGCGCGGCGCCTAAATTCTGCAAACGTCCGCCACGCGGCCGATGCCATCGAGTCGCTAAAAACAGCTCTGGGCCCTGACTCCGTTAGGTGCATCGAGGAGGCTCAGGCACGTGGGGAGATCCCGTCCGAACTGACCCCCGTCCGGACGGAATTCCTCATCGGCGCCAAACCCCGGAACCTCCCTCGGGGGCCGGCGCCTCACAACTTGAGCCGCCTCGGGGAAATCCCCTCCGTGCCTTTCAGTTCCGCGCGGAGGGGTTTCCTGTACGGGCTGCTCCTGCACACCCTCAACTTTGCCATCCTCGCCGGCCGTCCGGACACGCCATGGCGTACCATCTTGCCGTCCGGAGGAGGCGGGGGTCCCCGATGGAGGGCACTCTACGCAGGGGTCCTCCCACTATTCATCGGGGACTTGGCCTGGAGGGTGGTGCACGGAGCAGTGCCGTGCAACAAATTTTTAAGCCGGTTCACGGACTCCCAGGCCGCCTGCAATTTCTGCGGTCTGGAGGAGTCCGTGTTCCATGTTTTTATTGAATGCACAAGGTTGCAGCCCCTGTTCCACTATTTGAAGGGGCTGCTCCTGAAATTCTGGCTGCACTTCAGTCCCACTCTCCTGATCTTTGGGCACCCTGTGCGGAGGGGAGCGGGTAGGTCCGAAGGCCTCCTCGTAGGACTGCTCCTGGGCACGGCCAAGGGTGCCATCAGCCGGTCCAGGCAGCGGGCGGTCGAGGGGGTCGTTCAACCTGACTGCCTGCCTCTCTTCCGCTCTTACATCCGGTCCAGGGTGTCCTTGGAGATGGAACACGCGGTGTCCACCGGTACGCTCGCGGCCTTCCGCGAGAGGTGGGCACCGGAGGGACTGGAGTGCATCATCACGCCCGGCAACCAAATTTTAATTTGATTTTACGTTTTAAAGTTAATTTGTTTTAATTGCCGGTGCTTTTAGTGTCCCCTTCCCTTTTATAGGGGGCACTGGGGAAAAATTGTCATTTTAGTGCCCAAAAAAAAAGAAAAACACAAAAAAAAAACACAAAAAAAAAAGGGGGGAAAAAAAAGGGCCTTGTAAATGTCTGGAGTGTCACCCAGGTCGGGTGGCACCGTTTAATGTTTTTATGTTTTGCAGGTAAACTCAAAAGAGTTTCATGCACAAGGACCCTCAGGTCCCTCTGCACCGCAGCATGTTGTAATTTCTCCCCATTCAAATAACATTCCCTTTTACTGTTTTTTTTCCCCCAAGGTGGATGACCTCATACTTTCTGACATTGTATTCCATCTGCCAAACCTTAGCCCATTCGCTTAACCTATCTAAATCTCTTTGCAGCCTCTCTGTGTCCTCTACACAACCCGCTTTCCTACTAATCTTTGTGTCATCTGCAAATTTTGTTACACTACACTCTGTCCCCTCTTCCAGGTCATCTATATATATTGTAAACAGTTGTGGTCCCAGCACCGATCCCTGTGGCACACCACTAACCACCTATTTCCAACCCGAAAAGGTCCCATTTATCCCGACTCTCTGCTTTCTGTTAGCCAGCCAATTCTCGATCCACGCTAATACATTTCCTCTGACTCCGCGTACCTTTATCTTCTGCAGTAACTTTTGTGTGGCACCTTATCGAATGCCTTTTGGAAATCTAAATACACCACATCCATCGGTACACCTTTATCCACCATGCTCGTTATATCCTCAAAGAATTCCAGTAAATTAGTTAAACGTGATTTCCCCTTCATGAATCCATGTTGCTTGATTGCACTATTCCTATCTAGATGTCCCGCTATTTCTTCCTTAATGATAGCTTCAAACATTTTCCCCACTACAGATGTTAAACTAACCGGCCTATAGTTACCTGCCTTTTGTCTGCCCCCTTTTTTAAACAGAGGCGTTACATTAGCTGCTTTCCAATCCGCTGGTACCTCCCCAGAGTCCAGAGAATTTTGGTAGATTATAACAAATGCATCTGCTATAACTTCTGCCATCTCTTTTAATACCCTGGGTTGCATTTCATCAGGACCCGGGGACTTGTCTACCTTGAGTCCCATTAGCCTGTCCAGCACTACCCCCCTAGTGATAGTGATTGTCTCAAGGTCCTCCCTTCCCACATTCCTGTGACCAGCAATTTTTGGCATGGTTTTTGTGTCTTCCACTGTGAAGACCGAAGCAAAATAATTGTTTAAGGTCTCAGCCATTTCCACATTTCTCATTATTAAATCCCCCTTCTCATCTTCTAAGGGACCAACATTTACTTTAGTCACTCTTTTCCGTTTTATATATCTGTAAAAGCTTTTACTATCTGTTTTTATGTTTTGCGCAAGTTTACTTTCGTAATCTATCTTTCCTTTTTTTATTGCTTTCTTAGTCATTCTTTGCTGTCGTTTAAAATTTTCCCAATCTTCTAGTTTCCCACTAACCTTGGCCACCTTATGCGCATTGGTTTTTAATTTGATACTCTCCTTTATTTCCTTGGTTATCCACGGCTGGTTATCCCTTCTCTTACCGCCCTTCTTTTTCACTGGAATATATTTTTGTTGAGCACTATGAAAGAGCACCTTAAAAGTCCTCCACTGTTCCTCAATTGTGCCACCGTTTAGTCTCTGTTTCCAGTCTACTTTAGCCAACTCTGCCCTCATTCCATTGTAATCCCCTTTGTTTAAGCATAATACGCTTGTTTGAGACACTGCTTCCTCACCCTTAATCTGTATTACAAATTCAACCATACTGTGATCACTCATTCCGAGAGGGATCTTTTACTAGGAGATCGTTTATTATTCCTGTCTCATTACACAGGACCAGATCCAAGATCGCTTGCTCCCTTGTAGGTTCTGTAACATACTGTTCTAAGAAACAATCCCGTATGCATTCTATGAATTCCTCCTCAAGGCTACCCCGTGCGATTTGATTTGACCAATCGATATGTAGGTTAAATTCCCCCATGATTACTGCCGTTCTTTTTTCACATGCCTCCATTATTCCCTTGATTATTGCCCGCCCCACCGTGAAGTTATTATTTGGGGGCCTATAAACTACGCCCACCAGTGACTTTTTCCCCTTACTATCTCTAATCTCCACAGCTAAGGAAGCTAACGAATGTAGTTTGTGGTGAGGACTGAACACAATGAGTTCGATCTTCCCAATATTTAGTTACAGGAAATTTCTGCTCATCCAGGACTTGATGTCGGGCAAGCAGCGGGACAAATCAGAAACAGGGGAGGGGTTGAGAAATATGGTGGGTAGGTAGAACTGTGCGTTGTCACCATACACATGCCCAACATCGTGTTTTGGGATATTGTCGCTGAGAAGCCGCACGTAGATGAGAAATAGGAGGGGGGCCAAGGACAGATTCTTAGGCGACTTGAGGTAATGATGCAAGAGCAGGAAGAGAAACCATTGCAGGTAATTCTCTGGCTACAACTGGATAGGTGATATGGAACCAGGTGCAGGTAGTCGCACCCAGCTGGAGAGGCATTGGAGGAGAATAGTGTGCTCAACTGTGTCAAAGGCTGCAGACAGGTTGAAAAGGATGAGGAGGGATAATTTACCACGATCACTGTCACATAGGATGTAATGTGTGACTTTGATAATGACCGTTTCAGTGCTGTGGCGGGCCGGAAACCTAATTGGAGGGGTTCAAATGTGGAGTTGCAGGAAAGATGGGCACGGTTTTGGAAGGTATTAACACCTTCAAGCACTCGAGAAGAAAGGGAGTTTGGAGATGTGGCGGTAGTTTGCAAGGACAGAGGGGTCATGGGTGAGTTTTTTTTTGAGGAGGGGGCAGATGGCGGCAGATTTGAAGGGGTGGGAGACAGTACTAGAGGAGATGGAACCATTAACAATATCAGCTAAGATGGGGGCCAGGTAACAAAGCTGAGTAGTCAACAGTTTGGTGGGAATATGATCAAAGGAGCAAGAGGTAGGTCTCATGGACAAGATGTGCTTGATAGGAGAGAAATGAGAGAAAGATGCGGGTTTAAGGCTAAGGCAGGGGGAAACCTTACAGGAAGTTTGGCTTGGTGGGCTAAAGTAAGGGCGGAAAGCAGCAGACGCAGCTGAATGAATGGTTTCAATCTTAGTGACAAAGAAATCCATGAGCTTCTCACACTTGTTGTTGGAGGTGAGGGTGGAGGAGGAAGCGGAGATGGATTTAAGAAGATGATTTGTAGTGAAGAGAAGTCATCATTCCAGCATGATCCTGGAATAGTGAGCAGTTTTGTCAAAGGAGGGCAGGACCCGATTGTGCTTTATGTGGTCCAGCCCAATTTAGTGAGAATGCTAAACCAGTTGTCCACAATAAACCTTCAACTCCCTTGGACTTCAGGGAGCGATGATGAGGGCCGTACCAGGGGGAACGACCAAGACGAGAGAGTAATGGTTTTAGTGGAGATAAGGGCATCAAAAGTTGGAGTTGAGGGTGTAATCGAGCTCATCAGTTGCTGCAGAAATGTCATGGTGAATGGAAGGCAAAAAGACTAGACAGTTGGTAACTTGAAAGTGCCATTGTAAGTGTCTTGGGAGAGTGATTTTTCCAAGGCGGACAACAGCAACAATCACAACTTTTTATATAGGACACAAAGGACGTGGGATTGGGAGGGGGAAGGGGAATGTATGTGGAGAGGGATACAAGGACGTGACCAGATATGGCCTTATCTGTGATCGACACGATGGGAGTCGAGGGGCCACATAATATGGCATGGTTGAGAAGATAGCCATGAATATGGGCAGGGCATTTATAGGCATGGAAAAATTAAGGGAGGATAGGATAGGAGCGCAGTGAACTCAAGAGGCAAGGGCATGACAAGCTGAGATGGAGGTTGAAATCAGAGAGGATGAGACGTCGCTCAGTGCAGAGGCTGAAAGAGGAAAGAAATGAAGATGTTTCAGTGAAAAACTTGACATGGTACTTGGGCGGGCTTAGAGAACGAGGATTTTAAAGGAGCCAAGATGAGTGGAACAAGGCAAGATGCTCAAAAGAAGGAAATGGTGCAGGAGGAATAGGGAGACAGATCAAGGTGCGACTTGATGATAAGGGCCACACCTCCACCGTGGCGGTCTGGATGGGGCAAGTGGTGGAAGTGGGGATGCTTCATAAAGGGGGAAGGTGCCATCACCAGTCAGCCAAGTTCCCATCAAGTTCATGATGCCGATGCAATCATCACCAATTAGCTCATGGCTGGCAAGGGCCTTGTTCACAACAGGCAGAGAGAGAAATGAACTCCAAACTATCCCATTTGTGAAGCAGCATGCCAATATCATTTTAATATGTCAAATTTACACTAATTGTGGTATACATTTGGAATGAACAGCCTAAGACACAGTAAATGAATCTCATTGTGGTGAAGACTCACCAAATAAGCAGTTCAGTACTAGTTCCAATCTCAACTACTGAAGCCATTACAACAACCCAAAATAGATGCCTTGTAAAAGGTTCTACTTAGTTACCTGTACTAGACTGACCCTTCAAAGCAGTTAGTAAATTTAATATGTGCAGCCAGTTTGTTTCCTTTCAAATCCAGAGCACCACTTTGCACGCAGGAGCATGTTCAGTTTTGGATGCAGTGTAGCACGCTTCATATACAAGGGTAACCTGGCCATCAGAGATGGCATCATTTACTCTGGCCAAGTATAACATAATGGGTTACACTACCATCCTGTAATAATATCTAAAAAATACTGTTATTTAGATCTAATGTTTGAATTCTAAGCTAAAGGAAACATTTTAAGACTACAATAATCCACATTTTCAGTCATATCTATTTGAATGAAACTTCACAGCAATTATGCTTGCCTTGAAAAGATTTTCCTAAACACTTTACCTTGAAATTCATATTTATAGCACAAGCCAACACCAAGTGATAATGTGACTTTAACATGACTGGAAAAATTTGTAAAATACTGGATATATTTTGTCTACCATAATTCCCATCAGTTAAAGGAAGATTGTATATTTTAATTATTGCAATTGTACCTAAAATTAAGAACTTTGCATGTCTTTCCAGAGAAAGAGCAGCAGATTAAATACTATACTCCAGAAAAGAGGAATATATAGCCCTACTCTATTTGTGGCAATATTTTGACACATTCTTAGCTTAAAATGTGTGGCAGATACATTTAGCAGTGGTGAAATGCTGACTTTTCATTTCGGTTGCTAAGGAGAAAATTTATGGCAGCAAATTGGGCCACTTAAAACTTGTGCTAAACCTAGACATTGAGGTCTCAGCATTTGATTCTTGGCATTTAAAAAAAGACTATAAAAAGTAGACACTCCTTAAACAGTTATTAGAAACAGTTACAAGTGGAAAGTTCATTTACTGCCTGCAGGATAGATGCATGAAATATTTTTTTTTAAACTTCTAAAAATATTTTTAGAGAGCCCCTAAAAAAGACTGGGTCAGCATTTTTGCTTAAACTTTTTTAGCCCCAGGCAACTTTAAGTGTCGGCTGACAAGAGCACACTATCCAAATTGGTAAACACACACATATGTGCAGTCTTTAGCACAGTGCTCATATGATGAAAAGCCACTAGAAAACAATGTAATCTCATACTAGGCAAAGTTGCTTATGCACATCATTCTTTTTCATTTACATTTTAGGATAGTCACAATGCACAAGTTTGATGTTCCCAGTAGCTACATTTTCACGGGCATTATGAAAGTTCACAGGCACTAACATTTTACGTAGATTATAATGCCACTATAGATAGGATCTCACAAAAAAGTGATGTGGCTTTATATCCTTATGCATGAAACCATCCCAGCAACACGTCAATTGTGGGAGTCTGTTTATCCTCGGGTGCGTGCTCCTTGTAAAACATTAGAACTTTGTCTGCAGCAGTTCAAGAAGACAGCTCACCACCACTTTCTCAAGGGCAATTAGGGATGGGCAAAAACATGCTGGTCTTGCCAGCGACACCCACATCCCATGAACAAATTTTTAAAACTACAGAACCCCATAGTAGCCATTAAAAAAAACTGATTAGGACATGCTTACCTATCTTGATTACACTAAACTAAAAATGAAGCGTATCCTCTTGGTCTCTCATTCCATGCATACACAGCCCATTTCATTATAATGACATGCATAACAATGTTGGTTTCTCATTCAGGTTCAGAAATCAGGTCAACTTTCCCAACCCATATTTACCACATTTTTGTTAATTCTGTTGATAGCAATATTTTACTCATTTGTCTGCTAATTATAGTTTTTTTTCTTCCACTGACGCAAGCTCGGACATACTTCAACCTCAGTAGCGGAGAAACAGTACTCAACTCATAGGAGACTGATTTCCCCTCCCAGATACCTGTTAAGGAGTCTCAGGCTGCCTCCGCTGCTTAACAGGTATCCTACATGTTTCCACAACGCTGCTCATGAGAATTATGTGTTACAATTAAAATACACTATGAACAAAATATATATTTTTTAAAACACACAAATACACCAAAGCAAACTTCGTGTGGGCTATCACTGTGTATGCTGACAAAGGGCCAGGAGCTAGGGTGAGAGAAGGGGGAAAGAGAGAGCAAAGTACAGATGTCTCTCTCTCACGGTCTTTAATACCTTCAATGGCATTAAGTAAACTAATGCAATAAATTCGTTATTTAAAAGATCAACGTGGCATTTTTCCGAAATGCGTACTTAAAAATATTTAAATAGTGGGATAAGAATGCTTTAAGCGTGTACTTCGACCACTTCTGTCTCTCCTCACACACACACACACACACACAAACACACCCCACCCGGTGGATCAAGTGCTAATTCACATGTGAAACGTAAATCCTGGGGGCAATTATTTATTTATCACGCCTGTACAATACCGTACAAAAAACATTTTGTAATAACATTTTCTCGACTCCAAGTCATCTATTTCACCCAATTAATTTCCATCCTCTAGTCCCAGCATATAACCCAGTACCAATATTGTTTTAGTTTTCATTCGCTCGATTCCAAACGGTCTCATTTGCAAGCACCGAAGCGGAAGATGCAGTATCAGACTTCCTTGTCATTCAAGAGGATACTATATTTCTTGTTAATTTGTTTAGTTAAGACTTACATTGCAACACAATCACTGCACAACTCGTGTCTGCATCCTCCACCGGCTCTCCCCTTCCAAAAATAAACTCAAAACGTTCACATCGATCGCACAGAATTACTTGGCGGATACGGGCGAGTTTTATGCCAGCATGAAGAAAACATCCAATTTCTAAAAACAGAATACGTCCGCACGCTCGCGAGAGAAAGATTCACGCTTCCTCGCACCATTCATTTGCAAAACAATGATACGTGAATGTTTTAAACAAGCGAAAATGCCTTTCATTTAAACAAAGTCCCAAACAGGCTGCTCCCCACCCCCACCCTGATCTGTCAGACGAGAGACTGAAGCCCAGGCCTCACTGGGTTGGGAATCACAACACAACACGTACACCACATACAAACTCATCTATATCAAAAACATAAAGCAGATCTACTGGAGACTGAACCTGCCGGGTTACAGCCCAATCACATACTACAATACAGTATTTGTAAGGGGAATGGGAAGAGTAATTAGTTGATTATCTGCCCACCAAACTAAAACTTCGTCCAAGCTGCTTAACATGGTGATTGCTGGTCGGTCTACTAATCTGGTAATTAAGATATTCTTTACCGAATTTTGAATGTTTTTTTGGTACCTTACTTTTACTATAAAACCTAGTATCTATGACAACTTGAGGGGCGAGGAATACAAGAAACTGCAGTTATAAAATTAAGATTTAAATCTGTGGAAAACCTCCACTGAAAACATTATCTTAGTTACGCAATAAGCAACATGCACATTTGTAGACTTGTATGCCCCAAAAGGGCTACCTTTTAAAAATTAAACTCGTGGAAAAATAAAAGGGGAAAGTGAAATAGATCTTAAATCACAATCGTTGGATTAAAAAGAGCTCGATTGGGATGTCTGACTTCAAGAAAAATGTTTATCCCTGTAATCTTAATTGTTGCACCGACTGTTGAGTCTGTACTTCAACATGTTACACGCCGCGGTTTCCATGGTAGATTTTTTTTCTCGTTGTGCGGGTTTAGTTAATCCAGAAGCGGTTGCTCTGGTGATTTGTACAACTAATACAATCTCTTTAATGGCTTTGCGTCTTTTACCGTGTGACTCTTCAGTGGCGGCAATCCGAGGGGCGATGGCGGCTCTCCCAGCCGGGATCCTCCTCCGCCTCTCCGGCTCTCCGAGCAGTCAGTCCCCGTCCTGTAATCGGGCTGCAGCACCGAGCTGTCAGCGGCCCTACCTGTCACACAAAACACACACACACATTCAAATGTAAAAGACCCCTCTGGATATTAAAGTAAACAGAGACACCGAGTGTCCATACCAACCAGAGAAAACCCCTCACTCCACACAGTCTCGGGAACGACCGACACCACACGCTCCATTCACCACACAATACCAAAAAAAAACACGCCATTTGTTAACAAAAGCCAACATTACACACAAACCTCACCTCATCAAACGTTCACAAGCACGACTTCGGAAGTCACAAAACGCCTTGCCACATTTGATTTTCTTTCAACAACCACCCTCGCCCCAGGGACAGCTGGAAGCCCGCTTTCCCCCTCCCCTCTATATTTTTACATTTAATGACTTCTAAAAGCTACCAAAGTGAGTTGGTAATTCTCGAAACCCCATCCTTACTCCTCGAGGGCAAGCACGCTTTCGACTAGTCGGAAGTTCGTTCCCACCCCCCTCATGTAAAAGCACTGAGGGGAAAAGGGTAAAAACAAGCTCCATTCACCCTCCCCAGAAGCCAGGTACAGGGCAGCGATTTGAAAGCTAATTGCAGTGAAAATGCAGAGTGTGGGATTTGTTGGCCTTTGGTGCTCCTTACCCGTTGGATAGACAGCAGCAGTGCACGGTTTCCTCGTTAACATGGCCGCTCAGACAGAGAGAAGGAAACAAAATCTCCAGCTGCTCCTTCTCTCAACTCCAGGCTGCAGGAGGATAGTCACCTACATCCGGAGACACAGAATAAACCCCCAGCAAACTGCTCCAAACTCAACCACTGCCAACCCGGCAACATAATGCAAAACTTTATATATATATAAAATAACTACTACATTAGGCACAAAACCTCCCCCCACACACACGCCGCCGTATGGGAGCGGCTTTGTGTTGGGCACTAGAATGGTGCAGTAGATGGTGGCTGGGTAACGCTGATTGATTGTGGTTAAAAAAAATTGTCCGTCAGGTTGCTAAGTGAAACTCCATACGTACACATTAGAGAAAGAGAGTCACTTAGTGCAGCCGACACCCCAAAAACCAAATCTAGCCCAAGCAACACGCCGACGTCATTCGCACTGCTTCGGGGACTGGAGCACAGCAAAGGCAACGGTAACCGGTTCTCAACGAGACAGTGATATTGCATACAAGGTCCGAGGGGAATGGAAGAGAGTTCTTGGCAAATTGTTCTGTGGCAAAAAAAGCAACCTCTTGTGTTGAAAAACAGTGGAAAACATCACTCATGATGGACGGAATGGATTAGTACTATAGTGACGAGAGCTTTCGTGAACCCACCCAGACATGGGAGGCAAAACAGAACATTTTCGGCTTACATTGATGACCCTGAGTTCATCAGTTAAGGAACTGGTAAAAGTGTCCTCACCTAATATGGGGATCCCAGTGCTGGTCCAATGAAAGGCATCAGTTTATATATTTACTTTATTTGTTTCTGTGCACAAATAAGACTGAACCTGTTATTTTAAAATGCTGAAAAATAGAAATATCCCGCAGTCCAAAGATAAATTAACTGTGCAAATTTTCAACTATGCTATTTAAAATATTCAACCAAAATGTAAATACTCTTTGTCATATTTTATTAACGGGTACAAATTCATTAATAAAATAAATATGAAGTTAATTTTGTTACAATGGACAGCATATCTAAGGTTATCAATATTTATGACAGTATTTTCAGATTTTGAATTTATAAATTCATTTTAAAGAGTACTGCAGTGAATGGACATCTGTAACACATCAAGTGGAGCAATGTTCTGTTTCTTATGGCTTTGCTTTTTAACATTCTAAAACATAGTATAAATATGGAGAATTAACTATAATTGACTGCATTTAAGTTATCAATTTTATTTTCACTAAAGCTAATTATCACAATTACAGATTTAAAAATTATCTGTCGTACTCATAAATTGGTCCATCACTTCTGATCGGTTAGGAACAATATTTGCCAATGCAAGATGACAGTCTCAAATTATTGAGACAAGCTCAGAATTTATACCGTACATAGCAAGAGTAATTTTAACTTTTATTTTGCCAGGCAATGGAAGTTAAAATTACCACAGCAAGTACAAAGGCAATGCACTCTGTTACCATGCAACCAAAGACACTAGATGGAGAGGTCAAGCGGCAACAGTAACATGCTGGACCAGGGTGAAAATAATCCAAGAAAGTTGCGAGCAAATCTAGAAATAGGCGAGTTATCTGAGTGGTATTGAAATAGGGTTTAGGGAGGAAGAAAAGCTTAAAGAAATTCATTAGTAGTAGAAATCTGAAATTTGCCCCCCCCCCCAAAAAAAAAACGTGGAGTCAATTGAAATTTTCAAGACGGAGATCGATAGATTTCTGTTGGGTAAGGGGACCAAGGGATATGGAGTAACGGTATAGATTATATCATTGATTGGTGGAACAGGCTGAATTACCTACTCCTGTTCCTATATTCCTCTAAAATTAGGTCATGGATGGGGTGGGGGTTTGTTAAACATTTTGCAAGGCAATGCAGAGGGAAGGATGGTCAGTGATTTGCTGGGTTGGGGACTGAGGGGAGAAAATCTCAGTATTTTATGGCTGGAGTGGTGCAAGATGAAGGAAGATATGCTGGAGAAATCAGCAGACATCAGAGACTGGACTGCCCACACCCATGAATACGCCACTAACCGCATGTGCAGACTGTGGCACATCAACCTGCATTGACCAAGGAGCAGTATAGGCTAGTTACACTGTGGTGCCATCTCTAGCAAGGGACCATCTGTAACATAGGAACAGCAATGCCCATGACAGTTAAAGTCACCTTGATTCAACTTCTCTGCATCCACCCCTTTTAGGCTAGCATAGGAATCATCTGCAGTATCAACCAACATGCTGCCCATGCAGATGACTGATGCATTGGTCATCATTACTTGCACTTTCATCTCCTTTCCAACTGTGTCAGGCCAGTGCTGCAGCTTCCCCCTTTTTTTGTTATTTTCAGCTGCTGGTGAAGTACCTATTGCTGGGGCACTGCCATTTTTCTACTCCCGCCGCCAAATTAGCATGATGGGTTTTGATCTCTTTCTCATTTCAAACACACTCACCTCTTCCCTTGCTCTCTTCACTCCACACACTAACAGCATTCTCTTCTGACATCCTAGCACTTACACAACCAGCAACTCTCCCAACACTCCTTCCTCACTTCACATTCCAAATAGTTGGCTTTACATTCATCACCTCTACATCCACATTTCATTTTCCTTCTTCTCCACTTCTCAACACATGCACTATACGCACAAGAACTTCACGTGTCCACTCACCTTTTACACAGCGACTCACTAACTCTCACCCACTCTTTCTGCAGCACCCAATAGCGCATAATGCCAAGGAGAGGACCAAGACCGGGGGAGAAGTATCCAACCTTGTAGCCTCACTCAAGCAGAGCATGAAGCCCTGGAGATTGGTGGCTTGGGAAAAGCCGTGAGCATCGGAAAAGGCGAGGCTGGTGGTTTATTTCAGCAGGATGTCTGCTTATAACTTGTAACCAACCATTTCTTTACATCAGTAAATATTCAGCAAGCGTCACATCTTCAAGCATCATTCTCAAGAATGCCATCTGATAATGTCCAGCCTCTGTGCCATCCTAACACTTTTTTCCTTTTCTCTATCATCTAGGTCCTTCTCAGCACCTGAACTCTGCAGAAGATGACACCTCGGAAGTGGACATTCCTCCAGATGATGCACAGTCACACATTCCATCCGTCTCAAGCACCAGAACAGACATTTGCATTCCATGTGGGTTAGATAGTGATCCAGTGGGTTCTGCATGTCATGAAACACCCAGCCCAAAAGAGCAGCAGATACTGGTGACAGGGACAGCCAGGAGAGAGTTTGCTAGGGGAAGAGATTTCCTCTCCCAGCTCACCTGAGATAAGGACCAGCCGTGAAAAGAAAACTGCTTGTTACTCACTGGGGCTGCACCATTTAATTAGCCACGACAGACCACTCCCGCTAGGTTTTACTGGTGGGTTGGTCAGGACCGCGATTTAGTGTTGAAGTAGAGTCAGGGTCCTAATTGCGTCATAGACCTCAATTTGCATGTATTCGTAAGGCACCCGCCTGCCTTTGGCATGAACCTCGTATAACTCAGAAAACTCTTGTGTTTGCTGGGAGCAATAAATACTCTGTGCAAATTTAACCATATGCCCGCTCTGTTCCCATCAGGTCTGGTGAATTAAAATCGGCCCTATACACGCCTTCACTTATCTGGGTCGCAGTATCTATGGAGATTTTGATTCCTCACAAGGCCATTACACAGTCATGCCAGATGTTGCAAGCAGACCTGCAGCCAAGCTCTACCACTACCATGGCATTGTCAGTGGCTGTCAAATTCACAACCACACTGAATTTTTGTGTTGCGGTTGTTTGAAGCTGCCACCGGGGACATTGACAATATAACCCAATCAGCTGTTCATAGATGTTTGAAGCAAATCACAGCTGCATTATTTGCTCAGGCATCACACTTCATCTCCTTTCCCATGGGCAATCGGCAGCAGCATGAAGATGGTTCTGTAATCTTCCAGTGGCAGGATTCCTGACGGAGTAGGGGGTTATAGATTGCACCCATGTGGCTCTAAGTGCTCCATTGCACAATGCAATTACTTAAGCGAATCGGTAAACATTCCATTGTCTCAGCGTTCAGCTTTCTAAAGCCATCAGCACCACATTATTGCAAATAAATGCAATTCCCAGTTTGCTGTCATATTTCCTTCATTTTAAGGCTATTCGTGGTATCGCCAATGTAGGATCTTGAAAAAACAACTGCTTGCGGATTAAGATTATCATCTATCGCCATGGCTCATGACACCTCTGCGATATCCCAGGCCACCAGCTGAACACACGTAATCAGGTACATACTATCGCGTATTCATAAAGCACATCATTGGTATGTTGAAGCAGTGCTTCAAGTGCCTAGATTGATTTGTGATATTATCTGGTGAGGGTTTCAAGGACAGTTGCTGTCTGCTACATACTGTACAACTTTTCCCTGCAAAATGACATCAACATAGAGGTCATGAAGAAAAAAAACGAACCTTAACGCTGAATAGTTCTTTGGAATCACCCCAATTGTAGTACGTCATGAAAGATTGCATTTCTAGGTGATCACAAACCAGCTTAGTCTAATTGGCTATATCCATCAAGATAACACCAATTATATCTGTAGACATTGGTACACCTACTTGGCAACATGGGTAGCTGTCTTCAGATTGGCAGAAAACCAGATGCAGACCTGTGCTCTCTGCTGAAAGGACACCAGCAGCTAACATGTACCAAGGGCTGGCACGGCCAGTGACAGTAATGGTCATCTTCTGCCTCAAGCCCACCTTCACCTTCATCCAGGCAACGCTGACCTATAGAGATGTTGCCCTGGGGTAGCAAATAGAACCATTTTCTTTGCAACCACCTCATGTACCACCACCTCCACTTCACCATCAATCAAACATCGCGTCAGGTGCTGAGCTGCTCCAGCATTTACCTGCAGACTCACATCTCCATATCGGATTTCCTTTTCCTTCATGTTTACCTGCCTTTTCTTGCTTTATTTCTTTCAGCCTATCCAAAAGGTGGCATCAGGTTGAAAGGCCTTTTAAAAATTTCTAAATGCTGTAAGAAGTTTCACCCCATCTGCACCTCCCCCCTCCCTCCCCCCCCTCCCCCCAAAGTAGCAAAGTATCCACATGTCTTTAAAGTATATTTACACTGCCATTTCCTGCATTCCCCCATTAGGCTATCTCGCTACAACAGAACTAAATTGCGTATGGAACTGCGAATGTGTGCAAGTGAGCTGAACCAGGAAAACTCTTTGCATCAGTTCCCCATTCTATACTGAATCACTCCAGTACACAAAAACGGCATCAATATTTTATCTCTATTCCTCTAAACCAATTTCTGTTTAAATCAGTATAGTTCACCAAATTACTGTGAAATCACATTTGTGAACAAGCTACTCCTTATATTTTACACTTGTCAGCTTGATAAAATTCTTACTCAACAATATATAAATCATGCCTTAAATCTGTTGGACATGTAATGATGTACAAAGGTCTACCTCATACAATATATTTTACAGCAAGTAACTCCATCAATAAAAGGTTTCCAATTTTTTTGTTTACAGTTTTCAGTTTTCTTCCCTAACTCAGCGTAGACCACGGATTGAGCCTGGGACATCTATGGTGATCACATGATGCATTAACTCACTGAGTTAACAAGGGAGCCCCTTAAAAGCAATTTAATTTAACTGTCTATATTTTAAAAAGCTTCCCAAATTGAATTTTATGATATATACTTCAACTTTTATTTCTCTCACCAATTTTCTCCTCTTTCTTTCGCTGATAAAGCCATTTATTCTTGGGGTACCATGCCAATAGCTCCCTTAAGTGGCGTAAGGTTGTGTGGAAGAGGCCACCTTGGTCATTTTTGCATATAAGAGTATGTAAGGAAAAGGGGAAGGTGAATCTGCAGGCCACCCCCTAATTCAGGACTAGTCCTTATCCTACTCTTATATTTCAGCCCTTTCATGTTCACTGCCAAACAGGCACCTACAGAACCCAGAAACAACAACTTGAATGTATTTTGCGTCTTCTCAGAGTAAAATGTCCCAAGGCGCTTCACAAGTGTGTTATAAAACAAAATTTGCCACCGAGCCACATAATAAGGAGAAGTTAGGGGAGATGGAGAGAAGTTTAAAGGAGCATCTTAAAGGAGGAATGAGTTGGAGCGAGGCGGAGAGCTATAGGAAGGGAAGTCCAGAACTTAGGACCTACGCAGCCACCAATGGTTGAGCGATTATAATCAGGGATGCTCAAGAGGCTAGAATTAGAGGACTGCAGATATCCAAGAGGGTTGTGGGGCTGGAGGAGATTACAGAGATGGGGAGGGGCGAGGCCATGGAGGGATTTGAAAAGAAGGATGAGATTTGTAAAATCGAGGCTTGCTTAAATGGGAGCCAATGTAGGCCTGCTAGCACAGGGGTGATGGGTGAACGGGACTTAGTGCGAGTTAGGACACAGGCAGCTGAGTTCTGGATGACCTCAAGTTTACATATGGTATAATGTGGGAGGTCAGCCAGGAGTGCATTAGAATAGTCAAATCTAGAGGTAACAAAGACATCACACATTGTCATAAAGTTTCATGTGTATCTGTAAAGCATGCACTCCCATGTTCCGCCACCAGGGAGCTCATCCCTTGAAGTCCCAAGGGATCCCAGCATCCCTTGGGAGCACTGTATATAAGCCGGCCCCTAAGGCCTGTTCCTCACTCTGGAGTGCCTTATTAAAGACTGAGGTCACTGTTACTTTAACCTCCCTGTGTGCAGCCTCATCTGTGTTAGGAACATAATAACTGGCGATGAGAATTCGAATCCAATGCAAAGATGCAGCAAACTGTGGGCATCCCGGAGAAGTTCTCGGAGGGTGAGGACTGGGAAGCTAATGTCGAACGGCTAGACCAGTACTTGGTAGCCAACGAGCTGGACGGAGAAGGATGCGTTGCAAAAAGGAGAGCGGATTCCTCACAGTCTGCGGGGTACTGATCTACAGCCTCATGAAGAATCTTCTGGCTCCAGTGGAACCCACAGATAAGTCATATGAGGAGCTATGTACACTGGTTTGGGAGCCTCTTAACCCGAGGGAGAGCGTGCTGATGGTGAGGTATCGGTTCTACATGTGCCAGCGATCTGAAGGTCAGGAAGGGGCGAGCTATGTCGCTGAGCTAAGGCGACTTGCAGGACAATGTGAGTTTGATGGCGACCTGGAGCAAATGCTCAGAGACTTTTTTGTACTGGGCATTGGCCACGAGACCATCCTACGAAAACTTTTGACTGTAGAGACACCGACCCTCAGTAAGGCCATTGCGATAGCACAGGCTTTTATGTCCACCAGTGATCACACCAAACAAATCTCTCAGCACACAAGTGCTAGCAATGTTCATAAATTAACTGGAACTATGTTTGCGAGCAGAAATGTACAGGACAGAACCCACGAGTCTGCAACTGCCAGGAGGCCTCAGGTGACCCAGATGACTGAGAGTCCCCAACAAAGGATGAATGCAAGGCAATTCACACCTTGGCATTGTGGAGGCTTTCATTCAGCCTATTTATGCTGCTTCAAAGGGTATGTTTGCAAGAGCTGTGGACAATGGGGCACCTCCAACGAGCTTGCAAATGAGCTGCAAGCTCTGCAAAACCTGCTAACCACCACGTGGCAGAGGAAGATCGGTCCATAGTAGATCAAAGCAATTTCGAGCCTCAGAAAGAGGAGGCAGATGCTGAAGTACACGGGGTGCACCTATAATGTTAAATGTAAAGTTGAATGGCTTACTCGTAGCCACTGGCGCTAGCCAATCCATCATGAGTAAAAAGATATTTGAGAGACTGTGGTGCAACAAGGCATTCAGACCAGCCCTGAGCCCCATCCACACGAAACTGAGAATGTACACTAAAGAGCTTATCACTGTCCTGGGCAGTGCCATGGTCAAGGTTACCTATGAGGGCACAGTGATGAACTGCCACTCTGGATTGTCCCAGGTGATGGCCCCACACTGCTTGGAAGAAGTTGGCTGGGCAAAATCCGCTGGAACTGGGATGACATCCGAGTGCTATCACATGTCGATGAGGCCTCATGTACCCAGGTTCTTAACAAATTTCCTTCCCTTTTTGAGCCAGGCATTGGAAACTTTTCCGGGGCAAAGGTACGGATCCACTTGGTCCCAGAGGCACGACCCATTCACCACAAGGCGTGAGCGGTACCTCACATGATGAGGGAGCGAGTGGAAATCGAGCTGGACAGCCTGCAACGCGAGGGCATCATCTCCCCAGTGGAATTCAGCGAGTGGGCCAGCCCGAATATTCCAGTACTCAAAAGTGATGGTACGGTCAGGATTTGCGCCGATTATAAAGTAACTATTAATCGTTTCTCGCTGCAGGACCAATACCCACTACCTAAGGCAGATGACCTATTTGCGATGCTGGCAGGAGGCAAGACGTTCACCAAGCTCGACCTGACTTCAGCCTACATGACACAGGAGCTGGAGGAATCTTCGAACGGCCTCACCTGCATCAACACGCACAAGGGACTGTTCATCTACAACAGATGCCCGTTTGGAATTCGGTCGGCTGCAGCGATCTTCCAGAGAAACATGGAGAGCCTACTCAAGTCCCTACCACACATGGTGGTCTTTCAGGATGACATATTGGTCACGGGTCGGGACACCGCCAAGCATCTACAAAACCTGGAGGAGGTCCTCCAGGGACTGGATTGCGTAGGGCTGCGGCTGAAGAGGCCGAAATGCATCTTCATGGCAACAGAAGTGGAGTTTTTGGAGCGAAAGATCGCAGTGGACGGCATTTGGCCCACAGACGCCAAGACAGAGGCTATGAGGAACGCGCCCAGGCCACAGAACGTCACGGAGCTGCGGTCGTTCTTGGGGCTCCTCAACTATTTTGGTAACTTCCTACTGGGGTTAAGCACCCTTTTAGAGCCCCTACATGTGTTATTGCGCAAAGGTGAGAACTGGATATGGGGAAAAAAACAAAGTAATTGCTTTTGAGAAAGCCAGAAATATTTTATGCTCCAACAAGCTGCTTGTATTGTATAACCCGTGTAAAAGACTTGTGTTAGCATGTGACGCATCGTCGCACGGAGTTGGGTGTGTATTACAACAAGCTAACGTTGCGGGGAAGTTGCAACCTGTCGCCTATGCTTCCAGGAGCTTGTCTAAGGCCGAGAGGGCCTATAGCATGATTGAAAAAGGGGCATTAGCATGTGTGTTCGGGGTAAAGAAAATGCATCAGTACCTGTTTGGCCTCAAATTTGAGCTGCAAACCGATCACAAGCCCCTCACATCCCTGTTCGCTGAAAACAAGGGGATAAATACTAATGCCTCAGCCCGCATGCAAAGGTGGGCACTCGCGCTATCAGCGTATAACTATACCATCCGCCACAGGCCAGGCACCGAGAACCACGGGGGTGGAAATGGTGCAGCCTGCAAACTTGTTGATGGTGGCGCAGCCCGCAGACTTGTTGATGGCCATGGAAGCATTTGAAAATGATAAATCACCTGTCACGGACCGCCAGATTAGGACTTGGACCAGCCAAGATCCTCTGCTGTCCTTAGTAAAAAACTGTGTACTGCATGGGAGCTGGGCCAGCATCCCCATGCAAGAGCCAATCAAGCCGTTCCAGTGGTGAAAGGACGAGCTGTCCATTCAGGCAGACTGCCTGTTGTGGGGTAACCGCGTAATGCTACCAAAAAGGAGCAGGGAGACATTCATCTCAGATCTCCACAGCGCACACCCGGGTATAGTAATGATGAAAACGATAGCCAGATCCCATGTGTGGTGGCCCGGTATCGACTCTGACTTAGAGTCCTGTGTACGGCAATGCAGCGTATGTGCTCAGTTGAGCAACGCGCCCAGAGAGGCACCACTAAGTTTGTGGTCCTGACCCTCCAGACCATGGTCGAGGATCCATATCGACTACGTGGGCCCGTTCCTCGGTAAAATGTTCCTGGTGGTAGTGGATGCTTTTTCAAAATGGATTGAATGTGAAATAATGTCGGGAAGCACCGCCACCGCCACCATTGAAAGCCTGAGGGCCATGTTTGCCACCCACGGCCTGCCTGACATACTGGTCAGTGACAACGGGCCATGTTTCACCAGTGCCAAATTTAAAGAATTCATGACCCGCAATGGGATCAAACATGTCACCTCGGTCCCGTTTAAACCACCCTCCAATGGGCAGGCAGAGCGGGCAGTACAAACCATCAAACAGAGCCTTAAACGAGTCACAGAAGGCTCACTCCAAACCCGCCTGTCCCGAGTACTGCTTAGCTACCACACAAGACCCCACTCACTCACAGGGGTGCCCCCGCTAAGCTACTCATGAAAAGGACACTTAAAACCAGACTCTCGCTGGTTCATCCCAACCTGCATGATCAGGTAGAGAACAGGCGGCAGCAACAAAATGTAAACAATGGTCGCGCCACTGTGTCACGGGAAATTGATCTGAATGACTCTGTGTATGTGCTAAACTATGGACATGGTCCCAAGTGGATCGCGGGCATGATGATAGCTAAAGAAGGGAATAGGGTCTTTGTAGTCAAACTCGACAATGGACAAATTTGCAGAATGCACCTGGACCAAACGAGGCTGCGGTTCACAGACTGCCCTGAACAACCCTCAGCAGACACCACCTTTTTCGAGACCACAACACACACCCAAAGGATCAACGACACCACGCCGGACCAGGAAATCGAACCCATCATGCCCAACAGCCCAGCAAGGCCAGATTCACCCAGCAGCCCAACAGGGCCAACAACATGCCAGCCCAGCGAGGGCACAGCCAACACACCAGAACAGACATTTGTACCGAGGCAGTCCACAGGGAAAGAAAGGCTCCCGACTGCCTTATGGGGGGGGGGGGGGGGTGTGGAGTGATGTTGTGTATCTGTAAAGCATGCACTCCCATGTTCCACCACCAGGGAGCGCACCCCCTGAAGTCCCAAGGGATCCCAGCATCCCTTGGGAGCACTGTATATAAGCCGGCCCCTAAGGCCTGTTCCTCACTCTGGAGTGTTTTATTAAAGACTGAGGTCACTGTTACTTTAACCTCCCTGTGTGCAGCCTCATCTGTGTTAGGAACACAATATTTAGCACTTCCAGTGCTGAGATTCCAGTGCTGGGAGTGTATATTGGGAATTAAAGTGTCCCTGGCCCCCTTCCCTTGATCACAGGGCCCACGACCCCTAACACATGATCTCTGACCCCGATCCTGGACACAACCATCTGAGAGCTGCTGTGGCACTAGCCACGGCCTGATGTTTCAATACTCTTCATCAGTAGGCTGTAATGCTTACACATAGATGCCTTGTAGCTCACTGAACTTTTGTGAAAGTTGGCATTGGATAAATACCTTTTCACTTGCCCTCTTTTTATCTGTCCCTGTTCTGCTGAAGTGCTATAAATGGTTCCCTTGAATCTTTGGATTTTAATGAGACTTTGGCCTGAAATGTAAGCACACACACTGGGACAGGAAACGGAGCTGGCTGAAAAGTTACAGGTTGAAAAAACAGAGTGCAAAACACACTTGTCCAGTTTTCAATCCCCCTGCACTCATTCTGTTCTGGTGCCGCTGAATGCCAGCTCTACTCTATGAGACACTGGGGTAGAGTTCCAAAGATCTATATCTATCAATGGCACTTATTTCTAGCTTACAAGCATTATAATATTTTTGTCAGCTAGATGCAAAGTGATCGGTTTCAAACACTGCTGAGTGTTCATTCCTGTTTGAGATCAGGCCATGAAGTTTGCAACCCAGTTTGAGAACTGAGGCAACCCTGTTAAATATAGTAAACAGCACAGGTAAGATCAAAGTTTACAATTTGGAATTTTGTGCTAGTCTGTAACTTGTATTCAGCACTAATTACAAATGCCTCTAACAGTGCAACTAATTGTGAATATATTTCTGTGATTTTCCAATCAACTTTCATGGCAAAAGTACATTTCAATCAGGAACCTATAACTGCATGAGAAGCTAAATAATGGCTTTTAGTAATACAAGTCTAAATCTGGGACAAAATTGCAGTGGTGGTGAATTAGTGTCAGACATAGTAAAATGTTGACGAGTAAAAACAGAAACTGCTGGAAATCTCAACAGCTCAGGCAGCATCTGTGGAGAGAAAGCAGAGTTAATGCTTCTGACGAAGGGTCATTGACCCGATACGTTAACTCTGCTTTCTCTCCACAGATGCTGCCTGACCTGCTGAGATTTCCAGCAGTTTCTGTTTTTATTCCAGATTCCAGCATCCGCAGTATTTTACTTTTGTAAAGTGTTAAAGAGGCTGTGGTGAAGAAAGCACAATCATTCATGTTCTCAGGTCATGGACAAATAGTCGGATTTACTTATAGAAGATGCTGTATGACATCAATAAAATCACAAAGCATCCTACTAAACCAGATACAGTAATTTGTCACAATACATTGCCACACCTCTCCGAAACCTTGGATTAGGCAAGCTCTTGGGTTTCCTCCTAAATGAGGTGAACCTCACTGAGCAGCCATCAGGCAGATCCACCTCCACTTGGTGAAGGTGGAAATGAGGCAACATGGAAGATGGACCCATCTAAAATAAAATCATGTACTCCCTGAGACTGCATCACAAAATCTGGTCACTGTTCCTTGCCCACTACCAACAGCTGGCAGGCACATGGCAGCTCCTACTTAAGCCACAAGCCAAGCACCAAGAATATACTCCACCTCACCCAAACAGAACGGCTGAAAATCCATGATAGGGACGGGTAAATGGCAGGATGCATCCCCACTCCCCGCACCTTTGTTACTGACCTCGCTGAACTTTGCAGGGTCAGTGGACACTTTCTTAATTTGAATAGGATGGTGGGAGCCCGCACCACTATGGGTGCATCTGGGACACTCACCACCAAAAGAGGCCACAAATTGCAGCAGTACAATGGCATCAATAAATAATGATCGAATGTTTCCAGCAGGCCCTTTTGTTATTACCCTTTAACTGTCCAAGCCATGATCCCAGCCTAGAACCTACCCAATTCTACCACAAGCAGCTTGCACATCTGCATTTACTGGGTATACATACCACCAATCCTGCCTCAATCTGCTCCTAGATTGGGGTCATGGAAACTCCTCATGTAGGGAGTCCTTTGCCACACCCTGTGTTATGCCACTTGTTTTTGAAGAGACAGGTGGCAGCTCCGTTCCTTATAAGACACAAGGAAATCCTGACATTAGGCAGTAAAAAAGCCATTGGGAAAAAGTACTTAATAGAAATGTCTCTGGCCCTTTAAATGCTCGTCCAAGCATGCTCTGCAGATTGGCAGGCTTAGAACACAGCAGGATCCCTTTGTAAATGTGCATTGCAACTTACGCATATTAAGAACTGATTTCAAGATTTAAATTAAGTTCTTACACAAAACATTCAAGAACAATCTACTCAGGCATGAAGCCAGAAACGTTCAGTGGAGCCACCCGAGTGTGATTTCCCAAAATGTGTGGGAGCCCTACCACTGTCAATGCTGCTGCAAGCACCTCTGTGACATGCACCACAGTATATATAAGTGTCTCTCATGTTCCTTTATCACATATTAAAATGCCTGTAATGTGAATTTATATCAGAATGTGGAAATTTGATCAGTCACTGATTCTTTAGCTATTTTATTGGGCACCCTTTCTGTGAAATCAGTGCAGATTATTTGACTAAGCCTGTACAACTGATGTTAAACGCCTTTTATACGCTCCCATGATCATTATATTACACAATTCTCAGCTGTCAAATTGCCACAGAGGTTCACAATGCAATGTCAAAGATGATAGAATTGGAGACCAAGTTATCTCTGCTTGTCAGTTGTGGCTCAGTGGGTAGCACACTCACCTCTGAGTCAGAAGGTTGTGGGTTCAGAGTCCCACCCCAGGAACTTGAGTAAATAAATCTAGGTTAACACTCCAGTTGAGTGCAATGTTAAACCTGAGGCCTCAGGTGGATATAAAAGATCTCACTATTTTGAAGACGAGCAGGGGAGTTATCCTCGGTATCCTGGCCAATATTTATCAAAACAAAAATAGATTATCTGGTCATTATCACATTGCTGTTTGTGGGAGTTTGCTATTCCGCGTTTCCTACATTACAACTGTGACTACACTCCAAAAGTATTTCATTGGCTGTAAATGGTCCAGAGATCGTGAAAGGCGCTATGTAAATGCAAGTCTTTCTTTCTTTCACTTTCTTGACCTTATCGCTGTTATTAAGAGTTATCTTTAACATTTAATATGAAAATTGCAACACTTTTTTAAAAATTGGCAACATGTCCACAGTACCCATACCTCACTGAACTACCAGGAACACAGATATAGCTGAAAATGGTGAGCTTAAAATGCATAACAGTAGAAACAAAATTGCTGTCATTTATTATCAAAATAATAATACATTTCAAGGCAATAATCTAATTTGGGGAAAAACTGTTTGAATTTTGCTCTGACATTACACAGGATATATAGCACAGAAACAGGCCATTCGGCCCAACCAGTCCGTGCCAGTGTTTATGCTCCACTCGAGCCGTTTATGCTCCACTCGACACTTGTGATGAAACCTGCGCCCATTGCTTTGATTGCAGGCTTGTAATCACTCTCTGTTGTCCATTATTCTATATGATGGCCCAGAAATTCCTCCTGCGGGCAAACCACTGAAAAAAGGGGGAAAAAATGCACACTTACCTGAAGCTGCTGCGCCCATTCAAGATCCCGGCCCTGAGACCTTCAGTCGCAGCGCGTGCACAGTGGGACGTCCGTAAGTTGGAGCGGGAGTCACATGGCTCTGAGCAGCCAATCAAGGTACAGTATTTTCTCATTCATAATAATGGGAACTCTGTAAGTTGAACTTCCCATTATCATGAATGAGAAACCCCCCCCCCAAACACCCAAAACACTAATAAAAAAATCGAAAATATACACTACATATTTAAGATTCATTTAAATTAAAGTTATTAATGTCTTATAAAAAAAATATTCATCCGATTTTTAAAATAAAATTTTAAATAATGGTTTTAAATAAACTTACCATAGTGGGCAGAGTTTTTAACAATAAAATGTGTTTATTTCATTTAATTTTATTGTGTTTATGTATGCTTTAAAACACTTGCGCCTGTAAAAGTAGGCTATGTGCCTGCTTTTATCAGGCGTAAGAATTTTGAGGACATTTGCTGGGCAAGATATGCATAAATCCTGCAATCTTGCCCGTACAAATGTTCTCGCTCCTGATCTCCTGAAAGCCGGTTTTCAGTGCATAGGCATTGTGCACTGAAAACCGGCTTTTCCGATGCCTTCCTGGTCCGTAGAAATTCCGTACGGACCCGGAAGAAAGGAAGTTATAGTGCATGATCCAGCAAATCTAATCCCGGGCTATGGACAAACAGCTAATTCGATCATCAAACATCATTTAAAATAATATCCTCTATTCCTGAATAAAACATGGCTCAGAATGAGCTATACTTACACTTAACTTAAGGTAACATTTTTGTTCCTTTTTTGATACTGATAGACTTAACTTTCAAATGTGTTCTTACGTCATTACTTTTTTCTCATTCCATTCGTTTCTGGTTGTTCATTTTCCCAGTTTTTCTCTCCTTTCCAGAAAGCACTGAGCCCTGAAATCCAGTGGTCCTTCTGGCAGAGTTCAGCAGAATAGCTACAGGTCTAGGGTGATACCCAGATATGTCAGGTCCCAGTGTGGCTGCAGAAACCTCTGTCCAACCTAAACAGGGCCATTGACACAACGGTGGGTGGAGCTGGGGATTCTCAAAGCTGGGATGGCGTGTGCCCCCCCGCATCCCATCTCCCCCCCGCCGGTCTAGTCAAAGGATCATTAGCTCATTGGTAAGTGGTTACACCTGGTGAGGTCAGGCATACTAGGTCTGCAAATAACAGAGGTGGGGCCCATCTGGGGGTCCTGACAAAGGATTCTGGCCTGAACCACTGAAGATTTGAAAGATTCAATTACCAGGTCAGCAAAGGTAGAAAAATCCATCATGACATTACAACAACTTATTTTTATATAGCGCCTTTAACATAGAACAATGTTCCAATGTGCTTCAGCAAAGTGTAATCAGACAAAAATTTATACCAAGCCAAAGAAGCAGATATTAGGATGGATGGCTGAAAGCTTGGTCAGAGCTGGGCTTTAAGAATGGTCTTAAACAAGGAGAGGGAGGTGGAGAGTCAGAGACCTTTCGAAAGGGAATTCCTGAGCTTAGGACATAGATATCAATTTAGTATACTAAGCATGTACCTACTTTTTCCTCCTCTCTCCCCCCAAAAATGTCTTAAAATAGTTACAAACTCTGTCCTTAATGTCCATGAGGCACAGTGCCCTTTATACCACAACTCTCACCTGTTAGCCCTCTTTTACTCACACCTTTACTTGAATTCAGCCCCAATGAATCATCCCATCTAATGTAACTGACTGTCGATATCATTATTCCCACAGTGAGATGCCTCTGACACTGAGTATTGCTGCATGATATCTTAACAATTGGATCATCTCATTGCTTGCCCTCCGGTTAAATGAGAAGACAATCCGTTACAACCATGAATAATCAATGATAAGTGGCGATCCATCAACTCTGACCTCTTTACACTGTATGAGCAAGAAGCACTCAAAATTCTCAGAAGGGAGGCCACAAAGGGCATTGTGGAGGAGGTCACTCACTAGTTCAAGGTTTGGTACCAATCCACTAGAGGGGAGTGCATGGGTGTGATATACAGCGCGAGTGCACAGGAGTTTCTGGAAAGAAAGAATGGTTTATGGTGGGCCAGCTAGCTGATGATGCTAGGATTCTGGATCTCATGAGCCCCAGTTTTAAGCATCAAGCACTGATGTAAATACTGAGGAAATTGCCAAACATTGTGCTGTAAAAACAAAAAGTACCACATTATAGCTAAATTCTAAAGGGGCAAGGTGTGTTAAAAAGACAAGCCTGAAGGCTCTGTGCCTCAATGTGAGGAGTATTCAGAATAAGGTGGCCGAATTAACTGCGCAGATAACAGTTAATGGATATGATGTAATTGGTATCACAGAGACATGGCTCCAGGGTGACCAAGGCTGGGAACTCAACATCCAGGGGTATTCAGCATTTAGGAAGGACAGACAGAGAGGAAAAGGAGGCGGGGTGGCGTTGCTGGTCAAAGAAGAAATTAATGCAATAGTAAGGAAGAACATTGGTTTGGATGATGTGGAATCGGTATGTGTGGAGCTGCGGAATATGAAAGGGCAGAAAACGCTGGTTGGAGTTGTGTTCAGGCCACCAAACAGTAGTAGTGAGGTTAGCGAAAGCATAAAACAAGAAATAAGGGATGTGTGCAATAAAGGTACAGCAGTTATCATGGGCGACTTTAATTTACATATAGATTGGGTTAACCAAACTGGTAGCAATGCGGTAGAGGAGGATTTCCTGGAGTGTATTAGAGATGGTTTTCTTGACCAATATGTGAAAGAACCGACTAGAGAGCTGGCCATCCTCAACTGGGTGATGCGTAATGAGAAAAGACTAATTAGCAATCTTGCTGTGCGAGGCACCTTGGGGAAGAGTGACCATAATATGGTAGAATTCTTTATTAAGATTGAGAGTGACACAGTTAATTCAGAAACTAGGGTCCTAAACTTAAGGAAAGCTAACTTCGATGGCATGAGGCATGAATTGGCTAGAATAGACTGGCGAATGATACTTAAAGGATTGACGGTGGATAGGCAATGGCAAACATTTAAAGATCACATGGATGAACTTCAACAGTTGTACATCCCTGTCTGGAGTAAAAATAAAACAGGGAAGGTGGCTCAACCATGGCTAACAAGGGAAATTAAGGATAGTGTTAGATCCAAGGAAGACGCATATAAATTGGCCAGAAAAAGTAGCAAACCTGAGGACTGGGAGAAATTTAGAATTCAGCAGAGGAGGACATAGGGTTTAATTAGGAAGGAGAAAATAGAGTATGAGAGGAAGCTTGCTGGGAACATAAAAACTGACTGCAAAAGCTTCTATAGATATGTGAAGAGAAAAAGATTAGTGAAGACAAACGTAGGTCACTTGCAGTTAGATGCAGGCAAATTTATAATGGGGAACAAAGAAATGGCAGACCAATTGAAAAAATACTTTGGTTCTGTCTTCACGAAGGAAGACACATATAACCTTCTGGAAATATTAGGGGACTGAGGGTCAAGCGAGGAGGATAGAACTGAAGAAAATCCTTATTAGTCAAGAAATTGTGATAGGAAAATTGATGGGATTGAAGGACGATAAATCCCCAAGGCCTGAGAGTCTGCGTTCTAGAGTACTTAAGGAAGTAGCCCTAAAAATAGTGGACGCATTGGTGATCATTTTCCAACAGTCTATCGACTCTGGATCAGTTCCTATAGATTGGAGGGTAGCTAATGTAACACCACTTTTTAAAAAAGGAGGGAGAGAGAAAACGGGTAATTATCGACCGGTTAGCCTGACATCAGTAGTGGGGAAAATGTTGGAATCAATTATTAAAGATAAAATAGCAGCACATTTGGAAAGCAGTGACAGGATCGGTCCACGTCAGCATGGATTTATGAAAGGGAAATCATGCTTGAGAAATCTTCTGGAATTTTTTGAGGATGTAACTAGTAGAGTGGACAAGGGAGAACCAGTGGATGTGGTGTACTTGGACTTTCAAAAGACTTTTGACAAGGTCCCACACGAGATTAGTGTGCAAAATTAAAGCACATGGTATTGGGGGTAATGTATTGACGTGGATAGAGAACTGGTTGGCAGAAGCAGAGAGTCGGGATAAACAGGTCCTTCTCAGAATGGCAGGCAGTGGGGTGCCACAGGGCTCAGTGCTGGGACCCCAGCTATTTACAATGTACATCAATGATTTAGATGAAGGAATTGAGTGTAATATCTCCAAGTTTGCAGATGACACTAAACTGGATGGCGATGTGAGCTGTGAGGAGGATGCTCAGAGGCTGCAGCGTGACTTGGACAGGTTAGGTGAGTGGGCAAATGCATGGCAGATGCAGTATAATGTGGATAAATGTGAGGTTATCCACTTTGGGGGCAAAAACATGAAGGCAGAATATTATCTGAATGGCGGCAGATTAGGAAAAAGGGAGGTGCAACGAGACCTGGTGTCATGGTACATCAGTCATTGAAAGTTGGCATGCAGGTACAGCAGGCGGCGAAGAAGGCAAATGGCATGTTGGCCTTCATAGCTACGGGGTTTGAGTATAGGAGCAGCGAGGTCTTACTGCAGTTGTACAGGGCCTTGTTGAGGCCTCACCTGGAATATTGTGTTCAGTTTTGGTCTCCTAATCTGAGGAAGGATGTTCTTGCTATTGAGGGAGTGCAGCGAAGGTTCACCAGATTGATTCCAGGGATGGCTGGACTGACATATGAGGAGAGACTGGATCAACTGGGCCTTTATAGTTTAGAAGGATTAGAGGGGATCTCATAGAAACATATAAGATTCTGACGGGATGGGACAGGTTAGATGCAGGAAGAATGTTCCCGATGTTGGGGAAGTTCAGAACCAGGGGACACAGTCTTAGGATAAGGGGTAGGCCATTTAGGACTGAGATGAGGAGAAACTTCTTCACTCAGAGAGTTGTTAACCTGTGGAATTCCCTGCCGCAGAGAGTCATTGATGCCAGTTCATTGGATATATTCAAGAGGGAGTTAGATGTGGCCCTTATGGCTAAAGGTATCAAGGGGTATGGAGAGAAAGCGGGAAAGGGGTACTGAGGTGAATGATCAGCCATGATCATATTGAATGGTGGTGCAGGCTCGAAGGGCCGAATGGCCTACTCCTGCACCTATTTTCTATGTTTCTATGATTCTAAATGTCAGCTGGGGTTGATGAGATGACTAAGCCCATGTGTAGAAATATGCACAATGGTCCAGCAACACTGCAGTCGACTATGGAACATGTGGCAACTTCAGAGACATCTGCAATGTCGCTTCCCATTCCAAAGACACCCCCAAGGGCAGCTGGTGATTCTCGCAAGGATGCTCTGACTGCTGCCTCACAGACCTGGGTGGAACAAACTGTCTCTTACGGCTTCATTAGGCTTGGGAATAGTGCTGAGAAAATCCTCAGGCTATCGCATCAATCAGTGGTCATGGTGAGGCAGTGCTCAGCAGAAGGCCAACTGCAGTGGGCTCACACAGCATGGGTCAGGGAATGGCCCTGACAACCTTCTCCTCGGTACAGTTCAGTATCACACCTATTATCCAGTGAAACACTCGAGATCCTCTTTTTGTTCACTGTTTACAAATACAAAATTTATTCTCCAGTTCAAATGCCTTTAACAGGAATAAATGACTGCTGACCAGGTCATCAAAAACCTCAGGTTTTATTCAGCTATGTGCAGACAGAGAATTATTTTATCAAACATTTATTACTTACTAATGTTCAAGACTGGAATCATCAACAAATTAGATTAAAACTATTGTTTCTTGTGCAACGCAGCAAGAGGAGAACATTTTCAAATATGATCTGCCAAAGCACATTTAGCTCACTCATTATATCAATATGCCCGAAACAATTCTCATCTTTGGAAATGTGGTTTATTAGCATAAATAAATTATTTGCAAGAGAAAATTGAAAATTGCATATGGTTCTCAAATTATTCTTTTAACACAAGGTCAGTTACAAAGAGTTGCTTCTGCTCTACAGTTGTCATTATACATCTTTGATCATTATAATCAGCACTCCACATTGTTGAGTGTTTCCACAAACATGAAGTACATAATAGGGCTGTGAGGCCGCAGGCCAAACAGTTCAATTGCATATACCAATACTCTAAAGCATTGCAGAGTGGTAGTTAAGATAATCAGAAACATTTTATTCACCACTATTGCATTCCCATTGTATTGAATTTAGAGCATTTGGATGTTCAGAGGGCCATTTAAGGATTACTGTATAGATACTCTCAGCTCTTGCATCTATTATATATTAAAAACTTTGAGTAGTCTGAGGATTCCAAAGGTACTGCACCAATAAGTGCACTGTCAATGTAGCTAAGATATCATGACAAAGGTGTGCGGGTGGTTCGCCCACTCTCCACCCCCCTCACTCTTCTGTTCCCCCCCCCCACTCAAATCACGCCCTCCAACCCCACTCTTCCCACCCTCCCCCAGCCCACCCCAGTCACCCGTCATCCCCATTGAATTTTCTGGAAGTGGTCAAGAAGATGCAGAAATGGGTTCTACCCCAAAAGTTCTCCCCCCCGCCCCCGCCCCCGCCCCCCCTCCCCCCCTCCCCCCCCCACCGTGCCACCTGCCCAGATTGAGCCAATTCCACACCTAAAACAGGCCAGAATTTCTGAGCTCTCATTTTTAATCACACCTCATTAGAGGTCCTTTTTCTGTTCACTGAAAATTTACAAACCTGAAACACAACCAGAGATGCCGGTGTACCAAAAAGAGAGATAATAAAACAACTGCAGAATATGAATTGGAACCAGAGTATTTCATAGGAAGATGCTAAGAGGTTGCAGGGTGATTTGGACAAGTTAGGTGAGTGGGCAAATGCAGTATTATGTGGATAAATGTGAGGTTATATACTTTGGTGGCAAAAACACGAAGGCAGAATATTATCTGAATGGCGGCAGATTAGGAAAAGGAGAGGTGCAATGAGACCTGGGTGTCATGGTTCATCAGTCATTGAAAGTTGGCATGCAGGTACAGCAGGCAGTGAAGAAGGCAAATGGTATGTTGGCCTTCATAGCTAGGGGATTTGAGTATAGGAGTAGGGAGGTCTTACTGCAATTGTACAGGACCTTGGTGAGGCCTCACCTGGAATATTGTGTTCAGTTTTGGTCTCCTAATCTGAGGAAGGATGTTCTTGCTATTGAGGGAGTGCAGCGAAGGTTCACCAGACTGATTCCCAGGATGGCAGGACTGACATATGAGGAGAGACTGGATCGACTGGGCCGGTATTCACTGGAGTTTAGAAGGATGAGAGGGGATCTCATAGAAACATATAAAATTCTGACGGGACTGGACAGGTTAGATGCAGGAAGAATGTTCCCGATGTTGGGGAAGTCCATAACCAGGGGACATAGTCTAAGGATAACGGGTAAGCCATTTAGGACTGAGATGAGGAGAAACTTCTTCACTTAGAGAGTTGTTAACCTGTGGAATTCCCTGCCACAGAGAGTTGTTGATGCCAGTTCATTGGATATATTCAAGAGGGAGTTAGATATGGCCCTTACAGCTAAAGGGATCAAGGGGTGTGGAGAGAAAGCAGGAAAGGAGTACTAAGGTGAATGATCAGCCATGATCTTATTGAATGGTGGTGCAGGCTCAAAGGGCCGAATGGCCTACTCCTGCACCTACTTTCTATGTTTCTATGTTTCTATAGCAGAGATTAGAAGTACATGGCACTAGCTGATGACAAAACTAAAGCTAGGAATGACAGCTGTTGGAAGACTTTATCTGGAAGGCACATATGAAAATGCCTTCTCATATATCAGGGTTACCTACCATGATTTGGATACAGACATGCAAACAGCTGTTGCTAAAGTTCCACACTTCCAACTGGTTGATGGGATATAGTGTGTGCCTATGCTGTGGTCAAGAGGATGGTAAAAATGCACACACATTTTATGGTGAATTCTGCTGTTCACTATACTGCTCATAAAGAGTTCCTCTGCCTGGTGTCTACCTAGAGAGAAATCCATGCTTAAAACCAACAACAACTTGCGTAGATAAGAGACATAATCAAAAAGATGGGCACCCAGCCAAAGAAGGACATATTAAGAGGGGTGATTAAAAATTTGGTCAAAGAGGTGTGTCTTAAGTAAAGTCTTAAAGGAGAAAAGGGAGGAGTATGGCAAGGGAATTCCAGAATGTGGGACCTAGGCGGCTTAAGGCACAGCCATCATTGGTGGGGCAACGGGAGGTGGGAATACTCAAGAGGCCAGAGTCAGAGGAACAGAGGGTTCAGGTGATTGTAGTATTGGAAAAGGTTAGAAAGAACGTACATTTATGTGGTGCCTTTGACAACCTCTGGACGACCCAAATTATTTCATAGCCAATTAAGTACTTTTGAAGTGTAGTCACTGTTGTAATGTAGGCACAGCAAACAGATAGTCGGTTTTAGTGATGTTGGTTGAGGAGCTAGGTGTTGGCTAAGGCACCTCGAGAACTCCCCCTACTCCTCGTCAAAAAGTATTGTGGGATTTTTCGTATTCACCTGAAGTTACATTCCATTAAATAGCTAAAACATTATCATCTGCTCACAAAAAACATTTCTACAAACATTTTCTCATCAATATAATTGATTTAGTAGGAATTTATGTTGTTCAGGCTGTGAAATAGAAGCCCTGCAATAGTTGCCAACATTACATGATCAGAAAAGTCTATGTTAGCTTTACCAATGGCATCATTAGTTGGGTAAAGGATGTGCCTTCCATGTCTCAATTAATAGTTAAGTAAATAATAACAATGTAAAATTACCTCGAGATTCCATTTATTGGTTATTGTAATATGTTTCACCTTTAGCTGAATACATAGTCAGCAGGATTCAGATTGATACTGTACTCTGCTTCACAATGTACAATAAATTATGACATAATCTTTCATCCACTTTGTAATTAACTTTGCTACATGAGATTGTTTTCCAGTGTTGAAAGGAGATAGAAGGGTTCCAGTGAGTTCAGGGTGAATCTCTTTACAGCTTTTCATTGTGATTGCTCTATTGTATTTAGTTTCTTCTATGTAACATGATAAAACAACCCATTTGGAGTGTACAAAATTACCAAGATAAAATGTCACCACATTAATTATTGAAAGGATAGGTTGGTTGCTTGGCTTTGTTTAAAATATATGTGTCAAATGCTCAATTGCTCATCACTTCCAATAAATGATCAGGGTACAATCAGATTATATAATTTATATCATAATCTCAGAACAGTTACTATATACTACCCACAAAACCACCAACCCAGAACAGAAACTGCTTTTCAATGGAAGAATGATAGTAAAGAAATGATTAGTAAGGGATTGATATATATATATATACATCAAATGGTATAACAACAGGGAAGGCCAGAAGCAACTGTAACATTGACAGGTATCTTCTGAGTTTGATCCTGTTGGATGTTATGTACACAGAAAGGTTTGGAGAAATTGTACTGGGGCATTAACTGGTGAATCAGATTTCCCATCGCCTAATACATGAGAAAACAGGTCAGTGCTGGATAAATCTGTATGTGAGCTCTGCATACAATTAATAAAAGTTTCAGAAAATGACAGTGTCTGTGAAAGAGTTCCACAGGAAATAAAAGCAATGTGTGAAGCTTTACTTGTCGTATTCCACGCAGACTTTTTGCATTGACAAAGAATATTGAGGTGTTCCTGTAGCAGTTTTACTGCCCTTGGCATAAACATGGAGGTCTGGCTTAGCGCTAACAACTGTCATGATACTACTATGATATTGGAGAGGTCTGACAGACTATTGAACTGGCTGCTTTCCTAACAGCGTAGTTACAATGTAATAACATTCTGATAGTCTAGCCACATCCATTGAAGCGTCTGGGGTAGATTCTGGCATTGGGTAGGCTATCCTCGTCCAATCCCTTGTCTGCGTGCCTTTTGAATTGATTCAAGGACCAAGAGATAAGTTTCTATGTGGGCTGCCAAATAGTGCTACAGTATTTAATCACTGGGCAAATATAGCCTTTGTAGGACATTGAAGTTTCTGATGGTGACAAGTAGAACTGCAATTTCTTAACAATTCCCAGGCAGATAAAAGAATGTTGCCTTCTAGATTATGTAGTCATTTATTTCATTGTTATATATGGGACCTTGCTGTGCATGAATTGGCTGCCACATTTCCTTACATTACAACAGGGACTACACTTCAAAAATACTTCCTCGGTTGTGAAGTGTTTTGGAATGTCCTGTGGTCAAAAAGGTGGCATATAAATGCATATTCTTATTTATTCTCTTCAATGTGCATTAATAAAATGCATAGATGTGTCAGCCAATCTATCTAGGATGGCAAATGACACACACAATTGTATGATACAATTTTTTTCATCATAATACTCCTGTGAACGCCTTGGGACGTTTCACTACATTAAAGGCCCTATATAAATACAAGTTGTTGTTGTTGACATCAATAATTAAATGCAGGTCTCTCTCCAGCTCTGTTCATAGTACAAAATTGCAATTTAAAAAATTCATGTTATTAAGATATGGGATATTGCAATAACACAATAAATTCTCATTTTAAGTACTTTCATACAAAGGCAAGTGGACCTTCTCTCCAATGAGATCCTCGGGTACTTCAGAACAGTGTTTGGTGATTTGAGACTAGTAACCAACTCATAAAGCAGAGGATCAAAATGCCAGAAAGAAGTTACATATGAAACATATAAAAAAAGACAGCAAAAGACCAGCCAGTTCATCAAGGCTGTCACGTCCCACATACTGCAAGCTGTGCACTAATAAATCCATCCCACCCCACCCCTTCCCCTGTAGCAACACAATCTCCTTGGACAGCCAAAAAGAGAGAAAAAAATCTTTGACCAATTTAGGGGGAAAAAACTCCCTAAATGTCCTGTGGTCAAAAAGGTGGCATATAAATGCATATTCTTTCTTATTTGTTCTCTTCAATGTGCATTCACAAAATGCATAGAAGTGTCAGCCAATCTAGGATGGCAAATGACAGATAACATTGTATGATAACATTTTTTGGTCTTATAATACTCCCGTGAAGCACCTTGGGACGTTTCACTACATTAAAGGCCTTATATAAATACAAGTTCATGAAATTCTTATCTGATCCACTGAGCTCCACAAGACCACAATGCCTGGGATGACTGCCCCGCTCAACCCACCTAGCACCTTAAGACAGAATTAATGGAAGGCTCACAGTCACAAAGACCTTGCAAAGTTACAGAAGCAGTTCAATAATATCAAGTGCAATGCAAAGTACATACTGATCCACAGCCATGCATGCAGTATAAAATTGCTCATTCTTCAGCGTATAGCAGCACTAAAAATGGCAATCTAGACTGAAAGAAAGCAGAGTAATATCTGAGGCAGGTGTTGAGAGCCGAACATCTGTACCTAATGCATTAAGTGCTGTAACTAACCTAGGAGCATTTAGTGCTAAAACCGGGTTAAAAAAATGGCAAATTGTTCCATTCCTAACCAATAACATCACATATCTTAAATGGAAGTATGCATTCCAATTTGAATTAACAGTAGAAAATGTGTTAACATTATTTAAAACAGAACAAATAACACTTAACAAATACCATTTAATTTGAATAATAAGTGCACTTATAAAATAGAATGGGGTATAAATTAGTTTTGGCCTATCACAGGCAGTGGTTGTCTAACCCATGCTAATTTGTGTAAATATAATCCAATGTTCTCTAATTAAAAACGATAGATTATCATGATTTGAGCAGCATTCAGTGTCAGCTATGGCTCAGTTGGTAGCATTTTCCGGAGACTTGAGCACACAAAAAATCTAGGCAATACTGAGGAAGTGCTGCACTGTCAGAGATGCCATCTTTTGGACAAGACATTAAACTGAGGCCCAGTCTGCCCTCTCAGATGGACGTAAAAGATCTCACGATATTATTTCGAAGAAGCGCGGGGGAGTTATCCCTGCATTCCTGGCCAATATTTACCCCTCAATCAACATCACCAAATAAAACAGATTATCTGGTCATTATCACATTGCTGTTTGTGGGAGCTTGCTTTTGCAAATTTGCTGCCGCGTTTCTCACATTACAACAGTTCAAAAGTACTTAATTGGCTGTAAAACACTTTGGGACATCCTGAGGTCATGAAAGGCGTTATATAAATGCAAGTCTGCTTTTTCTTGTAGCAGGCTGATATCTTGCTTCAGCTCCATTCATATTTAAAAAAACAAGAATACACCAGTGAACTAGGAGGTCCCATTTGCTAAATACATACTTACAGTTCATTTTCTTCTCACAGCCGCCCACACATGTGCAGCCACCACCCACTAACAGCTGTATTCAATAAAGCCAAATAGTGTAAAGATACAAAAGCTAGAACTGAGCCACTTGATCAATGCAAATGAGGCTGATTTATATCACAGCAGAGGGCATTGATCAGATCTCTGTATCTCAGTGAGGATGCAGGAAAACTGATTGTACAGCAAGAGTAAGGACAGAAAGGAGGTACAGGTATTTTGATAGTACACTGAGAATCTTGGGGCCATCTCTTAACTTCTTCCAGCCATTTTCCCAGATGTGAAGCTCCCCTGAAGTTTCTCTGCTCTCTGCAGCTAGATCAAACCTCTCCTTTAAGAGGTGCTGGCTGCCTTTAAGTGGTGTCAGCATAGACTGATTTCCCACTCCAAACAGGCATGCAGCAAATGAATAGCACAGGTTGCGGTAGCTGCATGCCTGAGTCATAACAATGAGCTAGTAACACCAATTTAACCTCGTACCTGTGACCACCTGAATAGGCACGTGCAACATATGCCCTGCCCCCTGCATGCCAATTTTCAGGCACAATTGAATTTCTAGGCTCTCATGTGCACAAACACATACTTCCAGCAGGGTAAATGAATGGTAAGCCGGAATGGAAGCCTTACCCTATATTCACTCAGAAGAGCTGAGGCCAATTGTAGCCCCCCACGCCCCCCTCCCCCTTACCACCATCCATTTAGCCAACTCAGCACAGACTGGGGTTCAAACCTAGGCTCTGATGTACATTGAATAAATTAGCTGAGCCATTGGTGGAGCCATAGCCACATATTAAATTACTTAATTTAGAAACTCACACTGCTTACGGACTTGTCATTCTAATTGAAAAAGCTTGACTTGCCCCATCAACTGTTTTTAGTGATAGGAAAATAAAGGAGCAGTGTAAGAGACAGTGTAAATTGCATGTGCATGTCTGATGGATTGGAGCATACTTGAATCTAATAATAATGATAATAATTTTTATTTATATAGCGCCTTTAATGTAGTAAAACATCCCAAGGCGCTTCACAGCAGTGTTACAAGACAAAACAAATAAATTTGACACAGAGCCACAAAAGAAGAAATTAAGGCAGATGACCAAAAGCTTGGTTAAAGAGGTAGGTTTTAAGGAGCGTCTTAAAGGAGGAAAGAGAGGTAGAGAGGCGGAGAGGTTTAGGGAGGGAGTTCCAGAGCTTAGGCACGGCCACAGATGGTTGAGCAGCTATAATGAGGGATGTTCAAGAGGGCAGAATTTGAGGAGCGCAGACATATTGTGGGATTGTGAGGCTGAAAGAGATTACAGAGATAGGAAGGGGCAAGACCATGGAGTGATTTGATCTAGCTCTAAAGATCTATCGTCATCCCCTCCCCATATCAGTATATGGTTTGTAGTATATTGGCAAATCTGGTATAAATTAGAGTATTAATTTTAATTGCATCATGAGCCTAGAAAATACATTTTGTAGGATCCAATCCTTAACGAGCACTCTGCTACACTATCCTCGTGCAATACTGTTCACTTTCTTCCATTCTCTATTTTTCTCCTTTCACCTCCTGAAGGTGGTGACAAGCTTCACGAGTGCTGACAGCCTCTGGCCATTATTCATGCTTGTGCCTGAACAGTGAACGTTGGCTTGCTATTCAGCCATGAGACAAGCTCAACCCTGTGACCAGGGTCACTGGTTAAAGGATTTTTCAACTCTCAATCTGGAGGAACTGAAGACAGTTGTAACGGCTCCAGTGGCATCCCAGCTGAGATCAGTTGTGCAGCACAGACTAGGGACCGAACCTTGGATTCTCTGAGTTTACTAGCTGAGCCATCTTATTCTCGTAATTGTAGTCAGGCTTCAGTAAAAAAAAGGTACAGGAAGGATTTATTTGTTTCATGATTGCTCATACAATATATATTAAAGTACTAATGCAAATCACACAGTGGACCTGATTTTAACTCTGGGTGTGTTTTGGGCGGGTGGGTAGCGAGTTGAGTGCAAAACTCATCCACTGCAAAAAGAGGACCAGGCTATTTTAAATGCCGAGTCTGATTTAAATCCCACTGTTGATATTTCATGTGTTCCCGAGAAAAGTCATTGGGAAGTGGCAGACAATCACACAGCCCGGAGGGAGGTGGCGGGATTGGGTTCTGGAGGCATCTCGCGGGGCTCTTGTGTTTGAATAGCGGGAGGAGTCCAGGATTGGGGAGACCTAAGCTATCATAGCAGTACTCCTGCTGCTCCTGGCCCCACAGAGGAAAGAAAAAGAAGTTGGGGCTGAATTTTCGAGGGGGTTGCAACCTGTTTAGCGCCTGTGCAGGGCGCAAAAACAATTCTTTTTTGGTGCGAAACTTGACGCACAACATTTTGCACACAGGCAGAACTTTCGCCAGTGGTTTTACGGCGGCGCTAAAATTTAGCGCCCGTACTGAAGTTTTCACCGTTTTGATGACGTCAATCAGTGTGCAACGCTGCGCTAGCGCCCCGGACAGAACTTTCAAACATATCGCCCTATTTAACATCCGCCCGGGTACCCGCCACCAAAAACCAGTCGGACCCAGGTCGGACTCAGGGTGCACCCGGCACTAATGGCGCCATCTTGAAAATGGAACAGAAGTTCAGTACATAAGAGTATTGGGAGAAGAAGGCTGTGTTTTTCACAGTGAAGTTTTATGTGAGTTTATACTTCGTTTTAAAGGACATTTAAGGACATTTTAAAAGACGGGGGCTATACTATGTCAGCCATTATTCCTGGCTGCTATATTTATATGGCGTCGAGCTGCAAGAAGGCTTATTGATGATCATTTTGAACGTAATCGAAGCGGTCACAGACGTATGGGTAGGAGGCCTTACCCCCAACGACTTTACAGGGAGCATCGCTCATACCTACAACTGTCTGAGGCAAAGTGCGTTAGAAGGCTGCGCTTCCAAAAAGACGTGCTGATAGAGATATGCCAGCTCTAAAGACAGACCTACAGCCTACCAATGGCAAGAGGACTGCATTGCCCATTGAGGTGAAGGTGACTGCGGCACTGGCCTTCTTTGCCTCCGGTTCCTTTCAGGCATCAGCAGGTGACATATGCTCCATTTCGCAGCACGCTACACATTGCAGCATTTGCCAGGTGACTACTGCACTGTACGCATGCAGGCTGAACTTCATAAACTTCCCAATGACCAAGGAGGCCCAGAATGAGAGGGCTGTAGGTTTTGAAAGATTTGCTGGCTTCCCCAAGGGTCAGGGTGCCCTTGGCTATTCGCACATCACCCTGCGAGCACCTTTACACAATCCAGATGTTTACGGAAACTGAAAGAGATTCTACTCCATGAACGTACAGATTGTCTGCGACCATACTCAGCGCATCATGGCAGTCAATGCCCAATATCCAGGGAGCATCCAAGATGCTTTCATCTTGCGTGAGAGCAGTGTCTCAGGCCTGTTCCAGCATCAGCCACAAGGTCAGAGCTGTTTGCTGGGGGACAAAGGATACGGCCTCGCCACCTGGCTCATGGCCCGATTCCGGAACTCTTAGACACAAGCCGAGCATCGCTATAATGAGAGCCATGCAGCCACACTCAACATCGTCGAACAGACAATTGGAGTGCTCAAGCAGCGCTTCCGATGCCTGGTCCACTCTGGAGTCCCCTCAGCAGGTCTCTGAGTTCATTGTGGTGTGCTGCATGCTACACAACTTAGCCATCATGAAGGGACAGGAGTTGCCAATGAGGATTGCAGGAGCACCTCAGGGGAGAGGAGAGGAGGAGGAGGAAGTGGAGCCTGGTGAGGAACCTATGCCACCACTGCCACCACCACAAACACAGGGGAGGCCTTGTGGCGCTTTCGCCGCTGCAAAAACCTTACGTCAGCAGCTCATAATTCAAAGCTTTGCTTGAAGAGTGAACGGCATGTTTGACCGTTGCCCGGCCACTCTGTCCCACCATGTTGACTATTCCCCCTCTTATTCTGCAAATGAGACACTACAGAGGAATGGTTAAGGTGAACAAAAGAATTAATTAAACATTGTAAACGTAATTGAGAAACTTGAAAAACATTTATTAAAAATTGTAAATGTAATTGAGAAACTGGAATAAAATTTATTAAGCATTGTGAAGTTTTAAAACTTAACAGAATTGGGAAACGTGAAAATGTTCATAAAATAACAACAACAACAACAACTGTCTTTTTACCACCGGCTCTTCCTCCCACCCCCCTCTTACCTTTACCGCTAGCCCCCACCCTCGCCGCTGCCCCTACCCAAAGTGGCACCAAGAGTTCGTGCAGCAAGGTGCCAGAATCCTGCTGTATTGGGGGAAGAGGCATTGGAAACACTGTCTGGGGATGCACTGGATCTGCTCGAGGCGTGGAAGGCCCGGCTTCTGACTGGTGAGTCTCTTGATCGGCGTCGACAGTCACAGGTGGTGTGGGTGTGTGTCTGGGTGTGACACTGGGGACTGCAATGTGACTGGTGGAGGCCATCAGTAACACGTGGGCAGGTTTCACGGCTCGCACCGGCAATCTGCGATCCGACCTCCGTAATGGTCGCTTTCAGACTGCCGATGCTCGCGGGAATCCTCCCCAGGACATCAAGGAGCTGACAGATGAGCTGGACGCTCTCCCTGTACAGTGCCACCATGTCTAGTTCCACGTCTGCCTGTCTGTCAGCAGACCAACTTTGCCGACTCACCCTCCGGAGAGATGGCATACGGGATGCGACCCCAGAAATGCGTTACTGCACGCTACTAATCCCAGCAGCCTCAGAGATCTCAAAGCCCGAGAATGTTTGATCATCATCGGACAAGATGTTTTCCGTTGGCAAAAGAAGTGTCGAGTGCATCTGCCTACCCCCCAACCCCCACCGGAGTAGGCTGCTCCATCAGCTCCTCCTCAAATTCATCCTTCTCCTCCCCCCAATCCCCCACACGACGGCCTGAGGTGGAGGCTTGCAGTGACGGATTTGGCGCCTGCGACTCCTCATCTGGAAGTAGAAAGCAACAGACGAGTGTTTAGCAGCAGGGGAGGGGGAAGGGTGACATAAGGAAGGTTACACATAGCACAGGCTCATTTGAAGGACTGCCACTACTCCATTCTATGTAGTCATAAGAACATAAGAAATAGGAACAGGAGTAGGCCATATGGCCCCTCGAGCCTGCTCCGCCATTCAATAAGATCATGACTGATCTGATCATGGACTCAGCTCCATTTCCCCGCCCGCTCCCCATAACCCCTTATCCCCTTATCGTTTAAGAAAGTGTCTATTTCTGTCTTAAATTTATTCAATGTCCCAGCTTCCACAGCTCTCTGAGGCAGCATCCAGAGTCTCTACATGACATTGCCCCAACAATACTCCACAGACAATGCATCACATTGCTCCAACCCAGCCCAGGGAGTGTGCAAGACTTATCGTCAGTATCCAACAGGGGGTCAGCACCCCCATGGGCAGTTGCCCGACCTGAGACACTGATGAGACCTGCCACTCGCTCCTCCAGGCCGGTGAGTGGCAGGGTCTGGGCCTGTCCGCCGCTGCTCCCGGCGGTTGTGGGACTTCTTTGCCTGCAAAGATGAAAATGGGAATGGTTACCAGAGGGTCCACCTGCTCTTGTGGCACAGATAGCCACCAAAGCACGTATACCATACTGTTTGAATGTAATTCGTCTGGTCTTGGAAGTTGCACGTGGTTCATCAGGAGGACATCAAAGTACAGCAACATCTTTTGAGATCTCAGAAAATAATCTTAATAATGCGTAAAGATCATTCATAGCTAATAGGGTGCCACACTTAGCCTATCTATGTGTCATGCATTTTAGGAGGCAACCCAAACAGTGCTCACAGACAGCAACAGCATGAGAACAAATAGTGTGTCAGATTTATATTTTAAGTAATGAGGGAGTGCATCAATAAAAATTGTACTCACTGTAACAACTCTCAACTGATCGTTAAATTTTTTCCGGCACTGTGTTGTAGTCCTTTGCTCAGTCAGAGGCAGAGACCTCCTTTACAATTTGTCTCCATATCTTCTTAAATACTACTGGGAGGGGTCTAGATCCACCCCTCCTGTACAACTCAGGCCATCTATGCTCCACTGCCCCTACTAGGGCCTCATTTGTTTCTGGGCTGAATCTCCTTACACACTGCCTGTTGTCCTCCTCCTCCATCATGAAAATCAAAAAGTAAAATGGCTAATTCAGCCCTAGGTGTATTGTGCATGCGTGCAGCCCCGCCCTGCATTAGCGTTTGCAATCAGACAGCAGACCAGAAATGCGGGGGGGGAAAACATTTGCGCATGCGAAGAACGGCCAATTGTTTCTCGGTTGGAACTTTTGGCTACGGCACACAAATTCTGTCGTGCAATGTCAGAGTTAGCGTTAACGCCTGTCGTGAACTTTCATTTGGCGAAAGTTGCACGTTCTGGCGCTTACGCTAACCTGGCGCCAAAAAAACAAATTTGCTGCGATTTTGAAATGGGCTGAAATTGCTAAAACCCGAAAATCCAGCCCTTAATGTTTTCGACCTCTTCTGAGGCTGATCGTCTTCCACACTCAGGCCCAAGTTAAAATTCCAGTCGGGTCTCAATTATGTCATCGTGCATATGTAAAGATGAACCACGTCGACTTTGGGCAACTAAAATTGAGGACAGCAGTGGGCAAGTAACCGTGGCGATTTTGACTGCCCCCCCAAGCCCCACCATCCAGTTTCCGTTAGACTGGTAGGTTTAAAATCACCCACAATGATCTAATAATTTTATAACTATTTGTCGAACATGCTGCTCCTGGTGTGCCTCATGTTAGAAAACACCCTCCTGTGGAAATGGAAAGCATTTAGTTTTTTTTGGCAAATTCTACTTGTCAGATTTTTGGCTTTCAAAATTGAACAAGATGATGAAAGGAGTCTTATTTATTGCAGCTGTCACACTCGATCTGGACAGGAAAAGTGTCAGATTCCATATTAGTCGCTAGGAGCTTAAATATGCAACTCTAGGTCCTCTTGCCTGTTGTCAGACTCCCAATGCCAAATTCAGCTACAAAGGGGCTGAGCTTATCCAACACATGTTTCAATGATGTCTTGAGTGGCTTAACCAACAGTGCTTAAAGCTACCGGCAGAGGCCACTCAAAAAAGGCCCAAGAAATTTACATTTTTAATTTTTCTGAGCCCAGAAGAAGCAAGCGTGCTCCTCATGGGTCCACAAAAAAAACACTCCAGCCCATTGCCGGTGCATACGAGGCACACTCCCAGGATTGCCTCTCTGCTGAGACCCGACCTGCCGGCTGGCTTCACATGACAGCCGGCCAATCCCTCTCCTTCCCCAGCTGGTGAGCTATGACACAGTGACCGACAACAGTTCACCAGTAATTTGGCTCGGTCCTCAGACCAGCTCAGGCCAGTGTGTGGCGTGGACTCCACCAACTTTGCACCTGTTTTGGGCACAAGTAGAATTTCTTCCTTCATCTGTCAGTATCACATATCCCATTGATAAATCTCACATCAGAACTTGGCAGGTATACCTAATGAATCACCTTGTTTACAATTCAAATTTTGGGCTGCCTGAGGCAATTAAGGTCTTATGACTAACAATGCCAATTTTTGTACAACAGCAGAGAATACTTACACCCAGACAGCGATATTTATTCATGATGATGATAATGACAATGGAAAGAGAGAATACTCATTCACAAGCTGAGAGCTGCAAAGGAAATTAATGACTGAGGTGTCAGCCTTGGCTACTTGTTTTATTCAGTCACAGGGTGTGGGCGTCGCTGGCAAGGCCAGCTTTTATTGCCCATCCCTAATTACCCTTGTGAAGGTGGTGGTGAGCCGCCTTCTTGAACTGCTGCAGTCTGTGTAGTGAAGGTACTCCCACAGTGTTGTTAGGTAGGGAGTTCCAGGATTTTGATCCAGCGACGAAGAAGGAAAGGCGATATATTTGTGACTTGGAGGGGAACTTGGAAGCGGTGATGTTCCATGCACGTGCTGCCCTTGTTCTTTTAGGTATAGCGGTCACGGGTTTCGGAGGTGTTGTCGAAGAAGCCTTGGCTTGTTGCTGCAGTGAATCCAGTAGATGGTACACACTGCAAGAAAAAAATAATTCACTAAAAAAAGAACTTGCATTTATATAGTGCCTTTCACATCCTCAGGACATCTCAAAGCACTTCGCAGCCAATGAAATATATTTGAGGGGTAATCACTCGTAACGTAGGCAAACACAATGTGCCATTTGGGCTTAGCTTTGGCTAAGGTGCACTAGTGGTGGAGGGAGTGAATGTTTAAGGTGGTGGTGGGATGCCAATCAAGCGGGCTGCATTGTCCTGAATGGTGTCGAGCTTCTTGAGTGTTGTTGCAGTTGCACTCATCCAGGCAAGTGGGGAGTATTCCATCACACTCCTGATTTGTGCCTTGTAGATGGTGGAAAGGCTTTGGGGAGTCAGGAGGTGTGTCATGTGCCACAGAATACCCAGCCTCTGACCAGCTCTTGTAACCACAGTATTTATGTGGCTGGTCCAGTTAAGTTTCTGGTCAATGGTGACCCCCAGGATGTTGATGGTGGACGATTTGATGATGGTAATGTCATTGAATGTCAAGTGGAAGTCGTTAGACTTTTTCTTGTTGGAGATGGTCATTGCCTGGCACTTTTATGGCACAAATATTACTTGCCACTCAATCAGCCCAAGCCTGAATGTTGTCTAGGTCTTGCTGCATGCGAGCATGGACTGCTTCATTATCTGAGGAGTTGCAAATGGAACTGAACACTGTACAGTCATCAGCGACCATTCCCACTTCTGACCTTATGATGGAGGGAAGATCATTGATGAAGCAGATCAAGATGGCTGGACCTAGGACACTTTCTGAGGAACTCCTGCAGCGATGTCCTGGGGCTGAAATGATTGGCTTCCAACAACCACATTCATCTTCTGTCGTGCTATGTATGACTCCAGCCAGTGGAGCAGCCAAGATCTTATTGAATGGCGGAGCACATTCCTATGGCCAACTCCTGCTCCCATTTCTTATGTTCTTATGTTCTTATGTCAAGAACAGTACCTCTCACCTGACCTCTGGAATTCAGCTCTTTTGTCCAAAGCTGTAATGAGGTCTGGAGCTGAGTGGTCCAAACTGGGTGTCGGTGAGCAGGTTATTGGTGAGTAAGTGCCGCTTGACAGCACTGTCAACAACACCATCCATTCCTTTGCTGTCTGAGTCAAAAGATTGTTTGTTCAAGCCCCACTCCAGAGACTGTGCCATAATCTAGGCTGGCACTGATGCAATACCGAGGGAGTGCTGCACTGTCAGAGGTGGTGTCTCTTGAATGAGATGTTACACTGAGGCTCCGTCTGCCCTCTCATGTGGATGTAAAAGATCCCATGGCTCTATTCAAAGAAGAGCAGGGAATTCACCACCAGAAACAAATGATCTGCTTGTGGGACTTTGCTAAGCCCAAAGGGCACATTCCATTTGCCTACATTACGAGTGATTACCCCTCAAATATATTTCATTGGCTGTGAAGTGCTTTGGGATGTTCTTTTTTTACTTCTGTGTTTGTGATAATCGCAAACAAGCTGACTACAAGGTTCCCTCCGAAGCCTTTTCCTGTGTTTGTGATCTATCAGAATTCAGCCTGGCAGTAGACAAAAAAAAATCATTTGATTTGATACAAGGAACTTTTAATCTGATGCAAATAGTGTTAACAATCATTATTGATGCACTTTGTTTAATCGCAACAGTTATACCATTCCAATTTTTTTTCACAAAAATGCAATTTAATGGAGAAAAAATAGCACTAACAGTGTTCAAAAGCATAAAGGCGAATTAATTTGAAAAATCGGGCACACAAAAATGTCACTTGTGGTTGCCAGGATTACGTTTTAATCCAAATGTTGTTTTTCTTCCAAGTAAGACTGGTGAATTTTGACATGTTGCCATTTTGATTCAGTACCTTGAAGCCTCAGGAGGGAAGGCCAGTCAGTAGTGATGACAATTATTACTTTCCATGTTACATTTGGTGACAGTGTTCAAGAATCTGCATTGATGCCAACCTACTGACAGGGTCTCGAACGCCAAGTCATTCCCTCATCCCCAGAAGAGAATATCAGCAATTAGGCACACAAAGATAAAACTCTTACAAAATTAACATTCAGAAATACTTTTTTTCTTTCTATTTGTCATGACATTGTGAGACAGCACAGGTAATAGTTCTCTGCTATACCGTTTTAGATGAGGGTTGCATGGTTTTTAGGATCTATGGGCTAGAAATTCGGCAGGTTTGCACCCGTTTTACCGCCATGGCGGGGCGGAAAAAGTGATTTTTTTTTTTGGCAGTAAATGCAGAGCACAAAATTTAGCGCCCAGGCGGGAAATTAGGCTGCGGTTTTGCGCTGACGGTAAAAATGATCGCTCACCCATTTTTTAAACCGTTTTTATGATGTCAATCGGCGTGCAATGCTCCGCTATTACTGCAGGTGGAAAATTCGCCGATACCACCATTTTTACCGCCCGCCCAAAAAACCCCCGAGAAAATCAAGTCTTACCAGGTCGGACCCATGGCGCACCCGGCACTAATAACACCATCTTCAAAAACGGAGCAGAAGTTCAGTGCATAAAAGGATTTGGAGGGAAGGCTACGTTTTACACATTGAGGTTTTTGTGAGTTTTAAGGCTATTTGAGGACATTTAAAAGAATGGGGTCTATAATATCTCTACCATCATTGCTGGCTGCTTATTCTATGCAACATCGAGCTGGAAGAAGACTTATTCGAGAGCATTTTGAGCTTAATCAAAGGGCTCGCAGATGTATGGGGGAGAGGCCTTACCCCCCACGAGTTTACAGGCAACAGCGCTCATACCTGCAGCTGTCTGAGGCAAAGTGCATTCAAAGGTTGCATTTCCAAAAAGAGGTGGTCACAGAGATATGCCAGCTCATAAAGGCAGACCTACAGCCTACCAGCAGCATCAGAACTGTACTGCCCATCGAGGTGAAGGTGACTTGCCTTCTATGCCTCTGGCTCCTTTTAGGCATCAGCAGGGGACATATGCTGCATCTCACTGTTCACTACACACAGCTGCATTCGCCAGGTGACTACTGCACTATACGCACACAGGATGGAATTTATAAAGTTCCCAGTGACCAAGGAGGCACAGAATGAGAGGGCTGTGGATTTTGCACGAATTGCTGGCTTTCCCAAGGTTCAGGCTGCTATTGACTGTATGCACATCGCCCTGTGAGCACCTTTAGAGGAGTCAGAGATTTACTGAAACCAAAAGGGCTTCCACTCCCTGAATGTACAGATCGTCTGCGACCATACTCTGCACATCATGGCAGTAAATGCCCAGTTTCCAGGGAGCATCCATGATGCTTTCATCTTGTGTGAGAGCAGTATCTCATACCTGTTTGAGTCACAAGGCCAGAGCTGGATGCTGGGGGACACCCCCTCCGGAACCCTCAGACACAAGCCGTGCATCGCTATAATGACAGCCATATAGCCACACGCAACATAGTCGAAAAGGCAATTGGAATGCTCAAGCAGCACTTCCGATGCCTGGCCCACTCTGGAGGCTCCCTGCAATACTCCCCTCAGCAGGTCTCTGAGTTCATTGTGGTGTGCTGCATGCTACACAACTTAGCCATCACGAGGGGACAGGATTTGCCAAAAGGGACTGCAGGACCACCTCAGGAGAGAGGGGAGGAAGAGGAGGAGGACGAGGAACCTGGCAATGAACCCATGCCATCAGCCCCACCACCACCACCACAGTGGAGGCCTCGTGGAGCTTTCGCCGCTGCAAAAGTTTTACGTCAGCAGCTCATAAATCAACGCTTTGCTTGAACAGCGAATGGCACGTTTCACCATTGCCTGGCCACTCTATCCCACCATGTTGACTATTTCCACTCTTATTCTGCAAATGAGACACTGCACACGAATGGTTAAGGTGTACAAAAGTGTTGCGTGTGCAATAACTCAATAGGCTTAGTGCTGTGAACTCAATCAGGTGAGACCTGGCTCTACTTTATTAGCTCTCAAAGTGAGGATTAAACATGGAGGCTTTCTTTATATACAAGGGCTGCACATGTGTGTCTGTGGCCCAATGACCTCCGATGGTCACTCCCCGGCATACATACATTACATCATTCCCCCCCAAGATCTTGGTATCAGTCCTATTTACAAATTGAGATGGCCCGGGGCTTTCCGCTCCCTTGTTGATTGTCTCAGCTCAATTCCAGATCTGGGTGACCTCTCAGTCATTCATGACTTGAGGCTGGGTAGCCGATCTAATGGGAGTGGCAGTGTCCATATCGGGGATTGAAGGTCCAGATTTATTGACAACAGCAGGGTCTTCTGATGGCTGAATATAAATCGGTTGGTCATTGATGGTGTCTTCTTCAAGCTGCTCCGGTTCGTCTGTGTGCCACAATTTCGTCTGATCAATGTGCCTCCTGCATGTTTGCCCATTAGTGAGCCTGACAATAAGTACCCTGTTACTCTCCTTGGCTGTAACAGTGCCAGTGACCCACTTGGGGCCTTGACCATAATTTAGCACATACACAGGATTATTAATAGAGATGTCGCATGACATGGCAGTGTAATCATGATACCACTGCTGATGTTGACATCTGTTTTCGACGTGATCGTTAAGATCAGGGTGGACAAGCAAGAGCCTGGTCTTGAGACCTCTCTTCTTCAACAGTTCAGCAGGGGGGGCCCCGGTAAGTGTGTGGGGTCTCATCCTTTAACTAAGCAGTAAGCGTGACAAGCGAGTCTGCAAATAACCATGAGTTACACGTTTCAGGCTCTGCTTGATGGTTTGAATGGCCCGCTCCGCTTGACCATTGGATGCGGGTTTGAATGGTGCTGACCTTACGTGCTTGATACCATTGAGTCCCATAAACTCTTGAAACTCCAAACTCGTGAAGCACGATCCGTTGTCGCTCACAGTGATGTCGGGCAGATCATGAGTGGCGAACATGGCACAAAGGCTCTCAATGGTGGCTGTGGATGAGCTGGATGACATGGTTACACATTCTATCCATTTGGAATATGCATCCACCACCATCAAAAACATTTTGCCCAGGAAAGGACCCGCATAGTCTATGTGGATCCTCGACCATGGTTTGGATGGCCACGACCACAAACTTAGCGGAGATTCCAAAGGTGCATTGCTTAACTGCATGCAAGTGTTGCACTGATGCACACATGACTCCAAATCAGAGTCAATGCCAGGTCACCAAATGTGAGACCTGGCAATGGCCTTCATCATCACAATACTGGGATGGATACTGTGTAAATCCCGTACAAATCTCGCCTTGCCTCTCTTGGGCACAACAACATGATTATCTCATAGCAAACAATCAGATTGAATGAATAGTTCGTCTTTGCGACGGTTGTAAGGTTTGGTCTCATCACATGCTTCCCTGGGAATAGCCAACCAATCACCATTAAGGACAGAAAGTTTCACAATCGATAAGATCGAATCCTGGCTGGTCCAGGTCCTAACTTGTTGAGCAGTGACAGGCGACCCTTCACTTTCAAAGGCATCCATGACCAACAGTAGGTCTGCAGGCTGTGGCATTTCCACCTCTGGCATGGGCAACAGTAAACAGCTCATTGCATTGGCACAATTCTCGGTGCCAGGTCTATGGCGAATGACATAATCATAGGCAGATAATGTCAGCATCCACCTCTGGATGCGGGACGACGCGTTGGTATTAATACCTCTATGCCCTGAAAACAAAGATATGAGCGGCTTGTGATCGGTTTCAAGCTCGAAACGAAACCCAAACAGATAGTGGTGCATCCTTTTTACCCAATATACATAGGCTAAAGCTTCTTTCTCTACCACGCTGTAGGCTCTTTCCACTTAAGACATGCTTCTCGATGCATACGCAACGGGTTGTAGTTTGCCCAACTCATTGGATTGTTGGAGCACGCAACCAACCCCATGTGATGAAGCGTCACAGGCCAATACTAAACACTTGAACATGTCATAATGTACCTTCTCTAGCCCTGTCTTGGGATACACCCCAAACCCAGTTGTCGCCTTTTCTGAGCAACATTTGCAGTGGCTCTAATAATGTGCTCAATTTAGGTAAGAAATCACCGAAGTAGTTGAGAAGATCAAGGAATGAACGCAGCTCCATCACATTCTGGGATCTGGGTGCATTTTTGATGGCCTCTGTTTTCGAGTCCGTAGGCCTGATGCCGTCTGCAGCAATCTTCCTTCCCAGGAGAATAATATCGACTTCCAGTGCCATAAAGACGCACTTTGAACATTTCAGCCTGAGCCCCACTTTGTTCAGACGACGTAGAACCTCTTCCAGGTTATGCAAGTGTTCGGCAGTGTCACGACCTGTGACCAGAATTTCGTCTTGGAAAACCACGGTTCTAGGGACGGACTTCAGTAAACTCTCTATGTTTCTCTGAAATATGGCTGCAGCCAAGCGAATTCTGAAAGGACAGCCTGTAAATGAACAGCCTTTTATGCTTATTGATGCACATAAGTTTCTTCGATGATTGGACAAGTTCCTGTGTCATTTAGGCCGACGTCAGATCCAATTTGGTGAAAGACTTTCCCCCGGCTAGCGTTGCAAACAGGTCATCAGCCTTAGGTAACGGGTACTGATCCTGTTTCGAAACTCAGTTGATCGTAACCTTGTAGTCTCCACAATTCCTGACAGTGCCATCACTCTTTAGCACAGGAACAATGGGACTAGCCCGTTCATTAAATTCGACTGGTGAAATGACCCCGTCACGTTGGAGTCTGTCCAGTTCGATTTGGACCTTCTCCCTCATCATGTATGGGAGCGCCCGGGCTTTATGATGGGCATCCGAGACGAGGTGGATCTGCACCTTGGCTCCCGTGAAGTTGCTGATGCCCGGTTCAAACAGCAAAGGAAATTTGTTCAGCACTTGAGCACACGAAGCACCATCCGCCGATGACAAAGCTGTAATAACATTCCAGTTTTACTTTATTTTTTCGAGCCAACTCCTGCCGAACAGTTTTAGACCATTGCCTGGAACAATCCACAGCAATAGATCATGAACTGCCCCATCGTACGACAACTTGACTGCTGCACTGCCAATCACTGGTATGAGCTCTTTAGTGTAGGTATGCAATTTTGCATTTACTGGACTCAGCTTGGGTTTCACGGCCTTGGTGTCCCACAGCTTTTCGAAAGTCCTCTGGCTCATAATTGACTGACTCACGCCAATGTCTAATTCCATAGATACTGGCACGCCATTCAATTTTACTTCAATCATTATCGGTTGGCTCTTTGTCAGGAATTAATATACACTATACACTTCCTCCTCGGGTATCTTGGGTTGCATTGGCGGATCCGCTCCGGATTGGTCATCATCTTCCACGTGATGTATTGCAGCACGCTTGCTGAGCTACGGACACATAAGAACATAAGATCATAAGAATTAGGAACAAGAGTAGGCCATCTATCTTTTCTTTCTTTATTGCTTTCTTAGTCATACTTTGCTTTCATTTAAAATTTTCCCAATCTTCTAGTTTCCCACTAACCTTAGCCACCTTATACGCATTGTTTTTTAATTTGATACTCTCCTTTATTTCCTTGGTTATCCACGGCTGGTTATCCCTTCTCTTACCGCCCTTCTTTTTCACTGGAATATATTTTTGTTGAGCACTATGAAAGAACTCCTTAAAAGTCCTCCACTGTCCCTCAATTGTGCCACCGTTTAGTCTGTGTTTCCAGTCTACTTTAGCCAACTCTGCCCTCATCCCACTGTAGTCCCCTTTGTTTAAGCATAGTACGCTCGTTTGAGACACTACTTCCTCACCCTCAATCTGTATTACAAATTCAACCATACTGTGATCACTCATTACGAGAGGATCTTTTACTAGGAGATGGTTTATTATTCCTGACTCATTACACAGGACCAGATCTAAGATAGCTCGATCCCTTGTAGGTTCTGTCACATACTGTTCTAAGAAACAATCCCGTATGCATTCTATGAATTCCTCCTCCAGGCTACCCCGTGCGATTTGATTTGACCAATCGATATGTAGGTTAAAATCCCCCATGATTACTGCCATTCCTTTTTCACATGCCTCCATTATTCCCTTGATTATTGTCCGCCCCACCGTGAAGTTATTATTTGGGCCTATAAACTACGCCCACCAGTGACTTTTTCCCCTTACTATCTTTAATCTCCACCCACAATGATTAAACATTTTGTTCATTAGAGCCAATATCATCTCTCACAACTGCCCTGATATCATCCTTTATTAACAGAGCTACCCCACCTCATTTCCCTTCTTGTCTATCTTTCCAAATTGTAAGATACCCCTGTATGGTTAATTCCCAGTCTTGGCCACCCTGCAACCACGTTTCTGTAATGGCCACCAAATCATTGTCATGATTTGTGCCATCAATTCATTTACTTTATTTCGAATGCTGCGTCCGTTTAGATAGAGTGTTTTAATACGAGTTTTTAAAACCATGATTTTTAGTTTTGGCCCCTCCTGCAGCCCCTTTATATTCATACATATTGTCCCTTCCTATCACCTTGTGGTTTACACTTACCCCAGTGCTACTCTGCTCTGTGGCCTCCTGCCTTTTGCATTCTTTCTTGGGGTCCTGTTCATCTGAGCTCTCACCCACTCTAACTAACTCAGAGCCCTCTCCTGGGTTCCGAATACTCCTCGCATTGAGGCACCGAGCTTTCATGCTTGCCTTTTTATTACACTTTGACCCTTTAGAATTTTGTTGTACAGTGGCCCTTTTTGTTTTTTGCTGAGTTTCTCTGCCCTCCACTTTTACTCATCTCCTTTCTGTCTTTTGCTTCTGTCTCCATTTTGTTTCCCTCTGTCTCCCTGCATTGGTTCCCATCCCACTGCCATATTAGTTTAACTCCTCCCCAACAGCACTAGCAAACACTCCCCCTAAGGCATTGGTTCCGGTCCTGCCCAGGTGCAGACCGTCCGGTTTGTCTGGTTCCACCTCCCCCAGAACCGGTTCCAATGCCCCAGGAATTTGAATCCTTCCCTGCTGCACCACTGCTCAAGCCACGTATTCATCTGAGCTATCCTGCGATTCCTACTCTGACTAGCACGTGGCACTGGTAGCAATCCCGAGATTACTACTTTTGAGGTCCTACTTTTTTAATTTAGCTCCTAGTTCCTTAAATTCGTCTCGTAGGACCTCATCCTTTTTTTACCTATATCGTTGGTACCAATGTGCACCATGACAACTGGCTGTTCACCCTCCCTTTTCAGAATGTCCTGCACCCGCTCCGAGACTTCTTTGACCCTTGCACCAGGGAGGAAACATGTCATCCTGGAGTCTCGGTTGCGGCCGCAGAAACGCCTATCTATTTCCCTTACAATTGAATCCCCTATGACTATCGCTCTCCCACTCTTTTTCCTGCCCTCCTGTGCAGCAGAGCCAGCCACGGTGCCATGAACTTGGCTGCTGCTGCCCTCCCCTGATGAGTCATCCCCCTCAACAGTACTCAAAGTGGTGTATCTGTTTTGCAGGGGGATGACCGCAGGGGACCCCTGCACTACCTTCCTTGCACTGCTCTTCCTGCTGGCCTTCCATTCCCTATCTGGCTGTGGATCCTTCACCTGCGGTAAGATCAACTCGCTACACGTGCTACTCATGTCATTCTCAGCATTGTGGATGCTCCAGAGTGAATCCACCCTCAGCTCCAATTCCGCAACGCGGACCGTCAGGAGCTGGAGGCGGATACAATCCTGCACAAGTAGTCATCAGGGACACCGGAAGCATCCCTGAGTTCCCACATGGTACAGGAGGAGCATAACACGTGACCGAGCTCTCCTGCCATGACTTAACTCTTAGATACACTTAAATTGGTAACAACAGTGCTAAAGGTTACTTACTGATATAGAAGAGAAAAAAGAAAAACTACTCACCAATCACTTACCCCCTTGGCTGTGATGTCACCTTTCTATTTCTTTCTACTTCTTTTTTGCCTTCTCCCTGTAGCTGCACAAGTACGCCTCTCCACGCAACTCCTCGACGCTGCTCCCGACTCAGCGATGCACCGCCTGACCTCGTGGCCTTTTATAGGCCTCTCTACGCACCTCCTCGACGCTGCTCCCAACTCAGCGATGCACCGCCTGACCTCGCGGCCTTTTATAGGCCTCTCCACCCACCTCCTCGACGCTGCTCCCGACTCAGCGATGCACCGCCCGACCTCGCGGCCTTTTATAGGCCTCTCCACCCACCTCCTCGACGCTGCTCCCGACTCAGCGACGCACCGCCTGACCTCGCGGCCTTTTATAGACCTCTCCACCCACCTCCTCGACGCTGCTCCCGACTCAGCGACACACCGCCCGACCATCCACTGAAGGTGCCCTATTTTCGCACAGTCTCTACAAATATACTGTCTGATTTGGCACTGATGAGGCCGATGATTGCCCCCACAACGCCAACAGGGTGAAATCAGATTCGTGCCCAATGGCGGACTTCAAGCAGCTACAGGTTTCGCAAACACAGTCGGGTAGGCCCTGTCAACCGACGACACAATCTGGTGCACAGTATTTGCCGTGGAGTTCCCACTCTTCGAGGATATCTGCTTTGTACAATGGACCGTGGTCAGGCAAGCCTGGGTGATCATGATGGTCCTGCTCAGATCCAGCATCTCCGCAGCCAGCAGCTTCCGCAGGATCACTTCCTGATTTATGCCTATTACAAAGACGTCGTGCGGCATGTCTTCCAACGGGGTTCTAAACTTACACGGCCCAGCAAGAAGTCTCAGGTCGGCAACAAATTCTGCCACGTCCTGGCTCTCAGAACGAACCAGCTTGTAAAAGTGATATCTCGAGATAATGATGCTTTCTTAAGGTTTGAGATGGTTCCGAATCAGAGCACACAATTCCTCATAGGTCTTTTCCATTGGATGTGCAAGTGAGAGCAGATTCTTTATGAGGTAATAGATTTTTGGACCACAAACCGTGAGGAAAACCGCTCTGCGCCTAATTGCGTCAGCATCTTCATCCATCTTGTTGGCCACGAAGTACTGGTCAAGGCGATCTGTAAAATCCTCCCAGTCTTCTCCTTCCACGAATCGCTCCAGGATTCCAACAGTGCTCATTTTTTAGTTTTGTGTGTGAAAGTTCGTATTGTGCCTCGTCGCCAAATGTTGCGTATGCAATAACTCAATAGGCTTTGTACCGTGAACTCAATCAGAATTAAACCTGACTCTGCTTTATTAACTCTCAAAGTGAGGATTAAACATGGAGGCTTTCTTTATATACAAGGGCTGCACATATGTGTCTGTGGTCCAATGACTTCCGACGGTTGCTCCCCCTGGTGGCAGCTAAACCCAGGTATACATACATTACAAAAAGATTTGTAAAACACTTGTAAATTTATGAAACTTTTGTGCATTCTTGAAACTTTGTAAACTTTGATTTCGAAACTTAACTACATTTTTAATTTGAACACAATTTATAAAACTTTAAAAACTTTTATAAAATAACCAAAACAAGAAATCAACAGCAAAACAGCAACAAAACAAGAACAACCCCTGCTCCGAACATCTTTTAACTGCGGCCAGCTTTCACCTCCCTGATTTTAACCCTCACCCCCTCACTCCCACCCGCGTTGGGACCAAGACGATGTACAGCAAGGCACGCACAGCACTGCTGTTGTTGGGGGAGAGACAATGGAGACGTCATTGGACCCACTGGAGAAGCTCAGGGTATGGAATGCCTGGCTTTTGAGTTGCAAGGCTCGGCCTCACTGCTCACAGGTGCTGTCGTTCTGGGTGGTATGACACTGGGGACTGCAGTACCAAAAGTCGAGACCATCAATTGCCGCAGGGCTTTGACAGCCTCGGTGTTCTCCCGCATCGCAGCTGCAATCTGCGACATGCCCTCCCTCATGGTCGCAGATTGTGCCGCGATGTTGCCGGAAATGCCACCCAGGGCATGGAGGTGCTATCGGCTGAGCTTGATGTTCTCTCTTAACAGTCCCACCATATCCAGATGTGCATCTGCCTTCCTTCAGCAGACCGGCTTTGCTGACTCAACCTCCGAAGAGATGGCATACTGTGTTCAACCCTGGGGGTGCGTTGTTGCACGTGACTTGGACCCGCTGCCTCGGATGGGACAAAGCCTGTGAATGTGGCTTCCTCCGAGGAACTTGTGGCCGCAGCTAAAAGAGATGGTGACTGCATCGGACCCTTCCACTCCCTCCGCCCCCTCCACCACCAACCCTCCCCGGCCCCCCCCAACCCCTCCGCAACAGCTTCATGATCTTGTTCCACCCGTGGAGGGTCCTCAGTGTGGCTATCATCTTCCTCCTCAACCCACACATGATGGGCTGAGGTGGAGGCTTCCATAGGAGGATGTGGCGCCTCAGAATCCTCATCTGGAAAATAAAAAACAACAGACGAGTGGTTAGCAGCAGGGGAGGGGGCAGGGTGACATGAGTAAGGTCACATAGCGCAGGCTTATTTGAAGGACCTCCCCTACTGCATTCTATGTCATCGTGAGACACTGCATCACATTGCCCCAACCCTAGTCCACAGACACTGCATCACATTACCCCAGCCCAGCTCGGGGATTTTGCAGGACTTACCGTCGGTTCGGAACATGGGCTCAGCATCCGCATGGGTAGTTGACCTCCTGGAGGTACCAATGAGACCAGCCGCTCTCTCCTCCAGGTCTGTTAATGGCATGGTTTGGGATGGGCTGCCGCCTGTGCGTCACTGTTCACGGGGATTGTGGGACAACTTTTCCTGGAAAAATGACAATAGGAATGGTTACCAGAGTGCCCTTCTGCTCTCGTGGCATACACAGATAGCCATAAAACACTTATACCATAGTGTGTGCATTTAATACAGTCGTTTGTTTAATGGCCCTGGTGGTTGCACATGGTTCATGAGGAAGACATCGACGTGCAGAAATATCTTTAAAGATGTTGAAAAGCAGTCTTAATAATGTGTAATGATCATTCATGGCAAATAAGGTGCAGCACTAAGCCTACCTACAGCAACATGTGTCAGATTTACAACATAAGTAATCAAGGAGTGCATCAATAAAAATATTACTTACTCTCACGACCCTGCAATGGTCATTCCACCTTTTCCTGCATATCTTGTGGTCCCTGCGAATGTCATCAACTGAGGAGACCTCCTCAGCAAGGCAGATCCAAAATCTCCTTATAACGGCTGGAGGGGGTTTACTTTGACCCCTCCTATTAAACACCTGCCATCTACTTTCAATTGCTGTGATCAGTGCTTCATTGGCACCGGCACTAAATTTCCTGGCCCTCTGCCTGCTATAATCACCCTGCATCTTCTCTTGTCTGTGAAAAATGGCAGATTGAGACCTGGGTATGCTGCGCATGCGCGGGCACACCCTGACACCTGGCCTGAATCGGGGGGGGGGGGGGGGGGGGGAAATCATAAGAAAAAAAAATTCTCAAAAAAAAAATTGCGCATGCATTTTTTTTCAGATCGATGAATTCGGCTCCGGCGCACAAGTGCAGTCATGCAAGGCTAAATTTACCGCTACAGTTATCGCTGGTCACTGTTTGACGAATTTTGCGCCCACAATTATCGCCCAAAAAACGTTGGTGGCGCTATTTTCTGAATTTCTAGCCCATTGTGTTTTAAAAGTGAAGTGAGAAACTGACTCTCAAACTACAGGCCACTTAGCAATCTCTGCACATGATGTAATATTCACAATATCAGACTCGGCACTACAACAACAACAACAACAACAATAGCAACTTGTATTTATATAGCGCCTTTAACATAGTGAAACGTTCCAAGGCACTTCACAGGAGTATTATGAGATTAAAAACTTTGACACTGAGCCGCATAAGTAGAAATTAGCGCAGGCAAAGAGTTATGTTTTAGGGAGCGTCTTGAAGGAGGAAAGAGAGGTAGCGAGGTGGAGAGATTTAGACAGGGCGTTCCAGAGCTTGGGGCCCAGGCAACAGAAGGCATCAATTGCAAAGGTTGAGCGATTTATACTCAGGGATGCTCAAGAGGGCAGAATTAGAGGATTAGAAGAGTGCAGACATCTCGGGGGAGGGCGGGGTTGTGGGGCTGGTAGAGATTACAAAGTTAGGGAGGGGTGAGGCCATGGAGGGATTTGAAAATAAGGATGAGAATTTTGAAATCAAGGAGTTGCGTAACCGCGAGCCAATGTAGGTCAGCGAGCACAGGGGTGAGGGGTGAACGGGACTTCGTGCGAGTTAGAACACAGGTAGCCAAGATTTGAATTACTTCCAGTTTACGTAGAGTAGAATGTGGGAGGCCAGCAAGGGGTACATTGGAATAGTCAAGTTTAGAGGTAACTAAGGCATGGATGAGGGCTTCAGCAGCGGATGAGCTGAGGCAAGGACGGTGACAGGCAATGTTACGGAGGTGGAAATTGTTATGTCTATAATTCACTTATGAATGACTCCACGAGGCAATGTGTTGTACTCAAACCTTGGTCCTTTATTCGTAACTCCAGAGTGAGGCACAAGCACGGTGGGCCCTGCACACCTATGCAGGTGACCCTCGGGTCTCCCACCGCAGTGCCTTCTGGTGAACAGCCTGTGCCACAGGGGCCGGAAACCACGGTCTCCACCAGTTGCACCCTCTAGTGATGCCAGCTGATAGAGAATTCAAACAGGCTGCATTTAGACAGGTTGAGAAAACACAGACTCCCATGTGTACGTGCGACTGAGCACATTGCATTAAGTCATCAATCAACTTGACATTTATGGACCTTTGGGTAGCGAGCCAATTAAAGGTTAAAAGACTATCAAATGAGCCAATAAGGTCAAAGAAGGCGAGTTCTTTTCTGTAAATTTAAACAGGTATAAGTACAGCCATTTTGACCATGTGGTCTCAGAAGGACAAAGGCCTGGCTTAAAGCCAGAAGCTTGTTGCTGCTGTCAAAATAAAGTTACATTAAAACTACAACCGGAGTTCGTATTTCATTGGAAATTAAGAGATCTAACACCAGTATTGTTTATATACACAGTGCAAACCTTATTGATAGTACATCAGGTAACAAGTCTCCATCTTTTGCAACTATACAGTGTCTACACAGAGAGTATATCTATAGTCTGCCTATATAACAGAAATAGGTGGTCTTAGTTATGCTGTGGATATGTGGTCGAAAGCTCATTTCAGGATCCAATATGACACCAAGGTTGCGAACAGTTTGGTTCAGCCTATGACAGAAGTTGGGGAGTGGGATGGAGTCAGTAGCTAGGGAACGGAGTTTGTGGCCGGGACCGAAAACAAAGGCTTTGGTCTCGCAATATTCAATTGGAGAAAATTTCTGCTCATCCAGAACTGGATGTCGTACAAGCAGTCTGACAATGTGGAGACCGTGGAGGGGTCGAGAGAAGTGGTATCGAAGTAGAGCTGGGTGTCATCAGCATAAATGTGGAAACTGACACCGTGTTTGACAAGGGACAACATGTCGATGAGAAATAGGAGGGGGCCAAGGACAGATTCCTGCGGAACACCAGAGGTAACGATGTGGGGGCAGGAAGAGAAGCCGTTGCAGGTGATTCTCTGGCTATGATTAGATAGATAAGAATGGAACCAGGTGAGTGCAGTCCCACCCAGCTGGACGACGGTGGAGAGATGTTGGAGAAGGATAGAGTGGTCAACCGTGTCAAAGTCTGCAGACAAGTCAAGAAGGACGAGGAGGGACAGTTTACCTTTGTCACAGTCACGAAGGATGTAATCTGTGACTTTGATGAGAGCCATTTCGGTACTGTGGCAGACACGGAAACTATATTGTAGGGATTCAAACATGGAATTGCAGGAAAGATGGGCACGGATTTGGGAGGCGACAACACGTTCAAGGACTTTGGGGAGGAAAGGGAGGTTGGAGATGGGGCAGTAGTTTGCAAGGACGGAGGACAATGCAAGAACTGTGTAATCAAAACACCATTCTCACAGCACATCTTCTGCTGTATTGGGTGATGAATACCTATAACGTAAACAGTAATAAAAATCTTTTTGTTGACTGATCTTGTCACCTAGTTTGTCGTCAAATTTTACTGTTATGTTGCTTTTTGTTGACCAAAGTTGCTGTTTTAGTGATACATTATCAATTAAACCTGTTTGTTTTACTATGTAACAAATGTGGACATTAAGATAATTAAAATACTAAAACTAGTTGACAAAAGTAGTCAGCAACAGATCATTCATAAAATAACACACCGCGTTGAGAGAGGCAATGATTGTCACTCAGCTTATCTAGTATGTGTATAATCTGAAGCCAGCAATCAACGGGTTAAACTAAGCAGGTGTAGAGAGACACGGAGCAGTGCATCATGGAATTGATTTGAATAATGAGAAAAAATACTTCTGTTCCACTTGTGTCTGCAGGGTTTATGAATTATGGGCTTTTCACAATTATGAAATAATCCAGTGAAGTGCTACTACTGGAGTAATATATGTTAGGATTCATCCTGAGGAAATTAATTTATGTTATGTGATGTATGGGACAAGTATATAGTGTTATCTTCACTGTCTATACAAAATAGATGAATTTAAAAAAAAACTGAAACAATACCTGAAAATTCCTTCATTGCCTAAAATTTACTACACATCTCAGTATAGAACAGTCTGAGACTTGACCCGAAGAATGCCCCATAGAGTAATTAGACTATCGCACCACTCACACCACAATATGATCGATCGTTCACTCAGATTTACATAATTCAAATGCACCTGAATCAGTCTTGAGAGAGCAGCCATATTGTGCTGTTGCCATGGTGATATTTCATGGCTCTTTACTATACGGTGCAGCTTGTTACTAGGGTGGTTTTAATATCTGAGTATACTTAATATTTTCTTGTTTGACTTTTTCCTTCTACATGCTAGTTCTGTTCAATGTTTTCTGATGTATTATATTATATCAGGTAATGTAGTTTTCTAGTTGGCTTACTTCATTAATTGAAAGATCTGAATACCCTAAATAATACCATATTTTTGTATTATTTTACATAAAATAGGATATAATTCTGGGCTACTCAAGAGGCTTAGCAATAACAAACCAGAGTTCGTTTTGGAAACATTTGCATTCCAATCATGCCAAATAGCATTGTCAAGGCTATTCATGCTGATAAGATTATAATAATAGATCTAAGCAGTTACAATAGATCCAGTTATGCTGCAGGCTGCAGATCCAGCCATGTATTTCCTTGTCAGACAGAGAAAGTCAACTATACCTAAAGGCATCTAATACAGCCATGCCTAATTATTGCTTAAAATTACATTTTTTTAATAAAAGAGTGGTTTTTCGGACAATGACTTGGAAAAGACTTTGCTATGCTGTTTATTGTGAGATTTTCATTATTTAACCTGAAGAAGTTCGTTTACTTTCTAAAAGATATTGGTGCTGTCTACGTGCACTTACTGATTCAGCTTTGTTATTTCAAACTATTACATAACATCAGGAACTTAAAATATAACAAAAATAACCACATCACTAGAAACACTGAAAACTAAAATGTATATGATCAATACGTCTTTATGAAACGTGAACCAAACAAGTGAAGGTTCTTATTTTCAGTCTTATAAACATTTCTGAAGGTCTCGCTATTTATACAGAATATTATTACAAGGGATATTTATATAAATTAGAAGACAAAGACAGTATATAAGTAAAACAAAATGTTTATGTTACAAATAAATATTAGCAAACAGCACATGTACTAAATGTTTGTAGGTGCCTGGTCCCATGTTTGCCTTTTCATCTCTGGGATGGATCTTTGTCATCCTCCCAAATTGGGTGCCACTAAATACATCATGCCAAGAACTGGGCACATGAGGTTGTACACCCAACTTTGAAGCCTCTACCCACCATTAGTGAGGTCCATATCGCTGGAGGGCCTCATGCTGAGAGGACATTTGATAGAAGTATTCAAAATCATGAGGGATCTGGACAGTATAAATAGAAAGAAACTGTTACCACTGGCAGAAGGGTCTAGAACCAGAGGACAGTTTTAAGGTGATTCGCAAAGGAACCAAAGGAGACATAAGAAAAAAAATGTTTACACAGTGAGCAGTTATGATCTGGAATGCACTGCCTGAAAGGTGGTGGAGGCAGACTCAATCACTGCTTTCAAAAGGGAGTTGGATAAGTACCTGAAAGAAAATAAATTGCAGGGCTACAGGGAAAGGGTGGGGGAGTGGGACTAGCTGAAGCGGCCTTGCAGAGAGCCGGCAGGGGCTCAACGGGCCAAATAGCCTCCTTCTGTGCTGTAACCATTCTATGATTCTCTGTGTCATTATATACATCTATTTGAAATAAAATAAGGCAACAACAATGTAACTGCATTTAAAAAGAACAGACATCATTAAGATGTATTCAATGGTAAATAAATATTGAAGCAGATGAATTTGATGGTGTTTAAATGCTTAATGAAAAGCCATCCTGTTGAGACTTCTAGTTCTTCTGATCTGCCGTGGCTACAAACATTCAGTGTCAGATAGTGTTTGCTTATGCCAGGAACTCAAGGGCTTCTGCAATTACGTCTCAACATTCTGCATCAATCAAAAAGGTCTGCACAGAATTGCAACAAATCCACACAGCTTCTTCTGCCTGTGGAACTGTCTCCCGCTAAGAATCATTGCCTGGAACTCCGTATCTTATATCTTGAGTTCCAAAAGTAAATCATCAGCACTTACAAAACATCTCTGGGTCACCCACTCACATACCAGTATAATTTCACAATGTTTTTCTGTTCAATCAAATCTAAGAGACATCTGTATTTGTTACAGTTGCCTTCAACTTTATTGCTGTTATGCAACTTAATATATATCCCAAAACATATTTTTATATTGAGCTGAGTTTTGAATAATATGACAAGTGGGATCCTTGTGACATGTTTATGTGAGAATCAGAACAGCCCAAATTACGTATAATCTAAAAATTGAAACAGATTCAGCTTGTCGGCTGTTTATTTTAACATTGTGTAATTGGCTGCAGTCTTACATTCTTCAATTGGTTGCATTTTCACAATCCAAATCTTTATGTTCTTGAATTCTGCACAATGCAGGGTTTGAAAAGTTAAATATGTCTATGCAGCTTTCAGTGTTCCATGCCAACATAACTGTAGTGCAGTGCATAAACAGAAAAGAATGTTATACAGTCGAGCTCAGGAGATGAGATACACAGTCAAATTGTACAGGATATGCAGTGCATTGCACACGGAAGTTCCAAAGGATGAGCAGCTTAGTATGCCATGCAGTTCTACAAAACATACAGCACGTTATATACAGCACACCTCAGTCTGTACACATCATAGAATTTTATATACTTAAGTATATTCAATGGTGAAACTATATTGGTGGTGACCCTTAACAGTACTGAACATTGCAATGTTTATAGAATGAACAGTACATTTATACAGTAGAATTCTATAGGCTAACCTATGTATTAAATACAGCAATATTCTGCAGGATAATCCACACATTACAAAGTGATGTTATTTAATGAGCAATAAATTTATCATCATCGTTATTGTTATGTATTTATGCCTGGGGTCACCAGACACCAGGGGCCGCCACTGTCGGAGGTCATCGGGTTGTACGCACGCATGCACGGTCACTGGTGTATAAGCGCGGGTACCTCATCGCGCGGGTTACTTTGGGCGCAAATAAAGTTGGATCAGGTTTACACCCGAGAGCATTTACAGTAACAAGTCTTTTAATTCATTACATTTATTACATTTGGCGACGAGGTAACTTAAGAACCTTTGCGTGTACAATGGGCAATATTGGAATTCTGGAGAGATTTGCGGATGGCGAGGATTGGGTGGATTCTATCGACTGCCTGCATTAGCATTTCGTGGCCAACAAAATGCAGGGAGACGCTGATGCAGTTCGGTGCAGGGCAGTTTTCCTCACCGTTTGTGGTCCAAAAATGTATGACCTCATGAAGAATCTTCTCTCGCCTTTACGTCCAACAGACAAAGAATATGAGGATTTGTGTGCTTTGGTGCGTGATCATCTTAAGCCAAAAGAGGGGATCATCGTCTCACGCTATCGCTTCTACACGCATGTTCGAGCTGAGGGCCAGGATGTGTCGGGATTCGTCGCTGACCTGCGACGTCTTGCTGAACCATGTAAGTTAGGGAACATGTTGGAAGACATGCTGCAAGATTTCTTTGTGATAGGCATCAATCATGATGTGATTCTTCAGAAGTTATTGGCCGAAGAGAAGCTGGATTTGAGCAAGGCCATCGCGACTGCCGAGGCATGCATGATGTAAGAGAAATTTGGCATTAGGGGTACCAGCGGGACAAGGGTTAAAGTGCTGGTTTCTGCAATGGCCCATAAGGAGGTAAAAGGCCTCTCTTCGGCCTTGTACCAAGGCTCCAGAAGTTATCAATTCAATAATATTCCGACAGGATACAATGTGAGAACCTAAACAGACATTGATAAGACCTTGCGAAGAGGCTCGAGGCGACTCACAGGCACCAAGGAAATGTATAACAAATTCCGACCTAATGAAGTCATTCTAGTCACGGCCTAAAGCGGTCACGAGGATCTTGGCCTGTCAATCCAAAGTAGCACTAATAAGGTACTCCAATTAGAGAAGTAGCACTGATAAGGTAGTTCAATTAGAAATCTAGGGAGGTTTTGTCCGGGAACAGAAGGGTTTTGAAATGTATAAAAGTTGTATGATTGTGCTGTTCGGGGAGCATCTCCACTCACAGGCGACTGTGATAAGAGGTGTTCCCGGACGTTCGTAATAAAGATCGTTATACTTTGCCATCCGTCTCTGTCTGCTAACTTCGAGAATTGCTACGTGGGCTGGGGCGAGCGTCGACCCTCTATATCTGTGGGCCCGCTCGTGGGAGAGGAAGCCTTCCCATCTCCCCCTTACACATGACGACTGATGAAAATTTGAGGCAGATATCATCGAAGAGTCGGAGCTCCTCGGCAAGTATTGTAAACAAAATTGCGTCGTCGTATGGCAGAGCTGCTTATGGCAGGGCCTACTCGAATACTTATGTGAAACCTGTAGCTGCTCAAAGTCCGCCAATTGGTACGAATCCAATTTCACCCTGTTGGCGTTGTGGGGCAATCATCGGCCTCATCAGTGTCACTTTAAACAGTACTCCTGTAATAGCTGTTCGAAAGTGGGGCATCTTCAGTGAATGTGCCCACAACTGAGCAAGCGTGCTGCCACTCATCACATTGCTGATGATGACCAGTCCAGTGCTGGCCCGGATACACAACCCGAGGAGGAAGTGTATGGTCTGTATTTGTTCTTCGGAAGGAGCCAGCCGATAATCGTTAATGTGAAGCTGAATGGCATGCCTGTATCAATGAAGCTGGACACGGGTGTGAGTCAGTCGATAATTAGCCAAAGGACATTCGACAAGCTGTGGGACACTAAGGCTGTGAAGCCTAAGCTGAGTCCAGTCAATGCCAAGTTGCATACTTACACTAAGGAACTCATACCGGTGATTGGCAGTGCAGTAGTCAAGGTGTTATATTATGGTGTGGTTCATGATCTATCATTATGGATCATCCAACGCTGTTCAGCAGGAATTGGCTCGAGAAAATCAAGTGGAATTGGAATGATACCAAAGCTTTGTCATCGGTGGATGACACTTTGTGTGCTCAAGTGTTAAAGAAGTTTCCTTCTTTGTTTGAACCGGGCTTTGGCAATTTTACTGGAGCCAAGGTGCAAATTCACCTGGATTCTGATGCAAGGCCTGTCTATCATAAAGCTCGGTCTGTTCCCTACATGATGAGGGAGAAGGTTGAAATTGAGCTTGACAGATTCCAACGTGAAGGGGTCATATCATCGGTCGAGTTTAATGAGTGGGCCAGTCCTATTATTCCTGTGTTGAAGAGTGATGGCACAGTCAGGATTTGTGGAGACTACAAGATTACGGTTAACCGATTTTCAAAACAGGATCAGTACCCGTTACTGAAGGCTGATGACCTGTTCGACATGCTAGCTGGTGGAAAGTCGTTCATTAAACTGGATCTGACATCAGCCTATATGACACAGGAGCTTGTCGACACTTCAAAGAAACTCACCTGCATCAACATCCATAAAGGACTGTTTGTCTACAACAAGTGTCGTTTTGGAATTCGTTCGGCAGTAGCCATATTTCAGAGGACTATGAAGAGTCTACTGAAGTCCATTCCTAGAACTGTCGTGTTTCAAGATGACATTCTGGTCACAGGTTGTGACATTACTGAATATCTGAACAATCTTGAAGAAGTCCTACATTGTCTGGACAAAGTGGGGCTCAGACTGAAACGTTCAAAGTGTGTCTTCATGGCACCAGAAGTTGAATTCCTGGGGAGGAAGATTGCTGCTGATTCAAAAACCAAGGCCATCAAAAATGCACCCAGGCCTCAGAATGTGATGGAGCTGTGTTCATTTCTTGGGCTACTCAACTACTTTGGTAATTTCTTACCCAGATTGAGCACTTTGTTAGAGCCACTGCGCGTACTACTCAGAAAAGGCGACAACTGGGTCTGGGGTGTGTCTCAAGATAAAGCCTTTGAGAAAGCTAAGAATCTGCTATGTTCAAACAAGTTACTTGTTCATTATGATCTGGTAAGCGTCTTGTATTGACCTGTGATGCTTCATCATATGGGGTTGGCTGTGTACTCCAATAAGCAAATGAGTCAGGTAAGCTACAACCTGTTGCGTATGTTTCAAGAAGTGTGTCAAAGGCGGAAAGAGCTTACAGATGGTAGAAAAAGAAGCATTGGCCTGTGTGTATGGGGTCAAAAAGATACATCAGTACCTGTTTGGTCTTCGTTTTGATCACAAGCCACTCATTTCATTGTTTTCGGAAAACAAAGGGATCAATACCAATGCGTCGTCCCATATCCAGAGGTGGACATTGACATTGTCTGCCTATGATTATGTTATTTGTCATAGATCTGGCACTGAAAATTGTGCCGATGCACTGAGTCGTCTGCTGTTGCCCACAACTGAGGTGGAGACGCCTCAACCTGCAGACCAACTGTTAGTAATGGATGCTTTTGAGAATGAAGGAACACCTGTCACTGCTCAACAAGTTAGGATCTGGACCAGCCATGACCTTATTTTATTGGTTGTGAAACGTTGTGTCCTCAGTGGTGATTGGTCTGCAATACCTTTGGAAATGTGCGATGAGACCAAACCTTACAACCGTCATAAAGATGAACTGTCCATTCAGTCAGATTGTTTACTGTGGGGCAATCATGTTGTCATGCCAAAGAAAGGGAAGAGAGAAATTTGCACGTGAACGACATAGCACTCATCCTGGTATTGTCATGATGAAAGCCATTGCTAGGGCTCATGCATGGTGGCCTGGAATTGACTCTGATCTGGAATCATGTGTACATCTGTGCAATACTTGCATGCAGCTAAGTAAAGTACCAGCGGAATCTCTGCTGAGTCTTTGGTCGTGGCCATCTAAACCATGGTCGAGGATCCACATCGATTTTGCGGGCCTTTTCATGGGAAAGATGCTTTTTGTTGTGGTGGATGCATAGTCAAAGTGAATAGAGTATATTATTATGTCATCCAGTATGTCCACAGCTACTATTGAGAGCCTTCATGTCATGTTTGTTACTCATGGTTTGCCTATTATTGTTGTGAGTGACAATGGATCTTGCTTCACAAGCCTGGAGTTTCAAGAGTTCATGAAACACAATGGTATCAAACATGTGAGGTTAGCCCCATTCAAATCTGCTTCTAATGGTCAAGCAAAGTATGCTGTTCAAATGATCAAACAGAGTATGAAACGTGTAACTCAGGGTTCACTGCAGACTCACTTGTCCTGCACACTACTCAGTTACAGGACCAGACCTCATACGCTTACTAGGGTCTCCCCTGTTGAACTACTGATGAAGAGAAATCTCAAGACCAAACTCTCTCTTGTTCATCCCGATTTGAATGACGCCCTCAGGTGTCATGTGACAGGAAGTGTCATGTGAGCTTGGCCACATGTCCAAACAGCGATAAAGCCTCAGGGGAGGTAGGGCGGCCATCTTTCTGACAAGACCATTGATGACATAGCCAAATGTCAAATGTGGCAGGTGCACAGAAGACACCACTGGTCTGCTTATTGCCCGGTCTGCCTGTGAGACAGCCAAAATCTCCAAAGCATACAGGAGAATTGGAGTGATGCAGGTATTTTACAGGCAAAGTTTTGTTCGAAGCAGGAGATGCAATGACCATATGTTCTTGTCCAAGCCTATCATTGCCTGAGACATCAATGGAATTCTGCACAGTATATCTGAGGTGTTTCAACATGACCCATGGATCATTGATCCCAGATATATATATTGCTCCACGCATTCCACAGTTCCACCTGCAATCTCGAGATTAGGTGGCTGCAGGAAAAGCCACAGAGTGACTGGATTTGTGGTTTCTTTCAGTTGCCGTGCAACCCCAAGAGGCCAGCTTCCTCCACAAAGATTTCAAGGATCGAGACAAGGACAGCAATCATTTCTGCCAACAGGACACCATCATGTGCAAAATATAGTTCCATGAAGGAATTCTTCAATTCATTGAGAAATAAGTGCTCCTTTCTAGAATCCAATCCATGACTGCATCAAAGGAATCTGGAGCGATGAAGCATTCTTGTCTGGCACCAGAATTGATGAGAAAAGGCAGGCTCTCATCCCCTCCAATGCTCACCATGCTGTTGGTCTCTGAGTATGAGGCAGAAACCAAACATATAAGCTTGTCAGGGACCCCAAGGATAGAGAATATTTGCTAAAGGGCAGGCCTATACACAAGATCAAACGCTGACTTAAGATGTAGCTGGTGATGATATTCTTGCCTGGTCTGTGCAAATAGGTTGAGCGTAAGTATCCAATCAATCATAGATTTGCCAGGAGTGAAGCCACTTTGCACTTGACTTCTCTTATTATGAAGAAGAGGCCCTTATCTATTGAGAAGTATATGAGGAAACATCATTCCCGTGACAAAAAGAAAGACGATTCTCCTAAAGTTACTGCACTCAGCTCTGTTTCCTTTGCCCTTATTGATCAGCACGATAGCCGCATGAAGCCAATCCTTAGGAATAATTTCAAATTACCATACCCCAGTAAAGTGGTGTAGCTGGTCAATAACTACATCCCCACCATCTGTAAAACGTTCTAGTGGTATATTACAGCAGTCAGTCGCCTTTCCCTGCTTCGATTGTAATTGCCTTTGTGACTTCTTCCCGTGATGGAACAGTCACTGCGATGCTTGGGTCAAGTAGAGCAATGGAAGCCACCTGGGACAGCAGCTGAGAAGGAAGGTGGATTGACAATTAAGTAGGCCACTAAAGTATTCTCTCCATTGCTTCAGCTGTCCACCAGTTCGAGCAGCGCGAGTCCGGGGTGCGTGGAGAGGCCTATAAAGGCTCAACATCGTAGGAGGAGTGGCAGTTCGAGCAGCGCGAGTCCGGGGTGCGTGGAGAAGCCTATAAAGGCCCAACGTCGGAGGAGGAGCGGCAGTTCGAGCAGCACGAGTCCAGGGTGCGTGGAGAAGCCTATAAAAGGCCCAATGTCGGAGGAGGAGCGGCAGTTCGAGCAGCGCGAGTCCGGGTGCATGGAGAAGCCTATAAAAGGCCCAATGTCGGAGGAGGAGCGGCAGTTCGAGCAGCGCGAGTCCAGGGTGCGTGGAGAAGCCTATAAAAGGCCCAGCTTGTACAGCTCCAGCCGGAAGAAAAAGCAAAAAAGTAGAAAGAAATCAAAAGGTGATGTCACAGCCAAAAGGGTAAGTGATTGGCTGGTGATTGGTGAGTAGCTTTTCTTTGTATTTTTTATATCAGTAAGTAACCTGTTAACAGTGTTGTCACCAAATTAAGTGTATCTAAAGGTTAAGTCATGGCAGGAGAGCTCGGTCACGTGATATGCTCCTCCTGTACCATGTGGGAACTCAGGGACACTTCTGGTGTCCCTGACGACTACGTGTGCGGGAAGTGTATCCGCCTCTAGCTCCTGACAGATCGCGTTGCGGAATTGGAGCTGAGGGTGGATTCACTCTGGAGCATCCACGTTGCTGAGAGTGATGTGAGTAGCACGTGTAGCGAGTTGGTCTTATCGCAGGTGAAGGGTCCACAGCCAGATAGGGAATGGAAGACCAGCAGGTAGAGCAGTGCAAGGAAGGTAGTGCAGAGGTCCCCTGCGGTCATCCCCCTGCAAAACAGATACACCGCTTCAAGTACTGTTGAGGGGAATCACTCATCGGGGAGGGCAGCAGCAGCCAAGTTCATGGCACCGTGGCTGGTTCTGCTGCACAGGAGGGCAGGAAAAAGTGTGGGAGAGCGATAGTGATAGGGGGTTCAACTGTAAGGGGAATAGATAGGCGTTTCTGTGGCCGCAACCGAGACTCCAGGATGGTATGTTTCCTCCCTGGTGCAAGGGTCAAGGATGTCTCGGAGCGGGTGCAGGACATTCTGAAAAGGGAGGGTGAACAGCCAGTTGTCATGGTGCACATTGGTACCAACAATATAGGTAAAAAAAGGGATGAGGTCCTACGAGACGAATTTAAGGAGCTAGGAGCTAAATTAAAAAGTAGGACCTCAAAAGTAGTAATCTCGGGATTGCTACCAGTGCCACATGCTAGTCAGAGTAGGAATCGCAGGATAGCTCAGATGAATACGTGGCTTGAGCAGTGGTGTAGCAGGGAGGGATTCGAATTCCTGGGGCATTGGAACCGGTTCTAGGGGAGGTGGGACCAGTACAAACCAGACAGTCTGCACCTAGGCACGACTGGAACCAATGTCCTAGGGGGAGTGTTTGCTAGTGCTGTTGGGGAGGAGTTAAACTAATATGGCAGGGGGATGGGAACGTATGCAGGGAGACAGAGGGAAACAAAATGGAGACAGAAGCAAAAGACAGAAAGGAGATGAGTAAAAGTGGAGGGCAGAGAAACCCAAGGCAAAAAACAAAAAGGGCCACTGTACAGCAAAATTGTAAAGGGTCAAAGTGTAATAAAAAGGCAAGCCTGAAAGCTCAGTGCCTCAATGCGAGGAGTATTTGGAACCCAGGAGAGGGCTCTGAGCTAGTTAGAGTGGGTGAGAGCTCAGATGAACAGGACCCCAAGAAAGAATGCAAAAGGCAGGAGGCAACAGAGCAGAGTAGCACTGGGGTAAGTGTAAACCACAAGGTGATAGGAAGGGACAATATATATGAATATAAAGGGGCTGCAGGAGGGGTCAAAACTAAAAATCATGGTTTAAAAACTAGTATTAAAACACTCTACCTAAACGCACGCAGCATTTGAAATAAAGTAAATGAGTTGACGGCACAAATCATTACAAATGGGTATGATTTGGTGGCCATTACAAAAACGTGGTTGCAGGGTGGCCAAGACTGGGAATTAAGCATACAGGGGCATCTGACAATTCGGAAAGATAGACAAGAAGGGAAATGAGGTGGGGTAGCTCTGTTAATGAAGAATGATATCAGGGCAGTTGTGAGAGACGATATTGGCTCTAATGAACAAAATGTTGAATCATTGTGGGTGGAGATTAAAGATAGTAAGGGGAAAAAAATCATTGGTAGGCGTAGTTTATAGGCCCCCAAATAATAACTTCACGGTGGGGCGGACAATAATCAAGGCAATAATGGAGGCATGTGAAAAAGGAACGGCAATAATCATGGGGGATTTTAACCTACATATCGATTGGTCAAATCAAATCGCATGGGGTAGCCTGGAGGAGGAATTCATAGAATGCATACGGGATTGTTTCTTAGAACAGTATGTGACAGAACCTACAAGGGATCGAGCTATCTTAGATCTGGTCCTGTGTAATGAGTCAGGAATAATAAACCATCTCCTAGTAAAAGATCCTCTCGTAATGAGTGATCACAGTATGGTTGAATTTGTAATACAGATTGAGGGTGAGGAAGTAGTGTCTCAAATGAGCGTACTATGCTTAAACAAAGGGGACTACAGTGGGATGAGGGCAGAGTTGGCTAAAGTAGACTGGGAACACAGACTAAACGGTGGCACAATTTAGGAACAGTAGAGGACTTTTAAGGAGCTCTTTCACAGTGCTCAACAAAAATATATTCCAGTGAAAAAGAAGAGTGGTAAGAGAAGGGATAACCAGCCATGGATAACCAAGGAAATAAAGGAGAGTATCAAATTAACAACCAATGCGTATAAGGTGGCCAAGGTTAGTGGGAAACTAGAAGATTGGGAAAATTTTAAATGACAGCAAAGAATGACTAAGAAAGCAATAAAGAAAGGAAAGATAGATTACGAAAGAAAACTTGCACAAAACATAAAAACAGATAGTAAAAGATTTTACCGATATATAAAACGGAAAAGAGTGACTAAAGTAAATGTTGGTCCCTTAGAAGATGGGAAGGGGGATTTAATCATGGGAAATGTGGAAATTGCTGAGACCTTAAACAATTATTTTGCTTCCGTCTTCACAGTGGAAGACAAAAAATAATCATGCCAAAAATTGCTGGTCACGGGAATGTGGGAAGGGATGACCTTGAGATAATCACTATCACTAGGGGCGTAGTGCTGGACAGACTAAGGGGACTCAAGGTAGACAAGTCCCCTGGTCCGGATGAAATGCATCCCAGGGTATTAAAAGAGATGGCGGAAGTTATAGCAGATGCATTCGTTATAATCTACCAAAATTCTCTGGACTCTGGGGAGGTACCAGCGGATTGGAAAGCAGCTAATGTAACGCCTCTGTTTAAAAAAGGGGGCAGACAAAAGGCAGGTAACTATAGGCCGGTTAGTTTAACATCTGTAGTGGGGAAAATGTTTGAAGCTATCATTAAGGAAGAAATAGCGGGACATCTAGATAGGAATAGTGCAATCAAGCAGACGCAACATGGATTCATGAAGGGGAAATCATGTTTAACTAATGTACTGGAATTCTTTGAGGATATAACGAGCATGGTGCATGGATGTGGTGTATTTAGATTTCCAAAAAGCATTCGACAAGGTGCCACACAAAAGGTTACTGCAGAAGATAAAGGTACGCGGAGTCAGAGGAAATGTATTAGCATGGATCGAGAGTTGGCTGGCTAACTGAAAGCAGAGAGTCGGGATAAATGGGTCCTTTTCAGGTTGGAAATCAGTGGTTAGTGGTGTGCCACAGGGATCGGTGCTGGGACCACAACTGTTTACAATATACATAGATGACCTGGAAGAGGGGACAGAGTGTAGAAACAAAATTTGCAGATGACACAAAGATTAGTGGCAAAGCGGGTTGTGTAGAGGACACAGAGAGGCTGCAAAGAGATTTAGACAGGTTAAGCGAATGGGCTAAGGTTTGGCAGATGGAATACAATGTCGGAAAATGTGAGGTCATCCACCTTGGAAAAAAAACAGTAAAAGGGAATATTATTTGAATGGGGAGAAATTACAACATGCTGCGGTGCAGAGGGACCTAGGGGTCCTTGTGCATGAATCCCAAAAGGTTAGTTTGCAGGTGCAGCAGGTAATCAGGAAGGTGAATGGAATGTTGGCCTTCATTGTAAGAGGGATGGAGTACAAAAGCAGGGAGGTCCTGCTGCAATTGTACAGGGTATTGGTGAGGCCGCACCTGGAGTACTGTGTGCAGTTTTGGTCACCTTACTTAAGGAAGGATATACTAGCTTTGGAGGGGGTACAGAGACGATTCACTAGGCTGATTCCGGAGATGAGGGGGTTACCTTATGATGATGGATTGAGTAGACTGGGTCTTTACTCGTTGGAGTTCAGAAGGATGAGGGGTGATCTTATAGAAACATTTAAAATAATGAAAGGGATAGACAAGATAGAGGCAGAGAGGTTGTTTCCACTGGTCGGGGAGACTAGAACTAGGGGGCACAGCCTCAAAATACGGAGGAGCCAATTTAAAACCGAGTTGAGAAGGAATTTCTTCTCCCAGAGGGTTGTGAATCTGTGGAATTCTCTGCCCAAGGAAGCAGTTGAGGCTAGCTCATTGAATGTATTCAAATCACAGATGGATAGAATTTTAACCAATAAGGGAATTAAGGGTTCTGGGGAGCGGGCGGGTAAGTGGAGCTGAGTCCACGGCCAGATCAGCAATGATCTTGTTGAATGGCGGAGCAGGCTCAAGGGGCTAGATGGCCTACTCCTGTTCCTAATTCTTATGTTCTTATGTTCTTAGTATGAGGCTTTGATAAGGGCCTTAATGTCTCACTCTTTTAAATGCTGCAAATGCTGATTCTGTTACTTCAGAGAGCCTCCTCAACCTTGTCTGCAATTTTAAGTCCAGGTTTTTTAATCGTTAAATTCTCTGTAGATAGTCATGTTCCCTAAAAGACAGGCAGAAATACTCCACTCTACGCAGCCAATTACACAAATGTTCTATGGAGACTATGGGCTGTATTACAGTGAAAACTATATTTAATTACTTTAATTATATTTGTAAAATGTCAAAGATTGTTTTCTGATACAGGAGTTTAATAATAGGGTACTGGGCACATCTCAGATGGTGCTGAGTATTTTACAAAGATAACTCAAAAAGGTACTTACATGTACTGTCTTTGAAATCAATTATCATTGTGCTGGATAATTAATTAACACAGATGATGAATTTGCAATGCCCCATCTCAGGTGTCTGATGGCAAATGTGCTTTTTGAAAAAGAAACAGTACGTGTGCTGCTTATTATCGTTTATACATTACAAAAGGGCATTACCTTAATTGGGCCTTTAGGATAATTAGTTCTGCTAGCTATTTTCATTGTCAATGTAAGGTTGCTCCATTTATTAATGTAAAATCTTCATGCTTATGTACTTGGTAAAATGAGAGGAGACATGCTAGGCAGTGTATTAATGCAAAGAGGTATTTTTAGTACAATTCTTATGATTGTAACGATCGTGGTCAGTTTTCAGAGCAGTGTTATGTTTTAAGAACATAAGAAATAAGAATAGGAATAGGACACCTGGCCCCTCGAGCCTGCTCCGCCATTTAATAAGATCATGGCTGATCTGATCATGGACTCAGCTCCACTTCCCTGCCCGCTCCCTTTACCCTTTACTCCCTTATCACTCAAAAATCTGTCCATCTCTGCCTTAAATATATTCAATAACCCAGCCTCCACAGCTCTCTGGGGCAGAGAATTCCATAGATTTACAACCCTCTGAGAGAAGAAATTCCTTCTCATCTCAGTTTTAAATGGGCAGCCGCTTATTCTGAGACTATGTCCCCTAGTTTAAGTTTCCCCTATGAATGGAAATATCCTCCCTGCATCCATCTTGTTGAGCCCCCTCATTGGGCCCAAGTTTCGGGCCGCGCCTAAAACGGCGCAGCCCGGACCTGGACGCCCGTTTTTCGCACCACAAAGTGCGCCTAAAAAAAACTTACCTATTCTCCGGCTCCCTGCAGGCCTCTGGAGCTGGGCGTGGCGCAGCACGAGCTGTGGGTGGCGGAGCCAGGTCCCTACGCTGAAAACAGGGCTGGGACCTCTGCACATGCGCGCTACAGTAGGCGCGCATATGCAGTAGCTCCAGGCGCCCAAAACCGAGGGAGGGGCCCGAAGCACGCAGCCCCTAGCCCTGGCCGAATGGCCCCACTGGGGCTGCGTGGATAAGGCTCCTCCCACTCGACCGGACCCTCCCGACCCCCGCTCTCCCCCACCCCCCCTCCACCGGCGACTCGAACTCTGCTTCCCCCTGCCCCGCCGGTGACCTAAGCTCTGCTCCCCCACCCCGACCCGACCTCCGCGGCCCCCCCCCGGACCTCTGCGACTCTCCCCCCGGACCTCCGCGACTCTTCCCCCACCCCCCGACCTCCGCGACTCCCCCCCCCCCCCGGACCTCCGCGACTCCCCCCCCCCACCCCGGATCACCGCGACTCTCCCCCCCCGGACATCCGTGACCCCCCCCGAGACCCGACGCCACCTACCTGTAAATCCAGCCCGAAGTCCTGGGCCCGGCCATTCAGACTCCTTCTCTCCCTTCCCCCACCCCACCTCTCTCCTTCCCTCCCTCCCTCCTTCCCTCCCTCCCTCCCTCTCTCCTTCCCTCCTCTCTCCCTCCCTCCTCTCTCCTTCCCTCCTCTCTCCTTCCCTCCCTCCATCCTCTCTCCTTCCCTCCCTCCACCTCTCTCCCTTCCCCCCCTCTCCCCCCCTTCCCGCCTCCTCCTCCCTTCTCCCCCCTTCTCCCCCCCTCTCCTCCTCCCCCCCTCTCCTCCTCTCCCCCCTCCCTCTCCCCCTCCCTCTCCCCCCTCTCCTCCCCTCTCTCCCCCTCCCCCCTCCCATCCTCTCCCCCCTCCCCCCCTCTCCTCCTCTTCCCCCCTCCTCCTCCCCCTCTCACCCCCTCCTCCTCCCCCTCTCCCCCCCTTCTCCCCCCTCCTCCTCCCCCCTTCTCCTCGTCCCTCCTCTCCTCCTCCCACCCCTTCCACCCCCCTTCTCCCCCCTTCTCCCCCTCCCCTCCCATCCCCTTCTCCCCCTCCCCCTTCTCCCCTCCCCTCCCACCCCTTCTTTTTTTATTTTTTTATTAATTTTTTTTGATTGATTTATGAGTTGATTTATTGATGTATTTATCATTTATTATTGATGATGGCTCTTTATTTGTAAAACTGAAGTGTTTAATGTTTGTAAACTTCCCTTTAAACCCCCTCCCCCCCCCCGCATTCCCTACGCCTAATTTGTAAACTACGCCTTATTTTCTAAAGTGTAGACAAGGTTTTTTCGAACGTACAAAAATCTTCACTTACTCCATTCTAAGTTAGTTCGGAGTAAGTTTTCACTGCCTAAACTTTGAAAACAGGCGTAAGTGGCCTTACACGCCCCCTTTTGAAAAAAAAATTCTGTTCCAAAGTGAAACTGTTCTAACTGACTAGAACTGGAGCAAACTAAATGCCGAGAATTCAAATTTCTAAGATACTCCATTCTAAACCAGTTGCTCCAAAAAAACAGGAGTAACTCAGGCCGAAACTTGTTTCAATAAGATCACCTTTCATTCTTCTGAACTCCAATGTGTATAGGCCCAATCTACTCAACCTATCTTCATAAGTCAACCCCCTCATCTCCGGAATCAACCTAGTGAATCTTCTTTGAACAGCCACCAATGCAGGTGTATCCTTCCTTAAATATGGAGATCAAAACTGTATGCAGTACTCCAGATGTGGCCTCACCAATACTCTGTACAGTTGTAGCAGGACTTCTCTGCTTTTATACTCTATCCACCTTGCAATAAAGGCCAACATTCCATTTGCCGATTACTTTCTGTACCTGCATACTCACTTTTTGTGTTTCATGCACAAGGACCCCCAGGTCCCTCTGTACTGCAGCACTTTACAATTTTTCTCCATTTAAATTATAATTTGCTTTTCTATTTTTCTGCCAAAGTGGATAACCGCACATTTTTCCACATTATACTCCATCTGCCAAATTTTTGCCCACTCATTTAGCCTGTCTATAACCCTTTGCAGATTTTTTATGTCCTCCTCACAATTTGCTTTCCCACCCATCTTTGTATCATCAGTAAACTTGGCTACATTCTTCACTCAGAGAATTGTGAACCTGTGGAATTCTCCACCACAGAAAGTTGTTGAGGCCAGTTCGTTAGATATATTGAAAAGGGAGTTAGATGTGGCCCTTACGGCTAAAGGGATCAAGAGGTATGGAGAGAAAGCAGGAATGGGGTACTGAAGTTGCATGATCAGCCATGATCATATTGAATGGTGATGCAGGCTCGAAGGGCCAAATGGCCTACTCCTGCACGTATTTTCTATGTTTCTTTGTTTCTATACTTTAATCTATTTTCCCAGTCCACTTTAGCCAACTTTGCCCTCATACCTTTGTATTCTCCTTTATTTAAGCTCAGGGCACTGGTTTGAGAACCAACTTTCTCAGTCTCCAACTGAATTTGAAATCCAACCATGTTATGTTCACTTATTCCTAGAGGATCCTTTACTATGAGATCATTTATTAATCCTGTCTCAGTACACAGTACAGATCTAAGATAGTCTGCTCCCTGGTTGGTTCTGCATTGTATTGTTCAAGGAAACTATCCCAGATACACTCTATGAACTCATCCTCAAGGCTACTCTGGCCAATTTACTTTGCCCAATCAATATGAAGCTTAAAATCGCCCATGATTATTGCCGTTCCTTTATTACAAGCCTCCATTATTTCTTGATTTATGCTCCGTCCAACAATGTAGCTACTGTTAGGGGGCCTATAGACTATGCCGGCCAGCGGCTTTTCCCCCTTATTATTCCTTATCTCCACCCAAACTGATTCAACATCTTGATCTACTGAGCCAATATAGTTTCTCACTAATGCATTGATTTCATCCTTTATTAACAGTGCTAACCCACCTCCTTTTCCTTTCTATCTGTCCTTCCGAATTGTCAAATACCTCATAATATTTAGTTCACAGTCCTGATCACCTTGTAACCACGAATCTGTAATGGCTATCACATCATACCCATTCTATCTATTTGAGCCGTCAACTCATCTATTTTGTTATGAACGCTACGTGCATTCAGATAAAGAGTTTTTTAATTTGTTTTTTTTACCATTTTTTCCCGCTTTGACCCCACTTTCTGAGTCACCTTTATGTTTATACATTCTGTCCCTTCCTGTCACGCTCTGGTTTTCATTTCCCCAATGCTACCCTGCTCTATTGCCTTCTCCTTATTCTTTGACTTTTAAAATTTTTGCCCAGCTGAATCCTCCCCCCCATTATTTAGTTTAACGCCCTCTCTACAGCCCTAGTTATTTGATTCACCAGGACCCTAGTCCCAGCACGGTCTAAGTGGAGCCCGTCCAAATGGAACAGCTCCCTCTTACCCCAGTACTGATGCCAGTGTCCCACGAACCAAGACCCATTTCTCCCACACCACATCTTTGAGCCACATGTTTAACTCTCTGATCTTATTTACCCTAAGCAAATCTGCTCGTGGCTCAGGTAGTAATCCAGAGATTATTACCTTTGTGGTTCTGCTTCTTAATTTGGCCCCTAGCTGCTCATAATCCCTCAGCAGAACCTCTTTCTTTGTCCTACCTATGTTGTTGGTACTCACGTGGAGCACGACAACTGGGTCTTCCCCTTCCCACTCCAAGTGCCTCTCCAGCCCTGAGGAGATGTCCTTAACCCTGGCACCGTGCAGGCAACACAGCCTTCGGGACTCGCTCTCAGCTGCAGAGAACCTTATCTATCCCCCTAATGATACTGTCCCCCTACCACTACAATGTTTCTTTTTACTCCCCCTACTTGAATGGCCCTCTGTACCACGGTGCTGTGGTCGTTTGCTCATCTCCCTGCAGTCCCTGCTCTCGCCCACACAGGGAGTAAGAGCTTCGAACCTGTTGGACAAGAGCAAGGGCTGAGGCGCCTCCATCACTACCTCCTGAGTCCCCGTACCTTCCTCACTCGTAGTCACACCCTCTTGTCCCGGACCATGAATCGAATTTGAATTAATTACTGTAATTGGTGTGACTAGCTCCTGAATCGTGGCGTCCAGGTAACTCTCCCCCTCCCTGATGTGTCGCAGTGTCTGCAGCTCAGATTCCAGCTCATCAACGCGGAGTCGAAGTTCCTCGAGCTGTAGACACTTGCTACAGACGTGGTCGCGATGGACCTCAATGGGGTCAACCAGCTCCCACATGCAACAACAGAAACACATCGCCTGTCCTGCCATCTCTACTGTATTTAATTATTTAGATTTAGTTTTTAGTTATTAATCCCGGCCCCTAATCAAAGGCCCTTAATTTAAAGCAAAAAAAGTGAGAGAAAAACTCACCATCCAATCACTTCCCTGCTTTCCTGTGACGTCGAGTGTAGTCGCCCTGTTCTCCTTTGTCGCCCTCTCTTACCTGCTTGTGCTGCTCCCTGCGGTGGCTGTTCACTGTTTCTTTTATCCCCTAGGTTGGGGAGGTTGGTGCTGTTTCTTGGGGCTGGCTGCTTGCTCTTTTAAACTCCGCTCCTCCTCAGGTGTTCCCTCCTGGGTCAGCGGTGTTGCTGCTAATTAGTCAACATTATTCTTTGCTCTGTAAAATTAATCCTTTTGTAATTAACATTTTTGAACATCATTAAGGAAAAGGAAAGGCTGACAATAAATTTTCTTTGATCTCTTGAATAAAAAGTGGTTTCTTTTAGAATAGAAAAATAGAAAAATAGAAAGCTCTCATTTGCATAAAGCTCTGTGTTCAAAAAGCACAACAAATAATCAGTCAGTTTTAAATGTTTTACTGCAGTTATTCATCAGGGTAGAATTGAAAAGTTAGCAATAGTTTAAAGGAGATCATCTCCTGGAAGTGTCTTGCAAGACATATTCGCAGATCTGTAATCAGAGTGATCCCCAATGACATCAGTGACACGGTTACCTCATCAGCTCGCCAGACATAAATCTGATAATGTTAAGTAAAAATTAAGGGTATGGTGGCATAGTGGTTTTGTAACTGGACCAGTAATCCAGAGGCCTACAGAATTTCTAATATACAGTGTTGCTAAGGCATAAATGAAGGAAAAATACCTTGGCAGCATATTTTTTCATTAATGGTACAGGTACATCTAAATTCGCCTGCTGGCTGGGTGTATTCAGTCACTTCCGAAATAAAACCCCAGAAATGGCAAGAACCTTCAGTAAAAAGGAAGGAAACTTCACTCAATGAGTGATGGCAGGCTATTCTCACATAGGGAGCATCACAGCTGAGTCCTATCTTCATTTGACAACTGTACCTAGATATTTTCGAGGAGAAATCTTTCAACAGCAGCCAGGAAAGAGAATCCTGGATAATTGTTACTCTCCCATCCCACCAGCATGAGCCTAAATAATGGCATTTTGCCCCTAGTAACAATCATCATATTTGCAAGAACAGTCTACAGATTATTTATCTGTAATATAGTACATCTGCAGGCACTTTGTGGCTACAAAACCTTACTTCTTGTGTCACTTTTTGTCACATTTTTGTGTCAACTATTCCTGTTATAAATGCCTACGTCCACATGTATAATGTAAACCTATCACACTGTAATTACATCCTCCCACCTATGGTGGCACTGTAGTGCCTCAGTTTTGCATTTTCCAGCTCCTCAGCCTGAACTGCAGAGAAACTCCTATGCTCCAACCAGCTCTACATCTCAAATTACAGCACATCTTACTATTTGACTACAAGTTGGAATATAAAATCAAAGGATTACATAAAAATAAGGACGGAATGTATGACTTTAACATCGGGACTGCATTATGTCTGCACCCCCTTGGTCCAATTATCTCCTATCCTGTAACCCCCACTTCACCTGAACACTACACTTGGTCTTGCTTCAACATGTGCATCACTGTCGGAGATCGACTAGTATATCGGGGATTGAATATCCGCAGCCCTTCTGCTGCACTTCAGCCATAACTGGCAGAAAGACCGCAAATTAGGCAAGGATCCAGCCGTCTCCAGCAGTTTTCAAAGAGGCTTATTAAAGCCCCCCACTCACCCAAAACAAGGCCAGTGATGTAGGAGAGTAAAACAGGGACCATTTGCTCCTGGCATTTTTTTTTATTCGTTCATGGAATGTATGCATCGCTGGTAAGGCCAGTATTTATTGCCCATCCCTAATTGCCCTTGAGAAGGTGGTGGTGAGCCACCTTCTTGAACCGCTGCAGTGAAGGTACTCCCACAGTGCAGTTAGGGAGGGAGTTCCAGGATTTTGATCCAGTGACGAGGAAGGTACAGCGATACACTTCCAAGTCAGGATGGTGTGTGACTTGGAGGGGAACTTGGAGCTGGTGGTGTACCCACGCATTTGCTGTTCTGGTCCTTCTAGGTGGGGGAGGTCACGGGTTTGGGTTTGCTGAAGAAGCCTTGGCGAGATGCTGCAGTGCATCTTGTAGATGTGGGGATATTTGCGGGTCAGTGCATCAAGAGAAAGCAGGTGTACTGGCCTGTCAATCAGGAGAAGTGCAACTACTTTGAGGGACACAGCCTAGGAGGCGGCCTGCACCCTCTGAAAATTTGTAATTTAAAAGGTTTTTTCAGCCCCCCTATAGTGCAGGGGTGGAGGAGTGGGGCGGGGGGGAGCTGGGGGTGGGGGTGGGGGGAGAACTTGGCTTTCGCTCAGAGTGAGTAAATCTGCCGCCCTTCCCGGCCTCTTGGGGCATTGAGGGTTTCGAGATGAACCACTCGTGGCACAGAGGCTCGCTCGGAACATTTAAATTAGGTCACCCGATAGTGGATTCCGGTCATTACACCCGGATCAAAGGCCCATGGGATTTTGGGGCTTTTATATTTTTCTTGCACCTCGCAAGCATCCATCTACACCCACACACGAGGGGGAGATTTTAACATGAGTGAGCGGGTGAGAATGGGTGCGCGTGGGGGGGTTAAATGGGCAAAAAAAAAATCGAAGACAACTCCAACCCGCCAACTTTCGGGTTTTACTGAGGTGGGACAAGGTGCGGGCACCCAACGCTCCCAGGAGGCTGGACGCCTCGGTTTTACTACAGCCGGCAACTGCAGCAAGGCCTCAGGGAGTGCTCCTTGTGGGCCGGATGGAGCAGGAATACTAGATGACAGGCATTGTTACAGATGCAAAAAAATCTTTTAAAAAGAGAAAGTCAGCTATTGGCCTTTAGCCTGAAATTTATAAGCAGTTACAACTGCCCTTTGATCGACCTCAACAGTTTATAAGTAGCTACAATTACCTGGAATTGCCTACTTAGAACAGTGATCTTAAGGGCATCGACCAGGTTAGTAGTTAAAGATCACAAACAAGTTTAGACCCAAGGCTATCCATGAGCTGGAGATCCGCTAGTATAAATCTATCTTCATGCTCTACTTTGAGCACTGCAATTTTGCCTCGGTGTGTTTAGTGGACTGTTGTGTTTTACCAAGGTTAGAGCAAGGCAGGTGCTTTCTTACCATATATGGTTTCAGTAATTTAATGCAGCAATATCATGTTTCTTTTTGTATGGAGCCACTACAGGACTAAAATAGAAGACATACCATGCACCACTGAGAGCGTGCTTACACTGACAGAAACTGCTGAAGTGTATTTTGTACCGAAGCACATATTGTTGGGGGGGATGGGATTATTTTATCATATGCTTACGGCTTAATGTACAGCTTTAAATTTAGCAGACACTTGCCAAGGGTGGACAATGACTAGGAATCTATATTTAAAGAAAACTGTCCTGTAAACCTAAGGAGTTTTTGCACTGCTTTGAAAGCAGCAAAGTGGAGATGCTTATGTTTTTGACGTGTAAAGGTAACATCCTGCCACAAGCTTCCTGCCTCTGTAAATGGCATGGCCTCATACACATCCATACTATATTTAACATTGCTTTTATCCAGCAGACTTAGTCATTTTTTATTGGATCGGGGAATAATGGCTATAAGTCTATACTTTAATAAGACCCCCAATTTAGCGCCAATTATCTTGAATTATAAGCAGATTTATATTACGGACCCATTGTCACGAGTAAAAGGTTTGAGATTCTCAAACTCAGTTCATATCAGACTTTCACGGGTAGGAATTGTAAGGCTCCACTGCCAGCATTGGTTCGAGTGCAGTGCTTAGAGTTAGGGCTATAATAATGTAGCCCTACCTTTAACCCATGCTTGTCTCTCGTGAGGCTCCATGTTGAAAGTGGAGCATCAAATTTCTGCCCTACAAAACCAGCAGGGAACAGAAACTTTAATCTCATCAGTCAGGATTCTGGATTCTAATTCATAGCACAGCGATAGAAAGTGTGCTAACTCACTGCACCACTCAATTCACTATTTTAATATTTCAAGAATCATCAGAGCTTTATGTTATTTAAATAAAAACAAGATATAGGTTGTGCAGGGATGGAATCCAATCTTACGCTATGCTGCACATTGATTTGATCCAAATTACATAGAATTACAAAGAATTTACAGCACAGAAACAAACCATTCAGTCTAACTGTTCTATGCAGCATTTATGCTCCCACCCCTCTCTATCTAACCCTATCAGCATATCCTTCTATTCCTTTCTCCCTCATGTTATTATCTCGCTTCCCCTTAAATGTATCGATGCTATTCGCTTCAACTACTCCTTGTGGTAGCGAGTTCCACATTCTAACCCCACTTTGAGTAAAGAAGTTTCTCCTGAATTCCCTATTGGATTTATTGGTAACTCTCTTATATTGATAGCCTAAATTGACCCAAGTCCATCAAAGCTGAAACCAGTGGGTAAATTCCATGCTTTCAGTGGGGTGTCATGTTCAAAGGGAGATTGGGGCCAAAAATTCACAATCCCATTTCACCACTGTAACTACATCAGAGCTGGTGACCAAGAACCTGAACTCACCAGAGGGCCAATTTACCTGGGGCCAAGCTTCTGTAAGGAGTGTGCCAAGGCATGAACCAGCCTGGAGTAACAATAACAATGATTTGTATCTGGGGGGGGGGGACGCATGGTATCTATGCAAGGTACCAACTGAGATTAGGGCTGAAATGCTAATAATCATCACAATGTTGGGCATAGAACAGTTGGACTGAATGGCCATTTTCTGTGCTGAATGTTTTGAGGTACCGCTAAATTGGAAGCAAATTAGTATAATACCCACATTTAAGAAAGGACACAATTCTGATGGATGTAGCTGCAGGTACATCAGTCCAACAGCAATATCTGGGAAAATTTTGGAATCAATTATCAGGAGCAAACTTGAGAACTACCTGTAAGGCACTAATTTACTAAATAAAACAGCCAATATGGCTTTGGAACAGGAAGATCTTGCCTAACTAACCTCTTTGACCTTACGGAGGAATTGACATCCCAATTGGCAATGGAAAACCATATAACATGGTGCACTTAGATTTCCATGGAAGGCTGCTACTGAAACTGAAACTAAAAGTAGTGGGAATTCAGAATGAAATGTGAATGTGGATAAGGGATTGGCTGAAGCAAAGAAATGAACAGGTATTTGTTAGGGCAGCAATGTCAGGGATGGGGAAGTACTGAGTGGAGTGCCCCAGAGATCAGCACTGGGAATCCAGCTGTTTCTAATCTACATTAATACTAGAGATGGGCAGTTGAGCCAGGGACTTACAAAGGAAGTTGGATAAAATCTGCAAGTGGACAATATTAGAGATGGATGAAATTCAATATAAAGTATTACACAAAGAAAAAAAATGTCACAAATTCAAAGTGGATGGTGTAAAAACAACTAAAAGTGAAATGGGAGCTTTGTGTGTGATCATAGTTTTGGCACTTAACAGGTCAAATAGTTGTGAAGTAAAAATAAACAAAGCAATCAGAATGTTTAATTACATTACTAAGTGAATTGAGTACAAGTCAGAAAATGTCATGTTAAAAATGAACAGTGCCCTGGTCAAACGTCAGTTTGAATAATGTGTTCAGTTGTCATCATCAAGAGATTCAAGAAGAAACATTCAAACCATAGGCACAGTGCAGAGAAGAACTATTAGACCGATCCCTGTTGTGAGAGGATTTAATTATGAGGAAACCCTGGAGAAAGTAGAGCTCTTCAGCCTTGAAAGGATTCGGCTGACAGGCGAATCCTTTATCAAAGTAGATAAGCATAGACACGGTTTATCTGGAACACTACTTCAATATATGCCAGGAACATTGAACAGGGGGGTGTTATGTATTTAACCCCTTGTAACCTGTATTACACTACCACCAGAGGGCCTACTTGTTGGAGTCCCAAGGGATCCCAACATCCCTTGGGAGCACGGTATATAAACAGGCCACCCACGAGGTACCTGCACTCTGGAGTCTTATTAAATGAGCCAAGGTCACACTTGCTCATTGTATACATTACTCAGTTTCATCCTTTATTATGAGTGTACCAATTGGCGACGAGGTAACGAACAACCGCGCGAAAATGCAAAGAACAGTTGGTATCCTGGAGAAGTTCTCAGAAGGCCTTCGTGGAGAGACTCGACCAATACTTCGTGGCCAATGAGCTGGAAGGGGACGAGAATGCCACCAAACGAAGGGCGATCCTCCTAACTGTCTGTGGGGCAACAACCTATGGCCTCATGAAGAATCTCCTAGCTCTGGCAAAACCAACAGAGAAATCCTATGAAGAACTGTGTACGCTGGTCCGGGAGCACCTAAATCCTAAGGAAAGCGTTTTGATGGTGAGATATTGGTTCTACACGAGTCAACGATCGGGGGGCGAGCTATGTCGCTGAACTAAGGCGCCTCGCAGGACATTGTGAGTTTGAGGGATTCCTAGAACAAATGCTCAGAGACCTTTTTGTACTGGGCATCGGACATGAGACAATCCTTCGCAAACTGTTGATTGTAGAAACTCCGAACCTAAGTAAAGCCATAACGATAGCCCAGGCATTTATGTCCACCAGTGACAACACCGAACTGATTTCGCAGAGTAAAGAAGTTTTGGCCAGTACTGTGCAAAAAGTAACATCGGTTTCGAGCAGAAATATACATGGCAGAACATACACACCGGCTGCTACTGCCCGACCTGAGATGACCCAGAGTCCGCCATCAATCGTTAATGCGAGGCAGTTAACACCTTGTTGGTGCTGTGGAGGTGATCATCGGCCCCATCAATGTCGCTTCAAACACTATGCATGCAACGGTTGCAGAACAATGGGACACCTCCAGCAAATGTGCAGGCGAGCTGCAAACTCTGCAAACCACCACGTTGCAGAGGAAGATCGATCCACGGTGGATCAGGCTGAATTGGAAACTCGTACCAAGGAGGCAGAAGTGTACAGGGTATACACATTCACTACGAAATGTCCACCAATAATGTTGAAAGTTGAACTGAATGGTATTCCAGTACCTATGGAACTGGACACGGGTGCAAGTCAGTCCATAATGAGTAAAAAGGCCTTCGACAGGCTGTGGGGCAAAAAGGCACACAGGCCCAAGCTCAGTCCTATTCACATCAAACTAAGGACTTACACCAAGGAACTAATCCCTGTAATTGTCAGTGCAGAAGTCGAAGTCTCCTATGATGGAGCAGTACACGAACTCCCACTGTGGTTTGTGCCAGGGGATGGCCCCACGTTGTTTGGCAGAAACTGGCTGGGAAAAATCCGTTGGAACTGGGACAACATCCGAGCGCTTTCGTCCGTCGATGACGCCTCATGTGCCCAGGTTCTGAGCAAGATCCCATCGTTGTTCGAGCCAGGCATTGGAAGATTCTCTGGGGCGAAAGTGCAGATCCATTTGGTTCCCGGTACGCGACCCATCCACCACAAGGCACGGGCGGTACCGTACATGATGCATGAGAAAGTGGAAATTGAGCTGGACAGGCTGCAGCGAGAAGACATCATCGCGCCAGTTGAATTCAACGAGTGGGCTAGTCCAATAGTCCCGGTACTTAAAGAGGATAGCACAGTTAGAATTTGTGGGGACTATAATGTAACGATTAACCGTTTTTCGCTACAGGACCAGTACCCGCTACCCAAGGCAGATGACCTATTTGCGACCCTGGCTGGAGGGAAGACATTCACCAAGCTGGACCTGATCTTGGCCTACATGACGCAGGAGCTGGAGGAGTCTTCGAAAGGCCTCACCTGCATCAACACACACAAAGGTCTGTTCATCTATAACCGGTGCCCGTTCGGGATTCGGTCTGCCGTGGCGATCTTCCAATGGAACATGGAGAGTCTGCTAAAGTCGGTTCCTCGCACCGTGGTTTTCCAGGACGACATACTGGTTACAGGTCGGGACACCATTGAGCACTTGAAGAATCTGGAAGAGGTTCTTAGTTGGTTGAATCGCGTGGGGCTCAGGTTGAAACGCTCGAAGTGTGTTTTCCTGGCGCAGGACGTCGAGTTCTTGGAAGAAGAATCGCAGCAGACGGCATCAGATCCACCGACGCCAAGACGGAGGCCATCAAGAACGCGCCGAGACCACAAAACGTGACGGAGCTGCGGTCGTTCCTGGGACTCCTTAACTATTTCGGTCATTTCCTACCTGGGTTAAGCACCCTGCTAGATCCCCTACATGCACTACTGCGCAAGGGAGACGACTGGGTATGGGGGAATTCACAAGAGGCTGCCTTTAAGAAAGCCAGAATTCTGTTGTGTTCAAACAAACTGCTTGTCCTGTATAAACCTTGTAAAAGATGAGTGCTAGCTTGCGATGCATCGTCATACGAGGTCGGGTGTGTGTTACAACAGGCCAACAAATCTGGGATCTTGCAACCAGTCGCTTATGCATCCAGGAGTTTGTCCAAGGCCGAAAGGGTTTGCAGCATGATTGAAAAAGAGGCTCTGGCGTGCGTTTACGGGGTAAAAATAATGCACCAATACTTGTTTGGCCTCAAGTTTGAGCTTGAAACTGACAACAAGCCGCTCATATTGCTGTTCTCTGAGAGCAGAGGGATTAACACCAGTGCCTCTGCCCGCATCCAAAGATGGGCGCTCACGCTGTCGGCATACAACTATGTAATCTGCCACAGACCAGGCACAGAGAACTGCGCAGATGCTCTCAGTCGGCTGCCATTGCCCACCACCAGGGTGGAAATGGCACAGCCAGCGGACTTGCTCATGGTCTTGGAGGCATTCGAGAATGCAAAGTCCCCCGTTACAGCCTGCCAGATCAGGACCTAGACCAGCCAGGATCCTTTATTGTCCTTGGTAAAAAAAACTGTGTCCTCCATGGGAGCTGGTCCAGTGTTCCAGCAGAGATGCAGGAGGCGATTAAGCCATTCCACAGGCGCAAAGACGAAATGTCCCTGCAGACGGATTGCCCGTGGCAAACCAGACTCCCCACCCACCCTTTCCTTCAACAACTGTCTGCCCCACCTGTGACTGAGACTATAATTCTCCCATTGGACTGTACAGTCACCTGAGAACTCACTTTGAGAGTGGAAGCAAGATTTCCTCAATTTCGAGGGACTGCCTATGATGATGATGAGATAGCGGTAATGGAGTAGGCCTTAGATCAAAATAAATGTGAAAACAGTTTTGAATCAGTGCAGAAGCATGTAGTCATCAGAACTTTTCCACAGAACTGAAAAGCTCCATGTTTCAAAAATAAACTTTTGTTACATATTTCTATTGGCCAAATGCACTGCATTGAGGGCCAGTAACTGCAGTGCTATTTACACCCTGGATCTCTGCCATTAGTAGATTCCTAATGTGGTTTGTCTTGTATTCAATACAGAAAAGATCAAGCAATCTGGGCCTAAATGTTACTTGTACATTTTGTCACATTTAATGCAAAAGAAGTAAAAGCAAAAGTGTTGTTTAATGTACTAAGGAGGGGCACTTGCACAAAAATGTACTGTCTCATAAATACTTAAATGTAATAAAGCAAGAGAAACTTCAAAACGCAGTGTTGGCAAGATTGTCATTGTCGGTTGCCAGTAGCCAGATGTAATTTCCTGGTTTGCAGAATTAAATATTTACAACAAGAAAACCTTGTGGATAAAGAAATGGGATGGCAGTTCAGCTGTAGCAACACTGGTGCGTGTCATTTTTAATAGGAACAGATGCCACACAAATTTGTAGCCTCATAACTGTTCACTTTCCACTCACTTAAATCTTGCCAGGTGTCTCGGGCAGTGGCTAGCTGAACTTGGTGTAAGTATTTGTTCGTTTTCCTTTTTCAACATTCAGGTGTCAGAGCAGGCGCTGCTTGGTGTAAAATTTATTCATGTGCTTTATGTCCTATTTTAATCAACTATCCCCTTAAAGAGCTCGTGTAGCCATCAGTATCCCTGTTGAAAATCAAATAATTATTCAACTTTAATTTACTTTTTCTTCTTCCACCTATTTCTTTTTGTTTTAATATTTGTGTTTAAAGCATGACATAATTAAAGTGACTGTGAGTGAGATGACAGCACATAGTATTTACAGCACAGAAACAGGTCATTCGGCCCAACAGCTCCACACAAGCCTCCTCCCACCCTTCTTCATCTAACCCCATCAACATATCCTTCAAATTCCTTTCTCCCTAATTTGTTATTCTAGCTTCCACTTAAATGCATCAAATGCGTACAGCCATTAAAAGAATTCCCACAGTTACTAAACATTTGCTTCTAACATCTCCTGTTTATTGAACCTGATGAACAGTGGGGTGCTGGCAGCTGATGACAAGCAGCAAGAATTTCAGGTCCTTTTTTCAGACGCAGTTATAAGGGCACTCTGGGCAATATCTGTTTGTTAACCACACTCAATTATTGCTGAACAATAAGGTAAGCCATCCAATCACACGGACTGCGGCGGTTCAAGGCGGCCGAAGGATAATTAGGATGGACAATAAATGCTGGCCTTGCCAGTGACGCCCACATCCCATGAACGAATAAATAAAATAAACAAACATCATTAATAAACACAGTTAAATACCTGAAGATATCAAATAGTGGTTGGAGTTTAGGGAAACATTGGTTCAAAAAGGATTTTTGCAATTATTATTGCAATGTATATACCTGTGAGTTGAGCTGTTGAGTTGTGAGTGGCTTAGCCAGTCACATGATGTTCATAAGACTCAATAAAACCCCAGCCAGTTGCGTTCAGGGGACCCACGATGAGGCAGGTGGTTGTGAGCCTGCTGGAAGAACTGGTAATGTGTAGTGTGATTGTTAAACCTTTTGCTAATAAATCAACTAGTTCTTAATAGCAATGTATTGCTATGAATTCTTAAGCAAAGAACCCATGAAGCAAATACATTAGAATTATCATGATCACATTTTCCAAGGATTGACTAAATTCTCCTGCGACTCCCTTAAATCTGTTGCTGGATTCATGATTGTGCATTTCACACATCTTCCTGCTGCCATCTGTAAATGATTAAATTACATCAGAAATATGCAGTGCCCTTATTGACCAGGGGACATTTTAAAAAGCAGCTTCTGTCTGGATCAGCAAGTAACATTAGCATGCCAAAATGTGGACTGCACAGTGGAAAAAGCTGGAAAGACAGGCTGAAGTCTGGACAGAATGTAATTACTTTAACACCACCACTCTTCCCACTTTCAAAAATATATAAAAATGAAAAGAGACTACATATTAAATTAGGGAAATACAAGAAGATATATTTTTTTAAACAATTAAATGCTAATAAAATAGTTCAAGTTGGGGCATGAAAAGAAAAGGTTAATAAGAAAAAATGTCGGGGTTGAATTTCTGCAGGGGTTCTCCTACTCGTCCATTGTAACACCATGAACTAACTTTTACATTGTTTCTACTGGGATTCCAAGGCTCTTCCGCTGAATTTATGACGGATGAGCAGGAGAATCCGTGCGGAAATCTGTCCCCATTAACTACAAGCAAGAGAGAAGAAAAACCACCATACAGATGTGAAAGTGATCCCAATCAGCATCAATATTCTAATATAGGCTCTGAGGTCAAGGGTGTTAATATGAGCTAAATATTCTTTTAACCCAAGGAGAAATAGGCAGACATTTAGAATGACAATAATCTTTCATTCTGATACTCCATGAGGAGTCTGCTCATGAGATTATAGCCTAAAGGTCTAGTAACAACCATCAATATCCTGGGAGTCACCATTCACCAGAAACTTAACTGGACCAGCCACATAAATACTGTGGCAACAAGAGCAGGTCAGAGGCTGGGTATTCTCAGCGAGTGTCTCACCTCCTGACTCCCTAAAACCTTACCACCATCTACAAGGCACAAGTCTGGAGTATGATGGAATACTTTCCACTTGCCTGGATGAGTGTTAGAAATATGGCAAGTTTAAGCAAATTTCTGGTCACTTTAATAATCAGGATCAACTGTAAAACCAATCTGGTGGATATATTGTGTTTAATCAGAGTTTAAAACAGAATATAAAACATTAATTATATAGCAAAAACATACAACTGTAACAGATCATTAATACTCATTCCAATCGGACAAACGGCTGGTGCACATGAGCAGTTCTTTGGATTTCAGTCTGTTTCTCTGTCTAGAGTTCCCGTCGGTAAAGCATGGGATCACTCGGAAAGTGATCAACCAGCTCGACTTCTGTTTCGCTCTCCCCTCACACCATTTGTGCTGAAAAGATCTCTAAGTGTTACTTTTATTCTCTTTTTAGGGGTGGACCTGACCCTACAATATTGACAAGACATTTTGACCTACAGAAGTTCCCCTAAAAACTTAATATTCAATAAGACTTCCAGTTCTTTGTCTCGATTCTTGTTTCAAGAACGCGCATTAAAGATGGCTTATGATTTTGGCCACATGTCACTTTGTTTACACTAACCCAGGGTTTCTTCCTGTGGAAATCTCTCTCATCTCCTTTGATGCCATGAAGCCAAACGAGAAAACTGTCACCTTAACCAGTACGACATAGCAAACTGCCTGTGTTTACGTTAATTCCTACAACTTCCATTCATTATCTTCGCCAGCAGTTTTGTTATGGTAACTTCACATTACCCTTCGCATTATACATAAAATATATAAACAAGGTTCAAGCCTTAACTGAAAAACAACAGATAATCGCTTAGCAATAGGGAGACTGTATATAGTACAAAGAACTATACCATCCATTTCTAAGCTTTTCTCTGATTCAAATAGACATTCTGTCTGCAGTTCAAGACAACAATTTAAACACCATTCGTAACAGTTTTATACATTTTTAGGCATCCCTGATTTCTAACATGAATGCAGCTCCAACAACACTATCCAGGACAAAGCAGCCCGCTTGTTGGCACCCCTTCTACCACCTTAAACATTCACTCCCTCCACCATCTGCGCGCCATGGCTGCACTGTGTACCATCTACAAGATGCACTGCAGCAACTTGCCAAGGCTTCTTTGGCAGCACCTCCCAAACCCGCGACCTCTACCACCCAGAAGGGCAGCAAGCACATGGGAACACCATCACCTGCAAGTTGCCCTCCAAGTTACGCACCATCCTGACTTAAAAGTATATCGCCGTTCCTTCCTCGTCGCTGGGTCAAAATCCTGGAACTCCCTCCCTAACAGCACTATGGGAGTACCTTCACCACACAGACGCGGCTCACCACCATCTTCTCAAGGGCAATTAGGAATGGGTAATAAAATGTTGGCTTTGCCAGCGATGCCCACAATCCATGAACGAATATGAAAAAAAGTTATCAACATCGCCTTATGACTCCACACTTACAATGCAGTGTTAAACATTCCATCAACCATTTGACATCCTGGAGTCCTTTGCAACTTTCAAACTGCTTGTTTTCTATCAAATAACCTCAATCATTTTTGTTTGTAAAGTTCCAATACAGGTATAACGCTGAAAATTATAAAATATTATAATACACAATTCATAATAGAGACCGAGCCAATTTATTTTTTTTTTATTTTGAGTATCATTTGACTAAACACAACCTGGAGCAGCATTTTGATTTGTATGATTTATTTTTCTGTTGAATGCCTCAGGTAGTCAATGCTATTTCATTGGATGAATTTCCCAAGGTGGCTCTATTTACATAAAAGTGTCCTCTTGTAGCTAATCGGCTGTTGGCTAGTTGGTTAACATAAAAATGGCCAAGGTTTATGATGAGGCAGAGCCTGTAGGTTTATTTGATAACAAAACCACTAACATTATGACTTTAATCAACATAGTGGTAAAACTTATAAGAGCCAAAAGGATTAATGAACAAAATACTGGAATAAAGAGATTCCACCAAACTTCCAGCACAGCTACAGCAGCACAGCGGATGGAGTTTTGAGGAAATTTACCTCCATTTTATTCTTCTGTATACATAAACATAAGCAGGTATGTAACAAGGAACTCCATTTAAACCACCGTCCATTCCTCCTAATGGATTGTGCACAATTTGCACGATTTTGCACTGTTCCTGATTTAATCTCTCGAGAGGTGAATAAGTAACTTCTCAAGGAGAGATTAGAGTGAAAATTCAAGGCAATTAACCTAACATTACAAACAACATTATTCAACCCTGACCATGTGTTCCACAGAGTATGGGGAATCATTGGGCTGAATTTTCTGTGGTGGTAGCGGGCGTAATCAGTGGCGGGCTGGGTGGGAAAGTTGTTATTTTTGACAACGAGTCGGGAACCTGCTTTCATCTCGCTCCCACATGCCTTTCCCACAGGCGCATCTGTCAGCGTGGAGCTGACCCAACCTGAATATGAAATCATTATTGTCATGTATTCAACTATCATTGTAACCCATGTATAAGCTGGCCTAAGTTGTACACATTGAGAACATTGACCACAAGGGGCAAACTTGTGGGAGACATTCCTAACCTCGACTTTCAGGTATAAAAGGGGAAGCTCCACCCACCTTCATCTCTTGAGTTCTTGGTAATAAAGGTAACTGGTCACAAAGTGACCTTCTCTCAAGTATGGGCCTTGTGTGCATTTATGCTGTATAGTAAGGACATATCATTGGCGACGAGAAACTGGGATTGAAACCACGCGAGCATGGCCACTAGCAGCACAGAAGAGAGGTACTGTGTTGGTGATGATTGGGGCGACTTTATTGACAGACTACAGCAAAGTTTTGTTACTAAGGAATGATTGAGACAGGATTCAGCCGACAAACGCAGGGCTCATCTCCTGGCGGTTTGTGGATCCAGAACGTACTCCCTGATGGAGGACCTTCTAGCGCCAGAGAAGCCGGCGGACAAGACGTTCGAAGAGCTCAGTAAGTTGATCGGGGAACACCTTAAACCAGCGAGCAGCATGCACATGGCGAGACACCGGCTTTACACGCACCAGCGCCGAGAAGGACAAAGCGTTCCAGACTTCATGGCAGATCTCCGCCGACTGGCGAGCCTATGTAAGTTCCTAGATGCATGCAGAGCGGAGATGCTGCGAGACTTTTTTATTGAGGGCATTGGGCACGCTGGGGTTTTCAGGAAACTGATTAAGACCAGAGACTTGACCTTGGAAGCGGCGGCTCTAATAACCCAGACATTTATATCAGGGGAGGAAGAGACCAGAATAATGTTTGGCAAAAATCTTGGCTCAAATGCGGCAAATGACCAGGGAGTCAACATTGTTAACACGGCACAGACAGACAAGAGCAATCGGACATGCCCCAGCATGTAGTCAAACCCAAAGGGGGAATTCAACAGAGACAATGGCTAGCTGAACGGCGATTCATGCCATCGCAATGGACAATGCGGCTAGTAATGGGGCCATCATGTTAATGGTGCGCTTAAGGACAGTCACAGAGACAGTCAGAGACGATCGACTGGGAATGGACCTTTTGTTTCCAACAACGGGGCCTCCAGCTCATGCTGGAGGTGTGGAGGCAAACACCCAGCCAGAGCTTGCAGGTATCAGCAATATACCTGCAGAAACTGCAATGTCAGCGGTCACTTGGCGCGTATGTATAAGAAGCCTGCAGCCAGGTTGATGTACAAGGAGGACGGGCCCGATGTAAGCCCTATGAGGCCAAATGAATACTGGGGGAAATCGCTGGAAGCTGAAGTTCAGCGAGTTCATGTGGAGCACATATACAGTTCATATACCAGGACGCCACCGATAATGATGAAAGTGCTCCTCAATAGCATCCCAGTATTAATGGAGCTAGACACTGGGGCCAGCCAGTCCCTGATGAGTATCAAACAGTTCAAAAGGTTGTGGGTGTCCAAGGCCAGGAGGCCAAAATTATTGCCGATTGACGCACAGCTACGGACATATACAAAGGAGATCATTCCGGTGCTAGGCAGCGCCACGGTCGTCGTGACCCACAAAGATTCGGAGAACAGGTTGCCACTCTGGATTCTCCCAGGGGACGGTCCCGCACTACTGGGGAGGAGTTGGCTTGCTGTCATGAACTGGAAATGGGGCAATGTCAATGCAATTTCTTCTGTGGAGCGAGTATCATGCTCACAGATCCTGGACAAATTTGACTCATTATTTCAACCCAGCATCGGCACTTTCATGGGGGCCAAGGTAGTGATTCACATAAACCCAGACGCCAGGTCAGTACACCACAAGGCCAGAGCGGTGCCGTACGTGATGCGGGAAAAGATAGAATGCAAATTGGACCGCCTGCTGAGGGAAGGTATCATTTCGCCAGTCGAATTCAGTGACTGTGCGAGCCCGATCGTGCCGGTGCTCAAGGCGGATGGGTCGGTCAGGATACGTGGCGATTACAAGGCCACCATCAATCGGGTGTCACTCCAAGACCAGTACCCGCTACCGAGAGCGTAGGACCTCTTTGCAATGCTATCCGGTGGCAAACTTTTTTCAAAATTGGACCTGACCTCAGCTTACATGACCCAGGAGCTAGCGAGTGAGTTGAGAAAGCTGACCACCATCACGACACACAAGGGGTTGTTTGAGTATAACAGATGTCAGTTCGAGATTCGATCGGCCGCCGCGATCGTTCATCGAAATATGGAAAGCCTCCTCAAGTCGATTCGCAGGATGGTGGTTTTTCGAGTCGACATCCTCATCAGGAGTCGCGATACTGAAGAACACCTCCACAACCTGGAGGAGGTGCTATGCAGACTGGATCGGGTAGGGCTGCGACTGAAAAAAAGCGAGTGCGTCTTTTTAGCTCCAGAGGTAGAATTCCTGGGGAGCACGGTTGCAGCAGACTTACTGCGTCCAAAATAGAAGCGATCCAGAGAGCACCCAGACCCCGTAACACGACGGAGCTGCGTTCGTTCCTGGGGCTCCTGAACTATTTTGGTAACTTTCTTCCCAAATTGAGCACGCTGTTAGAGCCACTACACATGCTCCTACGCAAAATTCACGATTGGGCCTGGGGGGACAGCCAGGAAAGGGCTTTTGATAGAGCACGCAATTTGTTATGGTCCAACAAACTGTTAACACTATACGAACCATGTAAGAAACTTGTTTTAACGTGCGATGCGTCGTCCTATGGGGTCGGGTGTGTGTTACAGCATGTGAATGCCAATGGTCAGTTACAGCCGGTAGCTTATGCCTCCAGAAGTCTGTCCCAGGCAGAAAGGGGCTACGGGATGGTAGAAAAGGAAGCGTTAGCATGTGTATATGCAGTAAAAAAAATGCACCAGTACCTGTTTGGCAGGAAATTTGAGCTGGAGACAGATCACAAACCCCTAATGTCCCTTTTGGCTGACAACAAGGCCATAAATGCAAAATCATCGGCCCGCATACAGAGGTGGCCACTTACGTTAGCCGCCTATGACTACACAATTTGGCACAGACTGGGCACTGAAAACTGCGCTGATGCACTCAGCAGGCTCCCACTAGCCACCACTGAGGGGGCAACTGAGCATGATGCTGAGATGGTCATAGAAACATAGAAACATAGAAAATAGGTGCAGGAGTAGGCCATTCGGCCCTTCTAGCCTGCACCGCCATTCATTGAGTTCATGGCTGAACATGCAACTTCAGTACCCCATTCCTGCTTTCTCGCCATACCCCTTGATCCCCCTAGTAGTAAGGACTTCATCTAACTCCTTTTTGAATATATTTAGTGAATTGGCCTCAACAACTTTCTGTGGTAGAGAATTCCACAGGTTCACCACTCTCTGGGTGAAGAAATTCCTCCTCATCTCGGTCCTAAATGGCTTACCCCTTATCCTTAGACTGTGTCCCCTGGTTCTGGACTTCCCCAACATTGGGAACATTCTTCCTGCATCTAACCTGTCTAACCCCGTCAGAATTTTAAACGTTTCTATGAGGTCCCCTCTCATTCTTCTGAACTCCAGTGAATACAAGCCCAGTTGATCCAGTCTTTCTTGATAGGTCAGTCCCGCCATCCCGGGAATCAGTCTGGTGAACCTTTGCTGCACTCCCTCAATAGCAAGAATGTCCTTCCTCAGGTTAGGAGACCAAAACTGTACACAATACTCCAGGTGTGGCCTCACCAAGGCCCTGTACAACTGTAGCAACACCTCCATGCCCCTGTACTCAAATCCCCTCGCTATGAAGGCCAACATGCCATTTGCTTTCTTAACCACCTGCTGTACCTGCATGCCAACCTTCAATGACTGATGTACCATGACACCCAGGTCTCGTTGCACCTCCCCTTTTCCTAATCTGTCACCATTCAGATAATAGTCTGTCTCTCTTTTACCACCAAAGTGGATAACCTCACATTTATCCACATTATACTTCATCTGCCATGCATTTGCCCACTCACCTAACCTATCCAAGTCGCTCTGCAGCCTCATAGCATCCTCCTCGCAGCTCACACTGCCACCCAACTTCGTGTCATCCGCAAATTTGGAGATACTACATTTAATCCCCTCGTCTAAATCATTAATGTACAGTGTAAACAGCTGGGGCCCCAGCACTGAACCTTGCGGTACCCCACTAGTCACTGCCTGCCATTCTGAAAAGTACCCATTTACTCCTACTCTTTGCTTCCTGTCTGACATCCAGTTCTCAATCCATGTCAGCACACTACCCCCAATCCCATGTGCTTTAACTTTGCACATTAATCTCTTGTGTGGGACCTTGTCGAAAGCCTTCTGAAAGTCCAAATATACCACAGCAACTGGTTCTCCCTTGTCCACTCTACTGGAAACATCCTCAAAAAATTCCAGAAGATTTGTCAAGCATGATTTCCCTTTCACAAATCCATGCTGACTTGGACCTATCATGTCACCTCTTTCCAAATGCACTGCTATGACATCCTTAATAATTGATTCCATCATTTTACCCACTACCGATGTCAGGCTGACCGGTCTATAATTCCCTGTTATCTCTCTCCCTCCTTTTTTAAAAAGTGAGGTTACATTGGCTACCCTCCACTCGATAGGAACTGATCCAGAGTCAATGAAATGTTGGAAAATGACTGTCAATGCATCCACTATTTCCAAGGCCACCTCCTTAAGTACTCTGGGATGCAGTCCATCAGGCCCAGGGGATTTATCGGCCTTCAATCCCATCAATTTCCTCAACACAATTTCCCGACTAATAAGGAAATCCCTCAGTTCCTCCTCCTTACTAGACCCTCCGACCCCTTTTATATCTGGAAGGTTGTTTGTGTACTCCTTAGTGAATACCGAACCATAGTACTTGTTCAATTGGTCCGCCATTTCTTTGTTCCCCGTTCTGACTTCCCCTGATTCTGACTGCAGGGGACCTACGTTTGTCTTTACTAACCTTTTTCTCTTTACATATCTATAGAAACTTTTGCAATCCGTCTTAATGTTCCCTGCAAGCTTCTTCTCGTACTACATTTTCCCTGCCCTAATCAAACCCTTTGTCCTCCTCTGCTGAGTTCTAAATTTCTCCCAGTCCCTGGGTTCGCTGCTATTTCTGGCCAATTTGTATGCCACTTCCTTGGCTTTAATACTATCCCTGATTTCCCTTGATAGCCACAGTTGAGCCACCTTCCCTTTTTTATTTTTACACCAGACAGGGATGTACAATTGTTGTAGTTCACCCATGCGGTCTCTAAATGTCTGCCATTGCCCATCGACAGTCAACTCCTCAAGTATCATTCGCCAATCTATCCTAGCCAATTCACGCCTCATACCTTCAAAGTTAGCCTTCTTTAAGTTCTGGACCATGGTCTCTGAATTAACTGTTTCACTCTCCATCCTAATGCAGAATTCCACCATATTATGGTCACTCTTCCCCAAGGGGCCTCGCACAACGAGATTGCTAATTAATCCTCTCTCATTACACAACACCCAGTCTAAGATGGCCTCCCCCCTCGTTGGTTCCTCGACATATTGGTCTAAAAAACCATCCCTTATGCATTCCAGGAAATCCTCCTCCACCGTATTGCTTCCAATTTGGTTAACCCAATCTATGTGCATATTGAAGTCACCCATTATAACTGCTGCACCTTTATTGCATGCACCCCAAATTTCATGTTTGATGCCCTCCCCAACATCACTACGACTGTTTGGAGGTTTGTACACAACTCCCACTAATGTTTTTTGCCCTTTGGTGTTCTGCAGCTCTACCCATATAGATTCCACATCATCCAAGCTAATGTCCTTCCGAACTATTGCCTTAATTTCCTCCTTAACCAGCAATGCTACCCCACCTCCTTTTCCTTTTATTCTATCTTTCCTGAATGTTGAATACCCCTGGATGTTGAGTTCCCAGCCCTGATCATCCTGGAGCCACGTCTCCGTAATCCCAATCACATCATATTTGTTAACATCTATTTGCACAGTTAATTCATCCACCTTATTGCGGATACTCCTTGCATTAAGACACAAAGCCTTCAGGCTTGTTCTTTTAACACCCTTTGTCCTTTTAGAATTTTGCTGTACAATGCCCTTTTTGTTCTTTGCCTTGGGTTTCTCTGCCCTCCACTTTTCCTCATCTCCTTTCTGTCTTTTGCTTTTGCCTCCTTTTTTATTTCCCTCTGTCTCCCTGCATTGGTTCCCATCCCCCTGCCATATTAGTTTAACTCCTCCCAACAGCACTAGCAAACACTCCCCCTAGGACATTGGTTCCTGTCCTGCCCAGGTGCAGACCGTCCGGTTTGTACTGGTCCCACCTCCCCCAGAACCGGCTCCAATGCCCCAGGAATTTGAATCCCTCCCTGCTGCACCACTGCTCAAGCCACATATTCATCTGCGCTATCCTGCGATTCCTACTCTGACTAGCACGTGGCACTGGTAGCAATCCCGAGATTACTACTTTTGAGGTCCTACTTTTTAATTTAGCTCCTAGCTCCTTAAATTCATTTCGTAGGACTTCATCCCTTTTTTTACCTATGTCATTGGTAATAAGGACATCTCAATTATGAGGTGCTTTACACACACAAGAGCCTTTATCTGCCTACTTTTTAAATTTCCATGCATGGCCACAGGATTCACACAGCTCAGGAACCACGTCTGTCGACCTGAGGAGTGAGTTCTGTGGCCATAGCTCCAGCTATTCTCAGCTGTTGCCTTCAACTGAACAGTAAGTGCAGTGAATTGATCTGCACTATAGAAATGACATATAATTGATTGTGTTGTTTCTGGTCAGGTTTTTCCCTCACGGTATACTGTGATTATCCAGTTACACATTAAATCAAGTCATCAACCGTAACAATTTTCTTCTCATCACTCATTCCACTGGTACAATATGCTTTCAATCCCTGAATATGACGAATTTAATTTTTCAGTCTGAGACTTTAGGATGAATTTCTGCGGAGGTTCTCTCATTTGCCCATTGTTAACTTCAACGGAAGAGCTGCAGAAATCCCAGAAACACAGTGTAAGCACCACTTACACTGTGGCAGGGATTCCGAGCTCTTCCGCTGAACTTGCATAAGATTGTAAATCCACCTCTTCACAATTTCATTTTAAATCTGCTTAATTTTAAGTGTTACCTATACTCACATCTTTTATTTGTACCATTTACGGATACAAAAGTCTATAGATTTGTGACTAAAGCATCAATACTTGTATTTGTAGATGGAGTCATATTACTTAATGATAATTTGATAAATATTTCTTTATCACTCATATATAGCTATTATTGCATTATTGTACAGTAAAGATTCAACATCCACGATGTTAGATTAAACTTAAAATGTAATGTGGCCAGGGTCCCTTTAAGGATCCCAGCTTAAAATGGGTCATGAATGATGTCACCAAACCCGCTCTATCTCATTGGGCTGGGTAACATGCTGAGTGGGCTTAATAGGCCCCATTGAGGTAAGTTCATTTTGTATAGTGGGATGGAGCCAGCAGCGGGTTTGGGACCTGCCACGGACAGCAGTCCCACCAAGGTAAAGAAAACTCTGACCTTTGACACAATAAAGAGGTGCAATTGAATCTTCAGATGGTGCTAACGTGGGGAAGGCAGGTTCGAGGTGGGGGGCTCACAAGAGGTCAGATGAGGTTGGGAAATCCGGAAGAACGGGTTTCCCACATGCCCTGCCGCCTTTAATGGCAGGGCCTGATTTGCATGACTCCAGAACAGATTGAGAGGCCAGCTGGCTCCAGCTGGGTAGGCCTGTAGCACTAGGCCGGGGTGCCCTCTGTGGCTCAGTGATAGCACTCTTGCCTCTGAGTTAGAAGGTTGTGCAGTTCAAGCCCCACTCCAGAGACTTGAGCACTGTTGGATGTGCTGTTTTCGCCTACGGCTACACTAGTCTGAAAATGCCCGATCTCGTTTGATCTTGGAAATTAAGCAGAATCAGGCCTGGTTAGTACTTGGATGGGAGAAGACCCCCGTCCGGACGGAATTCTTCATCGGCGCCAAACCCCGGAACCTCCCTCGGGAGCCGGCGCCTCACAACTTGAGCCGTCTCAGGGAAATCCCCTCCATGCCTTTCAGTTCTGCCCGGAGGGTTTTCCTGTACGGGCTGCTCCTGCACACTCTCAACCTTGCCATCCTCGCCTGCCGTCCGGACACGCCATGGCGTACCATCTTGCCGTCCGGAGGAGGCGGGGGTCCCCAATGGAGTGCACTCTACGCGGGAGTCCTCCCACTATTTATCGGGGACTTGGCCTGGAGGGTGGTGCACGGAGCAATCCCGTGCAATAAATTTTTAAGCCGGTTCACGGACTCCCAGGCCGCCTGCAATTTCTGCGGTCTGGAGGAGTCCGTGTTCCACGTTTTTATTGAATGCACGAGGTTGCAGCCCCTGTTCCATTATTTAAAGGGGCTGCTCCTCAATTTCTGGTTGCACTTCAGTCCCACACTCCTGATCTTTGGGCACCCTGTGCGGACGGGTGTGCGTAGGTCCGAGGGTCTCCTCGTAGGACTGCTCCTGGGCACGGCCAAGGGTGCCATCAGCCGGTCCAGGCAGCGGGCGGTCGAGGGGGTCGTTCAGTCTGACTGCCTGCCTCTCTTCCGCGCCTACATCCGGGCCAAGGTGTGATTGGAGATGGAGCACGCGGTGTCCACCGGTACGCTCGCGGCCTTCCGCGAGAGGTGGGCGCCGGAGAGACTGGAGTGCATTGTCACCCCCGGCAACCAAATTTTAATTTGATTTTATTTGTTTTAAAGTTTAATTTGTTTTAATTGCCGGGTTTTAGTGTCCCCCTCCCCTTTTATAGGGGGCACTTGTAAATTATATGAATTTTAATGCCCCAAAAAAAATCACAAAAGGAAAAAAAAAGATGGCAGTTATAAGTGTCTGGAGTGTCCCCTAGATCGGGGGGCACTCGATCTAATGTTTATTTTATACTCCCTAAAAGAGTTGTAGCACTAGGCCGCACAGAGGAGGGAGCAAGGAATTGTATGGGGGCCAGGGTCAGCCGGAGCAGCAAGGGGGATGGGTCTCACCAGGGTTGAGGGCCAGAACAGCAAGGGAAGGGGGTCATCTCAACCGCTTCATGGGCCAGGAGCAGCAAGGCAAGGCGGGGCGCAGGATTCTGCTGAAGATCGGGAGAAGTGGGCCAGCCAGAGGAGCAGGGGGGAGGCCTCGTAGAGGCATCGGAGGCCTAGGGAGGATTGGTGATTGGGGGTGGGGGGCGGAAATCGAATGCCTGAGGAGGGAATCGGAGGCCTCGCGTGGGGTGTCTCCGATCACGGGGGGGGTGGGTGAGGCAAAGTCACTGGATCTAGCAGGTAAGTGTAAAGGCACTTACCTCCAGGATCCAGCAATCCTCGCCTTGCATTAGCTGGTGGGTTTCACGAGAACTGCAAAAATCAGACCAGCTAAAGTTAAATTCAAAATGGAGGTTAAAGCAGAGGCTTCCAGCATCATTATAATATTCAAATAGACAAGCCACCTCCTAGGAGCATGTTGGCTTATAGCCACCCATCCTGCCTCCGCTAAAATTGGAAGTGGGCAGGTTGGAGGAGGTTCTGGTCAGGATTCAGATCTCTAACACTTTGTTTTATGTCATTGCTAATCTCATGCTTGATGTTACACTTGGAGAGGGAGAGAATGTTTAGCAAAATTGTGTTTACGATTTCTCTGTGAACAGCAAAAGTCTTCATCCACGATGTCTGAAAATGATAAATTATGCGGTAAATCAAATTAGTCAACATTTATCATTGCCTAATGTTTTTACACATGTAAATGAGCCAGATAAACAAAAAGTCTGATTGTGCTGGCTAGATTATTCAAGAACAATTTAAGCATCTTTATTATTACATTTCCAGTGAGACCCAAACTTTAATGATAGGATTGGCTTAGTCAGTTGGCATGCTTTGCACAAAATAATGTGGCTACTTAGAAAGCCAATAGTACTTCTTATACCATGCATCACAGTATTATAAATAAGAATGTGAAAAGACGCAGGCACACAAACATAATTTTTTGAGGAATAATAACCAATAGATAAAATATTCGCAATATTTTTATTAAATTGAACTATATCATTGCAAAGAATTATCTGTGGAATTAGCACCCAATATCTACACGTAGCAAAGGACATTGAGAAAATAGGCTGGAATGTGAATCAGCTGCATGCCAGCTGGCACCATGTGTTGTCCAGGGATATTATGGCTGATGATGTTACTTAAATAAAGCAGAGTCTGGAGTGCACCCTAGCTTTGAAGAATGTCTTAATGATGAGGTACAGGTGGCAACCTTTGTTTGGTAAATCTGATCTCTCTTATAGTAATGCAATGTCAGTGAAAGTGATCCTGAATAGTAAGAGAAATCAAGCAAAACTAATTGAAATGGCTTGAAAAATCAACTGTGAAATTAACTATTTCAGTACAAAAGAGCTTTCAATGTTCTTTAAAAATTGTTTCACAACAGGAGCGTGTTATAAAGAATAAGGAAAATATACAGAAAACCACAGGACACTTCTAAATTTGTATTCTCTTGGAACAAGTTAAAATATTGTAATGGTAGTAAGTTGTTGCAAAGATCTGGCATCAAAGAATAAGTGTATATTGCACGACTCGGGACTCCTACGTTTGTGTGAAATATCGGATAATACAGTGGTGTCACTTGTTGGCACCCCAGAGTGGCACCATATTGACTTGAAAATAACTAAAGTGTAGTTTCTGCTCATAGTAATCAGTTAATGATGTGGTGACCAGTTACTGCCAATGGCCATTAAAGGCAACAAATTCTAATTTACCATTTTTCAAACAGCACCACAAAATCTAATTGACTATAACTTTGACGTTCCCCTCTCTTCCCTGCTTTTCTTTACAAAAAATGACTTCTAGGGTACAGTTATATAGCCACTTCTACACTGATACAAAATGATTTCAGCTGCACATCGATGCCAAAGTGCCGTATTGCTCTGGAGTTGATTCTCAGTCTGACTCCAGAACAGGTTAAAGCCAAGTGGAATAAGATGGCCTTCAAGAGGCCATTTCACACAACTTGGGCATGACACCACAAGGAGTATAACTCCAGTGAGGTTTAAAGCCAGGTTTGAAAAGTGCTCAAATGGTCTATTGGATCTTCTGGGGCACTTAATAGATTTATTGCAGAGACTATTTTGAAGTTTTCATAAAGCAGATGCTCTTGTCCACATTCTCAAACTATTAAAAATATATTGAAGGGAGTGGAGCTCTGCGCATGCATGTAAGCCAACAGTATAACTTGGATCTTGCCAGTTGTACTTGCACTCTGCATCTACTAATCTCTGACCATTTTTTTTTGTCTCATAATACTCCTGTGAAGCGCCTTGGGACATTTTACTATGTTATATACAAGTTGTCATTGTTGTTAGTGCAATATAACTGCAGCTGTGGATATATATAAATTCCTATCTGCAGAGAAGCAGGCCTCCATCCATATGTTCAAGTGACAGGTTGGGCTGCAATGAAGACCTTTCCATTTTTATGACTAGTGTATTGGTGATCATCATAGGCAGTCCCTCGGAATCGAGGAAGACTTGCTTTCACTCCTGAAGTGAGTTCTTTGGTGGCTGAACAGTGCAATATGAGAGCCACAGACTCGGTCACGGGTGGGACAGATAGTCGTTGAGGGAAGGGGTGGGTAGGACTGGTTTGCCGCACGCTCTTTCCGTTGTCTGCGCTTGATTTCTGCACGCTCTCGCCATTGAGACTCAAGGTGCTCAGCGCCCTCTCGGATGCACTTCCTCCTCTTAGGGTGGTCTTGGGCCAGGGACTCCCAGGTGTCAGTGGGGATGTCGCACTTTTTCAGGGAGGCTTTGTGGGTGTCCTTGTAACGTTTCAGCTGCCCACCTTTGGCTCATTTGCCATGAAGGAGCTCCGAGTAGAGCGCTTGCTTTGGGAGTCTCGTGACTGGCATGCAAACTATATTGCCTGCCCAGCGGAACTGATGGAGTGTGGTCAGTGCTTCAATACTGGGGATGTTAGCCTCGACGAGGACGCTGATGTTGGTGCACCTGGCCTCCCAGGGGATTTGTAGGATCTTGTGGAGACATTGTTGACGATATTTCTCCAGCGACTTGAGGTGTCTGCTGTACATGGCCCATGTCTCTGAGTGATACAGGAGGGCAGATATTACTACAGCCCTGTAGACAATGAGCTTGGTAACAGTTTTGAGGGCCTGGTCTTCAAACTGGCCGAAGGCTGCATTGTCGCACTGGATGCGGTGTTGAATCTCGTCGTTGATCCCTGCTCTTGGTGATAGGAGGCTGCCGAGATATGGGAGGTGGTCCACGGTGTCCAGGGCCACAATGTGGATCTTGATGACTAGGGGGCAGTGTTGTGCGGCGAGGACAGGCTGGTGGAGGACCTTTGTCTTACGGATGTTTAGCGTAAGGCCCATGCTTTCGTACGCCTCAGTAAATACATCAACTATGTTCTGGAGTTCAGCCTCCGTATGTGCGCAGAAGCAGGCGTCGTCTGCATAGTGTAGCTCGACAACAGAGGCTGGGGTGGTCTTGGACCTGGCCTGGAGACGGCGCAGGTTGAACAGGTTCCCACTGGTTCTGTAATTTAGTTCCATTCCAGCGGGGAACTTGTTTACTGTGAGGTGGAGCATGGCGGCGAGAAAGATTGAGAAGAGGGTTGGGACCGATAACGCAGCCCTGTTTGACCCCGGTCCGGACGTGGATTGGGTCTGTGATGGATCCGTTGGTAAGGATCATGTCGTCATGGAGCAGGCGGAAGTTGGTGACGAACTTTTGGGGGCATCCAAAACGGAGGAGGACGCTCCATAGACCCTCGCGGTTGACAATGTCAAAGGCCTTTGTAAGGTCGAAGGCGGCCATGTATAAGGGCTGACGCTGTTCCCTGCATTTTTCCTGTAGCTGTCGCGCTGCAAAAATCATGTCCGCTGTGTATTGTTACTGCTGCAGTAATTAGACACTTGTAAAGCGAACAAATGCTTTATTTGGTAGCTTCATCTCTCACACACAGCAACCTAAGCATAAACAAAATGGTGGCACCCCTTAACCTTTTTATGTCATCACTTCCTCCCACAACTCCCCACACATCTTCAGTACTACGCACTATTACATATCCCTCCCTTCTTTTGTTTCACTCAATCATCACAAAGTCGCAGTACCGAGGAGAGAGCTGTCACAGCCGTGACGGTTTACCCTCTGCACAAGACCTTTCCTGGCGACTCGCCTTTGGTCTCCCTTTGCGATTTTCCTTTAGTTCCTATTCGTCCTCCTCCATCAGCAGTAGTTTCCATTCGACTTGGGTCCCTGCCCGAGTGTCCGCCTCTCCCACCAGCTTCTTTACAAATGGCACTATTGTGTTCCTAACACAGGGAGATAAAAGTAACAGTGACCTCAGTCTTTAATAAGACACTCCAGAGTGAGGAACAGGCCTTTGGGGCCGGCTTATATACAGTGCTCCCAAGGGATGCTGGGATCCCTTGGGACTTCAGGGGATGAGCTCCCTGGTGGCGGAACATGGGAGTGCATGCTTTACAGATACACAACATCACTCTCCCCTTCCCCCCCCCCCCCCAACATCAAAGTGAAAACTATTTACAAGGTGAGGTGGTCGGGAGCCTTTCTTTCCCTGGTGGACCGCCTCGGTACAGATGACTGTTCTGGTGTGTTGGCTGTGCCCTCGCTGGGCTGGTGTGTTGTTGGCCCTGCAGGGCTGCTAGGTGAGCCTGGCTTTGCTGGGCTGTTGGGCATGATGGGTTCAATTTCCTGGTCCGGCGTGGTGTCGTTGATCTTTTGGGTGTGTTATGGGCTCAAAAGGTGGTGTCTGCTGTGGGTTGTTCAGGGCAGTCTGTGAACCACAGCCTCGTTTGGTCCAGGTGCTTTCTGCAAATTTGTCCATTGTCTAGTTTGACTACAAACACCCTACTCCCTTCTTTAGTTATCACCATGCCCGCGATCCACTTGCGACCATGTCCATAGTTTAGCACATACACATGGTCATTCAGATCAATTTCCCATGACACAATGACATGACCATCATTTACATTTTGTTGCTGCCGTCTGCTCTCTATCTGATTATGCAGGTTGGGGTGAACCAGCGAGAGTCTGGTTTTAAGTGTCCTTTTCATGAGTAGCTCAGCCGGGGGCACCCCTGTGAGTGAGTGGGGTCTCGTGCGGTGGCTGAGCAGTACTCTGGACAGGCGGGTTTAGAGTGAGCCTTCTGTGACTTGTTTAATGCTCTGTTTGATGGTTTGTACTGCCCGCTCTGCCTGCCCATTGAAGGCTGGTTTAAACGGGACCGAGGTGACATGCTTGATCCCATTGCGGGTCATGAATTCTTTAAAGTCGGCACTGGTGAAACATGGCCCGTTGTCACTGATCAATATGTCAGGCAGGCCGTGGGTGGCAAACATGGCCCTCAGGCTTTCAATGGTGGCGGTGGTGGTGCTTCCTGACATTATTTCACATTCAATCCATTTTGAAAAAGCATCCACCACCACTAGGAACATTTTACCGAGAAACGGGCCTGCATAGTCGACATGGATCCTCGACCATGGTCTGGAGGGCCAGGACCACAAATTAGTCGTGCTTCTCTGGGCGCGTTGCTCAACTGAGCACATATGCTGCATTGCCGAACACAGGGCTCTAAGTCAGAGTCGATACTGAGCCACCACACGTGGGATCTGGCTATCGCTTTCATCATTACTATATCCGGATGTGTGTTTGGAGATCCGAGATGAACATCTCCCTGCCCTTTTCGGGTAGCACTACGTGGTTACCCCACAACAGGCAGTCTGCCTGAATGGACAGCTCATCCTTTCGCCGCTGGAACGGCTTGATTAGCTCTTGCATTTCAACGAGGATGCTGACCCAGCTCCCATGCAGTACACAGTTTTTTACTAGACACAGCAGAGGATCTTGGCTGGTCCATGTCCTAATCTGGCGGGCCGTGACAGGTGATTTATCATTTTCAAACGCTTCCATGACCATCAACAAGTCTGCGGGCTGCGCCACCATCAACAAGTTTTCAGGCTGCGCCATTACCACCCCCGTGGTGGGCAATGGTAGCCGACCGAGAGCATCTGCACAGTTCTCGGTGCCTGGCCTGTGGCGGATGGTATAGTTATACGCTGATAGCGCGAGTGCCCACCTTTGCATGCGGGCTGAGGCATTAGTATTTATCCCCTTGTTTTCAGCGAACAGGGCTATGAGGGGCTTGTGATCGGTTTCCAGCTCAAATTTGAGGCCAAACGGGTACTGATGCATTTGCTTTACCCTAAACACACACGCTAATGCCTCTTTCTCAATTATGCTGTAGGCCCTCTCGGCCTTAGACAAGCTTTGGGAAGCATAGGCGACAGGTTGCAACTTCCCCGCAACGTTAGCTTCTTGTAATACACATCCGACTTCGTTACACGACGCGTTACATGCTAGCACAAGTCTTTTACACCGGGTTATACAATACAAGCAGCTTGTTGGAGCATAAAATGTTTCTGGCTTTCTCAAAAGCAATTACTTGTTTTTTTTCCCCATACCCAGTTCTCACCTTTGCGCAATAACACATGTAGGGGCTCTAAAAGGGTGCTTAACCCCGGTAGAAAGTTACCAAAATAGTTGGAGTCCCAGGAACGACCGCAGCTCCGTGACGTTCTGCGACCTGGGCGCGTTCCTGATAGCCTCTGTCTTGGCGTCTGTGGGCCAAATGCCTCCGCCGTGATCTTTCTCCCCAAAAACTCCACTTCTGTTGCCATGAAGACACATTTCGACCTCTTCAGCCGCAGCCCTACGCGATCCAGTCGCTGGAGGACCTCCTCCAGGTTTTGTATGTGCTCGGCGGTGTCCCGACCTGTGACGTCCTGAAATTCCACCATGTGTGGTACCGACTTGAGTAGGCTCTCCATGTTTCTCTGGAAGATCGCTGCAGCCGACCGAATTCCAAACGGGCATCTGTTGTAGATGAACAGTCCCTTGTGCGTGTTGATGCAGGTGAGGCCCTTCGAAGATTCCTCCAGCTTCTGTGTCATGTAGGCCGAAGTCAGGTCGAGCTTGTTGAATGCCTTGCCTCCTGCCAGCGTCGCAAATAGGTCGTCTGTCTTAGGTAGCGGGTATTGGTCCTGTAGCGAGAAACGATTAATAGTTATTTTATAATCGCCGCAAATCCTGACCGTACCATCACTTTTGAGTACTTGAACAATCGGGCTGGCCCACTCGCTGAATTCCACTGGGGAGATGATGCCCTCGCGTTGCAGCCTGTCCAGCTCGATTTCTACTCTCTCCCTCATCATGTGAGGTACCTCTCACGCCTTGTGGTGAATGGGTCGTGCCTCTGGGATCAAGTAGATCCGTACCTTCGCCCTGGAAAAGTTTCCAATGCCTGGCTCAAAAAAAAAGGAAATTTAAGAACCTGGATACATGAGACCTCATCGACGTGTGATAGCGCTCAGATGTCATCCCAGTTCCAGCAGATTTTGTCCAGCCAGCTCCTTCCAAGCAGTGTGGGGCCATCGCCTGGGACAATCCAGAGTGGCAGGTCATGCACCGTGCCCTCGTAGGTGACCTTGACCATGGCGCTGCCCAGGACATGATAAGCTCTTTGGTGTACGTTCTCAGGTTCGTGTGAATGGAGCTCAAGGCTGGTCTGAGTGCCTTGTTGCACCACAGTCTCTCAAACATCTTTTTACTCATGATAGATTGGCTAGTGCCATGGCTATGGGTAAGCCATTCAATTTTACGTTTAGCATTTCGTCTCAAATGTGTGCACCTCGTGTACTTCAGCATCTGCCTCCTCTCTCTGAGGCTCGAAATTGCTTTGATCTTCCTCTGCCACATGGTGCAGATTTTGCAGAGCTTGCAGCTCGTTTGCAAGCTCGTTGGAGGTGCCCCATTGTTCCACAGCTCTTGCAAACATACCCTTTGAAGCGACATGAATAGGCTGAATGGAAGCCTCCACAATGCCAACAAGGTGTGAATTGCCTTGCATTCATCCTTTGTTGGGGACTCAGTCATCTCATCTGGGTCACCTGAGGCCTGGTGGCAGTTGCAGACTCGTGGATTCTGCCCTGTACATTTCTGCTCGCAAACACAGTTCCAGTTAATTTATAAACATTGCTAGCACTTGTGTGCTGAGAGATTTGTTTGGTGTTATCACTGGTGGACATAAACGCCTATGCTATCGCAATGGCCTTACTGAGGGTCAGTGTCTCTACAGTCATAGGTTTTCGTAGGATGGCCAATGCCCAGTACAAAAACGTCTAAGCATTTGCTCCAGGTAGCCATCAAACTTACATTATCCTGCAAGTCGCCTTAGCTCGGAGACGTAGCTCACCACTTCCTGACCTTCAGATTGTTGGCACGTGTAGAACCGATACCTCGCCATCAGCACGCTCTCCCTCGGGTTAAGATGCTCCAGAACCATTGTACATAGCTCCTCATACGACTTACCTGTGGGTTTCACTGGAGCCAGAAGATTCTTCATGAGGCTGTAGGTCGGTGCCCCACAGACCGTGAGGAGGACCGCTCTCCTTTTTGCAGCGCTTCCTTCTCTGTCCAGCTCGTTGGCTACAAAGTACTGGTCTAGCCATTCGACATAGGCTTCCCAGTCCTCACCCTCTGAGAACTTCTCCAGGATGCCCACAGTTTGCTGCATCTTTGCATTGGATTCGTATTCTCGTCGCCAGTTATTGTGTTGCTAACACAGATGAGGCTGCACACAGGGAGGTTAAAGTAACAGTGACCTCAGTCTTTAATAAAACACTCCAGAGTGAGGAACAGGCCTTAAGGACCGGCTTATATACAGTGCTCCCAAGGGATGCTGGGATCCCTTGGGACTTCAGGGGATGAGCTCCCTGGTGGCGGAACATGCTTTACAGATACATAACGGGCACCTTCCGCCTAAACATCACCCCGACAGGTGACATTATGGTAATTGAAGTCAATGGAAAGTAAAATCAGATAGGGTGTACACTGCATGGCTGACTCCTTCTGCTGGTTTTCCACCATCACCGAAAGTTAAAGTCAACCCTTTATTTATTTCTTATCTTGCTTTCCCATTCCTTGCTCTAAAAGTTGATTTTACTTTATTCGCACATAACTTCTATATCTTTTTTTCTATTTTTAAGATGGTTCATTCATGGATCCTATAGTCCATTCTGGAGATGTTACTAGTTCTGATTGATAGATGCTACTGATTAGCTGAAAATCAGGAACGAAAAGCATAAAGATTAATATTTTCACATGATAGGGTGAACAGGTCAACAGCATAATTTTAATGTATTTAGTTCCATTTAGCCACTAGGTCAAACATCCGAACCACTATTTACTGCCAATACTGGCCACTTTTTTAGTCTAAAGATTGTCTAAAGGCCTCGAGACACATTAGAATGTTGCAATCTGTTTGATGCTGCCTTTATAGCTCATCCAGATGAAAATACAATTCTGAATTCATTGATAAAGAACATATCACTGAGGGTAGAAATTCTGGCTGAACATCATCATCATAGGTAGTCCCTCGGAATCGAGGAAGACTTGCTTCCACTCTAAAAATAAGTCCTTAGGTGGCTGAACAGCCCAATGCGAGAATTACAGTCCCTGTCACAGTTGGGACAGATAGCCGTTGAGGGAAAGGGGGGGTGAGACAGGTTTGCCGCACGCTCTTTCCGCTGCCTGCGCTTGATTTCTGCATGCTCTCGGCGATGAGACTCGAGGTGCTCAGCACCCTCCCGGATACACTTCCTCCACTTAGGGCAGTCTTTGGCCAGGGACTCCCAGGTGTCAGTGGGGATGTTGCTCTTTATCAGGGAGGCTTTGGGGGTGTCCCTTGAGGCTTTAATGAACATATCCCGGGGTCGTTAACTTATTTAAAGGCAGGAGCATCCCAGAAGGTACCGCTGGGCCTTACAGTATATATCAGGTGGGATTTTGGGGGGAGCTCAGGAATGCACCCAAATATGCCTCCACACTGAAGTCAGGACAAAATTTGCCGTGACTACTTCTGAGGTAGAAATCCGGCAGAGACGGACTCCTCTGCTGCCACTATGCTTGACTTCTTCCCCGAGAAGGGCCGCATGTTCTAGAATCAAATGTTTTTAACTCTTGCACTGATGAGATGTCCTGGACCAACAGTGTAATCATGATAAAAATTGTAAGTTTTTTTTTTTCATGTCAAGTGCATCAATAGTACTGTAAAACCCAGTGTATACAATCTGCATCTTTATACACATTTTGATACCCTCTAAATATAGGTGAATGAATAATTCCCCTTTAGGTTGCCGTTGTACCTCCTAGCTGGTGTGTTTTTCTCCTCTAGTCAAAAGGGCAGGATATTCTGGGCCATTGCCTTTGGCAGTGCTGCTCTATGATCAGTTGACAGAGGTGTATGTACAAAACAGGAGAGTCCCTGCCAGGTTGAATGTTCTGCTGTCATCCACAACTCACCGCAACTTGGACCAATCAGTGGAGACATTTTAGTTCAATAAAATATATAGTACAACTTAAAATAAACAGAACTGTAATACCTAATGATTTAAAAAATCTATTTAAAACAGTAAACTAACTTCAATCTCACCTAACTGCTATCAAATCAGAATTATATGTAAACACATAGGCAGGGAAGAAATCTGTTCTACATGTTTTCAGATATTTCTCCCACATTATATCCCTTCATCACTGTCATGATATATATCAAGTCAGTTAGTATTCATTTCTTTCCGTTTTATTAGTTAATAATGGTAAGTCGGAAAATAAGCCACATGATGGAAGCTTTTTATACAATGATAATCGAATAAAGACATTATGCACTGCAATATACTGTAAATACTGTCCTTTCTATATTTATTGGAAATTAGGAATAAGATGCACTGCTTGAATTAGTTTAAAATAAAAATACACTAATTTCAGGCTTAAAATGATCTGATGACTTAAAGTTTGATACTGAATATTTTAAAGGCACTTTACTTATGTGCCATTAGTCAGATCCAACACATCTAGTTTTGAAGACAAAGGGATTTTGTTAATTGATTTTGCAATCATGCTATAGCCCAATTCCTCCCACTTTCTATGGTTTGCAATTGGCAGCTGTTTCTTAAGAATGAAATCGTTCCAGTCTGTTCTGTACTTTCAGCTTCTGCTGATTGACTCATGATTAGTTTTAGATTCAGTGGCACTGTCATTCACAGATCAGCTGTTACATCTAGATTCTGTGCCCAGTGACTGGCTAAAAGTGGCAGGTATTACTTAGTAGAAGCCAAGTTTAACACAGTTTAACACAGCTATTTCTAAACGGGGAACATAGGAATGTACAGGAGCAGAAAAGGCCATTGCAGTCCATCTGCCCGGTCCCAGTGTTGAATAGCTAACTCGGAAAAATCTTATTTGGGAGCCTAGGTTTTTGAATCTGGGTGCAGTTCATACCCAAATGGTCAAACAGACTCAAATTGAAGTGTGATGTTTACACAAATTTTTCTGAGGTTAGCTCATTAAGGTAGCTCCAGGTGTGAATTTTGACGTGGCTATTGGCAGGTGTGGGGAGCTGTGTGTAAGTGAATTTAAAGAGATGAGGACAATTAAAGGAAAGGATCAAAATGTGGTGACAAAAATTCTGCTAGCCTTTGGAATGCCTCAATAGGCATAGCACCCGTTGCCATGGCTGAAGGAGATGAGTAAGTACTGACAGGAAAACATGAAATGAAAGGAGATCCTAGGTGGAAGCATGAGTTTGCAGCCAAGTGACAATGCAGCCCAGCACCTGACGACCATTCTCTACCCCTTTACGACACTCCTTAAAACCTACTTCTCTGACCACATGTCCTAGTATCTCAACGCAGCTCAGTGTCAAACGATGTTTGATAACTCACTTGGGATGTTTTACTACATTTAAGGCTCTATATAAAAGAAACAACAACAACAACTTCTATTTATATAGTGCCTTTATTGTAGTAAAACATCACACGGCACTTCACAGGAGCGTTATCAAAGAAAATTTGATACCGAGCTACATAAGGATATATTGGGGCAAATGGGTCAAAGAAGTATGTTTTAAAGAGCATCTTAAAGGAGGAATGAGAGACAGAGAGGTTTAGGGAGGGAATTCCAGAGCTTAGGACCTTGGCAGCTGTTCTTGTTGAAGTGCTGCTTGAGAAAGTTTTGAGGAGGATGGCCCTGTCTGTTACTCTATGAATTTTGATTTTCTCCAATTAAATATTGGGAAGACCGAAGCCATTGTCTTTGATCCCCGCCACAAACTCCGTTCCCTAGCTACCGACTCCATCCCTCTCCCTAGCTTCTGTCTGAGGCTGAACCAGTTTGTTCACAACCTTGGTATCATATTTGCCCCTGAAATGAGCTTCCAACCACATATCCGCGACATAACTAAAACAGGCTATTTCTACCTCCATAACATTGCCCGTCTCCACCCCTGCCTCAATTCATCTGCTGCTGAAATCCTCATTCATGCCTTCATTACTTAACTACTCCAACACACCCCTGGCTAGAGTCCCATATTCTACGTTACGTAAACTTGAGGTCATCCAAAACTCAGCAGCTTGTGTCCTAACTCGCACCAAGTCACATTCACCCATTAACCCTGTACTCGGTAACCTACATTGGCTCCCGATTATGCAACGCCTCGATTTCAAAATTCTCATCCTTGTTTACAAATCCCTCCATGGCCTCGACCCTCCCTATTTCTGTAACCTCCTCCAGTCCCACAACTGCCCAAGATGTCTGCACTCCTCTAATTCTGCCCTCTTTATAATCAGGGATGCTCATCACTCAACCATCAGTGGCATGCCTTCACCTCTGGAACACCTTTCTTAAACCTCTCAGCCTCTCTTTCCTCCTTTAAGACGCTCCTTAAAACCTACCTCTTCGACCAAGCTTTTGGCCATCTGCCGTAATTTCTTTTTATGTGGCTCAAGGTCAAATTTTTGTCTTGTAACACTCCTGTGAAGCGCCTTGGGAAGTTTTACTATGTTAAAGGCGCTACATAAATACAAGTTCTTGTTGTTGTTGTGAAGATTGGTGCCCATGGTCATTTCTGCTTTTTCTGAAACAATTCATGAATGATTATTTTATCTCTCCATGGATCAGTGAGTAGGCTGTTATCCCGTGTTGTACTGAGACATACATAACAAGTTCTACTATGGGTGAACATCCTTCCAAAATTATTTGACAAGGTTACCAATAAAGAATGACCACTTGATGCATCGATATTGGTCACTGCACCGTACTCTAGTGTGGATGTAAAAATCTCTAAGATGGGGAAAAATCGGGGGATTTTCTTTTTGAAAGCAATGACAGTGCAAAGTAAAATCAAGACTATTTAATTTAAAATAATTTATGTTTACAGTTTAGTTTGTAAATATTTCTAGTTAGCATTATTTATCAAAAAGAAATAAAATCTTTTTTAAATAAACTGTAATTTTCTACAGTTGCTCGGAACATATGGCTAGATTAAAAAGTTTATAATGTTCTGTTGCCTTGGCTAAACTAATTTTAGCACCTAGGATCAGGTTTCCACAGCCAGTGCTATGCAGCTCGCCATGTTGTGTTGACTTCTTTCATAGCAACAAGGTTAACTGTGCCATACTGTACTGAATCAGCAATATCTGTCACTATGTCTGTCAGCCTAACAGCAACCAAGAACCAATTCCCAGAAAGTCACACTCAGCAGTTCCATTAACAGACAGGAAGAAGAAAAAAATAATCTATATTCCAAATGGGAATCATAACTTCACCTATCAGAGGCACAGACACCCTCTTGCTAACTGGAGAGTTCTTTCTTTGGTAATGGTTTAAGAACAGAGTTCTAAAAGTATATCTTTTTCTTTGCAAATCATCTAAAAATAGAGACCATTTGGGTTTTCCAGAAGCTAGCACTTATGGTTACTGCTGGCACTGACTGCTACTGCAAATATATGCATCAAATCAATATTTTAAGTCAACAGGCAAGAGTTTTGCAAAATTCAGATTTATGTATGGAAAGAAAACAGCCAATGAATGCACGGTTGTATGATATTCATTACTATTTACCTATTTATTTTCTTCACCGCATTCTCGCTTTTACATAAAATATGTTTTTGATTCAACTTAAAAGAATCTACCAGTTTGATCTTGAAATATTCACTTCCTTATTTTAAAACATGTCCTTCGTGACCATAACCTGTTTTCTTCAGCCAACATTAAAATAGTCATCTAAGTCCAAGAGACCTCTTTGTTGATCTCCTCAGCACATGAACATAAGTACTTAAGAAATAGGAGCAGGAGTAGGCCATATGGCCCATCGAGCCTGCTCCACCATTCAACAAGATCAGGGCTCAACTTCTATATCTACTCCACTTCACTGCCCTATCCCCACATCCTTTGATTCCCTTAGTGCCCAAAAATCTATCGATCTCAGTCTTGAATATACTCTTTCGACTGAGCATCCACAGCCCTCTGGGATAGAGAATTCCGAAGATTCACCACCCTCTGAGTGAAGAAATTTCTCCTCATTTACGGTTGGTCCTAAATGGCCGACCCCTTATCCTGAAACTATGACCCCTCGTTCTAGACTCTCCAGCCAGGAGAAACAGCCTCTCAGCATCAACCATGCTGAGAATTTTATATATTTCAATGAGATCACCTCTCAGATTTCTAAACTACAAAGAATATAGGCCCATTCTACTCAATCTCTCCTCATTGAACAGCCCTCTGATGCTTTGCACCTCCTTTCTTAGGTCAGCTATGGCTCAGCGAGCAACAGCTGCAGGGACTTAAGCACATAAATCTAGGCTGACACGCCAGTGTAGTACTGAGGGAGTGCTCCATTGTTGGAGGTATCGCCTTTCGGATGAGACTTTAACCGAGGTCCCGTCTGCGCTCTCAGGTGGACGTAAAAGATTCCGTGGCACTATTTTGAAGAGCAGGGTAGTTATCCCTGGTGTCCTGGACAATATTTATTTCTCAATCAACATAACAAAAACAGATGATCTGGTCATTATCATATTGCTGTTTATGGGATCTTGCTGTGCGCAAATTGGCTCCTGCGTTTCCCACACTACAACAGTGACTGCACTCCGAAAATACTTCATTGGCTGTAAAGTGTTTTTGAGGCGTCCGATAGACGTGAAAGGCGCTGTAGAAAGTCTTTTTGTCTTTCTTTTAGGTAAGGAGAACAAACCTGTACACAGTTCTCCTGGTGTGCTCACCAAAGTCCGATGTAATTGCAGCAAGACTTCCTTACTTTTATACTTCAAGCCCCTTGCAATAGACACTAACATACCATTTGCCCTTTTATTTTTAGGCAATTGTTTAGTCAAATTCTAATGGCTGATTCAGTCATTAAAATATAATCATGCTGTTATGGAAAATATTTTTAACCATAGTGCTTTAAAGTCCTTACAAGAGATACAAAACAAACTATTGTAGTTTCAAAGGTGTTGTAGCACCACCTGGTGCTTATATTGTGAGTTGCGGTAAAAAGTAATTTCGAATGTCGGTTATTTAATACACGAGTTTGGGCTGTATTGTTGGATTTTGCGAGTGTGGATTTGGTGCAAGCATTCAAAAGAGAATAGGGCAAGTCCTGTGAGTGGAAGACATCTTGACTTGGAGAAAGTAGATGGATTAGTGATGCCAATAACCATGGACTCCTTTTGAGGTCGAAGAGGAATTTACCAGAGATTCTTTGCTAAGCTGGCTAAGGTATTCTTTTCTCCAGATTGTTGCCTTTCCCAGGAGACCACGTGACTGTGGAGCAGTCGGTGGGATGGGATTGGTGGAGTATATAGGCTGAACTATGTCGGGGTGAAACACGCTTGATGAATCAGCTGGTCTTTTTCTGTCCTTTTCCATATGTTGGTATTTTTCTGCTATTTTTTCCCCAGAGACGCTGCTCCTCAGATCTTCAATTAGGACGTAAACGCGACAAAATTGGTTTCAGAATCACTCTGATTGCTTCACAAATAGTACGAACAATGACGGACAGGTAAAGACCATCTGGTTCATCGAGCCTGTCCCACACAATTGCGATACTTTGTGTATCACAGCTTACACACTCCCCACCCGAAACCATGTCATCTCCTGGGAGAGGCCAAAAAACAGATTTAAAAACCCAGGCCAATTTGGGGGGAAAAAATCTGGGGAATTCCTCTCCGACCCATCTAGGTGATCGCAACTAGTCGAGGAAATTACTCTGGCCTAGAATTCCCTGCAATGCTTACCGCAGCCAGAAACAAAGCCAAGTGAGACACAGGCACTATGTGTTATCAGGTGGACACGATCTGAACATGCTGCATGCATGAGGTAATAACACTATAGTTACCTAATGGAAATATACTGTATTACTGGTGGAATATTCAAAAGTTAATTCACTTGTGAGAAAGCTTTATACAATAACTCGTCCAACTTTGTTGCTGTCTTAAGCTAACATACATGTTTGTAAAATGATCATTGCTGCCAGTAATTCTTTCAATTATCACTCAGATTGACGTTTTATACATATAATTATTAAACTACTGCACAAATCATCTTTACAAACATTTGTGAACCAACAACACAGCTATCTATTATCAAGGTTTCATCTTCATGATTTTTCTCAATCTTCTGCTAACTTTAATGGCCTTTCAGCCGTGACCAGGGGAAAACCAGAAGAACAAAAAACTGGAATTGCTTTTTTTTTTCCAATCATGACATTTTACGACATTTGCTTTGTTTCAGGGTTTCTCCACAATTTGTTAATCAAAAAGGTAACGAGCATTATACACTAACGGAAGCCCAGGTGACAAAGTGCCGATCATTCAGAACATACTAAAACCAAAGCAAGATACTGCGGATGCTGGAAATCTGAACAGCATCTATGGAGAGCGAAACAGAGTTAAGGCTAAAACATTTTCGCTGCTTCTCTCTACAGATGCTGTTCGGATTTCCAGCATCCGCAGTATCCTGCTTTGGTTTTAGTATGTTTTCCAGCATTTTCTGTTTAGAATTCTGAACATGCTACTGAATTGCTTACTATGGACTGATGTAAGGATATTCTTTATGTGGAGCTGACTGTTGTGTAAAATCACGATGTTCATGGCACAGAACAAAATTATACCTATTTTAAATCCTTCAGAACGTGTGTGTAAGTGGCATTTCCTTGACACTGATCAGTTACAGATGCTTGCAAACTTTTTCATTTGAGACATTCATAATGGATAATAGGGCCCTGTTTACTAACCATGAAAGTCCACTTAATCTCCTTTGTGCATTTAGATTGCTTTTTTGCACAGCAAGCAGCTAGTTCCTTTTAGTATCACTGTTCTACTTTGACATAATTATGAGGGTTTTTAAATAATTCAGCTCTTGAGGTTGCCTATAAAAATAATGATGGCTGATCTAGTCTGAGGCTCCAGTGCAGTATTGAGGAATTGCTGCACTGTCCGAGGTGCCATCTTTCAGATGAGATGTTAAACCAAGGTCTGTCCTCTCAGGTGGACATAAAAGATCCCACGGCACTGTTTAGAAGAAGTGCAGAGAGGTCTCCCTGGTGTCCTGGCTAATATTTATACCTCAACCAATGTCACTAAAACAGGTTATCTGGTCATTATGACATTGCTGTTTGTGGGAGCTTGCAGTGTGGAAATTGGCTTGTTTCCTACATTACAACAGTGACTGCACTTCAAAAGTACTTCATTGGCTGTAAAGTGCTTTGGGACATCCTGAGGTCGTGAAAGGCGCTATATAAATGCAAGACTTTCTTTCTTGTATAAATCAGTATAAGCGAGCTTGAATATCATTGACCATTTAAAAAGTATCATATTGTTAGCATCCAGTTTTTCAGATGTGTCTTCTCTAGTTTAGATGCAATGCACTAGGTGAGAGATTTTTCCAAACTTCAGTATCCCAATTGGGAGAATACAGGTTAATAAGTTTATACCTGAATTTTGTCCAGTTTGGATTGTCCTTTTACTTTTACTTTAAAAAAAGGGGCGCATTTTCATTTTCATCCTCAGGGTGGTAATCTGGCAAGGTGGGCCCATGTCATTTTTTTTTAATAGCCTGGTTTTCATTCCATTGCAATGAGGAGAGTTGTGTAACAGGCGGGTGATCTACCCCACCAGATTATTGGCAGGTGTTGAAGACAAAAATCTAACTTCTCTTGACAATCTTGGGATTCAAAAAATTTCAAAGAAGATTTGTGATTCTGTCGCTACATTTTTAACAACAACAACCATGGTTAAATGCAGGAGACTATAGGGTTAAATATTGCTATATAAAAGCAAAATACTGCAGTTAGTCTAGATAGGGTGTGAATAGTGGAATAATGGATGATGATGATGATGATGATGAATGCCAGCTGCCAGGAGACGGAGGGAAAAAAGACGTAAGGTGCGGGTGGGGGGGGGGGGTGAAGGGAGCCAAAAATGGGCAGAAGTTATCTGAAATTGTTGAACTCGATGTTGAACCTAGAAGGCTGTAAAGCGCCTAAACGAAAGATGAGGTGCTGTTCCTCGAGCTTGCGTTGAGTTTCACTGCAACAGTGTAGGAGGCCAGGGACAGAGATGTCTGTGTGGGAATGGAGTGGGGAATTAAAATGACAGGCAACCGGAAGCTCAGGGTCACGCTTACGGACTGAACGAAGGTGCTCCGCAAAGCAGTCACCCAATCTGCGTTTGGTCTCCCCAATGTAGAGGAGGCCGCATCGTGAGCAGCGAATACAGTGTACTAAATTGAAAGAAGTACAAGTAAATCACTGTTTCACCAGGCAGAAATATTTGGGACCCTGGATAGTGGGAAGGGAGGAGGTAAAAGGGCAGGTGTTGCATCTCCTGCGCTTGCACGGGGAGGTGCCGTGGGAAGGGGAGGGGGTGCTGGGGGTGACTGCGGAACGGACCAGGGTATTGTGGACGGAGCGGTCCTTTCGGAATGCGGGGAGGGGAGGGGAGGGGAAGATGTGATCGTTGCTGGGATCACGCTGGAGGCGGCGGAAATGGTGGAGGATGATCCGTTGAACGTGGAGGCTGGTGGGGTGAAAGGTGAGGACAAGGGGAAGCCTGTCATGGTTCTAAGAGGGAGGGGAAGGGGTGAGAGCCGAGGTGTGGGAAGAACAAACACGGTCGAGGGTCATGTTAACCACGGTGGACAGGAATTCTTGGTTGAGGAAAAAGGAAGATATGTCAGAGGCACTAGTGTGAAAGGTGGCATCGACAGAGCAGATGCGACGGAGACAGAGAAACTGGGAGAAGTTGCTATGTCAGGTCATCGACCTGAAACGTTAACTCTCTTTCTCTCCACAGATGCTGCCTGACCCGTTGAGATTTCCTGCATTTTCTGTTTTTATTTCAGATTCCAGCATCCACAGTATTTTGCTTTTGTATTCCTATGTCTTGTTCTCTTCATCCAAAGCAACCTACTGTGCCAGGATCATCCTAGGGGACAAGGCTCCTTTTTTCCCTCACCAACATAAGTGCGAAGAGCTCATGGATGTGTTTGTCACTAAGATAGAGACCATCCATGCAGCTGCCTCTGATGTAATCTCCCTTTCCTCTCTCCCCACTCCCAACCTCCCTCCAGTACCCTACCCATTCTAACCCTAATAACTTAATTCTTCAATTTCTCCCTCATCTTCCCCAAGCACTTTCTCATTCATTTCCTTCATGAGACTCACTACTCCCTTACTCAACCTCTGCTCACTCCCATACCAGCTGGCATCGTAAATGTGTTTCCCCCTTTCCATTTTAAAACTGCTGTTCTCTGATTGCAGCCAGTGCATCTCCACAAAGACGAAGGTTCTATCCTTGGTCACCTCTTCTTCTTCAGCCACATGTTGCCTCTCTCAACATCATCTGCATTCATCGGGCCTGCTGCCGCCTCTCCACCACTTCGCTCAACCCCCTTGACTGCCCCTGCATTGCGAGACTGCCTGTCCAACATCATGGATGAGCTATAACTTCCTCCAACTTAACATAAGGAAAACTGAAATCGTTTTCGGCCCCACCATAAGCTCAAGTCCTTTGCCACTGATCCCTCTCCCTCGTACTCACTGAAACTGTCTAGAATTTTGGTGTCCTGTAGCTGAGCTTATTTATCCTAAAGACCGTCTGTTACCCACTTGAACAGCATTGCTCACCTCTGCCCCTGTCCAACACTGAAACCTTCATGCGTGCTTTTATCACCTCAAAACAATTATTTCACTGTCCTTTCTGGCCTTCCACCCACCGCTCGTAATGTGGAAAACACACATGGACAAAACATTAATTTAAATAGAAGGAATATACCCCGGATACTGTGTTAATGTTTCCTCGGTTAGCTGCCCAGGTATAGCCAAACAGAGGAGAGTGTTTTGTTTGGATGAAAGGATGTCAAATTGTGAAATTGCTGGTGGTCATGAACCATGTTCAAAATTTCTGTTTAATGTTTTCCCAGTGTGAGGCACAAGTATTTAAATGCATTACATGTCTGTGTAGAATATATAAAATAGAAGAGAATTTGCTTCTATTTACTTGTAAATATTCACTTAATTCCTTTTAATACAAGGGGCTAGAATTTCATAAAATCCGCCACCACCGGATTCCTGCCCAAAAAAACGCTAAGGTTATTAAATTAACACCGGCGAAAAATTGCACCAAAAAAGGAAAAAATTCCGCCCGCCAGGAAAAATTGATCCTACACGCACATTTTTAGCGGAAAACGCGATCCTGGGCAAATTGGGTGGTTCTTAATCAATTTGGGCAGTACTTACTCAAATTTAGTCTGAGGCTGCAGGAGGGGGGAAACACAAAGCATATTTTTTTCCAAAAAGCAAAAAATTAAAAAAATCAGAACACATTCTCAGGACCCTTTTCCACTTAATCGCTGTGAAAGAATTTAAAAAGAATTATAAAAAGCACTTTAACTTACTTTTTTTTCAGGGCTACTTACTTACTGTCCAGCTCCGGTTGCTTTCTCGTGGGTGGTTTTTTTCTACTCGCCTCCGGGTCACCGCTGTGACCAAACTTGGGCGGTAGCATTTTTTTTCCGGCGGAACATGCCGGCGGTCCACTCCCCAGCGGTATTTCAAAACTGCCGGCAGAACACTTTGTGGAAATTCTCACCGGGTGGTTTTCTGCCAAAAACAAGCAGTACCGCCGAAAAACCCGGCGGAAATGGAGTGGAATTTCTAGCCGATAGATTACTCTCAATGACTGCTCGAGCCCACAGTGATGTGCAGGCATACAAGGTTATCTTAGAATCTAGTCTTTTCAGACTTCTGGAAAGATTGGATAGATTGAGTTTGTTTTCTTTGGAACAGAGTGGGCTATGGGGAGATTTAATTGAGGTGTATAGATAGAATGGATAAGAAGGACCTATTTCCCTTCGCAGAGAGATCAATAACCAGGGGGCATAGATTTAAAGTAACTGATAGAAGGATTAGAAGGGAGTTGTGGAGAACTTTTTTCATCCAGAGGGTACTGGGGATCTAGAACTTATTGCCTGAAAGGGTGGTAGAGGCAGAAACCCTCATCACATTTAAAAAGTACTTGTTTATGTACTTGAAGTGCCATAACCTACAAGGCTACGGACCAAGAGCTGGAAATTAGGATTAGACTGGATAGCCCTTTTTCAGCCGGCAGACATAATAGGCTGAATGGCTTCCTTCTGTGTTGTAAATTTCTGACTTCCCTAGAAAATGAAACATTTTCAAGCAAAGCTCAGGTGCAAAAGTAAACTTCAGATCCATGACAGTTTCTAGGCCGACATATTTTTTGTCAGAAGTCTTGATGGATATATGGGTGGACACTTTCAAAAGAAATGACAACGATAGAGTGATGTCATTCACTCCAACTGAGATCATTCATCCCAACTATTTTGAAGAAGAGGAGGGGAGTTATCCTGGTGTCCTGGCCAATATTTATCCCTCAAATCAACATCACTAAAGCAGATTATCTGGTCATTATCACATTGCTGTATGTGGGAGCTTGCTGTGCTCAAGTTGGCTGCCACATTTCCCAGAGTCCACGTCATTGGCTGTAAAGTGCTTTGAGAGGTCCGGTGGTTGTGAAAGGCGCTATATAATTGAAAGTCTTTCTTTCTTTAACTGAAATCAGCTAACATACAAGAATTGAATCTGGAATCTTCTATAATCTAATGATTATTTATGAATAAAGAGCCAGAGGTGAGATGAGAAGAAATGTTTTTTAGCAGCAAGTTACTATGATCTGCACTGCCTGAGAGAGTGGTGGAAGCAGATTCAATAGGAATCAAAAACACAATTTCTAAATTTGCGATTACACCAAATTGGGGGGGGGGGGGCGGAATAGTCAATTCTGAGGAGGACTGCAACAAATTACAGGAGGACATTAATAAACTTTCAGAATGGGCATATGATGGGCAAATGAAGTTCAACACAGAAAAATGAGAGGTATTACATTTTGGTAGGAAGAATAAGGAGGTAACTTATTACTTGGAGGGTGCGAGTCTAGGTAGGGTGGAGGATCTCGGAGTACAAATACACAAATCGCTAAAAGTTGCGACACAGGTTAACAAATCAAGCACGAGGATTTATTTCTGGAGGTACAGAAATGAAAAGTCGGGAAGTTATGCTAAACCTGTATCGAATCTTGGTTAGACCACACATGGAGTACTGAGATTCTGGTCTCCATATTATAAAAAAGGATATAGAGGCACTGGAGAGGGTGTAGAGAAGATTTACAAGGATGATACCAGAAATGCGAGGGTATATATATATCAAGAAAGAATGAAGAATAGGCTGGGTCTCTTTTCTTTTGGAAAAAAGGCTGAGGGGTCACCTATTGTGGTCTTTAAAATTATGAAAGGTTTTGATACAGTGGATACAGAGAGAATGTTTCCACTTGTGGGGAAAAGCATAACTAGTGGTCATCAATATAAGATAGTCACCAAGAGTCTAATAGGGAATTCAGAAGAAACTTCTTTACCCAGAGAGTGTTGAGAATGTGGAAATCGCTATCACAGGGAGTGGTTGAAGCAAATAGCATAGATGCATTTAAGGGGAGGCTAGACAAGCATATGAGGGAGAAGGGAATAGAGGGTTATGCTGATAGATTTAGGTGAAAAAAGATGGGAGGCGGTTCAAGTGGAGCATAAACACCAGCATGGACTGGTTGGGCCGAATGGCCTGCTTCTGGGCCGTATATCCTACGTAATCCTCTGTAAACTTTCAAAAGGGAATTGAATAAATTCTTGAAGGGGAGAAAATTACAGGGCCAAGGGGAAAGAGCAGGGGAGTGGGACTAATTGGATAGCTCTTTCATTGAGTTGGCACAGGCACAATAAGCCAAATGATTCTAAGATTATACCACTCTATAAAATTTAAATATATCTAATGTTCACAATGGAAGTGTGTGAAGTATTCATGCAGATGATTTGGGGTTCATGCTAACCCCTTTCGGGATGACAGGATGCCTGCTCCCCTGCCAATTTCTAACCCAATGCCTTTGTTGGTTCCTGACAGCCAGTTGGCCCAGGCTGCCCCAGTCGACGCTGAGACACGGGAGTCTGGCTGCACCTGGTTCCTCAACAGTCCAAGTTGCTTGAGGGTGCCCAACACAGTCATCTCAAATGCCCTCAAGTCAATGATCTGCAGCCTCCCACCTCACATGCTCCAGCAACAGGTCAGCCACCTCATAGGAGCTCCAGAATAGGTCAACAAGCAGAGGCCAGGCACTAAAGGATTGCACTAGAGTCATTCAATTTTCAACATTAAGAAAAGGAAAATTTGTTAAATCCAAATGTGCAATATATGAAAAAAAGAGGAGGTTTTTTTTGCACTGATGTTGATTTTCATATTCTTAGTTCTATAAGAAGAAAACCCATGAGGTAGTAATGTTAGAAGGCCTTCAGACGGTGGGTGGAAGGAGTGGGTCAAATGGGAGTTGGTACTGTTGGTGTGCTGCGGTAAGGGTTTGCTTAAGAGAATCTCTCAATAGCTGGTTACCTTACAGCTCTAGCAGCTGGTCGCACTGCTCAGTTTTGGTCTTTGTCTCACCCCTTCTTCCTCCTGCTCCACATCTTCCTCTTATGGCAATTGCAAGACTTGGCCCTTCTGAGTTGTATAACTGTGTAGTATGCACCAAACCACTACAAATATGGAGACTTATTCGGGGCTATACTGCAGGACTTGAACAGATCAATTTAGAACTTTTGCTTGAGGACGTCTATGGTTTGCTCAGTGAGAAGTCTGGTTTGTGTAAGGTTCTCATTATATCAGTGCTCAGTGTCTGTGTCCAGGTTCCTGCCAGGAGTCATGAGCCAGGGGTAGTGGGGATAGTCCTGTCTCCATGGAGCCAGTGTGACACCTACTGGTCTGGTTGGAAATCAAGGAGGAATTGAGGACTGGTGCCTTATGAAAGCATTATGACTACTTGCCAGGGATCTGAGCACAGACCAGTATTATTCGCTATCTGCAGTCATAGACCAACTGAATATTCAGTGAGTGGAACCCCTTTCTGTTATAAAACATGGCTGGTTCTTGATGCGGACAATGCAGGGCAATTTGGAATACTGAAGTGAGAGCTGAATCTGTTTCTGGCTGGGATGGTCATCACCTCTTACAAAAGGTTGGTGCTGCAGGAAATTCAGGGGAAGAATGATCTCCTACACTAGTTTAAATCGCCTAGATGGGTCGCAAAGGAATTTCGCAGATTGTTTTCCACCCAAACTGGCCGGGGTTTTTAAATCTGAGTTTTCACGTCCCCCAAGAGATCACGTGGTTTTGGGTAGGGCGGGGAGTGTATATGTTGTGATACGCAAGGTACCCCAATTGTGTGGGACAAGCTGGATGGACTAGAGGGTCTTTACCTGCCCATCATTGTTCGTATGTTCATAATTGCAGCCAGCGATGTGAACAGATCCAACAGCTCTGTCTTCCTGATCAGCAGCCTACATTGGGAAGGTGATCTATTGCTGTCTCCTTGTGAAGGGGGCATGTCATCTCCTTGATGGCTGTATGTAAGGCAAACTGATTCATATTGATTACGGCATCCATGCCGGCCTGGAATGAGCCTGTGACATAGAAGTTGAGGGCCACCATAACCTTCACAGCCACAGGCAGTGCTGTGCATGCCTTGAAGGTTGGTTCCAGTTCCTGCTGCAACAGGTGACCTAGGTCAATGACTGCCTGCTTGCTGAAGCACAGCCTCCTCAGACACTGCTCCTCTGTCATGTTGAAATGAGACACCATCAGCAAAATACTCACATGGTGTAAGGCTTCCTTTGCCCTCTTCTTCGGCCCTCTGCAGGTCTGTGCTGCTGTGTTACTGCTTTTCCCCCCTGGAGTGGCAGCTTCAATGGCAATTGCAGCAACATTCTCCTCTTTCCAAGTATTCCTGCAGCTAGAGAAGTGACAGAGTACATCTGCAGCCAAAAGTCCGCTCTCCCACGGCTATTTAGTATCAAAGACTTTCAAATTCAGCCAAAGCAGCCAAAACTTTAAGCAGACTTTATGAGAAGGGATAACCATCCATGGCTAACTAAGGAAATGAAGGATGGTATCAAATTGGAAACATAGAAACATAGAAATTTACAGCGCAGAAGGAGGCCATTCCGGCCCATGTCCGCGCTGGCTGACAAAGAGCCACACGGCCCTTGGTCAGCAGCCCTAAAGGTTACATATAAACCTATGAACAATGACAGAATGGCCAAGAGCACCCAGCCCAACCAATCCGCCTCACCACAACTGCGCCACTCATTATACTAAAACATTCTACACTCCACCCCAACCGGAGCCATGTGATCTCCTGGGAGAGGCAAAAACCAGATTAAAAACCCAGGCCAATTTTAGGGAGAAAAAATCTGGGAAAATTCTTCTCCAACCCATCCAGGCGATCAAAACTAGTCCAGGAGATCACCCTGGCCATATTCTATTCCCTGTAGTACTTACCATTATATCTGCTCCTTCCAACAAAAGGTCATCCAATCTAATCCCAATTACCAGTTCTAGGTACGTAACCCTGTAGGTTACTGCACTTTAAGTGCCCATCCAGCCATCTCTTAAAAGTGGTGAGGGTTTCTGCATCCACCACTCTTCCAGGCAGCGAGTTCCAGATCCCCACAACCCTCTGCGTAAAGAAGCCCCCCCCCCTCAAATCCCCTCTAAACCTTCCACCAAACACCTTAAAACTATGGCCCCTCGTAATAGACCCCTCCACCAATGGAAATAGACCCTTACTATCCACTATGTCCAGGCCTCTGAATATTTTGTACACCTCGATGAGATCTCCTCTCAACCTCCTCTGTTCCAATGAGAACAAACCCAGCCTATCCAATCTGTCTTCATAACTAAGATTCTCCATTGCAGGCAGCATCCTAGTAACTCTCCTTTGCACCCTCTCTAGTGCAATCACGTCCTTCCTATAATATGGCAACCAGAACTGCACGCTGTACTCCAGCTGTGGCCTAACCAAAGAATTATACAATTTAAGCATAACCTCCCTGCTCTTATATTCCATATGCTGCCTTAACCACCTTATCCACCTGGCCTGCTACTTTCAGGGATCTGTGGACAAGCACTCCAAGGTCCCTTTGTTCATCTACACTATTAAGTGGCCTACTGCTTAATGTGTATACCTTTTCCTTATTAGCCCTCTCAAAGTGCATCACCTCACACTTCTCTGAATTAAATTCCATTTGCCACTGCTCTGCCCACCTGACCAGTAGATTGATATCCTCCTGCAGCCCATGACTTCCTCTTCATCACCAACCACACAGCCAATTTTAGTGTTGTCGGCAAACTTCTTAATCATACTCCCTATATTCAAATCTAAATCGTTGATATATACCACAAAAATCCCAGTACTGAGCCCTGTGGAACCCCACTGGAAACATCCTTCCAGTCACAAAAACATCCATCAATCATTACCCTTTGCTTCCTACCTCCAAGCCAATTTTGGATCCAACTTGACACTTTGCCCTGTATCCCATGGGCTTTAACCTTTGTGACCAGTCTACCATGTGGAACCTTATGAAAAGCTTTGCTAAAGTCCATATATACTGCATCGTATGCACTACCCTCATCGACCCTCTTGGTTACCTCCTCAAAAAATTTAATCAGGTTAGTCCAACACAATCTTCCCTTAACAAATCCGTGCTGACCATCCCTAATTAATCCTTGCCTTTCCAAATGCAGATTTATCCTGTCTTTCAGGATTTTTTCCAATAATTTTCCCACCACTGAGGTTAGGCTGACAGACCTGTAATTACTCAGCCTATCCCTTTTGCCCCTCTTAAACAAGGGTACTACGTTAGCAGTCCTCCAATCCTCTGGCACCATGCCCAGACCCAAAGAGGACTGGACAATGATGGTCAAGGCCTCTGCTATTTCCTCTTTTATTTCGCTCTACAGCCTGGGATGCATTTCATTCGGGCCTGGGGACTTATCTACAGTACTTTCAAAGCTGCTAAACCCCTTAATACTGCCTCTCTCACTATGTTTATTTCATCCAGAATATCACACTCCTCCTCGATAGCAGTATCTGCATTACCCCTTTCCTTTGAGAAAGCACATGCAAAGTATTCATTAAGAACCATCCCAACATCTTCCGCCTCCACACAAAGATTACCCTCATGGTCTCTAATAGGCCCTACCCTTTCTTTAGTTACCCTCTTACTCTTGATATATTTATAGAACATCTTCGGGTTTTCTTTAATTTTACTGGCCAAGAATTTCTTGTGCTCTCTCTTAGCATTCCTAATATCCTTTTTAATTTTGCCTCTTAACTTTCTATATTCCTCAAGATTCTATAGTATTTAGTTGCTATATGGCATAAGCATCCCTTTTTTTCAATCCTCCCCTTTAAGTCCCTCGACATCCGGGGGCTCTAGAATTATTTTTCCCAGCATTTTTCTTTAAGGGCACATGTTTGGCATTAGCCTTCTGGATCTCCTCCTTGAATGCCTCCCACTGTTCTGATACTGATTTACCTACGAGTAGCTGTTTCTAGTCCACCATGGCCAAATCAATCCTTAACTTAGCAAAATTAGCTTTTGCCCAATTCAGAACTTTTATTCCAGGCCTATCCTTGTCCTTATCCATAACCAACTTGAATCTGACTGAATTATGGTCACTGGCATCCAAGTGCTCTCCCACTAATACCCCTTCAACCTGTCCACCTTCATTCCCCAAAATTAAATCCAAAACTACCCCTTCTCGTCTTGGGCTTTCTACATACTGATTAAAAAAGTTCTCTTTAATGCATTTCAAGAATTCTGCACCCTCTATACCCTTCACACTAAAGGACTTCACAGTAATTTGCCTACATATTTGCTCCTCTCCCTCCCTCCCATTGTTTGATGGTCTATAACACACGCCCAGCAGTGTGATCGCCCCTTCAATTCGACCCATATGGCCTCATTTGATGATCCCTTTAACACTTTTTTTTAAAAAGGAGGGAGAGAGAAAACGGAATTATAGACCGGTCAGCCTGACCTCAGTAGTGGGTAAAATGATGGAATCAATTATTAAGGATGTCATAGCAGTGCATTTGGAAAATGGTGACATGATAGGTCCAAGTCAGCATGGATTTGTGAAAGGGAAATCATGCTTGACAAACCTTCTGGAATTTTTTGAGGCTGTTTCCAGTAAAGTGGACAAGGGAGAACCAGTTGATGTGGTATATTTGGACTTTCAGAAGGCTTTCGACAAGGTCCCACACAAGAGATTAATGTGCAAAGTTAAAGCACATGGGATTGGGGGTAGTATGCTGACGTGGATGGAGAACTGGTTGTCAGACAGGAAGCAAAGAGTAGGAGTAAATGGGTACTTTTCAGAATGGCAGGCAGTGACTAGTGGGTTACCGCAAGATTCTGTGCTGGGGCCCCAGCTGTTTACATTGTACAGTAACGATTTAGACGAGGAGATTAAATGTAGTATCTCCAAATTTGCGGATGACACTAAGTTGAGTGGCAGTGTGAGCTGCGAGGAGGATGCTATGAGGCTGCAGAGTGACTTGGATAGGTTAGGTGAGTGGGCAAATGCGTGGCAGATGAAGTATAATGTGGATAAATGTGAGGTTATCCACTTTGGTGGTAAAAAGAGAGAGACAGACTATTATCTGAATGGTGACAGATTAGGAAAAGGGGAGGTGCAACGAGACCTGGGTGTCATGGTACATCAGTCATTGAAGGTTGGCATGCAGGTACAGCAGGCGGTTGAGAAAGCAAATGGCATGTTGGCCTTTATAGCGAGGGGATTTGAGTACAGGGGCAGGGAGGTGTTACTATAGTTGTACAGGGCCTTGGTGAGGCCACACTTGGAGTATTGTGTACAGTTTTGGTCTCCTAACTTGAGGAAGGACATTCTTGCTATTGAGGGAGTGCAGCGAAGGTTCACCAGACTGATTCCCGGGATGGCAGGACTGACATATCAAGACAGACTGGATCAACTGGGCTTGTATGCACTGGAGTTCAGATGAATGAGAGGGGATCGCATAGAAACATTTAAAAATTCTGACGGGTTTAGACAGGTTAGATGCAGAAAGAATGTTCCCAATGTTGGGGAAGTCCAGAATTGGGGTCACAGTCTAAGGATAAGGGGTAAGCCATTTAGGACCGAGATGAGGAGAAACTTCTTCACCTAGAGAGTGGCGAACCTGTGGAATTCTCTACCACAGAAAGTTGTTGAGGCCAATTCACTAAATATATTCAAAAAGGAGTTAGATGTAGTCCTTACTACTAGGGGGATCAAGGGGTATGGCGAGAAAGCAGGAATGGGGTACTGAAGTTGCATGTTCAGCCATGAACTCATTGAATGGCAGTGCAGGCTCGAACGGCCGAATGGCCTACTCCTGCACCTATTTTCTATGTTTCTATATCATCCCTCCTCACCGCGGTAACAGTTTCTTTAATCAGTACCGCAACCCCCTCCCCCTTTTTACCCCCCTCGCTATCTTGTGTAAAAATCCTGTAGCCAGGAATATTGATCTGCCAAACCTGCTCCTCTTTCAGCCATGTTTCTGTAATGGCTATAATGTCATACTCCAAACTGTCCACCTGTATTCTTAGCTCATCCGCCTTATTCGCTATACTCTTTGCATTAAAGTATATACCATTCAGCACAGGAAGACCTCCTTGCTTACTACATACTAAGCCCTGTTTCCTCTGTCTTACAGATTCGCTTTCTAGATTCTTGCTATCCAATTTCAGCTTTACTTCCTTCCCTTTTGAATTTGTTCTCGGGTTCCCATCCCCCTGCCAAGCTAGTTTAAACTTTCCCCAACAGCACTAGCAAAACTCCCCGCGAGGATATTGATCCCGGCGCTGTTAAGGTGCAATCCGTCCAGTTTGTACAGGTCCCATTTCCCCCAGAAGTGGTCCCAATGCCTCAAGAGTTTAAAGCCTTCCCTCCTATACCAACTTTCCAGCCATGTGATCATCCTCTCTAAACTTCCAGTCTAATACTCATTAGCACGTGGCACCGGTCGTAACCCAGAGATTATTACCTTTGAGGTCCTACTCTTTAATTTGCTTCCTTGCTCCCTGAATTCTTCCTGCAGGACCTCATCCCTTATTTTACCTATATCATTGGTCCTGATATGGACCACGACCTCTAGCTGTTTACCCTCGCCCCCCCCGCCCCCAGGATGCCTTGCATCCGCACTGTGACATCAATGACCCTGGCACCAGGGAGGCACAAAACCATTCGGGAGTCACATCTACAGCCGTAGAAACACCCATCTGTTCCCCTAACTATAGAATCCCCCATCACTAGGGCTCTCTTGTTCTTCATCCCTCCCCCCTGTGCAGCTGAGCCACCAGTGGTTCCTTGGAATTGGCTCTGGCTGCACTCCCCAGAGGCACCATCGTCCTTACTGATACTCAGAAGTGAATATCGGTTTGAAAACGAGATTTTTAAAAAAATGTCAAAATATACTTTATTCATATAAAATACTTGCACAATACATTTGAAAGTTGTTCAGTACATTTGGATGCGGGCAGCAATTCCATACTTTACATTTGGATGCTGACCGCAGTTCCGTTCAATACATTTCTTTACTTTACATTTCAAGGTACAATTCATACAATCCAGGATACATTGTGGTACGTTCATCAAGTTACATTACATGTGTCACAAAATGGTACACAATGAGAGTACAGTTACATTTCTTTGCAACATACATTACTAAACAGAACTTGCATTATACATGGCACTGCATAAGTTTTTTCAGATCACGGTGCTCCATGTATACAAAGGGTTTACCATTGCAGCCCGAGGGGAGTTTTATACTGATACCAGCCCCTGGGTTTACCATGGCGGAAGGGCTTTAAACTGTGGCTCTTCCCCACCGTGCCTTTGCGCCGACTGCACCAATTTTTAGTGCGTCCCTCAGCACGTAGTCCTGGATCTTGGATTGTGCCAGTCTGCAACACGCAGACGTGGACATCTCCTTGCTCTGGAAGACCAGCAAGGTGCGGCAAGAACAAAGTGCGTCTTTCACCGAGTTGATGGCCCTCCAGCAGCAGATGAAGTCTGCCTCTGTGTTTGTCCCTGGGAACAGCCCATAGAGCACAGAATCCTGTGTTACGGAGCTGCTTGGGATGAACCTCGACAGCAACCACTGCATCTCCATCCAGACCTGCCTTGCAAAGGGGCAATCCCAAAGGAGATGGATAGAAACATAGAAAATAGGTGCAGGAGTAGGCCATTCAGCCCTTCTAGCCTGCACCGCCATTCAATGAGTTCATGGCTGAACATGCAACTTCAGTATCCCATTCCTGCTTTCTCGCCATACCCCTTGATCCCCCGAGTAGTAAGGACTTCATCTAACTCCCTTTTGAATATATTTAGTGAATTGGCCTCAACTACTTTCTGTGGTAGAGAATTCCACAGGTTCACCACTCTCTGGGTGAAGAAGTTTCTTCTCATCTCGGTCCTAAATGGCTTACCCCTTATCCTTAGACTGTGACCCCTGGTTCCGGACTTCCCCAACATTGGGAACATTCTTCCTGCATCTAACCTGTCTAAACCCGGCAGAATTTTAAACGTTTCTATGAGGTCCCCTCTCATTCTTCCGAACTCCAGTGAATACAAGCCCAGTTGATCCAGTCTTTCTTGATAGGTCAGTCCCACCATCCCGGGAATCAGTCTGGTGAATCTTCGCTGCACTCCCTCAATAGCAAGAATATCCTTCCTCAAGTTAGGAGACCAAAACTGTACACAATACTCCAGGTGTGGCCTCACCAAGGCCCTGTACAACTGTAGCAACACCTCCCTGCCCCTGTACTCAAATCCCCTCGCTATGAAGGCCAACATGCCATTTGCCTTCTTAACCACCTGTTGTACCTGCATGCCAACCTTCAATAACTGATGTACCATGACACCCAGGTCTCCTTGCACCTTCCCTTTTCCTAATCTGTCACCATTCAGATAATAGTCTGTCTCTCTGTTTTTACCACCAAAGTGGATAACCTCACATTTATCCACATTATACTTCATCTGCCATGCATTTGCCCACTCACCTAACCCATCCAAGTCACTCTGCAGCCTCATAGCATCCTCCTCGCAGCTCACACTGCCACCCAACTTAGTGTCATCCGCAAATTTGGAGATACTACATTTAATCCCCTCGTCTAAATCATTAATGTACAATGTAAACAGCTGGGGCCCCAGCACAGAACCTTGCGGTACCCCACTAGACACTGCCTGCTATTCTGAAAAGTACCCATTTACTCCTACTCTTTGCTTCCTGTCTGACAACCAGTTCTCAATCCACGTCAGCACACTACCCCCAATCCCATGTGCTTTAACTTTGCACATTAATCTCTTGTGTGGGACCTTGTCAAAAGCCTTCTGAAAGTCCAAATATACTACATCAACTGGTTCTCCCTTGTCCACTTTACTGGAAACCGCCTCAAAAAATTCCAGAAGGTTTGTCAAGCATGATTTCCCTTTCACAAATCTATGCTGACTTGGACCTATCATGTCACCATTTTCCAAATGCACTGCTATGACATCCTTAATAATTGATTCCATCATTTTACCCACTACTGAGGTCAGGCTGACCAGTCGAAAATTCCCTGTTTTCTCTCTCTTTTTTAAAAAAAAGTGGGGTTACATTGGCTACCCTCCACTCAATAGGAACTGATCCCGAGTCAATGGAATGTTGGAAAATGACTGTCAATGCATCCGCTATTTCCAAGGCCACCTCCTTAAGTACTCTGGGATGCAGTCCATCAGGCCCTGGGGATTTATCGGCCTTCAATCCCATCAATTTCCCCAACACAATTTCCCGACTAATAAAGATTTCCCTCAGTTCCTCCTCCTTACTAGACCCTCTGACCCCTTTTATATCCGGAAGGTTGTTTGTGTCCTCCTTAGTGAATACTGAACCAAAGTACTTGTTCAATTGGTCTGCCATTTCTTTGTTCCCCGTTATGACTTCCCCTGATTCTGACTGCAGGGGACCTACGTTTGTCTTTACTAACCTTTTTCTCTTGACATATCTATAGAAACTTTTGCAATCCGCCTTAATGTTCCCTGCAAGCTTCTTCTCGTACTCCATTTCCCCTGCCCTAATCAAACCCTTTGTCCTCCTCTGCTGAGTTCTAAATTTCTCCCAGTCCCCGGTTTCGCTGCTATTTCTGGCCAATTTGTATGCCACTTCCTTGGCTTTAATACTATCCCTGATTTCCCTTGATAGCCACGGTTGAGCCACCTTCCCTTTTTTATTTTTACGCCAGACAGGAATGTACAATTGTTGTAGTTCATCCATGTGGTCTCTAAATGTCTGCCATTGCCCACCCACAGTCAACCCCTTCAGTATCATTCGCCAATCTATCCTAGCCAATTCACGCCTCATACCTTCAAAGTCTCGTCCACACCACAGCCAACTCAGGGATCGGTTTGAAAACAAGATTGACTCACTGGGGAACTCCTGCGCTACCTGCCTAGCACACTTACTCTGTCTGGTGATCACCCACTTCCCCTCTACCTGCACGCCTTTAAGCTGCGGGGTGACTGTTATGTATGGAGAAAAAGTCAGACTGAACACTGAGTTCAAAGTAAAGTGTGACCGTAGTCTTTTATTGCCGTCCCCAGAGTGCCTCTCCAACCCGTGAAGCCTCCTTAAATACCTGTGCTCCCAAGGGATTATGGGATCCCTTGGGACTCCAGGGGATGGGCCCTCTGGTGGCTGTACAGAGTAACTACAAGTCCACATTCTCTCTCTCACCACCCCCCCACCCCCGCCAAAGTCAATAGTGTAACTATTTACATTGTGAGTCGATCTGGGGCCCTTCTTGCCCTGGTCGATAGTCTCGGTGTGAAAGCTGGTGTTGTTGAATCATTTGTTGGGCCTTCGCTGGGCTGCTGTGCAGCTGGCCTTCCTGGTGTGTTGGGTCCTGCTGGGCAGTCAACCGTGGTACCGGTTGCAACTGGTGTGGATGTTGGGGGATCAAAAAAGGTAGGGTCCAAGGTGGGTTGATCAGGATAGTCCGTGAATCTGAGTTTGATTTGGTCCAAGTGTTTCCAGTGAATGAGTCCATTTGAAAGATTGACCCGAAACACCCTGCTCCCCTCTTTGGCCACGACAGTGCCGGGAAGCCACTTGGGACTTTGTCCATAATTTAATACAAATACAGGATCATTGATTTCAATCTCGTGAGACACATTTGCGCTATCATGGCAAGCATTTTGTTGAAGCCGCCTGCTCTCTACCTATTCATGTAGATTAAGGTGAACTAACGAAAGCCTTGTCTTAAGTGCTCTTTTCATGAGCAGTTCAGCAGGTGGGATCCCAGTGAGTGAGTGGGGTCTCGTGCGGTAGCTAAGTAGGACTCGGGATAGGTGAGTCTGCAGTGAGCCTTCAGTTACCCTCTTCAAGCCTTGCTTGATGGTTTGCACTGCTCTCTGCCTGACCATTGGACGCTGGTTTAAACAGGGCAGATGTGACATGTTTGATCACATTACGGGTCATGAATTCTTTGAACTCCGCACTGGTAAAACATGGCCCATTGTCGCTCACCAGGACATCAGGTAAGCTGTGTGCGGCAAACATGGCTCGCAGGCTTTCAGTGATGGCAGCGGATATACTAGCCGACATTATCTCACATTCAATCCACTTGGAGTACGCGTCTACAACCACAAGGAACATTTTACCCAAGAACGGGCATGCATAGTCGACGTGTATCCTAGACCACGGTTTGGAGGGCCAAGACCATAAACTTAGCGGCAACTCCCTGGGTACATTGCTTAACTGAGAGCATGTATTACATCTGTGAACGCATCGATACTGGGCCACCACACGTGGGATCTGACTGTCACTTTCTTCATTACAATGCCTGGGTGGGTACTGTGGAGATCATTGATGAAGGTGTCTCTGCCCTTCTTGGGGACCACTACTCAATTACCCCACAGAAGGCAGTCTGCCTGGATAGACATTTCATCTTTGCGCCGCTGGAACGGCTTTATCTCTTCCTGCATTTCCACTGGGACACTGGACCAGCTCCCGTGGAGCACCCAGCTTTTGACTAGAGATAATAAGGGGTCCTGGTTTGTCCCGATTTTGATCTGCCGGGCAGTGACGGGTGATTGCTCCCTCTCGAATGCTTCCGTAACCATGGCTAGATCTGCCGGCTGCGCCATTTCCACCCGTGGTGGGCAATGGCAGCCTACTGAGAGCATCGGCGCAGTTTTCTGTGTCTGGCCCATGGCGGATGGAGTAGTTGTATGCAGACAACGTGAGCACCCATCGCTGGATGCGGGCTGATGCGTTGGTATTTATCCGTTTACTCTCAGAAAACAGGGATATAAATGGCTTGTCAGTTTCCATTTCGAATTTTAGCCCAAACAGGTATTGATACATTCTCTTTACTCCATAGACACACGCTAACGCTTCTTTTTCAATCATGCTGTAGGCTCTCACAGCCTTAGCCAGACTCCTGGATGCATAAGCAACCGGTTGCAGTTTCCCAAAATCATAAGCTTGTTGCAATACACACCCGACGCCATATAGAAACATAGAAAATTTGTGCAGGAGCAGGCCATTCAGCCCTTCTAGCCTGCACCGCCATTCAATGAGTTCATGGCTGAACATGAAACTTCAGTACCCACTTCCTGCTTTCACGCCATACCCCTTGATACCCCGAGTAATAAGGACTTCATCTAACTCCCTTTTGAATATATTTAGTGAATTGGCCTCAACTACTTCCTGTGGTAGAGAATTCCACAGGTTCACCACTCTCTGGGTGAAGAAGTTTCTCCTTATCTCGGTCCTAAATGGCTTACCCTTTATCCTTAGACTGTGACCCCTGGTTCTGGACTTCCCCAACATTGGGAACATTCTTCCTGCATCCAACCTGTCCAAACCCGTCAGAATTTTAAACGTTTCTATGAGGTCCCCTCTCACTCTTCTGAACTCCAGTGAATACAAGCCCAGTTGATCCAGTCTTTCTTGATAGGTCAGTCCCACCATCCCGGGAATCAGTCTGGTGAATCTTCGCTGCACTCCCTCAATAGCAAGAATGTCCTTCCTCAAGTTAGGAGACCAAAACTGTACACAATACTCCAGGTGTGGCCTCACCAAGGCCCTGTACAACTGTAGCAACACCTCCCTGCCCCTGTACTCAAATCCCCTCGCTATGAAGGCCAACATGCCATTTGCTTTCTTAACCGCCTGCTGTACCTGCATGCCAACCTTCAATGACTGATGTACCATGACACCCAGGTCTCGTTGCACCTTCCCTTTTCCTAATCTGTCACCATTCAGATAATAGTCTGTCTCTCTGTTTTTACCAGCAAAGTGGATAACCTCACATTTATCCACATTATACTTCATCTGCCACGCATTTGCCCACTCACCTAACCTATCCAAGTCACTCTGCAGCCTCATAGCATCCTCCTCGCAGCTCACACTGCCACCCAACTTAGTGTCATCCGCAAATTTGGAGATACTACATTTAATCCCCTCGTCTAAATCATTAATGTACAATGTAAACAGCTGGGGCCCCAGCACAGAACCCTGCGGTACCCTACTAGTCACTGCCTGCCATTCCGAAAAGTACCCATTTACTCCTACTCTTTGCTTCCTGTCTGACAACCAGTTCTCAATCCACGTCAGCACACTACCCCCAATCCCATGTGCTTTAACTTTGCACATTAATCTCCTGTGTGGGACCTTGTCGAAAGCCTTCTGAAAGTCCAAATATACCACATCAACTGGTACTCCTTTGTCCACTTTATTGGAAACATCCTCAAAAAATTCCAGAAGATTTGTCAAGCATGATCTCCCTTTCACAAATCCATGCTGACTTGGACCTATCATGTCACCATGTTCCAAATGCGCTGCTATGACATCCTTAATAATTGATTCCATCATTTTACCCACTACTGAGGTCAGGCTGACCGGTCTATAATTCCCTGCTTTCTCTCTCCCTCCTTTTTTAAAAAGTGGGGTTACATTGGCTACCCTCCACTCGATAGGAACTGATCCAGAGTCAATGGAATGTTGGAAAATGACTGTCAATGCATCCGCTATTTCCAAGGCCACCTCCTTAAGTACTCTGGGATGCAGTCCATCAGGCCCTGGGGATTTATCGGCCTTCAATCCCATCAATTTCCCCAACACAATTTCCCGACTAATAAAGATTTCCCTCAGTTCCTCCTCCTTAATAGACCCTCTGACCACTTTTATATCCGGAAGGTTGTTTGTGTCCTCCTTGGTGAATACTGAACCAAAGTACTTGTTCAATTGGTCTGCCATTTCTTTGTTCCCCGTTATGACTTCCCCTGATTCTGACTGCAGGGGACCTATGTTTGTCTTTATTAACCTTTTTCTCTTTACATACCTATCGAAACTTTTGCCTTAATGTTCCCTGCAAGCTTCTTCTCGTACTCCATTTCCCCTGCCCTAATCAAACCCTTTGTCCTCTGCTGAGTTCTAAATTTCTCCCAGTCCCCAGGTTCGCTGCTATTTCTGGCCAATTTGTATGCCATTTCCTTGGCTTTAATACTATCCCTGATTTCCCTAGATAGCCACGGTTGAGCCACCTTCCCTTTTTTATTTTTATGCCAGACAGGAATGTACAATTGTTGTAATTCATCCATGCGGTCTCTAAATGTCTGCCATTGCCCATCCACAGTCAACCCCTTAAGTATCATTAGCCAATCTATCTTAGCCAATTCATGCCTCATACCTTCAAAGTTACCCTTCTTTAAGTTCTGGACCATGGTCTCTGAATTAACTGTTTCATTCTCCATCCTAATGCAGAATTCCACCATATTATGGTCACGCTTCCCCAAGGGGCCTCGCACAATGAGATTGCTAATTAATCCTCTCTCATTACACAACACCCAGTCTAAGATGGCCTCCCCCCTAGTTGGTTCCTCGACATATTGGTCCAAAAAACCATCCCTTATGCATTCCAGGAAATCCTCCTCCACCGTATTGCTTCCAGTTTGGCTAGCCCAATCTATGTGCATATTAAAGTCACCCATTATAACTGCTGCACCTTTATTGCATACACTCCTAATTTCCTGTTTGATGCCCTCCCCAACATCACTACTACTGTTTGGAGGTCTGTACACAACTCCCACTAACGATTTTTGCCCTTTAGTGTTCTGCAGCTCTACCCATATAAATTCCACATCATCCAAGCTAATGTCTTTCCTAACTATTGCATTAATCTCCTCTTTAACCAGCAATGCTACCCCACCTCCTTTTCCTTTTATTCTATCCTTCCTGAATGTTGAATACCCCTGGATGTTGAGTTCCCAGCCCTGACCATCTTGGAGCCACGTCTCCGTAATCCCAATCACATCATATTTGTTAACATCTATTTGCACAGTTAATTCATCCACCTTATTGCGGATACTCCTTGCAATAAGACACAAAGCCTTCAGGCTTGCTTTTTTAACACCCTTTGTCCTTCTAGAATTTTGCTGTACAGTGGCCCTTTTTGTTCTTTGCCTTGGGTTTCTCTGCCCTCCACTTTTCCTCATCTCCTTTCTGTCTTTTGCTTTTGCCTCATTTTTGTCTCCCTCTGTCTCCCTGTATAGGTTCCCATCCCCCTGCAATATTAGTTTAACTCCTCCCCAACAGCACTAGCAAACACTCCCCCTAGGACATTGGTTCCGGACCTGCCCAGGTGCAGACCGTCCGGTTTGTACTGGTCCCACCTCCCCCAGAACCGGTTCCAATGCCCCAAGAATTTGAATCCCTCCCTGCTGCACCACTGCTCAAGCCATGTATTCATCTGCACTATCCTGTGATTCCTACTCTGACTAGCACGTGGCACTGGTAGCAATCCCGAGATTACTACTTTTGAGGTCCTACTTTTTAATTTAGCTCCTAGCTCCTTAAATTCTTTTCGTAGGACCTCATCCCTTTTTTTACCAATGTGCACCACGACAACTGGCTGTTCTCCCTCCCATTTCAGAATGTCCTGCACCCGCTCCGAGACATCCTTGACCCTTGCACCAGGGAGGCAACATACCATCCTGGAGTCTCGGTTGCGTCCGCAGAAACGCCTATCTATTCCCCTCACCATCGAATCCCCTATCACTATCGCGCTCCCACTCTTTTTCCTGCCCTCCTTTGCAGCAGAGCCACCTACGGTGCCATGAACTTGGCTGCTGCTGCCCTCCCCTGATGAGTCATCCTCCCCAACAGTACTCAAAGCAGTGTATCTGTTTTGCAGGGGGATGACCACAGGGGACCCCTGCACTATCTTTCTTGCACTGCTCTTCCCTATCTGGCTGTGGACCCTTTTCCTGCGGTAAGACCAACTCACTACACGTGATACTCACGTCATTCTCAGCATCGTGGATGCTCCAGAGTGAATCCACCCTCAGCTCCAATTCCGCAACGCGGACCGTCAAGAGCTCGAGGCGGATACACTTCCCACACACGTAGCGCCCAGGGACACCGGAAGTGTCCCCGAGTTCCCACATGGTACAGGAGGAGCATATCACATGGCCGAGCTCTCCTGCCATGTCTTAACCTTAGATACCCTTAAATTGGTAATAACAATGTTGCAGTTCACTTACTGATATGACAACGCATCACATGCTAGTACCAAACACTTGCATGGATCGTACAACACAAGCAATTTGTTGGAGCATAATAATTTTCTCGATTTTACAAAGGCAGTTTCTTGGCTTTTGCCCCAAACCCATTTGCCCCCTTTTCATAGTAAGACATGTAGTGCTTCTAGCAGGGTGCTGAGACCCGGTAAGAAGTTACCAAAGTAGTTCAAGAGTCCGAGAAATGACCGCAGCTCCGTCACGTTCTGTGGCCTCGGTGCATTCTTGATTGCCTCCGTCTTCGCCTTGGTGGGCCTGATGCCTTCCGCCGCAATCCTCCTTCCCATGAACTCCACTTCAGGCACCAGGAAAACACACTTAGAGTGTTTTAACCTGAGCCCCATGCGGTTGAGTTGACCAAGAACCTCCTCCAGGTTCTACAGGTGCTTGACTGTGTTCCGACTTGTGACCAAGATGTCATCCTGGAAGACCACGGTGTGCGGGACCGACTTCAGTAAACTTTCCATGTTTCTCTGGAATATCGCCGCCGCTGATCGGATTCCAAATGGGCATCTGTTATAAACAAAAAGACCCTTGTGTGTGTTGATGCAGGTGAGGGCCTTTGATGATTCCTCCAGTTTCTGCGTCATGTAGGCTGAAGTCAGATCCAGCTTCGTGAAAGTCTTTCCTCCCGCCAGCGTTGCAAAGAGGTCGTCGGCTTTTAGTAATGGGTACTGGGAGGAAACGATTGATAGTTACTTTGTAATCACCACAGAATCTGACGGTGCCGTCTCCCTTGAGAACTGGCCCACTCGCTGAACTCTATCGGTGAAATGATGCCCTCTCGTTGCAGCCTGTCACGCTCAATCTCTACCCTTTCATCATGTACGTACTGCTCTCGCCTTGTGATGGATGGGTCCCGCCCCCAGAATTAGGTGGATCTGCACTTTTGCTCCTTGGAATTTCTCAATGCCTGGTTCGAACAGCAAAGGAAATTTGTTTAAGACCTGGGCACACGAAGTGTTGTCAGCGGGTAATAGCGCTCAGACGTCGTCCCAATTCCAGCGTATCTTTCCTAGCCAGCTCCTGCCGAGCAGCGTGGAACCATCGCCCGGGTACCACCCAGAGTGATAGCTTGTGCACCACTCCATCGTCGGAGACCTTTACGGTAGGACTGCCGATTACAGGAATCAGTTCTTTCGTGCAAGTTCTTAGTTTCGTGCGAACTGGAATTAAGACTGGCCTTGAGGCCTTGTTGCACCACAACCTTTTGAAAGTCTTTTTGCCCATGATGGACTGGCTCGCCCCTGGGCTCGTCCCAGCTCCATTGACACTGGGAGTCCATTTATTTCAACATTCAACATTATCGGAGGACAATTCGTGGCGAGTGCGTGCACCCCATGTACCTCTGCCTCCTCGGTCTGAGGCTCTGGTTCATAGTGATCCTCCATGGATCTGTCCTCCTCTGCAACATGGTGGTTTGCAGGTTTAACAGGCTTGGCAGCTTGCCTGCACATTCTATGGAGGTGTCCCATTGTGCCACAGCCCTTGCAAATGTACTCTTTGAATCGGCATGAATGGAAACGATGATCACCCCCGCAGCGCCAACAAGGTGTTAATGGCCTTGCATTCATCACCCTTGATGGTGGACTCTGACATCTGTGGACGTGCAGCTGCAGGTACGTATGACCTGCCCTGTACATTATGATTCGACAACTTCATCACTTTGTTCACAGTACTTGTAGCAGCACTTGTGTGCTGAGATTTGCTTCGTATTGTCACTGGTGGCAATGAACACCTGGGCTATCGCTATGGTCTTACTCAAGGTTGAGTGAGGTCTCTACAGTCAAAAGTTTGCGAAGTATGGTTTCGTGGCCAATGCCAAATACGAAAAAGTCTGAGCATGTGCTCCAAATGTCCTTCAAATTCACAATGTCCTGCAAGGCGTCTTAGCTTGGCGACATAAGTCACCACTTCATGGCCTTCAGACCTTTTATAGGTGTAGAACCGGTACCTCGCCATCAGAACGTTTTCCTTCGGGTTCAAATGCTCTCGGACCAGTGTGCACAAATCGTCGTACGATTTCTCCGTGGGTTTCGCTGGGGAGAGCAGATTCTTCATGAGGCCATACGTTGGTGCTCCTCAGACGGTGAGGAGGATCGGCCTTCGTTTGGCAGCGCTCTCTTCCCCATCTAGCTCGTTGGCCACGAAGTATTGGTCGAGTCGCTCCACAATAGTTTTCCAATTATCTCCCTCCGAGAATTTCTCCAGGATGCCCACTGTTCTGGCATCTTTGGGTTCGCTATCTGTATCTCGTTGCCAGTTGTTGTGTATGGAGAAAGAGTCAGACTGAACACTGAGCTCAAAGTAAAGTGTGACCGTAGTCTTTTATTGCAGGTCTTCAGAGTGCCTCTCCAACCTATGAAGCCTCCTTAAATACCTCCCGAGAGATTATGGGATCCCTTGGGCCTCCAGGGAATGAGCCCTCTGGTGGCTGCACAGAGTAAATACAAGTCCACATATATAACAGTGACCACCTCCTGAAACATCCTATCCATGTGGTTCTCAGACTCGCGGATGCTCCTTATTGACTCCACCCGTTGCTCCGGCTCTGAAACGCGGAGCTTGAGCAGTTGAAACTGGAGACACCTCCTGCACACACGGTTGTCTAGGCTGCGCGAAGCATCCAGGACTTCCCACATGCCGCAGGATGTGCACTCCACAGGACTGAGCTGCACTGTCATCCCTCTAATTAGCCTTATCTAGTTTAAAATCTACTTAGAGAGCTACTTACCAACTCACCTCACCGACCTGTGGCCTCCCGACTTCCCAACCAAAGAGAGAAGTGAGAGCTACTTACCAACTCACCTCATTGACCTCCGAGGCCTCCGAACTCCCAGTCTCCTAATTCCCGACTCGCTGACCTCACAGGGCCTACCTATTCGTCGATCTCCTGACTCGCCAACCTCAGGGCCTTACCGACTCGCCGACTTCCCGACCTCAGGGCCTTACCGACTCGCCGACCTCCCGACTCACCGACCTCAGGGCCTCACCGACTCGTAAGTAGCATACAAAGTGGCCAAGATTAGTGGGAGGCCAGAGGATTGGGAAACTTTTAAAAACCAGCAAAGAATGACTTAAAAAAAAAAAGAGGGAAGATAGATTATAAAAGCAAGAAATATAAAAACAGATAGTAGGAGTTTCTACAGGTATATAAAAAGGAAGAGTGGCTAAAGTAAATGTTGGTCCCTTAGAGAATGAGACTGGGGAATTAATAATGGTGAACAGGGAAATGGCAGAGACTTTGAACAAATATTTTGTATCGGTCTTCATGGTAGAAGGCACTAAAAACATTCCAATAATGGATAATCAAGGGGCTATAGGGAGGGAGGAACTTAAAACAATCACTGTCACTAAAGAAGTAGTACTCGGTAAAATACTGGGACTAAAAGGTGAACAAGTCCCCTGGATCTGATGGCTTACATCCTAGGGTCCTAAAAGAAGTGGCTGCAGAGATAGTGGATGCATTGGTTGTAATCTACCAAAATTCCTTTGATTCTGAGGCGGTCCCAGCGGATTGGAAAACCGCAAATGTAACACCCCCATTTAAAAAAGGAGGCAGACAGAAAGCAGGAAACTATAGACCAGTTAGCCTAACATCTGTTTTTGGAAAAATGCTGGAGTTCATTATTAAGGAAGCAGTAGCAGGACATCTGGAAAAGCATAATTCAGTCAAGCAGAGTCAGCATGGTTTTATGAAAAGGGAAATCTTGTTTGACAAATTTACTAGAGCTCTTTGAGGATGTAACAAGCAGGGTGGGATAAGGGGGAACCAGTGGATGTGGTGTATTTGGATTTCCAGAAGGCATTCGATAAGGTGCCACATAAAAGCTTACTGCACAAGATAAAAGTTCATGGGGTTGGGGGTAATATATTAGCATGGATAGAGGATTAGCTAACTAACAGAAAACAGAGAGTTGGGATAAATGGGTCATTTTCCGGTTGGCAAACAGTAATTAGTGGGATGCCATAGGGATTGGTGCTAGGGCCTCAACCATTTACAATGTATATTAATGATTTGGATAAAGGGACAGAGTGTAATGTAGCCAAGTTTGCTGATGATACAAAGAAGGGTGGGAAAGTAAATTGTGAGGAGGACACAAAAAAATCTGCGAAGAAATATAGACAGGCTAAGTGAGTGGGCAAAAATTTGGCAGATAGGAGAATAATGTGGAAGAATGTGAGGTTATCCACTTTGGCAGAAAAAATAGAAAAGCAAATTATTTTTTAAATGGAGAAAAATTACAAAATGCTGCAGTACAGAGGGACCTGGGGGTCTTTGTGCATGAAACACAAGTTAGTATACAGGTACAGCAAATAATCAGGAAGGCAAATGGAATTCTGGTTTTTATTGCAAGGAGGATGGAGTATAAAAGCAGAGACGTCCTGCTACAACTGTACAGGGTATTGATGAGGTCACACCTAGAGTACTGCGTACAGTTTTGGTATTATTTAAGGAGGGATATACTTGCATTGAAGGCTGTTCAGAGAAGGTTCACTCGGTTGATTCCTGAGATGAAGAAAGGTTGAGCAGGTTGGGCCTTTATTCATTGGAATTCAGAAGAATGAGGTGTGATCTTATTGAAACATATAAGATAATGAGGGAGCTCGACAAGGTAGATGCAGAGAGGATGTTTCTACTCCTGGGGGAATCTAGAACTAGGGGGCATAGTCTCAGAATAAGGGGTCGCCCATTTAAAACTGAAATGAGGAGGAATTTCTTCTCAGAGGGTTGTAAATCTGTGGAATTCTCTGCCCCAGAGAGCTGTGGAGGCTGGGTCATTGAACATATGGACAGATTTTTGAGTGATAAGGGAGTAAAGGATTATGGGGAGCGGGCAGGGAAATGGAGCTGAGCCCATGATCAGATCAGTCATGATCTTATTGAATGGCGAAGCAGGCTTAAGTCCTACTCCTGCTCCTATTTCTTATGTTCTTAAAACACATCTCCAAAAATGCCTAATAAGAGACTTGCCTTAATGGAGGTGGGGAGGGATGCCTCTAAATATCGCGGCTTCAGTCTGCTTCCTGAGTGTTCACGCCATGTTTTTCTGGACAGCCTTAAGAATGATCCAACCAAATGTTCTCAAGCGCAGGACGCCTATTTAAATATTTTAATGAGACCAGCGTTCAGTCCAGGTAGCTGTCAGGGACATTTAAGGAGCACCTTAACATAGCATTTCATGCGTATTCCAGCACGGGACGTCCCACCACGAAATTGGTATGTGAGATGTCAATTTTGCATGACTTTCTATCCCAAATATATTTTCAAAGACAGCATAATTTCTAAATGTCAAAGTGGGAGGTACACTTCCTTGTAATCAGCAAAAGGATTTGAAACACTCACACAGTTCCATAATCTGTTCACGTGAAATAAAGGATCAGAAACATATTACCATGTTTTCACATCCACTTGATCCTTCCTGATGCAGTGGCTTCAAGGTTCCCCTTTAAATTCCCCATCTGAGTCCAGGATCAAAGGATCATACCTATTCTCAATCTCATTCTAACATCTGAGAGATTGGGACACTCCTGCTCTTCATGGATCCACTACTTTAAGGAATCTTCTTTTCTTCCTCACTCAGTTGGCCATTAAAATGCATTAGGGTCTCAATCACTTCATAGAACCCAGATTTGAATGTATTATTGGGGCTCTCGTTCAAGTCTGGCGGTCTACTCATCCAACGAAAATAAAGGGCCAAGTTAAGATGGGGGGGGGGGGGTCAGGGGGTGGGTGGATGGGATATCAAGTGGGAATGGGTGACTTCCCAATAGCCTCACATAATCCAGCATGATCAGTGTGAGGTCATCTTGGGACTGCTGTCCTGGCCTAACAAAGCTTTTTTGTGGCTCTCTAGTTTACATTTTGCCACTCAACCAAGTTCCATTTCAATATGCAGCCAAAGTTAGTCTAATAAAATCTAATTTAAATAGCGGGCAGCCTTACAATTTCAACACACACAGAGACCACATACTCCAGCTATGGCAGGGATTAGTTTACTGCATGCCTGACTTCATCTGTGGTCCTAACATTTCATGTCTGTGATCAACACAGAACATATCGAAAACATATCAAAATAGTCAATTATATAATTGGTGCTGCTGTGAGTGGAAATATGTGTTGCATAACTTGTAACTAAAGATCAATTATAACCTTTGTCTCGTGAAAGATCTTGTTTGATACAAGCCTATGGAGTGTTGCAAATGAATAATTCAATGTGAAAACAATGAACACTGCCAGAAAGTCTTTGTTGGGAAGCAGGTGATGGATGAGGTTCCCTTTGAATTTAACAGCTTTGCCAAGGGAGTCAGAATGCTTTACTTCTTTGTACATAGCATCTTCTACAATTTAAAAATCTATTATTAAGCTATTAAATATATATAATTACTGTGAAATAGCATATTTCCTCTGGTCTGTGGTGTTGCTTGTGGTTAGTCAGAGGTTTTAGAAGAACAGGGGTGTTATGCCAAGTAACATTACCAGCTATACCAAGTAGGCTGATGCTCCAGTGCAGTACTGAGGGAGTGCTAGACTGTCAGGTGCCGTCTTTCGGATGAGACGTTAAAGCGAGGCCTCGTCGGCTCTCAGGTGAACGTAGGTGATCCCATGGCACTGTTTCAAAGAAGAGCAGAGGAGTTCTCCACACTATCCTGGCCAATATTTATCCCTCAACCCACATCAATAAAACAGATTATCTGGTGATAATCACGTTGCTGTTTGTTGGACCTTGCTGTGTTTCTGGCTGCTGTATTTCCTACATTACACCAGTGACTACACTTCTAAATGCAAGTCATCCTTTCTTTCATCAGCATTGGGGGAACCCTGGGATCTGGGAGCACTAGGATAGAAAGCTGGTGTTTGACAGTATTGGGAACAGGGTCTCACAGTTTAGCATTATTGTGAGGGGCTTCCAAGGTTCCACAAACACTGGAGATGTAGATTTTAGGAACAATGGGGCAGATCATAGGATCTGGGACCACAGAGAGGAATGCAAGGATTCTGGAGTGTTGGTGGAAGGCTCAGATTCGGAGAGCATAAGGATGGTTGTGGGTTCTGGGATCAAGGAGCAGTCACGACACATCCTAAGGATTTGTAAGCACTGAAAGTGGTTCCCTGGACATGAGTATTGAGCTTGAAGTCTGGGACAGGGAGCTCAGCAATACTAGAGCGCCTTTGGAAGCAGTAATGGGCAGAGTTTGGTAGTATTCGGGAAAGCAACATCTAACAGGTTGGGAGGAGGGGTTCCCCAAGAGAATCAGACCCAAACTGCCATTGGCTCCTTTCCAACCATTTTTCCCCAATGTTCTCCCACCCCTTTTGTACCTTCAGGTAGGTCATAACCACTTACTCCACGGTCAACCAGTTCTTGCCTTTATTTTCAGATCATAAAGCTTTTGAACAGACATGTTCTGCTTCTTAATAATTAATAGGCTGGGTGGGGGTGGGGGGGCTGTAATTTCCTGATGGGCTCTACCAGGAATGCAGAAGCAGAGATTACATTGCCCTATTACTGAGTCTGCCAACTTATACAATCTTCAATAAACATACATTTCCACAAACAAAAATGAGCTCAAAATGCACAAATGTACCACTGGTTAGTTTCCAAATTAAAAAAAAACCCTTAAGCCTTAAAATATTCAAAACAAATGTTCTCTTTTCAATGAATTTTCTACAGAACAGTTATTTCTATTAAAAAAATAGAGTGCCAATTTTCTTTTCTAATCATTAACAAAGAAACTACAACAACAGATGCTGTTCTACACAGGTCCTGCTGTTCACAAGTGCTGCTGCTTACATGTTGGTTGTTAATTAATTTAAATAAATGTCAGACTTGCCTAAAATAAAACTTTGAGCATTTAATCTCGTTTCCTACAAAGATTTTTTGGACAAAAGCAAAGAAAGGTTTAAATGCTGACAGAATGTGGAGACCTTCATTTCCTGTTGAGCCGCAGAGTGTGCATACTAGGGAATCCTGCAAAATGCACCTGCTCAGAAACTTTGTTCAACTTTGCTAGAACTTCCAGGTGAAGCCCAGGTTTATGAGACAGATGGAATCCTTGAAGCAAAAATTAGAAGGAAGGCATTTAAAAGACATTTCAATGGATAAGTAGAATAATGCTATTATGAAGTATGCAATTTTTGAATTTTAAACATTATGGGCTAGAAATTCATGCCACTCTGTAGTGCCATGAAATGGCAATAAAATGGCGGCTGCCACTCTTTCGCCAGCTGGTGGCGGTTCCCGCAGCAGCCGCCATATTCCTCTCCACCTTTGTGCTGCCGGTAACTAGCAGCGCCCTGCAAAAATATTTAAATGGTGACGTCAATTGGTGTGCAATGCTGACTTAACGCCACCAACACAAACTTCAACCTTAACGCTGAATTTTAAGTGTGCAGGGAGTGCTGCTGGATGCTTGCAAGGACTCAGATGATAAATGAAGGCCTTTGAGAAGACAGAACATGCTGCAAATATTCAGTCGGTCACGTAACATCTGTGGAGAGAAAAACAGAGTTCATGTCTCAGGTTGACATGCTGCCTGACTAACCGAGTATTTCCAGCATTTTGTGCTGTCGTTTTAAATTTACAGCATCTGCTTGCAGAGGGAAGAGGAGGTGACCAAAGAGGAGGAATCAGATGGAAGAATGCATCCCAGACTACCCCCTTTGTGACTGGGATATCCGGGATGGAATCATCCACCTGTGGAACCACTGACTGGGCAGGCTGCTGCTTCTTGTTGATCCATTGGCTGAGCAGGCTGCATTTCTTGGGTGTGTGAAATAAGGAAGGCACAAGGGTGGAGTTGTGCTGACAGGGAGGGCGGTAAAGCAAGAAATGCATGCGAGAAGGAAAATACGCACGAGGATATCCACATCTTACATCATTTCAGCCCCGCCAATGGCTAAGGGCTCAACCATGCCCCTGCCAAGAATGGCCTGTACAGTTTCCTCCAAGGGGTGAGGTGAGGAACAGGAGATGTGCCTGGTCATTGGTGCAGATTGTTGGTAGGTGATCGATTGGGGGTTGGTAGGTGGTGATTGTGAGACCCTTGGTGCCCCTTCCCTGGCTTGTTCTATTAGTACTGAGGCAGTTTTCCCATTTGTTCAGGTTAGGAAGGTAATTCAACTTTAACAGCTGAATATTCACATTTGGAACATCTTTCAAATATTGAGTATTTCTTAAAAAGCAGAAAAGGCTGACAAATGTATTGAGTCACGGTGTTCTATTTTGCATTGAACAGTGTGTGAGGCTAGTGGTGCAGTTGATAGGAGACGGCTTTTGAAGATGTATTCACGGACCTTGACCAGTGGTCTGAGGTCGTGAAGCTTCTTTGAGCACTGGAGGCGACACTGCTGGCAGTGACAGCCTCAGTGATGTACTCACATCATTCTTTCTGGAGGGCCTCCTGTCCTGTGGGTAGAGGGCTGCTCTTGGAGTGTTGACCACCTGCACAAAGCTGGAGTGCTGCGTGAGACCCTCGGTGCCCTTCCCCTGGCTTGCTGAGCCATTTGTATTAGCGCGGAGGCAGTTTTCAAAAATGTATTGATTCACTGCATTTTATTTTGTATTGCTTCAGTGTGCATGGCCCCTTTAAACCTCAGACCTCTTCATTGTCCACAATTCCTTGTGAGCTCTACAGCTTTGCTCACAGGTGCAATGCCACACCTGGACAATGCCACACCTGGACAGAAACTTCATCCTGGATACCTCCAGCAACACCACCAGCACGGTGTTGCAAAGGCGTCGAGCGCTGCACTGCCTTTCTCCATATCCCCCAGACCAATTTCACACTGTTAGCATTGCGGCCATTTCCAGCAGCCTTAAACTGCAATTGCTGGTGATACTGGCAACTTTGCTGGCAATCACAAATGTTTCTCCTTATAAATTTCAATTACTGAGAAAAAAGTGCCATTGAATTTTATTTTGAACAAACATATTTAATGATTCTATTGGACCGTCAGCAAAGAGTACAGACAATTATTTAAATAGGAAATTTCTGTTAGAAATGTTTACAATGACCGTGTGAATATTAAATGTTGACAACAAATGTGTTGACAACAGGAAGTATTGTTTGTAGGCAGGATGTACATACATACACACACAAGATTTACATCAAGCTATAGCTGGTACAGAATGATAGAGTAGTCCACAAAAAGCAGAGGGAATCCAACCTGGCCAATGTCCATGGTAGCATCAGAAGAAGTGGGGCTGTTCGCTGATTATTGCACTGTGTTCCGCTTCATTATCCAATGAATTGCAAATGGAGCTGTCCACGTCCTCGAGCAGCAAGACTTGGACAAGATCCAAACTTGGGTTGATAAATGGCAAGTAACATTCATGCCACAAAATTGCCAGGCGTTGTCAATCTCCAACAAGAGATCGCCTAATCACCTTCCCTTGACATTCAGTGGTATTACCATCACTGAGTTCCCCACAATCAACATCCTGGGGGTTACCATTGACCCATAACTCAACTAGTGATGGGCAATAAATGCTGGCCTTGCCAACGACACCCATATCCAGAGCATGAGAAATTTAAAAAAGGTTTTATTCCCTTGGATGGTGCAGTGCAATAGTGAAAGCAGAACAGCATAGTGGTAGGATACAGGTTTCATCCCCCACTCTCCTGCCCTGCCAATATGACCAAGAGTGTTCAAATATTATGGTACTTGTGTCGATATTCACATGCATCACACGATAGAGTGCCTCACAAGCACCACTTATATGTGTGGATGGATCAGAGGGGATATGTTTCAAACAGTGACCATTTGGTTTCTATCTATGACTAAGTAAGATGCCACAGATAGTGGAACTTGTTATTAAATGCATAATCACGAAGATTTTTACTGTCTGTTTTGGTATAAAAGGTCATCCAAGAGCAAACGATTGAGACCCCCTCCAAGTCTGGCCATACACCATTCATTTAACCACTGCTGTGGGAATGTCAATAGATGGTTTCGTTTAGGTTTGTACATATTTTACTGACACTATCCATTTTCTCCAATCACAATTCACTTCAAGCAATTTTAGTGAGGGAGTATATAAGCAAAAAAAAGGGAAGGGGGTGAAATTCACCTTTGATGGGGGCTCAAAACGAGCAGTCATGGATCAGCTGGCCAATATATACCCTGCCTGATTTTCTTTTCCATTGGCTTCAATGGCCAGCTCAGCTTAGGCAGGTCAAGTTTGGAGGAGGTAACCATCTGGAGGAGAAGATTTAAAAGCTACCAGCTGTTAGCTGGAGTTATTTTTGTGGGACCAGATGGAGCACATCTTCTCCAGAGCGTGCAAAATTTAAAAATGGAAAATTTCCTGAGTCTTTTATTTTTGAACGACCTTTAGCAGTCCCTTCAAGGAACGTGGTTAGGTCACTCAGTGCCTAGTACAACCAGGCAGAGAATGCACAATGCAACCTCTGCCCATTTGTTCATGAATTTTGCATTCCGGGTCCTACAACCCTAAAATCACAAATTTTAAAGAAGCTCAATGCCCATTTCAGGTGGATATCCTGGGCATTCAGTGCACTTTGGGCAGAACCAGGGTGCAGCACAACACAAAATTTGGAGGCCTAATACCAGTTCTATGCCAGAAAAATTCTCGGTCGCAAGTTGAACTTTGAGTATGGTATTTAATTTGTTCAGAATTAACTTTACTATTCCTTAAACCTCAATTTCATTTGTCACTTTCAGTTGCTTACTTACAACGTGTTCTGGTCCAGAGTCCTTTTGAATCTGGCCCCTATGTTACAAAAGCATTTAAGGAATGCGCCACCACAGGTGGGGGTCCAAGTAGGACTGCAGGAGGCCAATGTTGTTACCACTGATGCTTGCAAATGCAAAGACCGTAACACAGGATTTCAACTTCCTGCATCACTGCCAAACATTAGTCTTGGTGAACATTTCAGTAACACAGGAAGAAAAAAAGTTTAAAAATAAGCAATGTATTTGTTGAATTCATATTAAACTGGCAAATGGAAAAATTAGATGGAATATTGTACTGCAGAATCTAATTTGAAAACTCTTTTTTGAAGATACTTTACCCTTTGTTTGCAATAGTTGAGAAAACATGAAATATAGAAACAGTACAGCATTCTAATTCTTGGTCGTCATTCTAAGTACTTGACCAAGTAGATTTATGTCCAACAAACTGTCCTCATGTATATTTTCTCTTTCAATTTAAAGTTTATCCTTAGCATTAAATACTAATATGCAATACTATATACAGACTAGGATTCCATACTATTAAAGTGCAAATCTGTCCAGCCAGTCTTCAGAGCATTCATTTCAAATGGAACACAAGTCTCAGCTGTACTATTGCATTGAATTAACTGGGCAGTACAAAAAGCACTTTTTGTCCAACTGTGCTTTTTAGTACCGAGCACAATCATCAAATGTATTCAACATCTAGTTTTCTGGCAGCCATTGGCAGTGATCGGCACTGCACGTTCTTGTAAAGAAGAAAAAATATATGGCATTGCAGATTGCAACTAGAATAACCAGGTATTTCTTAGAGAAAAATTTGAGAATGATCTGCTTAATTACTGCAAGCTTTTTAAAATTCTATGTTTGTCGTTAATCAGGTTACTCATGTGTCATATCGTTCTGATGGTATGCATCTTTATCCTCCCAGAACTGATACACTAGGCAACAGAATAGCCACCTATAATTCTCATTAATGCAAGTCCAACAATATGCCATTTCCATATATTCTAGCCTTACCTTGGACAGTTTTTTTTTTAAGCTGCATCATTTAAAGATTGAAATTCCAGTAGAATTGCCTATTGTCTGATTGACAATGCCTTTTGAAGTTCATAATATATTATTCATCAGCATGTTACTTTTGAAGTGTTTTTTTTGGTATGAATGCATTATTTGAGGAAGTGATTGATTACAGCCATCATTTTCACTGCCTCTGAGCCTTACGATGGAGATTGTGGTACTTGCGTAACAAATCATGCTGCATGCAGTAAATGGAGAAATTTGCCAGATTTGTTGTGGGATGTCGCTCCACACTAACTCAAGCTTGAATAACATACTATAGAGCTAACCTTTATAGATTTTTTTTTTAATTTGCAGTCCTATTTTTAGAAATAGGATCTAACCTTGAAATCTTTACCATGAAATATCAATGAGGGAATAGAAAAAAAGCTGGTTCAGCAGGTTTATCAAACAGGTGAACTATACAATCCACGAGGTCTCAGGCTGCTATGTTAGCTGATCTAAAGCTATGGAAATAGTAGGGTTGCTACAATTGGCGTGAACACCCCGAATTAGGGAGGGAAAATCGAACCCTCACTAGAAGCAACCCTGTGTAGTCATCAAATGAGGATAAAAGCAGGCTTCACCTGCGATGCCCCCTCCAGTTGGAGAGTATGGCAACATTCACTGGCAAGGCTCATAAATGACATACTCATTTCAATGTGGTATGGCAGGGCACTAGAGTTGGTAGAACCATACCCTCGCAAGGAGTCAATGCCTTCGGGTGTGTGTGGGGGGTGGGGGGCAAAATGACAAATTTTATATGAGGAAAAAGAAAAACACTCTGCTCAGCTGAGGTAGTCAACTAAAGAAAAATACACGCGCATGTATTCTTCCATAGAAAACACTGTCGTGTTATGTGATTGTAGATTAATATGAAATATTTCTGCAGGAGTAGAATTTTTAAAACTCTGATCTACATAACTAGCAGGATTTTTTGCAGAGAAATAAAGTAAGTATAGGGTATATCATTCGTTTCCAACGCAAACATTTCGGTTTTGGTGAAGAAAGCAATCGGGTGAATAATAAGTTAACAGAAATATCTTCAAATGCTGTTAATTAGGATGTATTATGCACAGAGAGTGTTCCATTCCAGGAAGCAGATACTTCACCACCCCCCCCTTCCCCCGGGGCAAAAAAACAAATGTTCCATTCATCAAACACTCTAACCTTCTCAGAGCCTCACCACACAATATTCCACGAGTGGTTTTGCTGACAGAAATCTTGGTGAACTGATTAAATATTTACCAGTGTGTAATTCTGCCAAAACTGAACCTCAGAAGCAACTTATGCACTGTGTACAAGTCGCTGTACGAAAGTACTGCTATTTTCCTTAAACTTTTCTTGACTGAAGGTTTTGTTATGGCTTTGGGTCTTGCTGCTAAATTCTTCCCTGAGATTTCACTGCAACCGGAGCGATTGAGCCAATATGCGTCAAATTGATTTGCAATTTACTTAAATGTTACCATGTTATCACAAATGTTACAACAGCCCTGTTTACATCTGGCATTGTATTGAATCAATATTGAGCATATTCAAACAGAAAAAAAAACTGGCAATACTAGAAATTGGACACATGAAGTAGATGCTGCAAATGCACAGCAAATCAGCAGCTGAAGAGAAACACATGTCAGAACTCATTAAGAAATCACAGCCAAAACACCCAAATTGAGGTGACACATGTCAATGACAAACCACACAGAGATGATTTTAACCTAACCCGCCCATCGGAAACAGAGTGGGTGGGCAGTTAAAATCCCCCGGTCACTTACCCAACTTGGAGCCGGGATTTTCAGCGGCTTCACTGAGCAGATCGCAAGGACAGCCACCCAAAGCTGGCGGGGTCCTTTAATATCTGCATGTCGGGTTCCAATGACTATCAGGAAACAACTGCCATATTTATTGGGAGGCATGAGTAGAAAACTGCAACCAGTTTCCCAGCAGGGCAGCCTAATGTGGGAGCGGATCAGGGATAGAAAGAGAACTTAAAAAAAAAACTCTTTAGGGTCAGGAGGGAATCTGAGGCCTCCCCTGCTGTGATCAGGCCCTCCTCCTTCCCAATCAGAGGGACCCCCGCGGAATGGCCCAACAGCCGATCCCGGTGACTTACCTGCTCAGTGCGTGGCCTCCAGGCAGCACAGATTTGCAGCGCTTCCTGTCCACAATGGAGAGGAAGTCCACCGGTGATAGTTACATGAATTTAAATATCCCAGGCCTCTTTTTGAACGGACAAAACACACCTGCCAAACACTGTCCCCCCCGCCCCCAACCACAATTAAAATCAGGGCCTACATCTTACATAGAAATACACAAGTGCTACAACATGGGAACAGGCCATTCAGCCCAACCAGTGTGTCAGCATTTAACCTCCATGCCAGCAAATAGATCTAATGCACTGCCTGAAAGGGTGGTGGAAGCAGATTCAATCGTAGCCTTCAAAAGGGAATTGGATATATACTTGAATAGGAAAAATTTGCAAGACAATTCCTGTCTGATGGTTGTAAAGATCTCAATCCAGTTCGTAAAAAGGGCAATACAGCCACTGACAAAATGATAACTCAGGATACAGATGACAAGATAAAGTTCACAAAATGGGTTCAGCTGAAAACCATCCAATCCCACTCCAGTATCTACTGGAAATGACTCAATGATTCATTTCAGGTCAGATTTACAAATTCAGAATGAACCTACAAATAACTGTTGGATTGAGAAAATGGTACAGGATACAGTGAAAAGGCAGTAAAATAGGATTAAAGTAGACAGCTTCAGATGAAGGTTCAGAATCTGCACAAACATGATGGACCAAACAACTTCCATCTGTGCTGTACATTCTATGATTATTTTGCATTGCTGCTGATTAAGCCAGAGACAATTATTTAGCACTTCAGTAAAATTATAAATAGCTTTAAAATGATTTGCGATCAAGTTGAAATAGCCAAAGACTTGTACATTTTAATTTTTTTTTTTTTTACAGGTACGTTAAAAAAGCCTGGAAACTGACAAGTTTAAAAACAGAGTTATGACAAAGTTCAGGTTGGTCAAAATACATGTGGAATATAAACCAATGGCTGTTTGCTCAGTTAGCAGGTGTCAACATTGGTACTTGTAAAATTTGGTTTTACATGCTCATAATAAATGTTAACCATATAAAGGTTAAAATGTTAACATCCAAAATATCACAAATATAAGAACATAAGAAATAGGAGCAGGAGTAGGCCATACGGCCCCTTGAAACTGCTCCACCATTTAATACGATCATGGCTGATCTGATCATGGACTCAGGTCCACTTCCCTGCCCACTCCTCATAACTCTTTATTTACATGATATCTTTATTACAGAAAAAGTATTCTCATGTCCAAGTAAGTTTTATGCTTAGATCAGCAAAGAACTAATTGTCTGTACACAACCCGCAGTATTAGTGATTTCATCCGAAATATGTCACATTGCAATCTAAAATATGAAATCATTGAGATTTTCATTCCAGAGTAGGAGCTACTTAACCCCTTCAGGGGAGGGATAAAACATTCCTGCATACCAATGTTCTAATTGTATAGACTATTGGGGTGATGTCCATTGTTATATAATTCACACTTACAAAACAGAAGATTTGTCATGCAATGATGTCTTGCTTGAAACCAGAAGCATTTATCACACCTAATTCAAGTTCAGTTGTGATTTTAGATTTTTTTTTTTTAAATAAAATCTTGCCTCTTTCACAAATCTCTAATCACTCCATGACATTTTAATGCATGAATTACAGTGCCTTTAGCTAAAGGAAGCAGCAGTTATTGTTTTAACATTAGTCAGTCGAAAACAGCGATTCACAGGAGGCGTTTTGGGGATGTATCTCGGATGGGGCAGAAATTCCTACTGTCCCATGGCTTTGCTGTTGACCCCAATGAATATCCTGGAGTCAATGAGACTTGTTTATTGCAGGCAGGTGTCCATGCCATTTATGGGGCTGAAGGAATGTCCACTTCCGATGCTCAGTAGGGCGTTTGGAGGGTATTTGGTGTGATGCCATCTCACATAAGTGGGCCTGCGATCCTCTGGGAGCGGTAGGATGATTTTTTTTTTTTAATTGGCTAGTTTGTACCCATTCAGCGAGTTTCTATAATGCAACTGATCACTTGTTGAATCCAGCCTTTTAAATTTTAAACACCCCAATCCCACCAAGACACCGTAGCAATGCTAGATACCAAGGATGCACATGTCTATCTTGTGTCCAGCATTGCTAGAGTGGAAAGGTTGTATAACATATTTCCCAGATTTGCACAGCATAATATACCTGACTGCATGTGTTTGGGGGGGGAGGGGGGGCAGGTAATGTGTCTACCCCTACTGCCGGTGGAACTTTTCATAGATGATAAAAGGGGCGGGATCATGCCCAGAATTCCCCAGGAACATCAGGGCTGTTGTGTTCAATGGTAAAGCAGCACAATACAAGTAATGATCAGTTAGTTTTCCAGATCATTGACCAATAGAACATGACTGATAGGACTGTACATTTCCAAGCTAAATATGTAGATTATATTTGCGTCAAAATCTTATGTAATACTAGATTAACAGTTCAGTGCAGTAGAGGGAGTAGTGCATTGTTGGAAGTCTTGTCTTTCAGACAAGACATTAAACTGATGTCCAGTCTGCCTGTTCAGGTCAATGTTAAAATCTCTCCAGGCCTCAACATACGAGTTTGTTCCTCGCCCTGACTCCCCGCACACATCGATCCCGCCCCGATTTAGAACTGTAGCTATACGATTACCTGTCAGATTTTTTCCCCCACAAGGGGAAGGCAAATTGACAACAATCTTCTGAAGTGCAGCTCATTATAAAGGTGTTCTACATGAAATTGGGGTAGGGCAAGTCATTGTTATTTTAGGAACTTTACCTCCACGAGAACTGGACAATTCAACAGTACGTTCTGGTGAAGGAGTTTTACACCATATTAAGTCCAATGACTGTGGGAGTCGTAAACAGTTCTGCTCACCCTCAGCTTGAGCAGTATAGTTCTCCCTGCAGTAAGAATGATTGGAAGATGCATTTGTATTCACAGCCATTTTAATATTCATGGTGGATTTTTGTTCTGTTGTGCCATAGTAATACAGTTGCTCCAATCTCTGCTGCATTGTATTCAGTAATCCTAGATTGTGCAGGTTTTGATGATTATGTTGTTGGGAAGGTTGGTGGCAAGGTTGTCTGAACTTCCAGTCTTGCTTCTGGCCATAATAGCAATTAGTGCAAAACTCTGTAGATTCCTCAGGAATTGAGCAAACATAATCCTGCATGTTTTGGTTTAATGATTGGTAGAGGGGTATAAGATGTTTATTTTGTAAGCAGCCCTTCATATTTCTGACCAAAGTTTTCTTCACACGGTCATCCTTCCATTCTTCTCTAGTTTTGGGTGCTTCTACAATCACCATTTGAGAATGATTACGCCAGTCAAATGACTTCTTCAGGGAGGACTTCATAGGCTGCTTCCGATTGTGGCACCTCGCCCCGCACTTCACCATGGGAAGCACAATTCCAATGTCTGCAGTGAATCTCTCTCCCCCCTCGTGCAAAATCTGATTCAAGTCAAAAATACACTCTTCCACAGTATCATCCCCACTCACAGTAGAACTGATTTTGGATTCTTTATCGGAGCATTTGCTGATTGTGCTGTCGCAAACTGTTCTTTCGGAGATTTTGCTAGTGTAAGACTTCACAGATGTTTTGCTTAAACTGGTTACTATAGAGGAGTTTGATTGAGTCTGTTGAAGTTTTCTGCCAGGTTGCTTTGTTATTTTGTTCATCTTCCCTGCAGGCTTCTCACAGTTTGGAGTGACAGGAAAAATGTCTTGTACAACTGGACTTTGGAAAGTAATTTTAGTTACCGCTTCTGGAGCATGGTCTGGACCAGCTCCTTTCTCACCACTAACTTGTTCCACATTTCCAGCACAGTTATCATCAAAGCAAAACTGGTCTGAGCCAGTATCTGCTGTACAGTGTGCAACCTGACTTACAGATCTGTGCTCAATATCCATGTCCTGGTTAATTCCATTCAGATAGGACAGGCTACAGATTTGTTCCAGTTCAGTCCTTCAAAACATAAAAATAATTTTTTAAATATAAAAGATTTCAACTCTGGCTGGTTGTCAGGCAGGCAGGGGCTGAGGTGGACGGCAAACCATCCCAACTTCAGCAACATGAGGCCCAGAAAGTATTACCTCCTGGGCCCCATCATTTTGCCCACCCAAAACTGGCAGCTGGCCGACAGGCAGGAATAGAATGTTAGGTAGCAGGAGGCCATCACTGGGAACAAAGGAGTGGTTCCAGGCTTCAGCTAAGTGGCTGGGAGCAGTTTCAGGAGCATCTTGCAGTCAAGGGGAGGGGGGGGGGGGGGGGGGAGAGGAGAGAGCCCCGGGGCAGGGGAACATAAATTTTCCTTGTGGGGCCCAGAGGAGTGCTTCTGCTTCTCCTGGCCCCATAAGAAAAGTTTAAAAAAAAAAAGTAAAACCCAGTTACCTTTTTGGGCCTGTACTGGCCCCGGCTCCTGTCCCTGCTAGGTTAGCCTGGCAGGAAAGCCATAACGCCCACTGGCAGGCCTCTGGTTAAAATTCTGGCGGGTGTGTCTCTCAGATGAGCAAATTGAATTTGGAACCCACGGGAAGCAGTACCTCAGTGGGAAAAGTCCCACAGGCTGGTTTCCACCATACAGGCAAGGTTAAAATCGGCCTTTTTATATCGGACAGGTCTGTTTCTAGCATAGCTGGGAAAATTATACAAGATTCTGGCGAAATGGGCAGACACATGGAAGGTGAAATTTAACGTAGAAGTGTGAAGTGATTCAATTTGGTAGGAAGAATGAGAAAAGGCAATCTAATTGTAAAGGGGGTGCAGGAACAGAGACCTGGGGGTGTATGTGCACGTCTTTGTGAGGGTGGCAGGACAAGTTGAGAAGGCTGTTAACATGGCATTCGGGATCCTTGACTTTATAAAGGGAGAGGCATAGAGCAGAAAAGCAAGGAAATTATGCTAAACCTTTATAAATCACTGGTTAGGCATTATAGCTGGAGTACTGTGTCCAATTCTGGGCACCACACTTTAGGAACGATGTCAAGGCTTTAGAGAGGGTGCAGAGTGGTACCAGGGATTGAAGACTTCAGTTACATGGAGAGACTAGAGAAACTTAAAGGGTTGACGGTGGATAGGCAATGGCAGACATTTAAAGATTACATGGATGAACTTCAACAATTGTACATCCATGTCTGGTGTAAAAATAACACTGGGAAGATGGCTCAACTGTGGCTAACAAGGGAAATTAAGGATAGTGTTAAATCCAACGAAGAGGCATATAAATTGGCCAGAAAAAGCAGCAAACTTGAGGACTGGGAGAAATTTAGAAATCAACAGAGGAGGACAAAGGGTTTAATTAGGAGGGGGAAAATAGAGTATGGGAGTAAGCTTGCAGGGAACATTAAAAACTGACTGCAAAACCTTCTACAGATATGTGAAGAGAAAAAGATTAATGAAGATTAATGAGGACCCCAAGAAAGAATGCAAAAGGCAGGAGGCAACAGAGCAGAGTAGCACTGGGGTAAGTGTAAACCACAAGGTGATAGGAAGGGACAATATGTATGAATATAAAGGAGCTGCAGGAGGGGTCAAAACTAAAAATCATGATTTAAAAACTAGTATTAAAACACTACCTAAACGCATGCAGCATTCGAAATAAAGTAAATGAGTTGACGGCACAAATCATTACAAATGGGTATGATTTGGTGGCCATTACAGAAACGTGGTTGCAGGGTGGCCAAGACTGGGAAATAAACATACAGGGGTATCTGACAATTTGGAAGGATAGACAAGAAGGGAAAGGAGGTGGGGTAGCTCTGTTAATAAAGGATGGTATCAGGGCAGTTGTGAGATGATATTGGCTCCAATGAACAAAATGTTGAATCATTGTGGGTGGAGATTAGAGATAGTAAGGAGAAAAAAGTCACTGGTTGGCATAGTTTATAGGCCTCCAAATAATAACTTCGCGGTGGGGCGAACAATAATCAAGGGAATAATGGAGGCATGTGAAAAAGGAACGGCAGTAATCATGGGGGATTTTAACCTACATATCGATTGGGCAAATCAAATCGCACGGGATAGCCTGGAGGAGGAATTCATAAAATGCATACGGGACTGTTTCTTAGAACAGTATGTTACAGAACCTACAAGGGAGCAAGCTATCTTAGATCTGGTCCTGTGTAATGAGACAGGAATAATAAACGATCTCCTAGTAAAAGATCCTCTCGGAATGAGTGATTACAGTATGGTTGAATTTGTAATACAGATTGAGGGTGAGGAAGTAGTGTCTCAAACGAGCGTACTCTGCTGAAACAAAGGGGACTACAGTGGGATGAGGGCAGAGTTGGCTAAAGTAGACTGGGAACACAGACTAAATGGTGGCACAATTGAGGAACAGTGAAGGTCTTAAGGAGCTGTTTCATAGTGCTCAACAAAAATATATTCCAGTGAAAAAGAAGGGCGGTAAGAGAAGGGATAACCAGCCGTGGATAACCAATGAAATAAAGGAGAGTATCAAATTAAAAACCAATGCGTATAAGGTGGCCAAGGTTAGTGGGAAACTAGAAGATTGGGAAAATTTTAAACGACAGCAAAGAACGACTAAGAAAGCAATAAAGAAAGGAAAGATAGATTACGAAAGTAAACTTGCGCAAAACATAAAAACAGATTGTAAAAGCTTTTACCGATATATAAAACAGAAGAGAGTGACTAAAGTAAATGTTGGTCCCTTAGAAGATGAGAAGGGGGATTTAATAATGGGAAATGTGGAAATTGCTGAGACCTTAAACAATTATTTTGCTTCGGTCTTCACAGTGGAAGACACAAAAATCATGCCAAAAATTGCTGGTCACGGGAATGTGGGAAGGGAGGACCTTGAGACAATCACTATCACTAGGGAGGGAGTGCTGGACAGGATAATGGGACTCAAGGTAGACAAGTCACCTGGTCCTGATGAAATGCATCCCAAGGTGTTAAAAGAGATGGCGGAAGTTATAGCAGATCCATTCGTTATAATCTACCAAAATTCTCTGGACTCTGGGAGGTACCAGCGGATTGGAAAGCAGCTAATGTAACGCGCCTCTGTTTAAAAAAGGGGGCAGACAAAAGGCAGGTAACTATAGGTCGGTTAGTTTAACATCTGTAGTGGGGGAAATGTTTGAAGCTATCATTAAGGAAGAAATAGCGGGACATCTAGATCGGAATAGTGCAATCAAGCAGACGCAACATGGATTCATGAAGGGGAAATCATGTTTAACTAATTTACTGGAATTCTTTGAGGATATAATGAGCATGGTGGATAGAGGTGTACCAATGGATGTGGTGTATTTAGATTTCCAAAAAGCATTCGATAAGGTGCCACACAAAAGTTACTGCAGAAGATAAAGGTACGTGGAGTCAGAGGAAATGTATTAGCATGGATCGAAAATTGGCTGGCTAACAGAAAGCAGAGAGTCGGGATAAATGGGTCCTTTTCGGGTTGGAAATTGGTGGTTAGTGGTGTGCCACAGGGATCGGTACTGGGACCACAACTGTTTACAATATACATAGATGACCTGGAAGAGGGGACAGAGTGTAGTATAACAACATTTGCAGATGACACTAAGATTAGTGGGAAAGCGGGTTGTGTAGAGGACACAGAGATGCTGCAAAGGGATTTAGATAGGTTAATCGAATGGGCTAAGGTTTGGCAGATGGAATACAATGTCGGAAAATTTGAGGTCATCCACCTTGGGGAAAAAAAAAAAACAGTAAAAGAGAATATTATTTGAATGGGGAGTAATTACAACATGCTGCAGTGGAGAGGGACCTGGGGGTCCTTGTGCATGAATCCCAAAAAGTTAATTTGCAGGTGCAGCAGGTAATCAGGAAGGCGAATGCAATGTTGGCCTTCATTGCGAGAGGGATGGAGTACAAAAGCAGGGAGGTCCTGCTGCAACTGTACAGGGTATTGGTGAGGCCGCACCTGAGTACTGCGTGCAGTTTTGGTCACTTTACTTCAGGAAGGATATACTAGCCTTGGAGTGGGTACAGAGACGATTCACTAGGCTGATTCCGGAGATGAGGGGGTTACCTTATGATGATAGATTGAGTAGACTGGGTCTTTACTCGTTGGAGTTCAGAAGGATGAGGGGTGATCTTATAGAAATATTTAAAATAATGAAAGGGATAGACAAGATAGAGGCAGAGAGGTTGTTTCCACTGGTCAGGGAGACTAGAACTAGGGGGCACAGCCTCAAAATACGCGGGAGCCAATTTAAAACCGAGCTGAGAAGGAATTTCTTCTCCCAGAGGGTTGTGAATCTGTGGAATTCTCTGCCCAAGGAAGCAGTTGAGGCTAGTTCATTGAATGTATTCAAATCACAGATAGATTTTTAACCAATAAGGGAATTAAGGGTTATGGGGAGCGGGCGGGTAAGTGGAGCTGAGTCCACGGCCAGATCAGCCATGATCTTTTTGAATGGCGGAGCAGGCTCGAGGGGCTAGATGGCCAACTCCTGTTCCTAATTCTTATGTTCTTATGACAAATGTAGGTCCCTTGCAGTCAGAATCAGGTGAATTTATAATGGGGAACAAAGAAATGGCAGACCAATTGAACAAATACTTTGGTTCTGTCTTCACTAAGGAAGACACAAATAACCCTTCTGGAAATACTAGGGGAACGAGGATCTAGCGAGAAGGAGAAACTGAAGGAAATCCTTAGTAGTCAGGAAATTGTGTTAGGGAAATTGATGGGATTGAAGGCCGATAAATCCCCGGGGCCTGATAGTCTGAATCCCAGAGTACTTAACGAAGTGGCCCTAGAAATAGTGGATGCATTGGTGGTCATTTTCCAACATTCTATTGACTCTGGATCAGTTCCTTTGGATTGGAGGGTAGCTAATGTAACCCCGCTTTTTTAAAAAAGGAGGGAGAGAGAAAACAGGGAATTATAGACTGGTTAGCCTGACATCGGTAGTGGGGAAAATGTTGGAATCAATTATTAAAGATGTAATAGCAGCGCATTTGGAAAGCAGTGACTTGGATCGGTCCAAGTCAGCATGGATTTATGAAAAGGAAATCATGCTTGACAAATCTTCTAGAATTTTTTTGGAGGATGTAACTAGTAGAGTGGACAAGGGAGAACCAGTGGATGTGGTGTATTTGGACTTTCAAAAGGCTTTTGACAAGGTTCCACAGAAGAGATTGGTGTGCAAAATTAAAGCACATGGTTACTGGGGTTAATGTATTGATGTGGATAAAGAACTGGTTGGCAGACAGGAAGCAGAGTAGGAATAAACGGGTCCTTTTCAGAATGGCAGGTAGTGACTAGTCTGGTACCGCAAGGTTCAGTGCTGTGACCCCAGCTATTTACAAAAACATCAATGATTTGAATGAAGGAATTGAGTGTAATATCTCCAAGTTTGCAGATGACACTAAGCTGGGTAGCAGTGTGAGCTGTGAGGAGGATGCTAAGAGGCTGCAGGGTGACTTGGACAGGTTAGGTGAGTGGGCATATGCATGGCAGATGCTGTATAATGTAGATAAATGTGAGATTATCCACTTTGGCGACTAGGCCTATATTCACTGGAATTTAGAAGAATGAGAGGGGATCTCATAGAAACATATAAAATTCTGATGAGATTGGACAGGTTAGATGCAGGAAGAATGTTCCCGATGTTGGGGAAGTCCAGAACCAGGGGTCACAGTCTAAGGATAAGGGGTAAGCCATTTAGGACCGAGATGAGGAGAAACTTCTTCACTTAGAGAATTGTGAACCTGTGGAATTCTATACCACAGAAAGTTGTTGAGGCCAGTTCATTAGATATATTCAAAAAGGGAGTTAGATGTGGCCCTTATGGCTAAAAAGATCAAGGTGTATGGAGAGAAAGCAGGAATGGGGTACTGAAGTTGCATGATCAGCCATGATCATAGTGAATGGTGGTGCAGGCTCGAAGGGCCGAATGGCCTACTCCCACACATATTTTCTATGTTTCTCCTCAGAGCAGAGATGGTGAAGAAGAGATTTGATGGAGGTGTTTAAAATCATGAAGGGTTTTGATAGAGTAAATAAGGAGAAACTGTTGCCAGAGGCAGAAGGGTTAGTAAGCAGAGGATACAGATTTAAGTAATTGGCAAGAGAACCAGAGGCAGCATGAGGAAGAAAAAAAGTTATGCAGTGAATTGTTATGATCTGGAATGCACTGCCTGAAGCGCGATGGAAGCAGATTCAACGATAACTTTCAAAATGGAGTTGAAAGCTCTTTCAAGGAGCCGGCACAGGCAGAATAGGCAAATGGCCTCTTTCTGTGCTGTGTTATTCTATGATTCTATGAAGACACAAAAAGATATTATTTAAAGCCAAAACAAAGTTAGCCTTTCCTTTTTGTGCTTTTCTATTTATTTTTCACCCTTTGTACCTCGAGCTCTCCATTTGTCTTGCCTGGCTCTTCGCAAGATTAACTTTTCCCCAAATCATCTCCCTGTTCTGTGCATCATAAGGAACTATGTAACACGACAGCGACAGATTTTAGCCACAGCTTACACACCACAATTTGTCTGAATGGACTGCACATAAATAGGGAAAGTCAAGGCAGTTACAATGCCTGAACTATGACTCCGTACTAAGGATATGGTGTGGAAATCTCAGATTCCCTCAGGATGAATCATGTTTGGAAGCAAGGGCAGTCAGCAGGGAGTGGGGTTACCCTTCCAATACTATTCATGTATCACCTGGTACATCAAGTGTTGACAGTATCCATGGAGATGTTTGCTGGCTCCCTACCCTTCAGAATGAGGACCATATGAGTACAAGAGCCACTCGGGGAAAGGAGCAAGGGAGGGTTAATTAAACAGGATAGCTTTTGAATCAGGGCTTGTATGGTACTGTTAAAGTAGATGTAAATCAGAAGGGAGCATGGTGGGATGAAGTTTGTGCATCAAACGCCATTTTACCTCTAACACACACAAATGAAAGTGTCACTGGAATATCAATTTATTTTTAAAGACTGATTTTCAGATCAGTCTGACAAAACAGGTAGAATTACCTTTCTAAGAACAAACAAATTACCATGGCCTTCTCAATTGTCACAAAATCTAAATATGAACAAGCGAATAGGTACCTGCAACTGCTGTCTGTCACAGGCTGATCACATCTTTTACTTGTGATAGACTTCAATTTTCGCACTGAAGGAACAAGAGTGTACTTGGGACAGCTAGTACCGTTTACATTTAGATCGGATTTGCACAACCTAGGCCAAAAAAGAGAGTTTAGGAGCTTTTCCATATTTTACATGAACCAACTCATTCTGTAATATTTTTCTCATCAGTGCTGACACTAGGCACTCAGAAGCACTGTACAGAAAGCTATTTTTAATTCTAGCTGCTGATGACCAATATGGCCACTTTTAGATAGCTCACAATGAAGTGTCGTCCTTATTCCTTACACACAAGCAAAATATTGTGTCATCTTATGTTCTTAGTTGTACGAGGGAAAAGCAACTAAGGGCTTTTTGTTTTTATTCTCGGGATGTGAACAAGGATGGCATTTATTGGCCATCCCTAGTTACCCTGAGAAGGTGATGGTGGGCCGCTGACTGCTGTTTGCTACAACAGAGTGGCTTGCGAGTGAAAAGTTAACCACATTGGTGTGGGACTGGAGTCACATATAGGGCAGGTAAGAGCAGTAGGTTTCCTTCCATAAAAAAGGACATTAGTGAACCAGTTGGGTTTTTAAAATGACAATCCAACAAGCTTTATGGTCACTTTTACCAATGCCAATTTTTTATTTACTGTTTTAAAAAAAAACTGAATTCAAATTCTCAAACTGCCAAGTGATTTATGGGATTTGAACCTTCATTCTCTGGATTAAGTCCAGTAGTATAACCACTGCCCTATATACCCCTGTCCCTGCAAATCTTTTGGCCCTGTGTAGCTGTGTGATTGCTAATAGAAATGTCCCCAAAGATAATGCAACTTTCTTCTAAGTTCTATACCAAAATGTGTTGGTATATTGCTGTGCTACACCGAGTGGTAGCAGTGGGCAGGGGTGGGGGCAGAAAGGCTGGGCTCCTCTATCATTTGCGACATAATGAGTGCCTGATTTTGGTCATCTATGAAAGGGCTGGGTCTAATCAAGTGATTTTGTGGACATCATCTGACCAACTTAAGTTTGTTATATCCCTCGTTATCAATTCCATGTATAATAATGAAACGCTCTTGCTAATGCAAAGCTAACAACGTAATACTTACAGAGCAATAGCTCACATTTTTATCTGCAGTTACTTTCTATTTTGATGAAAGGAAATTTCAGAGCACTTGAATTTGAATTATGAATAAATGTAATACTCGTAACAAATTATATTTGATAAAGATTTTAACAGCCAAAGCAGCTCAACAGAAATTCAATATAACTGCTTATTTGGAACAAAGTCAATACACTGAGCATTTGAAGTAGTTAAAACAGGATTCTAATGTGATTTATGATATTGAAAAATTAATGAGATCATCTAGGCAGCACACACAGCAGTTTGTTTTAAATGATTTATTTGTGTGTTTTTTTTTAAATTATGAAAATATATTCTTGCTTTCATTTTTACACATTCTGAGGAACACTAACTTGATCTTTCAGGGCAGATAAATAGATCCTACAGCTCCTGAAGTCAGAGACACTTTCCTTGTGCAGTCTGGGCTGCTGCTGAGCACTACTGATGTTTGAACCAAGAAAAGGGAGCAAAACAAGAGAGCTCAACAGACTGAATGGCCTTTCCTCAAGTTCAGATAATAAGGCAAGGCCTTCTCTCAGATATTTTTCACCTTGCTTTTTGCAATTTAAAAAAGGGTGTAGAGAAGGAGGAACTGTAGGAAACAAGATAGAAATTTGCAGACTGTGTGACCGGGTTTTTGGCGATATTTCGCCATATTTGGCGAAAAAACAGTCTGCGAGAACTTCGGGCACCTTTGTCCAGCGGCGCTTTCCACGTACCGCTGGGGAGAGGAGCGCTGCGGTGCAAAACCCAAAATAGTGTTTTCGCCCGAAATTTGGCTCTCTCCGCCCCCATTCTGCGCCCAGAATACCGACAAGGAAAAACCTATCGGTGCAGCCCTGCCAACAGCGGTAAGTATGAAGTCCTGCAAAAAAAAAGTTTATATTTTTAAATTATTTTTCAGCGATTTAGTTGTTAAGGGTTTTGAGAATGTTTTGTGAATTTTTATTCTTCAATTTAAAAAAAAGTTTTTCCCTCCCTCCCACAAGGCCTCTCTCGCAGAGTTATCGGCCTTGGACTAAAGTTGCCAAACTTTGCGGGTTGCGCCACGAATCCTCGTGCAACGCCAATTTTTACCGCTGCGTAAATTAAAGGCTGAATATCTGGCCTACTAACAGTAGCGAAGCGAAAACGGTCATTTTGGTGAAAAAATACCATTTTCGCTGAAAACCGAATTTTTGTCAGATATAAAGGAATGATGCAAAGAGGGATAAATCAATTCTGACAGAGAAGATGTAAACTAGCAAAGGACAAGAAACAGAAAGAAATGTAAAATAAACTTAACATTTTATTGGCTTTTATTTCATTTCCCAGTAGGCTGTGTTTACTTTGTAGTTAATGTTTACCATACTTGGTTTGTTCGGTTCTGGTCTGTGGAGCAATGTGATGCCTGGGAACGATTGTGCTCTAATACTGCAGCTACAGTTTAATGATAGTTTTGTGATAAAAAGTGGTATTATATTACCATAATAAAGTTTTTGCAAATCACACTTCAATTCAGTACCCAAACATTTTGTTGTATATTTCAAAAATGCACACCATAAAATATGTCATTTTAAATTCTCAGAACTTCTTACAATACAACTTTTAGCACAGAAATCTGCCTTCTATGTTCAAAGATTGAGCTGTGATTGGAGTCTGAGCTTAAATCAGTTAAATAAGTACATATAGTTTGGAGGAGTCCAAACAGTACTGAGGGTTAAACACTGGCCTTTCACCTCCAGGAGCTAACTGATGGGGTGATAGTCTCTATCTTTTGGCTATATGGGTCCTATATGAAATGAGCTTGGACAACCTCAATCATAGTGGGCATGGATGTACAGCACAAAATGTCTCTAATTGTCAATCTCACTGGATGGCTTGTGTGAGAAATGGAAAACATGTTGCACTGGTATAGCACGGGTGTTGTTGAGGTTGGAGCCGAGTCAGATTGTTGGGGCAGAATAGCGGGAGCTTTAATCTGTGTCTAACTACGCTCTCCCTGACCCGAGACTGCTTGATGCTGGGTGCCTAAAATGGCAAGAGTTCCATTCTCTACCACTCGGAGTATAAAAATACATACAGTTCTATACATTAGTTGAGGAATGCTCAGTGACAGGGCTGGGATCATTCCTCGTAGGCAGTTAAGGACTTGTGGGGAAAGTGGGTGAAGTGTTGCCTTCGGTGGAGGCAGCAGCGGACATGAACAGTGATGCATCAACATAGAAGTACAACTATGTGTGACCCTCATTGAATGTACCTGTAAGTATTATCATACCAGATTTCACATGTACCCCAAACCAAACTGTGTCCAGAGGTCAAAATCGGTAAGTTTTGTAATTGTACAGTTATGTAACTGTACAGATAATTTTCTAAAGACCTCCATTCCCACTTGCTCTTCTGTACTGAAAAGATGCATTATATTTCCAATATTGTTTTTTTTTCCCTTGGCCACAAAACAAATTATCACGCATAATAGAACAGAAAAAGATAGCTCTACACTTCCAAGTGCTCTTATCTTTTACCAAGTTAACAAAAAAGCACTACCATAAAGACAATGATGTGACATAGTATTAAGAAGTTAGTTATTCAGTGGAATACCACATTTGCATTAGAGGTCTGTCTAAATGCTGCAGCGGAGCCCTCTGTGATTTATTAAAATGGAAACACATTCGAACAGGAGCTTCAATTCACCTGGTATTTCCTGCTTCTGAAAAATAAGTTGCTGAAGGTCGTAGCTGATTATTAACGGGTTTCCTCACAAAGCCTTTTGACCATTTCACACTTGCAACAGAGTCTGATGGGCTATTTACAGTCTTCACACTTTTGATATCATCATCATCATCCACTTTCAACCCATGTTTTACCTGGAACTTGCCTGCCAGCTTTGTTCCTACCTGGTTTACAAGAAAAAAATATAAGGCAGAGTGTCTGGAACACAACACGATTCTGCAGTAGAAAAGAATAAGGTCAAATTGTAAAGAAGGCAAGTGATTGGCCCCAGCAAAATATGGCAACATTTCCAGGAATGTTGCAGCAATCCGAAAATTCACAACAGGTGCAAGGAATTTCTCCGTCTCGGAAATAGGTATTTGTAGTCCTAGTTCAGTCCTGATCCAATTACAATGGACCTTAGCAGCCACAGATTATAAGATTAAGGGGTAATCAAATTCAGGTGTTTATGATGATTAAAGGATTTGATGGGGTTGAGAGCAAGAGAAACTATGGGCCCAAGTTTCGGGCTGCGCCGGGACGCCCGTTTTTCACGCCACAAAGTGCGCCTAAAAAATACTTACCTATTCTCCGGCTCCCTGCAGGTCCTCTGGAGCCGGGCGCTGCGCAGCACGAGCTGTGGGGGGCGGAGCCAGGTCCCTGCGCTGAAAACAGTGCCGGGACCTCTGCACATGCGCGCTACAGTGGGCGCACATGTGCAGTAGCTCCAGGCGCCCAAAACTGTGGGGAGGGGCCCGAAGCACGCAGCCCCTAGCCCTGGCCGAATGGCCTCACTGGGGCTGTGTGGATAAGGCTGGCTCCCACGCCCAGCTCCTGCTTCCTCCCGACCTGACTCCCCCCCCCCCCTCTTCTTCCCCTCCTCCCCCTTCCCCTCCTCCTCCCCCTTCCCCTCCCCCTCCCCCCTCCTTCCCCTCCCCCCCCCCTTCCCCTCCCCCCCACTCTCTCCCCCCACTCTCTCTTCTCCCCCCCCCCCCCCCCCCCGCCTCTCCCCCCACTCTCTCCCCCCACTCTCTCCCCCCACTCTCTCTTCCCCCCCCCCCCCCCCGCCTCTCCCCCCACTCTCTCCCCCCACTCTCTCTTCCCCCCCCCCCCCCCCCCCTCCCCCTCGCTGTCAAACACAGACACTGACAGACAGAGTGAGAGACACACACACACAGAGACAGAGAGAGATACTGACAGACACACACTGGGGGGGCATCCCAGCACGCTGTTGGAGGTAAGCAGAAAATGTTTTATTTATTGATTGTTTAATTTTTAATTTTTTTGATTGATTTATCTATCATTTATTATTGATGATGGCTCTTTATTTGTAAAACTGAAGTGTTTAATGTTTGTAAACTTCCCTTTTAAACCCCCCCCCCTCCCCCCACCATTCCTACACCTGATTTTCTAAGTGTAGACAAGGTTTTTCTGAGCGTACAAAAATCTACACTTACTCCATTCTTAGTTAGTTTGGAATATGTTTTCACTGCCTCAACTTTCAAAACGGGCGTAAGTGGCCGGACACACTCCCTTTTGAAAAAAAAACTCTGTTCCAAACTGAAACTGTTCTAACTGACTAGAACTGGAGCAAACTAAATGCCGAGAATTGCAATTTCTAAGATATTCCATTCTAAAAAAAGCAGGAGCAACTCAGGCCAAAACTTGGCCCCTATGTCCTGTGGTGGAGGGAACCCAGAACAAGGGGGTAAAACCTTAAAATTTGAGCTAGGCCATTCAGAGGTGATGTCAGAAAGCATTTATTCACACAAAAGTGAAAATGTGGAACTCTCTTCCCCCCAAAATGTTGAGGCTAGGTGAATTGAAAATTTTGAAATTGATAGATTTGTTAGGTCAGGGTATTAAGAGATATGGATCCAAGGTGGTAAATGGAGTTAAGATACAGATCAGCCATGATCTAACTAAATGGCGAACAGGCTCAAGGGGCTATTGGCCTAGTCCTGCTCCTATGTTCGTCTGAAGTGAAGTCCATTACCAGGAATTTCCTTGGAAATTCAAAGTTACATCAGCAGAGTGGGAGAACCCCGAGGAAATTCCCAGCGCATATACTTGTCCATGTACATGACAATCTACAAAACTCAGAAAGGTTGACACGGTCCCAAGAAAGTTGACAGCTCGAAAACAAGATACAAATGAAAAGTAGCCGGAATAAAGGTCAATGACCAACGCCACTGTTTCAAGGTGATTGAACAAGTTAAATGTCTTTTCATTCATAGAATCGTATAGCACAGGAGGCGGCCATTCAGCCCATAGTGCATGCACTGGTTCTTTTGAAAGAGCTATGCACTTAGTCCCACTCCCTTGTTCTTTCCCAGTATCTCTGCAAATTTATTACAATTGGTTTGACAGTTTTAATTAGTGTTTTGGGATATCACACAGTTTATTTTTCTATGCAATGTTGCTTTTCATTCACCCAACCCCAAACTATCTTTCACTGCATAACAGGTGGCCGATCGTTCGCACACCTGCTAAAGTTATATTTCACCCACCCCCCCCGCCACCCACCAACCACCTTGCCCCGCCCGATGCTTCTGTTTTTCTATTCTTCCTACCAAAGTGAATAACCTCACATTTACCTACATTATACTCAATCTGCCATCTAACTGCCCACTCACTTAGTCTTTCTATATCTCTTTGCAGACTATGTTCCCCTCACAGCTTACTGTCCCACCTTTCTTTGTATTGTCAGCAAACTTGGATACATTATACTCGGTCCCTTCATCTAGGTTAATATAGATTTTAGATAGCTGAGGCCTAAGCACTGATCCTTGCGGCACCCCACTACCTGACAAAAAAACCTGTTTATCCCTACTCTATGTTTTCTGTCTGTTACACAATTATCTATCCATGCTAATACATTATCACCAATCCAATGAGTCCTTATCTTGTGTATTAATCGTTTATGTGGCACCTTATCGAACACCTTTTGGAAATCCAAATATACTGCATTCACTGGTTCCCCTTAATCTACCCTCAGTTACATCCTCAAAAAACAAATTGGCAAACACGATTTTCCCTTCTTAAAACCATGTCTAATCATTTTATGATTTTCTAAGTGCCCCAATACCACTTCCTTAACAATGGATTCCAGTATTTTCCTAACGACTGATGTCAGGCTAACTGGCCTGTAGTTCTGTTTTCTCTCTCCCTTCTTTCTTGAATAACGGTGTTATATTTGCTACCTTCCAATCCACTGGGAGCAGTCTAGAATCTAGGGAATTTTGGAAGATCAAAACCAATGCATCCACTATCTCTGCAGACACCTCTTTTAGAGCCCTGGATGTAGGCCGTCAGGTCCAGGGAATTTGTCGTATTTTAGTCCTATTAGTTTCTCTAGTACTTTTTCTCTATTTATATTAATTACGTTAAGAACATAAGAAATAGGAGCAGGCGGCCATATGGCCCCGAGACATTTAACACGATCATGGCTGATCCGATCATGGACTCAGGTCCATTTCCCCATAACTTCTTATTCCCTTATTGGTTAAGAAGCTGTCCATCTCTGCCTTAAATTTATTCAATGATCCAGCTTCCAGAGCTCTGAGGCAACAAATCCCACAGATTTACAACCAGAAGAAATTCCTCCTCATCTCAGTTTAAATGGCCGGCCTCTTATTCTAAGATTATGCCCCCTAGTTCTAATCTCCCTCATCAGTGGAAATATCCTCTCTGCAGCCACCTTGACAAGCCCCCACATAATCTTATATGTTTCGATAAGATCACCTGAATTCCAATGAATAAAGGCTCAACCTTTTCTCATAAGTCAACCATCTCATCTCCGGAATCAACCTAATGATCTGATTCCAAAGCAAGTATATCTTTTCAGAAATATGGAAACCAAAACTGTACGCAGTATTCCAGGTGTAGCCTCACCAATACCCTGCATAACTGTAGCAAGACTTCCCTGCTTTTATACTCCATCCCCTTTGCAATAAAGGCCAAGATGCCATTGGCCTTCCTGATCACTTGCTGTACCTGCATACTATCTTTTTGTGTTTCATGCACCAGGAGCCCCAGGTCCCGCTATACTGCAACACTTTGCAATTTTTCTCCATTTAAATAATAACTTGCTCTTTGATTTTTTTTTTCTGCCAAAGTGCATAATCTCTCACTTTCCAACATTATACTCCATCTGCCAAATTTTTGCCCACTCACTTAGCCTATGTTCCTTTGCAGGTTTTTTGTGTTCTCCTCACACATAGCTTTTCCTCCCATCTTTGCACTGTCAGCAAACTTGGCTACGTTACACTCACCCTTCATCCAAGTCGTTAAGAGATTGTAAATATTAGCTATTGATTGCCAACCCGAGTGACCCAGTTATCCCGACTCTCTGTTTTCTGTTAGTTGGCCAATCTTCTATCCATGCTAATATATTACCCCCAACCCATGAACTTTTATCTTGTGCAGTAACCTTTTGTGTGGCACCTTGTCAAATGCCTTCTGGAAGTCCAAATACACCACATCCACTGGTTCCCCTTTATCCACGCTGGTCATTACATCCCTCAAAGAATTCCAGCAAATTTGTCAAACATAACTTCCCCTTCATAAATCCATGCTGACTCTGCCTGACCGAATTATGCTTTTCCAAATGTCCTGCTACTGCTTCTTTAATAATGGACTCCAACATTTTCCCAACCACAGAGGTTAGGCTAACTGCTCTATAGTTTCCTGCTTTTTGTCTGCCTCCTTTTTTTTTAAAAAAAAACAGGGGGGTTACATTTGCAGCTTTCCAATCTGCTGGGACCTCCCCAGAATCCAGGGAATTTAGGTAATTTACAACCAATACATACACTATTCCTGCCGCTACTTCTCAAGACCCTAGGATGTAAGCCATCAGGTCCAGGGGATTTATCTGCCTTTAGTCCCATTATCTTACTGAGTACCACCTTCTTAGTGATTGTGATTGTGTTAAGTTCCTAACTCTGATTAGACCCTTAGTTCTCCGCCTATTTTCGTATTCTTTGTGTCTTCTACTGTGAAGACACTGGATACAAGATATTTGTTTAACGGTTTCTATCATTTCCTTATTCTCCAATCATTTCTCCTGTCTCAGACTTTAAGGGACCAACTTTACTTTTACTACACTCTTAAAAACATAGAAAATAGGAGCAGCAGTAGGCAATTCAGCCCTTCGAATCTGCACCGCCATTCAATGTGATCATGGCTGATCTTCTATCTCAACACCATATTCCTGCTTTTTCCCCATACCCCTTGATGCCTTTTTGTTTCTAGAAATCTATCTATCTCCCTCTTAAATATATTCAGTAACTTGGCCTCCACAGCCTTCTGTGATAGAGAATTCCACAGGTTCACCACCCTGAATGAAAAAATTTCTCCTCATCTCGGTCCTAAATTTCCTACCCCTATCCTGAGACTGTGACTCCTTGTTCTAAACTTCCCAACCAAGGAAACATTCTCCCCGCATCCAGTCTATCCAACCCAGTCAGAATTTTATACGTTTCAATGAGATCCCTCTCATTCTTCTAAACTCTAGTGAATACAGGCTTAATCGACCCAATTTTTCCTCGTACAACAGTCCTGCCATCCCAGGAATCAGTCTGGTGAACCTTCGCTGCACTCCCTCTATGGCAAGTATATCCTTTCTTGGGTAAGGAGACCAAAACTGCACACAATACACCAGGTGCGGTCTCACCAAGGCCCCGTATAACTGCAGTAAGACATCCTTGCTCCTATACTCAAATCCTCTTGCAATGAAGGGCAACATACCATTTGCCGCCTTAACTGTTTGCTGCACCTGCATGTTTGCTTTCAATGACTGGTGTACAACGACACCCAGGTCCCTCTGTATATCGACACTTCCCAAGCCATCACCATTTAAATAATACTTTGTCCTTATATTTTTTCTACCAAAGTTAACCAATTTTCAATCCATAAAGGATGGTATCCAATTAAAAACAAGGGCATACAAAGTGGGAGGTCAGAAGACGGGGAAGCTTTTAAAAGCCAACAAAGAACGACTAAAAAAAATGATTGAGGGGGAAGATAGACTATGAAAGTAAACTAGCGCAAAATATAAAAACAGATTGCAAGAGTTTCTATAGGTATATAAAAAGGAAAAGGGTGGCTAAAGTAAATGTTGGTCCCTTAGAGGAAGAGACCAGGGAATTAATAATGGGGAACATGGAGATGGCAGAAACTCTGAACAAATATTTTGTATCAGTCTTTATGGTAGAGGACACTAACAATATTCCGACAGTGGATAGTCTAGGGGCTATGGGGGGAGGAACTTAACACAATCACAATCACTAAGGAGGTGGTATTCAGTAAGATAATGGGACTAAAGGCAGATAAATCCCCTGGATCTGATGGCTTGCATCCTAGAGTCTTGAGAAGTAGCGGCAGGGATTATGGCTGCATTTAAAAAAAGGAGGCAGACAAAAAGCAGGAAACTATAGACCAGTTAGCCTAACATCTGTGGCTGGGAAAATGTTGGAGTCCATTATTAAAGAAGCAATAGCAGGACATTTGGAAAAGCATAATTCGGTCAGCATGGATTTATGAAGGGGAAGTCATGTTTGACAAATTTGCTGGAGTTCTTTGAGGATGTAACGAACAGGGTGGATAAAGGGGAACCAGTGGATGTGGTGTATTTGGACTTCCAGAAGGCATTTGACAAGGTGCCACATAAAAGGTTACCGCACAAGATAAACGTTCACGGGGTTGGGGATAATATATTAGCATGGATAGAGGATGGCTAACCAACTGAGGAGAGAGAGTGGGGATAAATGGTTCATTCTCGGGTTGGCAACCAGTAACAACTGGGGTGCCGCAGGGATCAGTGCTGGGACCCCAACTATTTACAATCTATATTAACGACTTGGAAGAAGGGACTGAGTATAACGTAGCCAAGTTTGCTGACAATACAAAGATGGGAGAAAAAGCAATGTGTGAGGACACAAATAATCTGCAAAAGAACATAGACAGGCTGAGCGAGTGGGCAAAAATTTGGCAGATGGAGTATAATGTTGGAAAGTGTGAGATCATGCACTATGATAGAAAAAAATCAAAAGAGCAAGTTATTATTTAAATGGAGAAAGATTGCAAAATGCCACAGTACAGCCGGACCTGGGGCTCCTGGTGCATGAAACACAAAAGGATAGTATGCAGGTACAGCAAGTGATCAGGAAGGCCAATGGCATTTTGGCCTTTATTGCAAAGGGGATGGAGTATAAAAGCAGGGAAGTCTTACTACAGCTATATAAAAGGTATTGGCGAGGCCACACCTGGAATACTGCATGCAGTTTTGGTTTCCATATTTACGAAAGGATATACTTTCTTTGGAGGCAGTTCAGAGAAGGCTCACGGTTGATTCCGGGGATGAGGAAAGGTCGAGTAGATTGGGCCTTTACTCATTGGAATTCAGAAGAATGTGAGGTGATCTTAATCGAAACGTATAAGATTATGAGGGGGCTTGACAAGGTGGATGCAGAGAGGATCTTTTCACTGATAGGAGAGAGAAGAACTAAGGGGCATAATCTTAGAATAAGGGGCCACCCATTTAAAACTGAGACGAGGAGGAATTTCTTCTCTGAGGGTTGTAAATCTGTGGAATCCACTGCCTCAGAGAGCTGTGGAAGCTGGGACATTGAATAAATTTAAGACAGAAATAGACAGTTTCTTATCCCTTTATCGTTTAAGGGGTTATGGGGAGCGGGGGGGTAAGTGGAGCTGAGTCCATGATCAGATCAGTCACGATCTTATTGAATGGCAGAGCAGGCTCGAGGGGCCGTATGGCATACTCCTGTTCCTATTTCTTATGTTCTTATGGATAACTTCACATTTATCCACGTTATACTGCATCTGACATGTGTTTTCCCACTCATTCAACCTATCTAAATCGCCTTGCAGCGTCTTTGCATCCTCCTCACAACCCCACCTAGTTTTGTGTCGTCCGCAAACTTGGAAATATTACATATGGTTCCCTCATCCAAATCATTTTTATATATATTGTATAGCTGGGGCCCAAGCACTGATCCCTGTGGTACCCCACTAGTCACTGCCCGCCACCCTGAAAAAGACCCGTTTATTCCTACTCTCTGCTTCCTGTCAGTTAACCAATTTTTAATCCATGCCAATATATTACCCTCAATCCTATGTGCTTTAATTTTGCACACTAACCTCTTATGTGGGACTTTATCAAAGGCCTTCTAAAAATCCAAATACACTACATCCACTGGTTCTCCCTTATCTATTTTATCAGCTACAAAAGACTCCAGTAAGTTTGTCAAACACGATTTTCCTTTCATAAATCCATGTTGACTTTGTTTAATCCCATTGATATTATCCAAGTGTGCCGTTATCACATCCTTTATAAAATAGGCTCCAGCATTTTTCCCACTACTGATGTCAGGCTAACCAGTCTGTAGTTCCCCGTTTTCACTCCCTCTCCTTTTTAAAAAAAAATAGTGGGGTTACATTTGCCACCCTCCAATCTGCAGGAACTGATCCATAATCCTGTAGAATTTTGGAAGATGACAGCTAATGCATCTACTATTTCCATGGCTACCTCCTTTAGTACTCTGGGATGCAGATCATCAGGCCCTGGGGATTTATATGCCTTCAGTCCCATTAGTTTCTCCAGCACTATTTTCTTACTAATTATCATTTCCTTTAATTCCTCTTGCTCACCTTCCTTTTTATATACTTGTAGAAAGCTCTTACAATCTGTTTAGATATTTCTTGCTAGTGTTTTCTCATTCTATTTTTTTCCCTTCAATTGTATGGTTATCCTTTGCTGGTTTCTGAAACTCTCAAGGTGGTTTCTTGCCTTTTCTGTTCAATTTATCATACATTTCTCCTGGAGAAAGGAGAAGCTGCTGGAGCATCTACAGACCTTCCCCCTCTTCATGAGATCCAGGCAAGTCAGTCAACTCAATGTGAAGGCACTGAAAGAGCTACAGGTTTTGGAAGATCATCTGGAGAGAACAATGTCAACTGGATTGCAAAGTATACAAGACATCATCTCAAAAGAGACTAAAGGATATCTGGGTCACTCTCAGGGACTTAAGGCTCTTTCTGATTCCATGAGGTCTGTTCTCAGTGTTAACTGTAACCAGAATCCTGTTCCCAATACCAGGGGAGAAATTAAGAGTGTGTGCCATGTACATTATAAGACCCAGATTTGCATAATTTAATGAGCTCCTACCTGATTCTTGGGCAAAATGATAGTGGATAGGATTTGAGCGGGAACAATGCAGTAAGTACAGCACTCCAATTTTAGGGTCGCTACCATCCCATTCCCGCTGGTGGACCAAGTTAAAATCAGACCTGACCTTTTTAAAGAGTTTGCCAAGAGAAGCTGGGACCAACAGTCAGTTTCAAACCATCACCTCAGTTGCATGTATTGCAATTATCAATTGTGCTGTAGGTTGCAATAAATAATATATATTAACTCAATAAATTTAGTTAATTGGCCAATCTGTACCAAGTGGTCTCATACCGTGAAAGTTTTCCACCTCCAAATTGTTAGAAAATGTATTGACATCCTGCTTGTTCTCCATTAATCAATGTACTGTGATTAATTGTTAGGCTTGGGCTGTGTTAGACCAATACAGCAGCAAGCAACAGAGGTTTAAATTCACGAGACCTTTTCTGCTTATGGGAAATGTCATTAAGCCACTGACCTGAAGTAAAGGGTGGAAAAAGCCTTAATTGTAACATTTCTTCTATTAATTAGGAAAAGCAAGCTATTGGGATAAATAGCAATACTAGTAGAAAATAGAACACTCATTTGATGAATAATAAAACAAAACAAGTAGAATTTTGTATTAAAATGAACTTACCATCTGGTATTTGATTGATAATGGTCCATGGTATTGTTGCAAAGATGAATTATCCCTTTCATCATTATCTCCTAAGCAATTTGGATTTGTATATGTTGATTGTTCTGCTGAATTTTGCAGAATTTTCCTGTAAAATATGTAAATAAACAGACCTTTTTATAGACTTCCACTCAATTATGTTTCCAATATTTTAAAAGTGAAACTATTAATATTTGCTTCATTTACATATGAATGGAGTCCTTAGTGCATTGCGGTGCAATATACAAAGTCTTGTCATGAAATGAGCAAAGTTGAAAAGTACAAACCTGATTGAGCTGGATTCGAAGATGCAACATCTTCTTACTTTTCTATTCCCTATACACTCTTCGTTATCTTCCATATTAATACTGTTCCTACTCCTGTAGCCTCTGAAATTAGTACAATGTAACAAAAAGTCCATAACTACTTACTACACACTCCACTTTTGATGAATTAATTCCTGTTATCAAACTAAAATCAACCATATGCAATAATTTTCTGTTTCCATTGAAAAAAATATATTGCCTACTTAATGTACTTCATTTAACACATTTATTTGTAGAGGTTAGATTTTAAAATTGGAACATTTAATTTTTATACAATTTATAAAAATGAATGCTTTTGAAAAGATTAAAGCAGTTCATTGTCAAGCTATATGCATCTCTTATTTTACCATCTGCAGTTATTATATGCTCAATTTTGTTACCAGCTATTAAGACTATTGCTTGTTACAGCTATGCTGATTCAACAAAACGGTAACCTTAATAACAGAACTTTTTCCAGTCATGAATTAAAGTCCATAAAATGTCCGTTATTCATCTGTTAATCAACCTGATGTTGAAGAGTCTGTATACTAAGTGGGTTTCTGATAGATTTAGATGAGGAAAGACGGGAGGAGACTCGAGTGGAGTATAAACACCGGCATGGACTGATTGGGCCAAATGGCCTGTTTCTGTGCCGTATATTCTATGAAACGGCAATGATGTTAAACAATTATATGAAAAAACTTCCAACCTTTTCAGTGACTAAATTTTAGTTTATGCCTGTGTGTAGTTTAAGCACTGAGTTAAGAGCAATGTGCATTGTTATTGTGAAGACAAAATGATTCCAAATTATTCATTGAGAAAATAATGAATTTTGATAATAAAGGAATACTCCAGGATGAGCCTTAATGGTCTAATTTTGAAGTTTCTTGCTTAAAGGAAAAAGGATAATCACTCCATAAATTTAAACTCCAAATAGGGAAATAAAATGTTAAACTGATAATGTTTTCAGATTAGTAAATGTAGCAATGGAATTCTCCTACCTTATTACCAAAGGGAGATTGCTGGGCACAGATATATTGGACCTCTGCCATTGAAATCCATTCCATTTAACAGTTCTCTTCCTTTCCATGAAGAAGTCAACAATACTCGAAAATGGCATTTCACTTCCTTTTACAGCATTCTCTTGAACGACTGCACAGCTGATTTTTGGAAGATGTGGAACTGACGTTTGCAGACATGTTTTCGTTTCTGTAACACCACTGAGATGCTGCTTTGATGAGGCCAATAAGTCATCTAAAATATATATATTTTAAAAAGTGAAATGCCAATTCTAAGTTCATTATTCCTGCTTGAAAACATCAACTTCCAAAGGAATTCAAAACTGGTGGAATTTTGCCCATTACCGTACCAATTAATTGATAATTCTGTCCAAAGTATTTTTAGGCAATATGTTCTCAGTAAAGTACTACACTAAAATGACTAAATATTAATATAGCTTTTCCCCTCATGTATTCCCTTATTTCTCAACTTTTAAAAAAGTTATTTATATTTAATATCAGTTTGTAATGTCAGTCAGTCATAGGCAGTACCTCAAAATCGAGGAAGATTTGTTTCCACTCAAAGTGAGTTCTCCAGTGGCTGTACAGTCCAACGTGAGAATTACAGTCTCTGTCACAGGTGGGGCAGACAGTTGTTGAGGAAAGGGTGGGTGGAGAGTCTGCGCTGTCTGCGCTTCATTTCTGCATGCTCTCGCCGACAAGACTCGAGGTGCTCAGCACCCTTCCGGATGCTCTCCCTCCACTTTGAGCGTTCTTGGGCCAGGAATTCCCAGGTGTTGGTGGGGATGTTGCACTTTAGCACTTTACCAAGATTGTAATGTATATACTCTGCAACTCCAGATTATACCATCTATGTGCCCCCAATCAGTGGTTTAAATACTTTGATTGTTGATTGTCAATCCTGCCAGTGAAGTGCATGGATGTTTAGGTTCCTGCTAGGGTACCCAAATCAGTATCAATGTAAAGCATTTAAGAAAGGTAAATGTCAGTAGATTTTGGCATGACGAACTCCATCAAAATGAAAAATTGCATTCAGCAATTACTCACTTTTGTATTGCTGAGGTCTTTGTTGCTTGACCCCTTTCTCAAATGGCACCAGCCATTTCCATCTAAGTAACTTTGATCCAATATCAAGTTGAGCTGAAGGAGGTCACAGGGATAGAGCGGGGCAAGGCCATGAAGCATTTTAAACAAGGATGAGAATTTTACATTGAGTTGTTGGGGAACTAGGCGACAATGTAGGTTAGTGAGGACAGGGGTGATGGGTAAGCAGGGATTGGTGTAGGATAGTAGACGGGCATCAATGTATTTGGATGAGCGAAAGTTTAAGGGAAAAGATTTGCATTTATATAGCGCCTTTCATGACCACGGGATGTCCCAAAGCCCTTTACAGCCAATGAAGTACTTTTCTGAAGTGTAGTCACTGTTATAATGTAGGAAACGTGGCAGCCAATATGCGCAAAGCCAGCATCAACAAACAACAATGTGATAATAACCAGATAAATCTGTTTTAGATGTTGACTGAGGGATAAATATTGGCTAGGATACCAGGATAACTCCCCTGCTCTTCAAAATAATGCCATGGGATATTTTACATCCACTTGAGAGAGCAGAGGGGGCCTTGGTTTAACATAGAAACATAGAAATTTACAGCGCAGAAGGAGGCCATTTCGGCCCCTCGTGTCCGCGCCCGGCCGACAAAGAGCCACATGGCCCTCGGTCAGCAGCTTTGAAGGTTACATATAAACCTATGTACAATGAACAATGGCGGACAGGTAAAGAGCATCCATTTAAGCTGACAGGCCTGTAATTACTCAGCCTATCCTTTTCTTCCTTCTTAAATACGGGGACCGAGACCTCCGGCACCATGCCCAAATCCAAAGAGGACTGGAAAATGATGGTCAAGGCCTCTGCTATTTCCTCTTTTGCTTTGCTCAACAGCCTGGGATGCATTTCATCCAGGCCCGAGGACTTATCTACTGTCAAAGCTGCTAAACACCCCATAATACTTCCTCTCACTATATTTATTTCATCCAGAATATCACACTCCTCCTCGATAGCAGTATCTGCATTGCCCCTTTCCTTTGTGAAAACAGATACAAAGTATTCATTAAGAACCTTACCAACATCTTCCGCCTCCACACAAAGATTACCCTCATGGTCTCTAATAAGCCCTACCCTTTCCTTAGTTACCCTCTTACTCTTAATATATTTATAGAACATCTTTGGGTTTTACTTAATTTTACTGGTCAAGAATTGTTCGTGCTCTCAACATTCTTAATATCCTTTTTAATTTTGCCTCTTAACTTTCTATATTCCTCTAAAGATTCTATAGTATTTAGCCGTTGGTATATGACATAAGCGTCCCTTTTTTGCTTTATCCTCCCCTATAAGTCCCTAGACATCCAGGGGGCTCAAGAATTATTATTCCGACCCTTTTTCTTTAAGGGCATATGTTTGGCCTGAGCCTTCCAGATCTCCTCCTTGAATGCCTCCCACTGTTCCGACACTGATTTACCCACAAGTAGCAGTTTCCAGTCCACCATGGCCAAATCACTCCTTACTTTAGCAAAATTAACTTTTCACCAATTTGGGACTTTTATTCCAGGCCTATCCTTGACCTTATCCATAATCAATTTTGTTATGTCCTTGGATGCTCCTATAATGACTCAACGAGGTAATGTGTTGTACTTAAACTGTTGTGACCTTAATCCTTTATTGATAACTCCAGAGTGGCCTGCCTTTTATACTAGGCCAGGCACACCTGTACAGGTAACCTACAAGTCTCCCTCTGCATTGCCCTCTGGTGAAACACCTTGTGATAGCACTAACAGTAGCCATGTAGGATACATGACATCACTCTCCCCCCAAGCTTTTAGTGCAAATTGCCTCTGCATTGACTATGCTCTGGGCTTAGCTCGATCTGATTGACCCTTGGTGGGTCATCTCAATCTTGGGTGAGTGGTTGGTGTTTCGTTGGCAGTAGAGTGCTGGTGATGCTGTTTGTGTGTGTGTCCCTGACCACTCCATTCTCTCCCCCACCCCCACATATAGATTATGCCGGAGGCTTATTTCATTCATATACATTCAAGTCCAGAAAAACAAATTTGCATTACGTGTGGTTCAGTTGTGAAACAAGTACATTAGACTGGCGAGATACATTATCGATACGTACTGGGGATCGGTGACCGGTGCGCAAGGACAAGCTAGTACCAGGACTGCTGGATGGTGTTCAGGCAGTCTGGTGGCGGCGCGGTGCCCAGTGCTGGCAGTGGGAACCTGGTTGGCTCAAGTTTCCTGCTCTTGGGGCTGCTGCCATTGCTCCTAGCGTTGAGCAGGTTCACAGATGCCCGTGACCTTCCTGTCCTTTCTTTGCGCCCTGGGTCATGGCAGCTCCCGAGGAGCTGTCGAGCAGTGCACAGGGAACTGAAGACTTGCCTGGGCGTTGTTTGATTTGCGATCCTGGCTGGTCCTGGTCCCCTTTTGGAGAACTGTTGCAGGTGACCCTTCGTTCCCGGGTCTGGCCTTGGTGACGATGGTGTCTGGGGGCTGCGCCTTAGCACAGTTTGTTCTTTCAGGCTTGTGGCGATTGGTGCCATTGGGTGCCTGAGGGGCGGAGCCAATCAGGGGCAGGTATCGATACCGGTGCCGTTGCCTTCCTGAGATCGCTTGCTCTGCAGCTCGTGTATATTAGCTGCTTGTGGCCACACTCCATGGTGCATAACGCTGGTCCCAGGGTTGCAGGCTACAGCATTGGGTAGCTCACTGGATCAATGTGTTCCCGATGGGTGTTTGCCCGCTGCATTCGCAGTGTGCAGTTGAAATCCTACATCGCACGTTTCATTACTTAGTGTGAATACCCTGTAGCTCCGATCGCGCGACTTTTCCTTGCTTGTTGCGTGTACACAACTCTGATCATCAGTTACACATTTTACCTCTAACTCAGTTGCTATTACATTGCTCGAGTGTGTGGGTTGTAGACCTCCTTTAAGAGAGCCTTACTTTCTTTACCCCAATCCTCTTCTCCGTTTGGTGCCACGAGTTGCTCCATCAGCGCTGAACCTCGTGGTCTGGCCGCTGCCATTTTTTTCTTCAGCGCATCACCTCGTGGTTCGGGCACCATCTTTCCTCCATCCACTATGTTGACTGCAGTGATCCTCTTCTTCCCGGGTTCGGTCACTGAAGCTGGGAAGTCGCCTTTGGATCCGATTTTCTTCCTCCGGAGTCTGCCACTGGAGCCTAGAAGGTGTGGTGGGTCGTCCCAGCTGGATCATCTCCACGCAGTCGTGCTGAGAGGTCTGTGTCTCGGGTGCTGTGCTGGTCTGCTCTCTGGTGTCGGATCCAACTTCAGGTGAGAGCTTGCTTTCCCTCTGAGCGCAGAGGACGTTGATCGCTGGAGGGGTGACATCTTCCCACTTCCAATGGATCTTCTCCATCCACCTTCTTCCGAGTAGCATTGGTCCATCACCTGCAACAACCCACAGAGATAGCTTGTGCACCGCGCCATCATGGAGTCCCTTTACATCCACACCACCAACGACTGGGATAAGTTCATTGAAGTAGGTGCGCAGTTTTGCCTGAACCGGGACCACTTGGGTCGTTCAGCTTGATTGTCCCATAGCCTCTCAAAGGCTTCTTGATTCATCACTGACTGGCTTGGCCTCGTGTCCACTTTCATGAAAACTGGAACGCCATTCATCTCGACTTCTGTCCTCAACAGGGAATACTCGGTGGTGTAGGTAAACATGCTATATACCTCGTCATGGGGCTGAGCTGCCTCTCGTTTCATAATCCGCGCTGGATTCATGGCCATCAGCAGACTCTTCCTCGACAGCGAGTCATATTTCTCTTACACATTTGCTGGATGTGGCCCTTTGTGCCACAGACTTTGCATACATAGTCTATAAAATGGCATTGGTGAGCCCTGTGATTCCCTCCACAATGCCAGCATGGGGCTACTCGGTTAGCCCCCCCTCAGTGGACTCTGACTTAAGGGACTCGGGGGGCCGGTTCTCTCTTCCCCGAGAAGGTTCGCGTTCTACAGTCCAGCCTCTAAAAGGCGCCACTCTGTGCACAGTACCTGCCGGGTTTGAGTCCTGAGGATGAGTCATCTGCCTAGAGCTGCAGATCGAGGTCATGAATGCCTGGCTCACAGAGATGGCCTTCTGCAGTGTGACTGTGGTATCCGCCGGCAGTAGCTTATGAAAAAGGCCCACATGGCCGATTCCAATGACAAAAATGTCCCACAGCGCTTCGGTGAGGTGGTCACCAAAATCACACGGTGCCGCCAGCCTCCTGCGGTCTGCAGCGCATTTTCTGATTTCCTGGCCTTCAGGCCGTCGGTGGGTGTAGAACCGGTGTCTGGCTGTGAGGATGCTCTCCTTGGGCTTGAGTTGCTCATGGATCAGTGTTACGAACTCCTCGCACGTCTTCGCTGGTGCCAGCAAGTCCCTGACGAGGCCATAGATGGTGGGCCCACAACTGGTTAGCAGGATAGCTCTGCGCTTGCCAGCCAGTGTGGCCGGGTTGTCTCCTGCCAGGTCATTTGCAATGAAGAAATGGTCGAGCCTCTCCACAAATGGGTCCCAATTATCACCATCAGCGAACTGGTGCAACATACCAAGGGTCGCCATTTTCACATGAAAGTCCGTAATCTCGTCGCCAATTGTTATGTCCTTGGATGCTCTGATAATGACTCCACGAGGCAGTGTGTTATACTTGAACTGGAGTGACCTTAGTCCTTTATTGATAACTCCAAAGTGAGGATCACATCTGGTGGCCTGCCTTTTATACTAGGCCAGGCACACCTGTACAGGTAATCTACAAGTCTCCCACTGCAGTGCCCTCTGGTGGCACACCTTGAGATACATGGCTACTGTTTGTAGTAGGATACATGACAAACTTGAATCTGACTGAATTATGGTCACTGGCACCCAAGTGCTCTCCCACTAATACCCCTTCAAACTGCCCAGCTTCATTCCCCAAACTAAATCCAAAACCGCCCCCCCTCATGTTGAGCTTGCTACATACTGACTAAAAAAAGTTCTCTTGAATGCATTTCAAGAATTCCACACCCTCAATACCCTCTGAAAGACGGCATCTCCGACAGCGCAGCACTCCCTCACCACTGCACTGGTATGTCAGCCTAGATTTTTGCGTTCAAATCACTGGAGTGGGATTTGAACCCACAACCTGCTGACTGAGCGCAGGAGGCTGGCCAGTAGAGGTGGAGGTGAGAAATTCATAAATTAGGGTTTCAAAAGCAGATGGGCTGAAGTAGTGGTGGATATGGGTGATGTTACAGAGGTGGAAGTAGGCGGTCCTTGTAATGAAGAGGATATGGGGTCAGAAGCTCAGCACGAGATTGGATGAACAGTCTTGTTCAGCTTGAGATAATGGCTAGGGGGTGGAATGGAATCAATAGCAAGGGTAGAGAGTTTGTGGCGGGGCCAAAGATGATGGCATTGGTCTTCCCAATGTGTAACTGAAGGAAATTGAGGCTTGTCCAAGACTGGGTAGAGAGCACTTTACAGAATGAGCTGATAATGGACTGTTGGGAAAAAGAGAAGACTTTAAAAACAGGAATTTAGAGAGAATAGTAATTAGGTGAAATGGTGAAAGGAGATGCTAACTGTACTAGCTGGTATTATACACAAGTAAAGTAGATGTTTTTTTGTATTCATTCATGGGATGTGGGCATCGCTGTCAAGGCCAACATTGCTCATCCCTAATTGCCCATGAGATGATGGTGGTGAGTCACCACAGTCCGTGGAGTGCAGCTAAGAGTGCCGTTAGGTAGGGAGTTCCTGAATTTTGACTTCTTTATAGCAGTTTGGTACAACTGAGTGGCTTGCAGAGTCATTTCAGAGTCAGGTTTCGGTTTCAGTTTCAAGTCAACCACATTGCTGTGGGTCTGGAGTCACATATAAGCCAGACCAGGTAAGGACAGATTTCCTTCCCTAAAAAGGACATTAGTGAACCAGATGAGTTTTTACAACAATTACATCACCATTACTGATACCAGCTTTTTATTCCAAATTCTTATTTAATTAACTAATTTTTTTTTAAATTCCCCAGCTGCTGTGGTGGGATTTGAACATGTCTCTGGGTCATTAGTCCAATAACATAACCACTATGCTACCATAACCAGGTAACTAAACCTAAATGTGTTTGCAGAGGAAGGGAAAGCAATGTGTCATTCTGCAAGATGTGAAATTTTGAGCAATAGGTGTTGACTCAGGCAAACGTGGCTGTGTGACAGGTCACCAACTCAGCGCTCAAGCTCAAAATCTCAGAACTTGAAAAGGAGATGGAGACAAACCAGCACATCAGGGAGAGAGACTAGTTTACAATGGGAGAGTTTAAAAGGGTAATCATACTAGTTAGAGGTAGAAAGCAGAAAAATGGGTGAACAGTAAAAGGCAGGAAGGTGCAGTTACAACAGGAGTTCTCAGAGCAATTTATGCTTTAAAGCTTTAGCTTACGGTTGGGAAAATGAGGACTCTGGGCAGGCTATCAAATAAACATCAATGGCACCATCAAAGAAGAGATGGTTCAAGGAGGGGGAGATTAACAACACAGTTAGAAATGCAGTAGTGGTAGGGGATTCCACAGTAAGAGAAGATTATAGTCCTGGAGGTTTTGTTGCTTCCTAGGTACTAAGGTGAGGGACATATTGCATAGACTAAAAAAGATTATACATGGAGAGCGACCAGTTATCATGGTCAATAATGGGAGCCAATAATGTAGGCAAAGGCCAAAGGTCCTGCAAAATTAATTTAGGAGATTAGGAAACAAGATCAGAAGCAGGACTTCATAGATGGCAATCTCAGGATTGCTTTGCCACCCTCACACTAGAATAATGAAGGACAGGAAGATTAGGGAGGAGCAACTCCACATAGGGATATAAACACAAGGATGAGAATTTTAAGTTTGACGCATTGAGGGATGGGAAGCCAATGTAGTTCGGCAACCATCGGAGCAATGGGTAAGCGGGACTTGGTGCGGGATAGTACATAGGCAGCAAAGGTTTGGGAGAACTAAAGTTTTTGGATGGCGGAGAATGTGATGCCGGCCAGGAAAGCATTGGAATAGTCAAGTCTGGATGGTGTCACTAAGGAGCAACTTCTCCACCTCATTTACGACACTCTTTAAAGCTTATGTCTTTGACCAAGCTTTTAGTCACCCATCCTATTGCCCTAGCATCTCCTCCTTTGGCTTGCTGTCAATTTTTAATCTTATTATGCTCCTGTGAAGCACTTTGGGACGTTTTACTATGGTAAAGGCACTATATAACTATAAGTTGTTAAGGGAGCCAAGGATAGTTCCTTGGGGAAATTCAGAGGTAACTGAGCAGTGACGGGAAGAGAAGCATTGCTGGAAATGGTCTAGCTATGATGCGATAGGTAAGGTCGGAACCAAGCGAGTGCAGTCCCATTGAGCTGTCCAACGGAGGAGAGGCACTAGAGGAGGGTGGGATGTCAACCCTGTCAAAGGCTGCTAAGAGATCAAGAGGGACAAGGAGGGATAGCGATAGAGGTGGGTCTCATGACTTCAATGGAATCAGGAGAGATGTAACAAGGGCTGCCAACTTGCTGTCACCCGGTTTTACACTATCGCACAAAGTCAAGATCTACCCCTATCTTTTTTAGGATTTAAATGCGCATTGCGTTACACCTGTAGTATAAATGAATTCACTGTTGGCATATGATTCTATGTATTTCTCTCAAGTACCAACCTATCCTCTATTGTGACTATTTCAGATTAAATCAGTTGAAAATTGTATCGTAAGTACTTAATAATGAAAGACATTCTGAAAATAGCATCAAAGTGAGGATGCAAAAGAACCGGAGGAATTCCCTCAGGAGACATGACAGAAATTAGATTTCCATTTTGATGTAAAGCTTGGAAATTGTCACAAAATGAAAACTAGTGTCAAAATCCATCTCATCAAATTTCTGACAAGCACGAAGTTTTCAAATAATATTTAAACTGTCACAAAACATTTGAAAATAGTCTCGATTTAGCTCTATTTTCTGAAAATTACATCTCTAATCTATATGTTTTTACATTGAGTTTATGCAAGTTATTCCACCTGCACTTTTTTGTACCAAGCAGCAGATGTCTGCTGTGCTATTGTGACAATTCACATCAGATGAAGATTTCTTGTGTGTAGTGTGTAATTAAGTCATAAACCAGTTTTATTATTTTGTTACACTAATCTTCCCCCATCAATTGTTCATTACTTTTAAAAATGTCCTTACTGACAACCCCTTACACATTTTTCACAAAAACGCAAGAAAAATGTAAGTAGCTGGTTGAAGATAGTTCACGTCTCCATACAAGACTAGCTTCAGTATTTGTGTACACACTGGTTGTAAACCAAAATAAAACCATGTTCATTAGATCTATAATTCATCCATATGCTATTCTGTATTTTCATAAACTTTTAATCTTACCTGTTATTCTCAGTATTTCCTGCGATTTTATTGATGGTCTTTTGTGCAATGTGACATGATTCTGTAAATATGTTCAAATTTGAAAATGTTCATACCATTCAAATTATAAAAAGGACAAGCTTTAAAGATTTTGAAATATACAACCAACAAGTTTAATAAGTCAGCTACATATATTTATATTGACAAATATGATACTTTTAACAATGTCCCACTCTGATATTCTAAATATACTGGAAGCAACATATATATTGTCTCGCTTTAGATCAGCTGCAGTATAAAAAGCTCACTATCTGGGTGATCTGACATTCTCTATGATGGTTATTTTCTATCCAGAGCTAGTCTGTTCTGAAGTTATAGTTTAGATCACAAAATGCATTGCTGAGTGAGGCTTAGCCTCCACCTAAGCCAATGAGTGGAGTTCAGGATAATTCTGCATAGAGAATTATTGTAGTGCCTTAGCCACTTTTCAAGGAACCACTATTTTATTGTGACTGACAGCACAGAAGCTCAAGAAATTACTGATGGTAAACCAGATACAATATTTCTCATTAAAATTCTTTATCACATTTCAGTGAGAGAAATGTCATATTTAGTTTGGTATAAGGAGATAATTATTCGAACCAAATTAACAATTTGTTACAATGGATTGATTGAGATAATTACTATTCTCTATTCTTAGCCATTTAACAGACAAATGGCAAAGTTATGTTTTTATAATTTCACTTTTAAAGTTAATACAGAAGCACTTACAGATATCTCCCTCTGAAGCCTTTGTTCACTGGTAGTTAACTTGGTCTTGTGCAGTGACCCCATAGTGCCAAATCACTTTTCACCTTTTCTTGAAATAGTCAAATACATTGAAAATCCGACTGATTAACATATAGGAAAATGCTAGCAGTCAGTAACAAAATATCCCGCAGTAATTCAGTGAGTTCTGATGATCAGCAAAATTCAGAGATACGAGATTAGAACAATGCGCAGTAAGATATCGCTCAACTTACTTTCCCACCTGAAATTCCAGCTGATTATATATTCGTATTGAGCCCCGCCCACGCAATGGACTGCCTCTGTTTAAACACAGCACAGCACGATTTCCTGTTCTGCTGCAGTTATTTAAAGGTATGTAACCATTTTGGTGATCCGTTGGTCTTGAGCTTCTCAATCCAATCATGAATGTAAATTAGCAACAGTAATAGTCGCAACACTGAACGCTGGGGAACTTCAATAACTTCTTACATTTATATAGTGCATTTAACTTAGTAAAATGTCTCAAGGCCCTTAACAAGAGCAATATCAATTAAAAAAACATTTTTGACACCGAGCCATAGAAGGAACTATTAGGACAGATGACGAAAAACTTGATGAAACAGGTGGGTTTTAAGGAGCACCTTAAAAGAGAAGAGGTTTAGAGAGGGAATTTCAGAGCTCAGGGCCAAGACTGCGGAAAGCACGGCCACTAATGCTGGAGCCAGTAAAATCGGGGAATGCACAAGAGGCCACCACTCATAGAACTATATCCCAACATAACTCAGCACCTTCAGGAAAGAGGCAGAAATAATGGGCTAACAAATTACAAATGCAAAAACTTTTGCTTAAACTTATTGCAATGAAGTTTCAAAGAATTGACATTTTACAAAAGGATTATTAGATAACTAACTCAAAAATTGAAATACTATAGATTAAATTAGGAATACATATTGTTTGCACTTGCACAAATTACCAGAGAAGCATCAATCACAAGTTATGGACAAATAAATAGAAGCAAAATTCTAGTTGGATAAAAGATATAGAGAACTAGATAATAAGTATTTATAATATGAATTTGAGATATTTAAGCTAATTACGTTTACAGGTACTGAGATTTGTATCCTTTATGAATATAAAGCCTTCAGTACCTTGTCACAATTAATGATGTACCTCCCAATCAACAACGCGAACCTTATAAATCGTGCAACTAACACTAACTAATGCAACTACAAAAAGGGGGGAAATTCTGCTAATGGTGAATATTAAAGCAGTCATTAGCAAAATATTTTCTCCTCCAAGTATAAACATTTTGCACACACTTGGAAACAAAGGCCCCACTCCCCGTCAAGCTTATCTCCAGTTTTGCAAAGGTATTTATTGAGAGAAAATAGATTTTAGGCTGGCGATTAGACAGCAGCTTTACCTTTAGAGGTTTTCAAAATGAAAGTATTTATTTAAGCATTCAACTCTATCATTACCATTTCAATTCATCAATTCAGCCCCTCATCCCCTTTTGTCTCTCTAATCTCTCCTGCCTTCCACCTCATCACAGACCTTTCCCTTTTGTTCTTCCCCTCCCCCTTGCTGAAGAATGTGCTCTTTTCGAACATTCGGCAGTTCTGACCAAGGGTCGTCGACCCGAAATGTTAACTCTGTTTTTCTCTCCACAGATGCTGCCTGCCCCGCTGAGATTTCCAGCATTCTGTTTTTATTTTAATTCAACTTTTAATTAAAAGTTCAATAAATTCTTACAAGTGAAAATCAGTAATGCTCATTGCAGCAGCAAGTAAAAGATGAAAGTCACAATTTCTGAAAAATTGATAATCGAATAATATTGCTAATTCTAAAACCCAAACACCATCCTGGATAGCCACATTTTCTATTGAATAATATAGCATTAATCACTGGGCGGTTAAAAAAAAGATACATTCAAAACAGTGAGAGATGATGCCTTTGGTGTAGCAAAGGAAAGGACACTTGTCTGCAAATCTCAGCAATGGTCGGTACAACTAAGCTGACCTTCCTTGCTGCTGAAGAGCCCGGTGTACAAAGAATTAAAAGCTAACCATATTGTTAGGAATTTTATGTCTCAAGTACATTTATATAAAGTATAATGTCATTCAGCATTTTGTCTGAATGAGAGTAACGTTGTGGGCAATGAAATATTTAGCAGCATGATTGAACACTGTCCCACTCCAAGCCTTTCTCAGTAACCATCAGCTCCCTCGGGGCTACTACTTTCGCGCGGCTCAGTAATGCAAACGGCGACACAGCCCATTTACTTCCAACACACAAGATCCTTCTTACTTCGCCAACACGTTCCCGATTGCCGAACAAAAGCCCGTTTAAGGGTCTTTCTGCCGAATCCGGCTGCATATCATCTCATGCAATGATCTTCTCCCAACTCTTTAACACAAGAAAATAATGGCAAAAGACGCCTCAACTTCACCGCCCAACTTCAATTGCAGAGTCGGCAAAAGAAAATCAATTCTCCCAGCAGATTAGTTTTTCTTTTTTTTTAAAAAAGGATTCTCAATCCAGAGTACCGCGAGAGTCCATTGTGGTGCTGCCCCCGGGAGGTGAAGAAAACAGCAGCCGCCTCCCACCGCGATCCTGGCTGGAGCAGTCAGTCTACCTCCCGCCGAGAAACACGCGGTACCTCCAATAACTACAATCATTCACTCAGCTCCACAAACACACTCTACAATTGTTCATTGAACTCCGCTAACACACTACAATCTCACGCTCTACGATCATTCGTTAAGCTCCACTAACTCACGCTCTACAATCATTCATTGAGCTCCACTAAAACACTCGAATCATCGACTGGACTTTCCTGACAACTCCAGCCACGATCACTGCAATTATTCACCGGCTCCACTGGCAGCGAATCTAACTCACCCTATGATTTTAAGGGGCTGCACTTAACATTCCCACCACCATACAATCTACAAACATTAACTGGGCTCCACTGGCAACTTCCCGAAAGCACTCTATAATCTCACCATGCCCATTCTACACCCATTCACTGGATTGCACCGACAGCTGCGATAACTCATATTCAGTTGACCTCCACTGGCAGCCCAGCCTCTCCTGTAATACTTATCTTTGGGCATGACTGCTCAAGTCAGCCATGCAGTATAATCACTTGCTGACTTCAATGCACATTTGGAAAATTCAGTCTTTAATGAAATAGGCAATTTTAAAACATAATACCTCACGGACTGCAGCGGTTCAAGGCGGCAGCTCACCGCCAGCTTCTCAAGATCAATAAATGCTGGCCTTGCCAGCGATGCGCACATCCCATGAACGAATTAACTTAAAAAAAATGAAATTCCGGCCTCCCGAGTCCGGGAAGGCATTGCAAAAGCCGGTTTTCAATGGCGCATGCGCCAAAAACAACTTTTCCGATCTGTAGTGGATCTTGTACCTATTTTCATTCTATTGCTGTTTGTGAAATTAGTTTTAAAAGACCCTTATTAATGTGAATATTTGAAAGCTATTTCTGCACCTTCTCTTGCATGTTTTTTTTCTCCTGTTGCCACTCATTCAGTAACCTTTGGAGCTATTGTTTAAACATTCATTTTTCATCTTTCTTTCTATAAGTGTCACAATAAACTTCCCCAGTGGAATCCTGCTGCACTTGCCCTTTTTGGAGAGGATATAAGCAGGAAAGCAGGCAGCTCAGGCTGCACCACGAGCACTTTGCACCCATTGCCGCAACTTGTTAGTAGTGCAATTCACAAGGAACACCATGAGACAGTTGAGTTTAATGCTGCAAGATGATCTGCAAACAAAATCCCCCAATGATACAGCAATACCAATGGCTCTCAAGGACCAGGATCGTCAACAACATAAGCTGTCCACAGATGTGTTAAGCGTCACCCATGCTTGGGCAATCAATTTTATCTCCTCCTCCTTGGACAACTACCAGTAGTATAATGGCACCGCATTTCCACAAATCAGATTTCCCGAAGGTCCAGGGAGTTATAATCGACACCCATGTGGTCCTACGTGTTCCCTTGCACAATGCCATAATCTAAATAAATTTGATGCGACTCACATATGACCACCAGCACTGTAGTGTATAAGTCAATGATCATTTACCAGGCAGCTGTCATTTTAAGGCAAAGGTTAGGATCTGGAATGCACTGCCTGAAAGGGTGAAGAAGATTCAATCGTGGCTTTCAAAAGGGAATTGGATAAGTACCTGAAGGAAAAAACTTTGCAAGATACGGGGAAAGAGTGGGGGAGTGGTACTAGCAGAAATGCTCTTGCAGAGAGCCGCTATGGGCTCGACGGGGCAGAAGGCCTCTTTCTGTTCTGTAACCATTCTCTGATTACCGTATATACTCGCGTATCATGCGACTTTTGAAGACCTAAATTGTAACCTAAATTTGGGGGGTGAAGTGCTGGCCAAGATTAGGCTGTTAGGCTGTTAAGCAGACCGTATCCACGCTGAATCTCGGCAGGTATCTCCTGGGCTGGATTGCAGCCTCTATTGTCACTTGTACTGTATCTTTGCTGTGGTCTAGAGATCGCCACCCACAACTCCCTCTGAAGTTTGCTGCATTATTAGAGGCTTTAACAATCAAATCTCCATCTATCTCAGCCTATGCTTCTTTTACCCGCAAACACAGTAGAGGCAAATCCGGAGCCTTCATATTCCCTCCCTTCGTAAATGATTTCTCTCCTTCATCATCCAGTCATTCCATTTCTTTTTTATATTGTCTTTAAATGGCTTATTAATGGATACATCAAGTGGCTGAACGACGCTAGTCAAGCCAGCTGGAATGATTGCTATATCGGTGTTCGATTCGCAAACAGCTTTCACAACAGAATCCACTCGATGTTTCATGATTCGGTTGTTAAGGTCTGTATTCGATCGTTGTTATGTGTTAGGGTACTTGTTACGTGTTGGGTACTTGTTAAACTTGTTTGAAAGCCTAGCCTAGTGGCATCTGGTATCTCAAAAAAGTGACTCGCATGATACATGAGATATATGATAAAATCATGTTTTGGGGATGAAAATTTAGGGGTCGCATGATACGTGAGATCGTAGGATACGCGAGTATATACGGTATATACTGTATCACCCATTTGACCCACAAAGGAAGCAGATTTTAAAAATATTAATTCTCAGGATGTAGGCATCACTGGTAAATCCAACATTTATTGCCCATTCCTACTTACCCTGAGAAGCTGCCTTTCTGTGAACATTATGGTGTGTATGGTGTATGGCAATGGTGCTCTCACAATGCTGTTAGGTAGTCAGCTTTTACCCAGCAACAATAATGGAACAGCGATATATGTCTAGAACAGGATGGTGTGTGACTTGGAGGGAAAGTTGGAGGTGATTGTGTTCCCGTGGACCTGCTCCCCTCGTCTTTCCAAGTGGTGGAGGTCATCGGTTTGGGAGGTGCTGCCAAAGAAGCCGTGACATATTGCTGCAGTGCCTTCTGTAGATAGTACACACTGTGGCAGAGGAGGTAGATGTTTAGGCTAGTGGATGAGGTAGTAATGCCTGAATGGCGCAATGCCTGGAGTGCCATCATTCAGATGAGACAATAAACTGACTCCACGTCAGCCTGTCCAAGTGGATATTATGTGAGGAAGGAACAAGTATTTCTGTACCCTAGCCAACAATCCTTCCTTCAAGTATCATCACCACAAACAAATCAGCTAGTTATTTATCTAATTTTCTGGTTGTGAGAACTTGCTGTGCACAAAACTAGCCACCATAATAACAGTGACTATATTTCAACCGTAAGTCATTAGGTGTGCAGTATTTTAGCACATCATGAAGATGTGATGGGGATTTTGAAATGCAAGTTATTTCCTTTTTTCTTGAATGTACTTTGTTTAATATTTTTAAATAAATATGCACTTTTATTGTATGAAATTATCTTTTGTTGCAACTGGATATGTAGTTTGAAAAAGCAGTATTTTTATGCACATTGCTTCACTGAACATTTTAAAATGAACAAAACATGCATTGCGCATCAACTACAACCCATACAAAAAAAGGTCTATTGTTGATTCTATTTACCAATTTGTTTGCCGAAGTACAGTACAGTACAGTTGCAGGCAGATCTTTGTTTCTTCAACAGTTTATATAAAGTTCTACTAATCTTACTTTGTGTAATAACAGAACAAAGATTTGAACCAACATTGATTTAAATAGCTTATCAGTGCTAAAAATGTTGAAAATAACCATTAAATAAGCACCTAATAAATGTACATGAGAACACCAATGTATTAAACCAGTTCTCATTATACAGAATTGTTAATCTGAGGACATACAATTAGAGAATAAACCAAAGGCATTGATGCATAATTCATGAGCACCATAGGCACCAATGAGCTCCACTGACCAAAACAAAATTGACATTTCAGACTATTGATCTCTGATGTATATAACAGCCATTTACATCAAAGCCTTTAGTGTCTCTGGCCACCTCAAGCATTATTGTACAGCATCGACACACTAAAAAAATTTCAAATGGCTGCTTGCAGGAAGCATAAAGCACCAGTTTGGGGTACACGTATACAGTACCAGTCCATGTACACATAAGCAAACATGACATATCAATCTAGTACAGATATAATGAATGAGCCTAAAGTATCAGTCTGTAATAGACATATAGTCAAATGAACAAAAAATCTCAGTCTTGGATACACATTTAAGTAAAACACAAACATAAAATTCCAAGCTCAACAAAAAATTAACATTTTAAATATTCTACAAACTAATACATAGCCAAATTTCAGGATCTTTAAATCGCTTTAGATTTCTGTAAAATACACTCTGCCCCCTACCAAATTCAGCTGTTGAATTATCAATGGATAGGAAGTACAAAAATCATCAATCGTAGTCCAGGAATTGTTAGAGATCTAATTATGCACCAGGATCCAGCTGTAGTGCAAGTTTACTTTCAATGTAGCTTCCAAAAATTGTAACTTTAGAGAAAAAGTTATCTATCCCACAGCTCAGGCTTCACACAACTTTCATTCTAGAGGGGAAATGATGAAATAACTGAATGACTTATTTGCTGATAACTGATGCCATTTCAAACAAAATGGAAATTCAGTCATTAATGAAGAATCCATAAAAAAGCCATTGTGACCATTTGAAGCATGCAAGAATCATTGTTTGGTGGCAAAATTGATCAATAATTCAAGTTACCCATATATTACAGAATATTTGCCATTTAAATTACATTTCTTAATCAAGCACATAATATTGTAACAGCAGGGCCCATTCTATTAACACTGAAATGGAAACCATGGGACGTGTACAGTGTCCAAAGGGGGAAATTTGAAATGCAAATTTTCAAATTCTGATTGCACTGCAATCACATTTTCTAAAATGTAGATGAACTATATACTGAAATTGTATCAAATACCTTCTAAAATTACAAAGGGAAACCCAGCATACATAGCTTTTGAATAACATGGGCAGAATTAAGAGCAGCTGATGTTTGTGTGATCTTCCTTCACACACCATGATTCTCCCCAATCCAAAAACATTTATGCAGCATGTGTACTTACTTCCAGTTACCTAACCAGTACCATCCAAACACTGCATCAGTTTCTTTGACATTGCCTTATCGATTTCCTTAATCCACCCCCCCACCTCCCACCCCCCCCTGCCCAATTCCTGCTCAATGTCTTTCAAACCCCTGGAAAGCCTGTGGGATGTTTTCTTACGTGAAAAGTACTATGTAAGTGAAAGCTGTTATCTATCAATTTTGAAGCACAGCATTAAGTAACATTTTTTGACTATTTTATGGCTCTAACGATCACCAAAACAGAACTGATTTATGGTAGCGTTCCCTGATAAGCATGGCTCTAAATAAAGGAACTCATTCTAATCCAAGACAAACAGTGATGGTAGATAGTTCAAAAATTCAAGAGATTTCATTGTTTTTTGCAAAATAGGTTCTTGAGGGATACATAAATTACCATATAAGTGGAATTTTTTTTCCAACTTTGGGATCAGCCAGACAGAAAAAAAGAGCCTTTCCAATTCAGTACATTCCTATTAATTTGAGTTAGACTCAATCTAGTATGGTTTTCAATGCAGATTTATTCTACTTTTACTTGAAAAAAGTTATTTGAATGTAAATTATAAGATCAATAAAACTAGCAAGGCATTAGTGGTGCACAGGATAAAATCATCTTTTGAATTCAAGCTTTGTATTCCAAACAAAACACAGTTTACAGAACATATATATATTGGAATGTCCCATGCAGTATCAATGCATTCATGGAAATAAAGTGTCATTCCAAGAAATTGGAAGTACCAACCTATGATTTAAGAACTGTGCCAACCATTTTAATATAATAAATCTCACAAAGCAGAGTTCTTTAACTATTGTTTAGCAAGCTGAAACAAAACAATAGAGAGATGAACAGACATTTTTTTTCTCCTTTTTTTCTTACAAAAATCACATACAGTGAATGGCATGAAGTTTCCTGAAAGAAAAAAATCTTGGGAGTAAAGTTGAACATTTATATTCCAAGTTCATTCAGCACACCAATATCCTTATTGCATACCTATACACAATCTACTTCTACAATTGCATCGCCTTTTTAAATACTGCTGAATTGGATGTGGTATAACAATGAAATGTTCCGTGTAATTTACACTATTTTTTTCCACTTTAACTACAAGGACTTTCTGGGTTAAACACTAAAAAAGCAACAATAAACAAAAACTAGAATTTCCATGAAAGTAAAAATGAATTCATAAGCTTAAAGCTCAAAGTACAGATATTTTTTGCTTGCGTACTGACTGAAATTCCAGTGCATTACATCAATACAAGAATTAAAGATTCCTTCTTTGGAAGAAAAGATTTAGGTAGTGTCCATTGACTCCAAGCTAGTAGAAGACGAGTCCTTTTGGATGCTCTCAAAGATGGCGGCCAACTCGGGGTTGGAGCTTATTTGAGATTGAAACTCACTCATAAGTGGACTTTTCTCTGCTTCTGGAATGGTCAGTAGTGCTGCAACTGCCCTCATGGCCGAGCGTTTTAGTTCATCTTGCTTCTCAAACTCTTGTTTGACCGAGTTCGCTTTTACCTAATAAAGCAAACCATGACAATAAACCTTTTGAAACTTTTCAAGGAATCATTTTTTTAGGTTTATAAAGTTATTTCGTTTTTTTTACAATTTTATGGGTTAACAAACTGAAAGAATTCCAAATTTTGTGTGGGTTGGAAAGAAGAGGAGGAACAAGTGGAAGGAGGAAAAGAACTGGTAATAAAGTTTCAATATTCCTATGTTTTTCATGTTTTAGATGAAACATGCTTGATTAATTATATAATTCTGGACATCATAAACTCTAACAAAAATCTGTCACACCTTTTTAAATAGATGAATTGAATCACTAACTGTGGAGATCTGAAACAAGCCCAGAAAATTATTAGTGCAACTATCCCAGTTTTTGCAGACCACCCAGCATCTGTATTATGAGCCAATGTTTAAACAACCCTTTAAAAGGTCTGTTAGCTACTGTTCTATTATGCTTTCACTGCTCAATACAGTTTTTTTAAATAGAAACAAAACCTTAATTTAAGAATTTTTTAAAAATCAGATCTATATTTGCATCAAGTGTCCCAACTTCACATCCCAAAGTATACAGTTTGTGTTGCAAATAAAGATTCCATAATATAGCATGATGCTATTGTAATCATAGGAGGTAATTTGTAAGACACTAAGGGCCCAATTTTCCCCAACCACTTTTTTCGGTGCACTTACCTTAAATGTGCCGACTTTGTGTGCTGTAAACGGAACCGAAAAAAAAAGGGGCCCCGTCCTGCCCACTCTCCGCTGTCCCAGCGTGGCGTAGCTTGTGAAGTGGGGGGGCGGAGCAACAGGCCAGCGCAGAAAGCACTGCCAGCAGCTGCGCACACGCTCCTGCGGGCTGTGAGCAAGACCCGATGCTCGCAGTCCCTATCCCCAGCCGAAGGGATGCCCCGATCTTCGCCGCACCCTATCCCCGGCCGAGTGGCCTCCCGCATCGGCCGGCCAGCCCGTTGACTTCCTGGGCCGAGCCGAGGTAGGACTTTAGTTTTATTTTTTATTTATTGATGGTTGTGCTTGAGAGTTTTGATTTTGGGGGGGTGGGGGGAGGAGAAGAGAACTTTTAAAAAAAAAACTTGATTCTGACATAAAGGTAGGTCTTCTATTTTTCTATTTGTTACTGATTGATTGCTTATTACTTTTTGTGGTTTGTTTAGTGCTTTGTAAGTCTTGGTGCAGGTTCTCAACTTCCTTGTATTTTTTATTTGTTGTTGAATGCTTATTTTTGTGTTTTGTTTAGTGCTTTAAGTGTCGGTGCTTTAAATGTACTAACCTGCGCCAAATTCTTAACTGCCTGCAATGTTTTTCAGAGCTGGCTACATACGCTGACCTAATTCGATTTGGAGTAAGTTTTAGCTGGCCAAAGTGGCATAAATGGCCAAAACTGGCATGTCTAGGAACTTTTGAAAAAAAACTGAACTAAAAAAATCGTACCTAACTGACTTACTCTGGAGCAAATTTTGGGGGGAAAATGGCATTTGTTAAACTTACGCCAGAAAAAACTTACTCCAAAAAAATTGATGCAAGTCATGGCCAAAATTGGGCCCTAACAGTGCACATTTTATATTGCTGTAGAGTATGCAGTTCAACTCACAAATCAGTGCTTGTTCAGGTTTCAGCTTTGGGTGGGAGTTTGGATTCATATTGTCTGCAGTCAATATGAAGCCAACCTTTTAAAACTTTAAAAAGTTTAAAATATTCCTCAGCAATCTACTGCATTGATGTATATTTTAAAGTTAAAAAGCAAACAGTCCTGCCAGCATTTTACCAACATTAAAAATATTAACATTTTGGCACCAACTTCTAATCCAGTTACTTAACCTCCAAAACATGTGTGACAAAGATATCAATATAATGCAAAATTGTACTGCTACTGTACAAAATTACTGGAAATAAAATTTTCAAAACAAATATTAAATGAGGTGTCTAAATTTTCAATTCTAGCATTTTCTGGATATAAATTTTAAGCACGTACTATTTTCTACAATAACTGCCATCAAATTGAATTCTTTTAAAGTTTGAAAAAAGTGTGCCGCAGTGATCTTATGCTATAAGCCAGAAAAATGGTTTATTCCAAGTAAACCTATGGCATCATTTCTTAAAAGAACATTTGTGTAAGTTATTGAAGGTTTTCCCTTGTGTCAACACAGCAGAAATCATTAGCTCCAAACGCCAATAATTAATTTGAGCATTGTTGAAGCACCTCCAGGGCTATGCAACTCATTACCTCCTTGCTGCACTGAGAGTATATACACAAACCTGGTGAGAATCAGCACAACAGCAGATAATTCAAGGCTCTATAAGTAGTCTGGCAACAAGTGTGATTTTTGTATAGCCTCCAAAATTACATATAAAGTGGACATCTCTATACCTTAGTTGTACAGGTAGCACGTAAAGGTTCCACCAGCCTGTCCAATCTCTGTAGAACTGCACTTGGACAAAGAGTCGATAATCGTACTAACATCAAGAAGGTGAGCATCTGTTAGGTTAAAAAAGAGAGCATGGACAATAAACTCGCTTACTACAATATTTTCCCAAATATCAATAACCAGCCTTCAACATACCTCTTGGTTTTAAATGCCTATAAGTAGTACATAAAAATAAAGTCTAAACAGTGGGTAAATCAACTGCATGGTGTGGTCCTGAGCCATGTTTGAAGCATTTAGAGTTGGTTGATGATAATGCACTGAGTAGGCTGACCTTGATCTGGGCTGAATTTTAATTGGCCTCAAATGTCCCTATGCTAAAGGTGGCGACAGGGGGGGGGTAAAACAAAGTTAGGGCTCCTGATCACTGTTCACTAATCCTCGCTGGAAATTGTGCAGCAGTAAACACATGGCAAAGATCAATGTGTGACAAGGGTGATGTCTCCAAGATAAAATAGCCAATACAAACCTTCTCGGTTCACGTAAGAACTGACATTCCAGTGAGATATTTTTTTAAATAGGATGCGCTTATTTGTACTGCAAAAATGGCCACCATGCTCCACCCTTTCTCTACGGTTGGTGCCCTTGGAGGATAAGCCACACCCTGAAGTTTCACTGGAACCGCCCATCCCAAGGTCTCACTGACTTTGCAAATTGTAACTTGATCCACTTTGACTTCCTGAAGCAACAAAGGACAGAGCTCCCCGGAAGACAGCAAGGGCCAGCCAAAGTGCCTTACCCTAGCACAAGTGCATGCCTTCCCCAGCTAAAGTACATCCTCCCACCCCCCCACCAGTCTCTCTCTCTCTCCCCGCCCACCCCTCCCCCCAGTCTCTCTCTTTCCCCCTCCCCCCAGTCAGTCAGTCTCTCTTTTGCCCACCCAACCCCCCCAGTCTCTCTCTCTCTTTTCTTCTTCCCCCTCCCCCCACCCCCCAGTCTCCCTTTCAACCCCCCCGCCGCTTCTCTGCCTCCCTCCCCCACCAGCAGCCCCCCACCTCCCTGAGATAGATCAGGTTCGGAGGAGGGACAGAAGCGAGAAGGGAGAGGGGGTAGGAGAAGCGAGTCGGGGGAGGGGGTGGGAGAAGAGAGAGTCAGGGGAGGGGGTGGGGGGGAAAGAGAAGAGAGGAGGGGGGCGGGAAGAGTAGGGGCCGGGGCCTGAGCGGAGTCTTGGGCCTCAGGTCCTGCTGCTCAGCACCACGTGGAGGGAATGATTCAGGCCCGGGGCGGGACTTGACAGATGCAGGTCTGTCAAAAAAAAGTGCAGTACAAATAGTTACACTGTTTTAAATATTAAGCTTTTTAATAATTACTGGATAATAATCCACATTCAAGTTATTTACCTTGATGTCATAATGGTCCTTCAGTCCATCTTCAACATGGTTCAGGAATTCAAAAATGTCTAATCTGTCGAGACAGCTATCCAGAAGTGTGTACATGCATTCAAAAGCTGCTTTCCTAATATCTAGACCATCATCTACAGTATGCTTAAATGGTCCCATTTCCACCTAACAAAAAGGAGAGAAACAAAATGATGAAAGCTTGTCCAAAATGCAGATTTTATAAATCCAGGGTAGAATATTTTCAAAATAAAGGTATTTTGCATACAAACCTCTCTTATTAATTCCTTCCTAACTTTTGTTTCATTATAAAGGTGAGGAAGAACAGTATCCAAGAGGTCCCTGATTAGTGATGGTTTATTATGTGCAGCCGAATTGAAAGTAACTAAAGCAACTCTTCTCACATTGAGATCTGGATCCTCCAATGTTTTCAGGAAATCACCTGAAACAATAATTTAGATATATTTTTATGCATCTCTAATTTGTCCTTCTAAAATCACCAGAGTGCCAAGTAATCCCCACAAACCTCAACTCTTTAGGTGCCCACAGCCCTGATACCTCACCCAAATGGCCATTCTTCATGTCCAAGACTACAACAGCAAATGTCAGTAGACTATTCATCAGTGGGGACATGACAGACGAGACCAATCACATTCTCATCCAATATTTATGCACACACATTTGCCAACAGGCATTAATTCACTGAGATCAGCAATGAGAACCTTAGATGGCTTTTTCCTACCCTTCCTCAGGGTACTGAGACCAACTACTGCCCAACCAACATCACCAAGCTTAGCACAAATCTGGAATGAATCTGCAGTCTTCTGACTGCATAGCTTAATTACACTGGCTAAACTAGGGACACTTTTACCCATTTGGCCTCTTGGAGAGCTCTATTTCCTTGTAAATCCCCAGATTACCATCCACCATTCCCCAATTGATGGCACATAGGTACAGATTTCAGAGCGGTGTTAGTTTGAACCTATTATCCCCATACCCCCTCAGGACCCCAACTTCAGGCAGTGCTATGGAGAAGTGAGTTCGGTACACTATCTACCTGTCAATTCATTTAAATAACATTTCAAAACTTTTTTAAAGTTTTAATAACAAAAGGAATTGGGAATGAAAAGAAACAAGTTTACCTATGCAGTTCTTTAATAGAGGATCTATTGGCTGCGGGTGATCAGAAATCGTAAACTTCACAGCTGTAACCACAGAACTTCGAGCATAGGAAGACCCTGTAGAAGAATAGCAAGATGAAAGCACACCACGGACTGAGAGAATACTGATTACAGTTCATTCCCTGTAAGATTTCTACATTTGTGATGTGATTTAAAAAAAATTAAAGTCAACTCCCCCTTCAAACTAAATATGATTGTATATATGAAAATGGTTTTATATTCAAATTCACTCACTCTAGTCACAAATAAGGCAACAAAACAAAACAAAGTGTAAAGGTCAAAAAGAGGGATTTAAAGTTATAAACAAGGACCAATTTGTATTGAAGGATATTAGTCCCATTTTTGAAGTATTTTATGCAGTGGCAGAAAAGGCATTTTCCAATTTCGACAACAACTTGTATTTATATAGTGACTTTATAGTAAAATGTCCCAATACGCGTCACAGGAGCAAGATCAAACAAAATTTGACATCAACCCAAATAAGGAGATATTAGGGCAGTTGGTCAAAGAGGTAGGTTTTAAGGAGCGTCTTAAAAGGGGGAAAGAGAGGTAGAGAGGCGGAAAGGTTTAGGGAGGGAATTCCAGAGGTTAGGGCCTGAGCAGCTGAAGGCATGGCCACCAATAGTGGAGTGATTAAAGATACAAGAGGCCAGAATTGGAGGAGTGCAGATATCTCGCAGGTTATAGGACATTACAGAGATAGGGAGGGGCCACAGAGGGATTTGAAAACAAGGATGAGAATTTTAAAATCAAGGCATTGCTTAACCAAGAGCCAATGTTGGTCAGCGAGCACAGGAGAGATGGGTGAACGGCTATTCTGCAAGTTAGGATATGTGCAGCAGAGTTTTGGATCACCAAGTCTCCTGAGGGTGGAAGATGGAGGCCGGCCAGGAGTGTGCTGGAATAGTCAAGTCTAGAGGTAACAAAGGCATGGATGAGGGTTTCAGCACCAGATGAATTGAGGCAGGGGCAAACTCAGGCAATGTTGCGGAGGTGGAAATAGGCGGTCTTAGTGATGGTGCGGATATATGGTCAGAAGCTCATCTCTGGGTCAAATACGACACCAAGGTTGCGAACAGTCTGGCACAGCCTTAGACAGTTGCCAGGGATAGGGATGGAGTCGGTAGGTAGGGATGGGAGTTTGTGGAGGGGACCGAAATAATACAGTATGATTATTAACTTCCAATCCCTATTATTTCCCCTTTCATTTCTTTCTAATTTTTTTCTCCTCCCAGTTTCTTTTCAAACATAGCTCTTTCTCCAATCACTGGCCACATACTTTCCCCATACCAGAACAGAGTGCATTATTCACTGAGGTGGTATTGATGGTTATATAGCAATAATTACAGATTGTGAAATTCTAATTTTTCTCTTAAAGTACCTACTTGACAAAAGTAATTATTAAAACATGTACTATATAGGGTATTAGAGTTCCAAACTAACTAAATACATTTTCGAAATAAGTTATGTATGAATAACACACCTGACTCCAAGTACCCTTTAAGTCGTGGAAGTAATGTTTCTGGATCTATCAGAGTAAGTTTGCCCAGGCATTCTGCAACAACATTTCGAGTTCCTTCTTCTGCACATTCACAGTGTTTCAGCAGCAAATTCCAAATGTTTTCTACATATGGTTTGAGACCTCCAACTGAAGACGAGCTAATAATCTCTTTCAGAGAATGCAGGAGGAGGTATTGCCTTTTGGGTTGACTCGTTATCTCTTGCAGAACGAAAGGCAGGTACTCAGGAAGGTTTCCCACACTAATGCTTCCAAGAGCATAAGATGCTGCAGATTTAACCTCCTCACTAGAGGAAGAGAAAGCTTCTAAGATTACAGATTTAAGCTCAGTTTGCCCACTTAAGTCTATATGATGACCAACCTCTCCAAGAGACAGCAAAGCCAAGAGTCGGATAGAATCAGTGGATCTAGAATTCTTCACATCCTGGATAAACTGCCCAACTACAGCTGGACCTTCTTTGGGGCAGGCTCGGGTAAGTGCTGCTACACACTTGGCAATTGAATAATAGGACTGCTTGTGGGTCAATGCACTGCTTTGAGAATAAACTGGACCAGTTAGCATTCGTAACAACTCCATATAACCTAGGTTTGCAGTTCCAGTCCCAACAAGAGCTTGGAAGAAATACAACATTGCACTGAGAGCTCCCCCTTGAAGTAGTGGGGACCGCACCAGTCCAATAAGCTCTGTAAGAATTGAACCACTGACTTTCGAAAGGGAAGATGGGTGCACCTTGGCCAAGGTTGTAAGAAAGCTTATGGCCATCTGTGACACATGCATGTCACTTTCACTAATGAGAGGTGGCAGCTCCACTAGAACCGCTTCAATCATGGCAGGTGTCAGGCTGTCACTATAGTTCTTGATCAAGATGTCCAAAGAAGAAAGGGTACTCAGCTTCAATGCTCGCTGGTTCTTCCTCAAGAACGAGGCTAAAATTGGTACTCCCTCACCCAGCACTGGTCGCAGGTCAATCTTGAGAGAAGATCCAGCAATTAATGTCAAGGCTTTCACTGTTGTCAGTCTAGTAATTTCATTCTTCAGCCGCTCCAAGAAAATCTGCAGTGTGCTCGGTAAGTCACTGCCTAAATGGTCCCCAAGATTACAAATGATCTGTCCCATACAGGAGATAGCTCTCTCCTTCACCTCTTGATCAATGTCAGCAGCTTTCAAACGCTTGACAGTACAAGTGAATAAGTCATTAATGTATGGAGCAGCATCAAATGAATATAGATGATCTACAGGCCTTATTACTTTTACGAGCTGCTGAGTTACAAGAAGGGCTTCTGAAGTGATCTTGTAGAAAGGATCACCCACACAAGCCACGACTGGTGGAACTAAAGCTTCTACATGAGGATGGAAGACCTGAGGCGAGTGGTTACAAAGGATAACATACAAACATGAGAGAGCATCAATCTTTAGATTGGACGAGCTGGACTTATCATTCAAGGAAAAGATTATTCCTGCAAATAAAAAACACAAGCAATCATAATGGCATGGAATAAATGTTTTTTTTTTAAAAAACAATTTAAATTACATTTTCTACTAGTAGTATCTCAAGTAACTATCCTAATACAATTCCACAAGGAAACAAACCTGTAAATTCCATAATTTTCTAAAAGAATGGCCATTTGCTATTTTTGGAGTTGATAAATTTACTGGCAAAAATATTTTTTTTTTGTAGTCATCCCTGCTTCAACAATCCACTGCCGACAATACACAAATCCAAAATGTCACAAATTGCATACAAAACAAATATAAATACTGTATGCTTAAAGCAAACTAATGTGTAGTTTAGAACAATTTTGTAAACCCATTATACTCTATTGGATCCAACACTAACATGCAGTAAACTGGGTTGAATCTTCAGGGGGAGGAATATTAATCAAGATTTATTGCTTCAATTTTAAGTGTCCTGTCCCTTCAGCTGTTGTACTGCATCGGATTTCGAATGACTTCTTAAATCTACCTTTTTGGTCCATCTGCTATTAAATATGCTTTCCCTGCATCCCTTCTTTCCTTACCTCTATTCCACTATCTTGGTCATTACTTGATTCCCTCAGATATAAAATGTGATTTTCCAATTTTTCCAACCTTTGCTGACCCTGTTCTAATTTTGCTCTGTGCTAGTTTTCCTTTCCATGCTAACTTCCCTGTCTGTCCTATTCCGATGGTATAAGCCCTAATCTAAATATGGAGTTCTCGTAAAAACAATATAAAAAAAAACTGGATAGCAAATAAGTCGCAATAAAATGATGATGAAACAATAAGTAAACACAATTAGTACAGACAAATGTTATTTTTGCCTTTTCTGAATTAACACATAGTACAACAACTTGATTTTATATAGCACCTTTTAAGGCAGTAAAACGTTCCAAGCTGCTTCGCAGGAGTGTTATCAGATTAAATGTGACACTGAGCCACATAAGGAGATATTATGACGGGTGACTAAAAGCTTGGTCAGAGGTAGATTTAAGAACGTAAGAAATGGGAGCAGCGGTAGGCCTCTCGAGCCTGCTCCACCATTCAATAAGATCATGGCTGATCTGATCATGGGCTCAGCTCCATTTCCCTGCCTAGGTGTGGCCTCACCAATACCCTGTACAGTTGTAGCAGGACTTCTCTGCTTTTATACTCTATCCCCCTTGCAATAAAGGCCAACATTCCATTTACCTTCCTTATTATTTGCTGTACCTGCATACTAACTTTGTGTTTCATGCACAAGGACCCCCAGATCCCTCTGTCCTGCAGCACTTTGCAATTTTTCTCCATTTAAATTATAATTTGCTTTTCTATTTTTTCTGCCAAAGTGGATAACCTCACATTTTCCCACATTATACTACATCTGCCAAATTTTTACCAACTCACTTCGCCTGTCTATATCTCTGCAGAATTTTTGTGTCCTCCTCACAACTTGCTCCTCACATCTTTGTATCATCAGCAAGCTTGACTACATTACACTCTGTCTCTTCATCCAAATCATTAAGAAAGATTGTAAATAGTTGAGGCCCCAGCACCGATCCCTGTGGCATCCCACTAGTTACTGCTTGCCAACTGGAAAATGACCCATTTATCCTCACTCTGTTTTCTGTTAGTTAGCCAATCCTTTATCCATGCTAATATATTACCCCCAACCCCATGAACTTTTATCTTGTGCAATAACCTTACTGAATGCCTTCTGGAAATCCAAATACACATCCACTGGTTCCCCCTTATCCACGCTGCTCGTTACATCCTCAAAGAACACCAGCAAATTTGTCAAACATGATTTCCCTTAAATAAAACCATGCTGACTCTGCTTGACTGAATTATGCTTTTCCAAATGTCCTGCTACTGCTTCCTTAATAAATGGACTCCAGCATTTTCCCTAACGATAGATGTTGGGCTAACTGGTCTATAGTTTCCTGCTTTCTGTCCGCCTCCTTTTTTAAATAGTGACATTACATTTGCGGTTTTCCAATCTGCTGGGACCTGTCCAGAATCCAGCGAATTTTGGTAGATTACAACCAATGCATTCACTATCTCTGCAGCCATTTCTTTTAAGACCCTAGGATGTAAGCCATCAGTTCCAGGGGACTTGTCCACCTTTAGTCCCGTTATTTTACCGAGTATTTCTTTTTTAGTGACAGTAATTGTTTTAAGTTCCTCCCTCCCTATAGCCCCTTGATTATCCATTATTGGGATGTTTTTAGTGTCTTCTACCGTGAAGACCGACACAAAATATTTGTTCAAAGTCTCTGCCATTTCCCTGTTCCCCATTATTAATTCTCCAGTCTCATCCTCTAAGGAACGAACATTTACTTTGAGGAGCGTCTTAAAAGGAGGAGAGAGAGAGAGAGAGAGGTAGAGTTTGAACTTGGTAAAATGCCATTCATTGAATGCAGGATTGACTGGTTATGGTAACAATTTGACATTGGAAGTCTCACATTCCGATAGAAAATGCCAGAGATAAAAATCTTCAAAATTCTATTCTGCACCTTCAGGTGAATATGCACAGTGCATTAATTTACAGAAATCTTAGAAAGCAGCTCAACTAAAGAAAGACAACTCTAATACTTTACCTGGAACAAGAACTGGTACATGCTGAGTCAAAGCACCAGGCAACACATTCACCAGCTCAGTCAGCATGTGAAAGCAACACTGGCGGGTCTTCACACTTTTCTCTTTCATCTGCTTGTGTAAAGCTTTAACAATGTTGGGCACCTTTAAAGAAAGGGATTTAAGCAGGATCAGAATTATGTATTCCTTGTTTCCATGTCGCACTCGTAGATTTGAATGCAGGTACTATATAACGGAGTGAGAAATAATAATTAATAGAAGGTATAGAAGTAATTCAAATGAATGAAATACGTAACTTCAATAGGGGTGTTACATTTGCGGTTTTCCAATCCATGGGACCTGTCCAGAATTCAGGGAATTTTGGTGGATTACAACCAATGCAAAGAAAATCATAATTTAAGAAACTCGGCTTTTCTAGTCACACCAGTTCAAACATTATTTGATGCTTTTCAAGGATGGAATATAATCTAACAATTTTTAAAAACAATTTTTAAGTGCCTATACTTCATCCAAATAAGGAAAACACGTTTTTTGCATGTAACACACACTGACCGCATGGCGCATACAACTTGGCAACAAACCAAGACTTATGCTTAAACCATTCTTCAATCTAGTTTGACACAAAAACAAATTTAAAATAAGGCAGAGGTGGCATTAATGGAGGACACAGATTGGATGAAATGGGCAGCTACATAGAACTATACATAGTTAAAATTAAGACAGCATTTTGATGACAATGATAGCAACAAGCTTCAATTTCACTTGGAAGATGTTTTTAAAAATTGTTGTACAAAAAGACAGAAACACTGCATGAATATAGATTAAGAACAGTATTTGTGATAAAGCCACAAAAAAAAGTGTCAGCTGTAATGATAAATGCTGCCTTCAAACTTACTTGATTCTGAAGCATGACTAAAGGGGTCTCCTCTTGTTCCATTGCATCTGGGTCAAGATGCCAGCTCTGAGCAGGCCTGGTCTGTTTGAGCAGTGAGAGATATGCATGGAAAACATCTGCTTTAACATTTTCTTCACGTTCCTTGAATCTGGCAATCAGCGCAGGAGATACCGTTTTATAAAACTCTGGTAGCATTTCATGCCGAGTGCTGACCACACCATCTAAACACTTGGCAGCAGCACGTCGTACCTTCCAGCTCATATCATCATCATCACTGTACTCATCATCACTTCCTAGTAACAGTAAGGGGGAGGGGGTATAAAAAATTTAAAATTATGAATGCCTTTCAAACACAACTGGTATATAGAACACACGACCACATAATGAAGCAGAGAGAAAGGAGAGAGAAATTCAGTCAGGATTTCCATTGCAAATCACTATTGAGTAACTCATGCTGGAGCACTGCACACACATGAAAGTCAAGTGAGGACAGGAGCAAGCCCAGTTGTGATGAGCCGTGTGGGTAAATAATCCACCAACACTCACTTTAGACTCTAAAATCACCACAGATGATGAGCTATTAAAAGACTGAGTAAAAGTCAACACCATCACGAAAATAAGGAAGTAGCTTTTTTTTTAAATTATGTAATACACAAAAAACAATACGGCTGCTGTATTAACTTGGATAGTCATTCTTCCTCAAAAAGTAGCAATATTGAACATTCTAGGTTGCCTCACACATTTGTTTACCTTCAAACTTATCTCATAAGCTACTTAATACAAAAGGATATGGTGTTATTGTCAAGTTTTGTACCTTGATCATCATCATCTCCACCTTCGGATTCCATTGCAGCGTCATCGTCATCTTCATCATCATAATTGTAATTGGGGTCATAGGTTAAGTACCTCAGGCACAGGTTAATAATGGTAGTGACATGAAGAAAAACTTCCTTAGGGCACCTACGAAACATGACCATTGAACACGTGTTCCATAAATTAAATTAAAGTTGGTAAATTAATAAAATTTACATCTAACACTTAGTCACTCAAATTACCAACTCAACCAGTCATGGGTATAAATTATGTCAAGTATCGCCTATCCATATGTATATGCAAGGTAAGTCAATCAAACACAATCTTTAATTATAGTAATGGACCAAGTTGTGAAGAAACACTTCACATTTAGGCAAATGTTTATTACTGCTGTCTTTTTGGCTGCAATTTCTTTTCAATTTAAAATTCCAAACTAACATTACACCTTACCTTCTCACAAACGACTCGAAGGCTTGAATGCAGTATTCTCTCAATTCATCATCCTCAACGCTGCAGAACTTAACGACTAATGGAATGATTTTCTCCAGATATTCCCCTAAAGAGAAAATAATCAAAAATTCAGAAATTCTCTCATAATAGTGTAAAAAGACTTTTATAAACTGGTGAAAGCATTTTAAAAAGGTCATTAAATGCAGATTCCTGTTACCTATTCGGTGCCCTGCTTGTCTGCTAATAGCAGCAATACACTGAATATAGGTCCTAGTTGTAGACATAGATTCATTTTTGGCAAGCTCTGTCAACAAATGCTCAATCAGGTCAACAAAGACTAGGTTTCCACAGCTCATGACAAGGTGACCAAGAGCAATGATAGTTCTCTTCCGAACAGCAAGCCGGGGACTGGTAAGCTGAGGAAGAAGGCAGTTCAAAATTGATGGATGGAAATTAACCAGCAGACCTCCTTGCCTGGAAAAAATAAAAAGATTCCAGTTTTAGTTCCAACTCAAAATGGCCATTTTTGGTTCAACCCATCTAAAGTTATTTTTTTAAATTCGAGGACCCAGCAGGCTTGGCAGAAAGTGTATTTTTTTTAAACATTGGCCAAAATCATATAATAGCAACAAAGGGCAGATTTTTTTGTCCTGCGTCACATTCAGAAAAAATTATATATTTTTTTTTTTGAAAAACAGTTTTGAAATAACTGAAGTAAAAAAGGAAGTTGGCATTCTTTGTCCAGTTTAGAAATGGAAGCCTGAAGACAAATTTGCCTCAGGACCAAGCTAGGGTGTTTGATCTGTAAATGAAATAAGTTAGTCAAGATATGAGACTAATCAAATTATACATGGTCAAAGTATACATTGTGCTAATCATTCTATGCATATTGCATTGAACTGTTTGTTTTTAATAAACGCAGTTGATCAACAGAAAGGACTTGCATTTATTTAGCACCTTTCACGACCCCCGGACGTCCCAAAGCGCTTTACAGCCAATGAAGAACTTTTGAAGTGTAGTCACTGTTGTAGTGCAATAAATGCACAGCCACTTTGCACACAGCAACCTCCTACTAACAGCAATGTGATGATGATCACTAAATCTGTTTTTTAGTAATGTTGATTGAGCAATAAATATTGGCTAGGACACTCCCCATGCACTTCTTCAAAATAGTATCATAGGATCTTTTACATCCACCCGAGAAGGCAGACGGAGCCTCAGTTTAACATCTCATCCGAAAGACGGCACACCTTCGACAGTGCAGCACTCCCTCAGCACTGCACTGGAATGTCAGCCCAGATTTTTGCGCTCAAGTTCCTGGAGTGGAGTTTATAGAAGACTTCTCAATATTTGTAGTACAGTTTACTTGAAGTCGACAAAAATGTCTCTCATTATTGTATCACGTCAAGTAGTCTACAAAAGATTGTTTCATTTAATAGTCTTGCAGATTATCAGACAGTGCAAGAAATATATTCCAAAGAGGGTATTTTAACCCTTTGTGGAACAATTTTATCTCTTATTTTGAGTATTGTATTTTTAGTTTATTATTGTATCTTACTAAGCATAATAGTCTGTCTGAGGTATTTACCTCCTTTTGAAAAGACAGGAGAATGTGGTGCACACCCATGTGAGGTTTGGTGCAATACCATGGTTAAGGAGTAATTATTGGTCCCACAGTACTTGACATGCATAAAGCCTCAGTATTAGGTCATACAGGATTGCTTACAGAAGCTGCCTTTCTACTGTGAGGACAACTTTAGGAGTATGTTGGGAGAAATCCAGAAAGAACACAACAAAAATATTACCAGTTTCTTGCAGCTGAATTATTGTCTTCCTGCTTTAACTTTCTATTGTAATCTTTACATTGTTTCTCTTTACTCTTTCTCCCTTTCATCAAATAAAGCTTCCACTTCACTATTTTCTTGATAACTACTTATCAACCTTGTATATAATATAGGCTCATTTAAGTTCACATGTCAAAATAGCTACCTTTCTGCAGCACTTATTAATCGTTGCAGTTTATGCCAGGCTCCCTTAGGGTGGATTCTTACAACAGTTGTCCATAGCAAAATCTAGGTTATTCTCTCTAAACCAACCTACCCACCCTTGTAATGTCACAAATCATCATCCTCTACTATAACTAGAATTAATGCGTGGCACAGAGTTACAAGGCAGTAAATGTAATCTGCAATTCAGACACGACCCTCTCGAAGCACAGTTCATGAGCACGAGTAGAACTCTAAGATTATGTTACTGCCTTAAGCTCATTGACATCTCTAGGTTGTGCTTATAGTTTATTTTCCCTGTTTGGTACTATGGAGTATGAGCTGGACAAGATATGGACTCCTGACCAACATCAAAAGCCTAATTACCTGCTTAGCATATCCGCCATGATGTCCAGTGCTTCCAACTGAACAGAGACATCTTCCTGTTTGGCAATGGCACTAGTGAGACGTCCTGTGATCTTTTTACAAACATTAGCTGCCAAAGCAGATCCTAGAAAATAAACACACATTCCCAAATAAATCTCAGACAAATAACAAGGATGGGTTTTAAAGTACATTTGGTCACTGCTAGAATGTTTTTTTCAAAGATATCCTGTCCTGTGTTAAAATAATGTCAGTCACATTACGATACTACAATGTCAAAGGACATGTCCTAAAAGCACACCTTTAAAACTAGTTTTCAGCCAGAGGCCAATTTCAGATGACACGGAACACCAGACGTGTGGGAAAATGGGCAAGTTCATTAGTCAATATTTTTTTTTAAAAAGCTAAGAAAGAAACAGTATTATTAAATGAAAAAAAATTAAAACAGTAAAAACAGAATAAGGAAGATTAGCAGGACATTGAAATAGGCAGATGATGTATTTGAAATCTTACAAATTTTTCTAGCGAAATAATTTCCAGTAATGTTGAGCAGCACTGTTCTCTTGTGTATTTGATCACAGAAATACAAAACAACTTGTATTTATATAGCGCCTTTAACATAATAAAACATCCCAATGCACTTCACAGGAGCATTATAAAACAAAATTTGACTGAGCCATATGAGGAGATGTTAGGGCAGATGAATGGGGTAGGTTTTAAGCAGCGTCTTAACAGAGGAAAGAGGCGGAGAGGTTTAGGGAGGGAATTCCAGAGCTTAGAGCTTAGAGCTTTGGCAGCTGAAGGCACAGCCACCAATAGTTGAGCGATTAAAATTGGGAATGTGCAAGAGGCCAGAATTACAGGAGTGCAGATATCTCTAAGTTGTGGGGCTAGAGGTGCATGCAGCTGCCTCTGCCTATCTCCCATTCGCTGATTATTGTAGAACTTGTCCTTTTCTTTTCTCTGTGCCACTCATACATGTTCTCACGATATATGTTTTTAATTGTTCATCTATAATCTTCACTCATTCACAACTACTAGTTATCTATTCTTCATATTGGTCGGAGGCTTCCTGCGGGGAAATGCCTCTGATTCGCAAATAAAATACCCATGTACCTGGTGGTCCAGGAGTTACGGAGTTTTGCAGTCCTCGGGCTCTCCAGATATACGCGGGCAAAAGCTCACTTATCTCAGGGACGCAGGAGGTTCTTGAGCGCCCCTGGGATCAAGTGGGCCAGCCCAACAAATGACAGAAGGGAATCCCTATTCATACTTATGGGGATTCCGTATGTACAGAAACCCCATAAGTATGAATGGGAATACCCTCCCAAAATACATCGACAACAAATCACATTTAAACGTAATTAAAATGGTATTTAATTAAATATTTAAAACAAAAATTTTATTTTTTGAAAAATAAATTTACATGTTTGAAAGGGGCCAAAAATAAACTTCCCTCATTTCACCAGTCTTTAAATATATAAATTATTTACCAGGCACAAGAATTTCACGGACATTCATTGAGTAAAGATTGGGCCAACTCTCCGCCCGTGAATGCCCTCCCCCGCCCCCCCCCCCCCCCCCGAGGATGACAGATCACAAGTTCCGGGTTTTAGCGCATGCCTAAACCCTGAACATGCGCGGCCCCTATCTGTGCATGCACACCTTGTACACGCCCATAGGAGCTGCAAATTATGGCCCATTATACATTATCCTAAAAGATGGAACATTGCAAATTTATTTATTAAAAAGAGTAACCTATTTTCATATTAGATTGGCTTTCTGATCCAGAATATCAGAACATAAAGGTCAAATTATGAGGATAGATTGCATAAACAACTTCTACTTAAATAGCACCTTAACATAGTAAAACGTCCCAAGGCGTTTCACAGGACCGTTATCGGTCAACATTTGACAGCGAGCCACACAAGGAGATATTAGAGCAGGTGAGGCAGATTTTAAGGAGTGTCTTAAAGGAGGAAAGAGGGGTAGAGAGGCAGAGAGGTTACAGGAGGGAATTCCAAAGCTTAGATACTTGGCAGCTGAAGGTTCAGCGGCCAATGGTGGAGCGATTAAAATCAGAGATGCTCAAGAGGCCAGAATTGGAGGAGTACCGATATCGTGGCTTATATTCCCTGGATTTTAAAAGGTTGAGGGGTTAATCCAAAACAAGGGAGCATAATCTTAAAATTAGAGCTAGGCCATTCAGGAGTGAATCAGGAAGCACGTTTTCACACGAAGGGTATTGGAAATCTGGAACCCTCTCCCCAAAAGGCTGTGAATGCTGGGTCAATTGAAATTTTAAAGATTTAGATCGACAGATTTTTGTTAGGTAAGCATATCAATAGCTATGGAACAACAGCAAGTAAATGGAGTTGAGATACAAATTCAATGGCAGAACAGGCTCGAGGGACTGAATGACCAACTTCAGTTACTAAGTAGGTACTCTGAAAAATCAGAAAGTTCTTCTCGGACAGTGAGAATGTTACAGAAGATTGTATAACTATACCAACCAAATATCACTTAGATATACAAATTTCCCGGAGATCAAAGGGGGCGAGATTAAAACCAGCTAGTCCAGATAGAGGGAGAATTTCCCCAGGAGCACTTCCACAGACAGAAGTTCATTACTTTGAGGTATCAGAAGGCTAACACCATTTTTCCCCAGAGGAAGACAAGGCAACCAGCTGATCCGCTCCAGCTTATAAGGACTAGATCATACAAGTTCTGAAAACATTGCTAAGTGCAAGCATATAGACTTCAATATATTCAACAGACTGACATTCTAATGTTGTTAACTTGTCAGTGATCTAAGGAGTCTAATTCTAAATTAAACGTACCAATTTACATCAATCGGTGACAGATCTTAACTGTAATTTATAATCAGCAAGCAATTAATGCTAAATTGTTGACATAACTGCCTTTGTAACTTATTCATTTTGTCAGTTAACCTTATTTACTAATTATTTCCATACTCAATGAATAAGTTTAATTGCTGCCAACTACAATTCTGTTACCAAATAATTGTTAATTAATTAATTAATTAATTACTTTGTTGTTGGGCTTCTTTGATAATTGACAAAAAAGGGTTAATTTAATTACACAGTAGCTTATGTGGATCCTGATGGGAGGTTGGTGATGTAAATGCTAATATAATCCGAGCTGATTGAGGAGATCAGCAAGCCAAATGTGTGCATCATTCACGCCAAGGTTGGAGGTAAATCCAAAAGGTTCCTTGACGAGGAATTAAGGTGAAGGGTTTTGGATTTGTCTCGTGCCCTTAGAATCATAGAAATTTACAGCACGGAAGGAGGCCATTACGGCCCATCGTGTCCGCGCCAGCCGACCAAGAGCTATCCAGCTTAATCCCACTTTCCAACTCTTGGTCCGTAACCCTGTAGGTTACGGCACTTTAAGTGTAAATCCAAGTATCTTTTATATATGGTGCCTATCCCACCCTTTCAGGCAGTGAGTTCCAGACCCCCATCACCCTCTGGGTGAATTCCCTCGTCTCCTCTCAACCTCCCCCCATTACTTTAAATCTAGGCCCCCTGCTTGTTGACCCTTCCTATCCACTCTATCCAGGCCCCTCATCATTTTAAACACCTCAATCAGGTCTTCCCTTAGCCTCCTCTGTTCGAAAGGAAACGGACCCAGCATCTCCAATCTTTCCTCATAGCCAAAATTCTCCAGTCCAAGCAACATTTTTGCAAGTCTCCTCTGCACCCTTTCCAGTGTAATCACATCTCTCCTGTAATATGGTGACCAAAACCGTACATAGTATCCAGCTGCGGCCTAACCAGTGTTTTATACAGTTCAAGCATAACCTTCTTGCTCTTGTATTCCATACCTCGACTAATAAAGGCAAGTATTCCATATACCGGTTGAATCTCCCTTATCCGGAACCCTCGGGACCTGGCCTGCTCTGGATAAGGAATTTATCCAGGACGAGGGATGGGCACGTTAAATTGGATGGTAGATACTGAGCAAGGGGATATCGGGGCTGGCTGGCTTGGGGCTGGGAGTGCGACAGAGTGATCATGGGGGGAGCGGGGAGGGGGGGGGGAGAGCGGGGGGGGCGGGATCAGGCCAGCGATTGCGGGAGTCGACAGTGAGAAAGGACTTTAATTTATTCATGTCTGAGTTCTGCGCATGCGTCACCAGGTGGCCGGGAATGGTTCTGGACGAGGGTGGTTCTGAATAAGAGAGGCTCTCCAGTTCTGAGACCCAAAACATTAACTCTGCTTCCTCTCCACAGATGCTGCCTGACCTGCTGACATTTCCATCATTTTCTGTTTTTATTCCAGATTCCAGCATCCGCAGTATTTTGCTTTTGTGTTAGGTTCAATCTGTACCTTGATAAATAATCTTGTCAGGATGTACATTCCAGTGCAGTGACAATATTTTTATTAAGCATAAACTCACCACTAGAAGCTGGAGGTAGCTCTCCAATTACCGTTTTCAGTCCAATACTGGAAATGTCTCGTAGTTGTTCCTTATCTGACAGCATATTGGTACACAAGGTATCCACAATTGTCTCCACCTGATATTCCTTCACCTTACTGACCAATGGACCAAGACTGAAGGACAAAATATTGAATTGCATACTTAAAACTGAGCATAAACTGGCACACACTCAAAAGCAAGTTCCTGATACATGCATATTTAAATCTGGAGCACACACATTAGATATAAAAGCTTTTTTTCCCCAAAAAAAGGTAATCGGAGACTGCTCTTTCCATAACCTGGTTTACCACTCTCACATTTCTTGGTGAGGATGCTTGTGATTACTACTGCTATTACTGAACTTTAAGGAGGCTTTGAGGGTGTCCTTGAAACATTTCCTCTGCCCACCTGGGGCTCGCTTGCCGTGTAGGAGTTCCGAGTAGAATGCTTGCTTTGATAAAATGCAACATCCCCACCGAAACCTGGGAGTCCCTGGCCAAAGACCGCCTTAAGTGGAGGAAGAGCATCCGGGAGGGCGGTGAGCACCTCGAGTCTTGTCACCGAGAGCATGCAGAAAGCAAGAGCAGGCAGCGGAAGGAGCGTGCGGCAAACCAGACTCCCCACCCACCCTTTCCTTCAATGACTGTCTGTCCCACCTGTGACAGAGACTGTAATTCCTGTATTGAACTGTAGAGTCACCTGATAACTCACTTTTAGAGTAGAAGCAAGTCTTCCTCGATTGCGATGGACTGCCTATGATGATACTGAACTTTAATGATACTGATAATTTTCTTTTTCTCCTACAAAACAATTATGTTTATTGAAATGACTATAAAAGTTTGCCAAAACACATGGGTGGCAGCAAGTCATAAAACAGTAAATCAATCATCCTCCTCCCCCAGAAATTCCTACGAAGTCAGTTGCTCAGCATGCAGAGGAAGCTGTCACTCTAACACTAGTTGTGTGGTTTACAACACAGGCTTGATGGATAGAATGGCCTTCTCCTGTGTTGTAAAATACTATGACTAAAGATCATCGATTGTAAAAAGATTACAAATGTATACACACATACACATTAAGGTGCTACTGGTAAGTTGGCTCAAACTGTTTTATAAGGCCAAGAGCATTATAACATGCAATCTAGAATGTATTATTCGGGTGCTATAGCATGCTTTTGAGACCACAGTGCAATTGTTAAAAAGTAAACATAATGCTCATGCTCTGCTCCGGCAGAATAGATCAACATAGATTACACTAATGTTTTATTTATTTTAATGAAACATATTAAACATACATTCGTAAATGAATGACCACTTTATGCTCCATTATAAACATGAATCATCAGACTTCTAACAGAGTGACATGATAAGATAATAAAAATTACACATTTTAGGCACAAAAATGAATTCTACAGGCAAGCTAAATCAAATGGCAAGTTCATTTTTGATGTTTTCCATAATGTTAGGGAGCTTTATTTTATAACTCTCTCAAAACTTTTGGGATTACTCTGCTGCAGCCCTGCCATTTTCTGGGGCCCGTCCTATCAAGGAATAATACTTCCAACTGTATGTGGGCAAGCATATATAATGGTGCTAGAACCATACCGTACATGTGACCACTTAGAAGACTGGAAGCAGGGGTCACCTCCTTGGCCCCAGCGTTCAGTGGAAGCAATCATGGGCCATAAAGAGAAGGGCCTGTACAAGATCTCTGAGGACACAGCCATGCACAGGCCCCAAGACCAGCATTAATCATTTTCAGCGCTCAATTGTCCCCCTTCAGGGATTTTGGCAGCACCCATCCCCAAGGCTCAGATTGACCCAGCAGCGGCTGTGGAGCCTGTCTCCCACACATAAGTAATGCCCAGGGCCATAAATATGATGTAGTTCAGGGGAGCATCTCTGGGGCAGGCCATAATCCCACTCAGCAGCAGATACCAACCAATCAGAATGCTATAGCCTTTTCTGTGTAGTCTCATACACAAAATATGGCCATTTAACCAAGGTACTGAAGAGCATTGACTGCCAGAATCATACCCTAGTAAAGTGCCAATGTCTTCAAGAGAGGGAGAGAAAAACAGCAGAGAGAGAAAGAAAAAATTTAAGTACTGTAGCTTCATTTAAGCACCCAAATGTGGATGAAAACAAAATAGAAGCTCCATTAATTCTGGACAGTGCTTCCATACCTCAACCAGTAAGTGCAGGCGAGACAATAATTCCAATATATTGATCAGCTGTGCAAATTTATTCTGCACAAATTGAGAATATACTTTTACCATTTAACAGCAAGGTTCTGCACTTCACCATTCTTGTCTTCCAGTAACTTCAAGATCATCTTAACCACCTTTCTTTCGCTGTCATCATCCAATTTAATAGAGTCTTTCTGCAATTCTGTCATCAAGTCATTGGTAGCCATGAATCTGAAAATTATACAAATGAAATGCAATTTTGTAATAAAAAAGGAGTTTTGTATTAACAATACTCTGTTATTACTCAATAGTATGTGCTTATTTTTGCAATGACGGTGACTGGTAAAAGATGCCACAGAAAATGGTTGACCGTTGTATGTTTCCCACTCTGCAGCAACAGCATAATTTCAGCAAAAATCTATTCACATAATGATTCTGCTACTTTAGTACTGAAAAGAGGAATTAACTTGCATTTATAACACCTTTTACAACCTCAGGGCATCCCAAAGCACATTAAAGCCAATGAATTACCAGGACAATTCTAACACAGCTCAGACAAAATGCAAGACTCCTCGACATTATCAAAGCAATACATTTAATCTATCAACCCATCTGCAATCCCTTTCCACTAATGTAACCCTTTTAGTTCTCTTCCTTTACTCCTCTTTACCCGACAACAGCTTTGGTCCAAATATAGACACAAGAGCTGAATTCCAGAAGTGAGATGAGTGTAACTGCTTGATCGAGTGTGGCACCAAGGAGATCGAGTGTGCCACCAAGGAGCCCGAGTAAAACTGCAGTCAATGGGGATCAGGGGAAAATACTCCAGTGGCACAAAAGAAAGATGGTTGTGGTTGTTGGGGGGGCAAATCATCTCTGCCCAAGGACATGGCTGCAGAGTTCTTCACGACAGCATCCTAGGCTCAACTATTTTCAGCTACTTCATCAATCACCTCCCCTCCATCATGTGGTCAGAAGTAGTGATGTTCGCTGATGATTGCAGTGTTCAGCACCATTCGCAATTCGTCAGATAATGAAGTCCATGCCCGCATGCAGCAAGATCTGGACAACATCTAAGCTTGGGCTGATGTGTGGTGCGAATGTTACTTTCCACATAAGTACCAGGCAATGAACATTTCCAACAAGAGAACCTAGACGCCACCTCTTGACATTCAATTACATTACCATCGCCAAATCCCCTGCCATCAACATCCTGGGGAGGAGGGTCACCAGTGACCAGAAAATCAATGAGACTAGCCACAAAAATACCGTGGATACTAGAGCAGGTTAGGAGCTGGTTATTTAGTGATGAGTGTCTCGCCTCCTGGCTCCCCAAAGCCATTTGACCATCTACAAGATAAGTCAAGCATGTGACAAAATACACCCCACTTCCCTGGATGGGAACAGATGCAACAACACACAAGACACTCAACGCCATCCAGGACAAAGCAGCCCATCCACCATCGGTGTACCACGGCTGCAGTGTACTGCAAGTTGCCACGGTTTCTTCCACAACACCTTCCAAACCCGCGACCTCTACCGCCTAGGTCATGGGCAGGAGGTTATCACTGTCAAATTCCCCACCAAGTCACGCACAAACCGACTACAATTGTACAAAGAGCACAGGAGGTGGCCATTCGGCCCATCGTGACTGTGCCGGCACTCTGAGCTATCCAATTAGTCCCACTCCGCTGCTCTTTCCCCATAGCCCTGCAAATTTTTCCTTTTCAAGTATTCAATTCCCTTTTGAAAGTTATGAATGAATCTGCTTTCACCACCATTTCAGGCAATGCATTTGAGGTAATGGCCCTGAATTTGTGGTTGGAGGCTTCCAGCGGGGAAATGTCTCCAATCCGCAAATAAAATGCCCGCGTACCTGGTGGTATGGAGGTGACCTGGGCCTCTCCAGTATCCCAGGAGAGCAGGCAGTTCGCAAGTGCCATTGATCATGTGGGCCAGCCCAATCAATAAAAAGGAATTCCCATTCGTGCGTATGGAGATTTTGTATGTACGGAAATCCCATAAGCATGAATGGGAACACCCCAAAAAATACATCTACACATCAAATAGGTTGTTTCCCCTGGCTGGAGTGTCTAGAACTAGGGGACAGTCTCACGATATGGGGTAGGCCATTTAAGACAGAGATGAGGAAGGATTTCTTCAATCAGAGGGTTGTGAATCTTTGGAATTCTCTGCCCCAGATATATATATCTTATATTCAAGTCTGAGATAGATAGATTTGTGGAGTCTAGGAGAATCAGGGGATATGGAGATCGGGCAGGAAAGTGAAGCTGAGGTCGATGATTAGCCATGATCTTATTGAATGGCGGAGCAGACTCGAGGGGCCATATGGCCTATTCTTTCTCCTAGTTCTTATGTTCTTAAATCAATAAATAAAAACATTATATATTTAAAATGAATTAAAATGCCATTTAATTAAATATTTAAAACAATGATTTAAAGGGGCTAAAAATAAACATATCATTGCACAGGTTTTTTAAATGCATAAATGATAGAAAAAGATTATTTTTATGATTTGTTAAACTCTTACACTGGTAAAAGCAGGCCTTACACTTGCTTTTATCAAGCATAAGAATTTCACGGGCATTCGCTGGGCAGAAGTTGGGCAAATAGCCCTTTTCCCGGGGATGTATTGGATCTCTATCGCAAGTTCCTGGTTTTCAAACAGGCCCTTCGTGTGCTAAAACCCAGAATTTGCGCGGTCCTTACGGGCACATACACACCTCGTACGCACCCGTATGGACCGCAAATTACGGGCCTATAACTTGCTGCATAAAAACATTTCTCTTCCTATTACTCCTTGTTCATTTGAGTCTCATTGCCGAGAGCATGCAGAAACCAAGCGCAGGCAGCGGAAAGAGCATGTGGCAAACCAGTCCCACCCACCATTTCCCTCAACGACTATCTGTCCCACCTGTAACAGGGACTGTGGTTCTCGTATTGGACTGTTCAGCCACCTAAGGACTCATTTTTAGAGTGGAAGCAAGTTTTCCTCGATTCGAGAGACTGCCTACAATGATGATGTTCATTTGCCAATGATCTTAAATCTGTGTCCTCTGGTTACCGACCCTCTTCCCTGTAGAAACAGTTTCTTCCTATGAACACTATCAAAACTCCATATAATTTTGAACACCTTGGTTAAATCTCCCCTTACACTTCTCCGCTCCAAAGAGAACAATCCTGGCTTCTCTAGCCTCTCCACTTACTGAAGTCCTTCATCCCGGGTACCAATCTAGTAAATCTCCTCTGTATAGCTTCTCCAAGGCTTTCAAGATGTGATGCCCAGAACTGGACATAATACTTTAGCTGAGATCCAATCAGTGATTTATAAAGGTTTAGCATAACATCCTTGTTTTTATATTCTATTTATAAAGCCATAGATCCCATATGCTTTTTAATAGCCTCATCAACTTGTCCTGCCACCTTCAAAGATTTGTGCATGCAAACCCCCAGGTCTCTCTGTTCTTGCTCCCTTTAAAATTGTACCATTTAGTTTATCTTTCCTTATTTATCCTTCCAAAATGCATCACTTGGACTTGGACATATATCACCATTCTTTCGTCATTGCTGGGTCATAATCCTGGAATGTCTGACCCAATAGTATTGTGGGAGTAACTTCACCACATGGACTGCAACGATTCAAGAAGGCAGGCCCACCACCACATTCTCAAGGGCAACTGCCCCTGCCAGAGATGCCTATATCCCAAGATTAATTTTTTTTTTTAAAAAGGCAGTCAGCACAACAGTAAGGGTGCTCTCGAATTAGGGATGTGAAATCTAGGACATTGTTCCAACTCCTGAGTGATATCCAGTAACCCCTCCTGAGAAGTCTGTGTGTACATCAGTTCAGAACAAGATGTAAAACCCTCCACAATTAATAGGCCTTGTGAGACTCATTGCTAAGTTTACACATGAAGAATATTTGGATTGGGGGGGGGGGGGGGGGGTGGTGAGGATCAAAACTGGTGGGAAATACAAAACACAATGCTTTAACAGGTGAACGAACCAATCACGGCTGCGTTGCCAGAGGCTTTGCTGCAGTTATGTGACGGTTTAAAATTAAATCAGTGACAAAGCATTTAACATTAAAAGCTTAATTATCCGCACTCGGAAGACAATTAAGAGCTCAGATTGATGATTTCTGAAGTGATCACCAACCCACCACCAGCCCTCAGTTACACGGACTCCACAGCTCAGGAACCGCAGGAGTTAGGAATGCAAAACTCAGGCTCCAAGCTGGGAACCTGCGCACCGCCTAGCCCGGGGGATATGTACAGGTAGATGGAGAGAGAGAGAGAGAGAGAGAGAGAGAGAGAAAGCGGCCGTCGGGGTAGGGGTATATTCAGGTAGAGAGCGCGGCCAGGGAGCAGCACAGTCCCATCGCAAACCGCAGAGGTGAGAGCCGCACATTCTTGAGGCCATTCACTTCACATTGCGGCTCGATTCGGGGCACCGGGGGAGAGAGGGAGGGTGACTGCTGCGAGAGTGCGGCCCCGCTATAAAAAGGAGGCCTGGCAGGGTCCGCGCAAACTTCCAACTGGGGAGCGGGAGAGAAAAAAAAACAATCGGCCGCATCCCGGGACAAAGAGCCGGAGCCCGCGCCGCGGCCGTTACCTGAAGTCCTTGTCGCTGGACGTCATCTTCTCCAGCAGGTTGGAGATGTGGTAGGAGGCGCTCGCCATGTTGTGGCCTTCGCTCCCGCGCCTCCCGCTCTTCTTGTTGATGTTGTTGTGCCTCGGCTCCGGGCCCAGCTCCGCCTCGCTGTCTAACCGGGAGGAGGAGGAGGAGTAGGAGGAGGCGGGGCGCAGCAGGGTGAGGGTGGGGGGGTGTGGAAAGGCCGGGGACCCGCGCTGCAGTCGGCCGACTGCTTTTTTTTTCCCGCCCCACCGCGGCTGGAAGGAGTGGTGGCGAGCTCGGGCTCTGAGCGGACCAGAGGAGCGAGGCCGCCGCCACCACCACCACCACCGCGCGCGTCTCTCGGCAGCTGCGGGCAATCCGGCGGCGGGTCAGAGTTCACCGCACATGGGCAGTCTGCTCCGGCCGAGCCCATTGGTCCCTGTGGCAGGCTCCAGAACACAAACCTCACTTCAGTGTCTGAGTTTCAAAAATAAAGCAGCATTTAGGAAGAATAGTCGTATGCTAGTTGTTAACGTATCTTTCAAGCGGCGGCAGGCATGTTGTGTCTTTCCAGCATTTTCTGTTATTTCCAACATTTTTGCTATTCGTCTTTTTTTCTATTGCCTCTGGATCTTTTTGTTCTTTTGCCCATCCTATCTTCTTTGCATTTTGCAGCATATCTCAAAAATAGTTATAATAGTCACTTCATTTACTTTAAAATATATTTACTCTGACAAAATGGCTAACTGCGACTTTTGTGTAATTCCTTAGTCGTACTTTGCTGGATGTATCTCAGCTGTGGCTCAGTGGATAGCACACTCTGAGTCAGAAGGTTGTGGGTTCAAGTCCCTGGAGTGGGACTTGAGCACAAAAAAAAATCTAGGCTGACACTTCAGTCATCATCATCATAGGCGGTTCCTCGAGCGAGGATGACTTGCTTCCACAAGAGTTCATAGATGTTTCAATGAAGGACCCAATGTTCCAGTCCTGAATTCCAATTGAGGGGGTGGAAGATGCCAGTGCGTGGATTTTTTTTAACGTGCGGTGACTGTTGCACACCAGCCACCACAAGGAGTTGACAGAGCTTGGCCTTTATCCAGTGTCGAGGGTTGAACCAGGACAACTGGAGACCTGCTCTGCTGCACGGACCTAGTGCGCGCACACATTGCAGTGTGGGCTGGCCCGTGCTGCCCCTTGGCTCTTCTGCGCCCTGTACCCTCATTCGCCGCACCTTTGCCCACGATGTTCCAGGGTCCAGCTCTATTTATAGCCCCGACCTGCGGTGGTGTTCTCACAGGTGCCCACGATGTTCCAGGGCCCGGTGCTGTGCTGAGGGAGCACTGCACTGTTGGAGGTGCCGTCTTTCGGATGAGACAAGACCCCGTCTGCTCTCTCAATTGGCCGTAAAAGAGCCTATGGCACTATTTTGAAGAAAACCAAGGGAGTTATCCCTCAATCAACATAACCAAAAAACCCAGATTATCTGATCATTATTATCATCATCATCATCATAGACAGTCCCTCAGAATCTAGGAAGACTTGCTTCCACTCCTGAAGTGAGTTCTTTGGTAGCTGGACAGTCCAATACAAGAGTCACAAGTGAGACAGATAGTCGTTGAGGGAAGGGGTGGATGAGACTGGTTTGCCGCACGCTTTTTCCATTGCCTGCGCTGGATTTCTGCATGCTCTCTGTTGTGTCCTTAGATGCTCTATCAATGACTCCACGAGGCTGTGTGTGTTGTACTTGAACTGGAATTACCTTAGTCCTTTATTAGTTAACTCCAGAGTGAGGATTACACCTGGTGGCCTGCCTTTTATACTAGGCCAGGCACACCTGTACAGGTAACCTACAAGTCTCCTACTGCTGTGCCCTCTGGTGGCACACCTTGATATTGTACCAACAGTAGCCATGCAAGATACATGGCATCACTCCTCCCTGAACCCTCAGTGAAAATCGCCTCTGCATTACTTAAGCTCTGGGCTTAGCCTCTATACGGGTTCTGTCTGGTGGACCTCTAGTGCGTGGTTGGTGCAGTAGCATGCTGGTGGTTGCTCTCTCAATTGGCTGTAAAAGAGCCCATGGCACTATTTTGAAGAAAACCAAGGGAGTAATCCCTCAATCAACATAACCAAAAAACCCAGATTATCTGGTTGTCGTCGTCATCATCATCATAGGCAGTCCCTCAGAATCTAGGAAGACTTGCTTCCACTCCTGAAGTGAGTTCTTTGGTAGCTGGACAGTCCAATACAAGAGTCACAAGTGAGACAGATAGTCGTTGAGGGAAGGGTTGCTGGTGGTTGCTGTTTGTGTGTGTGTGTACCTGACCACTCCATTCTTCTTCTCCTCCTCCTCTCCCTCCCACACCACGTTGGTGTGGCGAGGGCTCTTGGCATTCATGTACACATGTTCAGGTAAGTGGGTTTTGCATGTTTTTTTTAGTGTTTCTGTGGTGCGACAAGAGTATTAGGTGCCTTGTCAATGTGGTGACCAGTGCGTAAGGACAAGCTAGTTCCGGAGCTGCTGGGTGGTGTCCCTGCAGTCCTGTGGCGGTTCAGTGCCTGGTGCTGGCAGTGGGAAGCCGGTTGGCTCATGTAGCCTGCTCTCAGGGCTGTTGCCGTGGTTCCTAGCGTCAGGCCGGTTCACAGATGTCTGTGACCACCCCCCCCACTGTCCTTTCTTTACACCCTGAGTCCCAGCTGCTCCCTGAGGAGCTGTCGTCTAGCAGTGCACAGGGAATCGCTGGCCTGAGCGCCACTTGGTTTGAGATCCTGACTGGTGCTTGTTTCCTCTGGGGAAACAGTGGCGAGTGACCCTACATCTAGGGGTATGGCCTTAGTGCAGTCTGATCCTTCAGGCTCGTGGCAGTTGGTGCCATCGGTTGCCTGAGAGATGGAGCCGACCCAGGACATGGTATCACCATCGGTGCCTTTGCCCTGCTGTGGTCACTTCTTAGCAGCTCGTGTGTGTTGGCTGCTTGTGGCCACACTTCGTGGTGCATGACTCTGGTCCCTGGGACGCAGGCTAGTGCATTGGGTAGCTTACTGGACCTGTGTGCACCCGATGGGTGTCTGCCCATTGCATTGGCTGCGTGTGGTGGGAATCCTGCATCACACAGCTTTTCCTTACTTATGATGGACACTCTTGGAGTCCAATTGCGATCGCGCAACTTTTCCTCGCTGGTTGCATATGCACAGTTCAAATCATCAATTACATGTTGTACATAATCGCACTACTTTTCTTCGCTGGTTGCATGTATACAATTCCGATTTATCAGTTACACATTTTACATGGTCAGTTACACACGTTACATAATCCGTTACACCTTTAGTCTCTAACTTACAACTCTTGTTACATTTTGTGGAACTTTACCTTTAATTGTAGTGGGTTGCCGGCCTCCTTTAAGAAAGCCTTGCTTGCTTTACCCCAATCCGCTTCTCCGTTTGGCGCCACGTGTTGCGTCATCAGGGCTGCACCTCGTGGTCTGGCTGCGGCCATCTTTGTCTTCAGCACATCACCTCGTGGTGCGGGCGCCATCTTTTCTTCGTCCACGATGTCAACTGCGATGATCCTCTTCTCCCCAGGTTCTGCCTCCGCAGTTGAGAAGTCGCTGATGGATCCGATGTTCTCCTTCTTGAGTCCTGCCACTGGAGCCTGGAAGGTGCGTTCGGGTTGTGGAAGGTGCGTTCGGGTTGTCTCAGCTGGATCATCTCCACGCAGTCATGCTGAGTGGTCTGAGTCTCGGGTGCCGGGCTGGTCAGCTCACCGGTGCTGGGTCCACCCTCAGGTGAGGGCTTGCTTTGCCTCTGAACGCAGAGGGCTTCGATCACTGGAGGGGTGAAATCTTCTCACGTCCACTGGATCTTCTCCATCCACCTCCTGCCGAGTGGCATTGGTCCGTCACCTGCAACAATCCACAGAGATAACTTGTGCACCGCCCCATCATGGAGTACCTTTACATTCGCACTACCAGCGACTGGGATGATTTCATTGGTGTAGGTGCACAGCTTTGCCTGAACCGGGGCCAACTCTGGTCATTCAGCTGGATTGTCCCATAGCATCTCAAAGGCTTCTTGATTCATCACTGACTGGCTCGCCCCCGTGTCCACTTCCATGAAGACTGGACTTCCCTCTATCTTGACTTCCATCTTCAGTGGGGAGCACTCGTTGGTGCAGGCAAACATGCTATGTACCTCCCCATGGGACTGGGCTGCCTCTCTGCCTATCGGTTCATAATCCACGCTGGATTCATGGCTATCTGCGGACTCCTCATCGACACAGTAAGTCCTATTTCTCTTACACATTCGCTGGAGGTGGGCCTATTTGCCGCAGCCTTTGCAAACATCGTCTTTAAAATAGCACTGGTGAGCCCTGTGATTCCCTCCGTAACGCCAACATGGTACTATTCTATTAGTCCCCCTCGGCGGACTTGGAGTTAAGGGACTCGGGCCTGTTCTCTCTTCCCTAAGAGGATTCGTACTCTACAGTCCAGCTCCTGGATGGTGCCACTGTGCACAGTACCTGCCGGGTTTGAGTCCTGGGGGTGAGACATCTGCCTAGAGCCGCAGGCCGAGATCATGAGTGCCTGGCTCACAGAGATAGCCTTCTGCAGGGTGACTGTGGTATCTGCCGACAGTAGCTTGTGAAGAAGGCCCTCATAGCCAATTCCAATGACGAAAATGTCCTGCAGTGCTTTGTTAAAGTGGGTGCCGAACTCGCACGGTGCGCCAGCCTCCTGGGTCTGCGGTGTACTTCGCGACTTCCTGGCTTTCGGGCCGTCGGTGGGTATAGAACCGGTGTCTGGCTGTGAGGATGCTCTCCTTGGGTTTGAGTTGCTCCTGGATCAGGGTTACGAGCTCGTTGTACGACTTGGTCGTTGTCTTCGCTGGTGCCAGCAAGTCCCTGACGAGGCCATAGACATTGGGCCCTCAAGCGCCGCACTATCCTGTTAACCAGTTATCAGCCAGTGCGGCCAGGTCGTCTCCTGCCAGATCGTTTGCTGTGAAAAAGTGTTCTAGCCTCTCCACAAAGGCGTCCCAATCATCACCATCGGTGAACTGCTGCAATGTACCAAGGATAGTCATTTCCATGTGAAAGTTCGTTTTCTCGTCACCAGTTGTTGTGTCCTTAGATGCTCGAACAATGACTCCACGAGGCAGTGTGGTGCACTTGAACTGTAGTGACCTTAGTCCTTTATTAGTTAACGCCAGAGTGAGGATCACACCTGGTGGCCTGCCTTTTATACTAGGCCAGGCACACCTGTACAGGTAACCTATAAGTCTCCCACTGCTGTGCTCTCTGGTGGCACACCTTGATATGTTACCAACATGGCCATGTACGATACATGACACTCAGCGTTGAGACTCGAGATGCCCAGCACCCTCTCAGATGCACTTCCTCCACTTAGGGCAGTCTTGGGCCAGGGACTCCCAGGTGTCAGTGGGGATGTTGCACTTTATCAGGGAAGCTTTGAGGGTGTTTTTGTAACGATTCCGCTGCCCACCTTTGGCTCGTTTGCCGTGAAGGAGCTCCGAGTAGAGCACTTGCTTTGGGAGTCTCGTGTCTGGCATGCGAACTGTGGCCTGCCCAGCGGAGCTGATCAAGTGTGGTCAATGCTTCAATGCTGGGGATGTTAGCCTGGACCATGATGCTGATGTTGGTGCGCCTGTCCTCCCAAGGGATTTGTAGGATCTTGTGGGGACATCGTTGGTGATGTTTCTCCAGCAACTTGAGGTGTCTGCTGTACATGGTCCCTGTCTCTGAGCCATATAGGAGGGCAGGTATTACTACTGCCCTGTAAACCATGAGCTTGGTGGAAGTTTTGAGGGCCTGGTCTTCAAACACACTTTTTTTTCCTCAGGCGGCCGAAGGCTGCACTGCCGCACTGGAGGCGGTGTTGGATCTTGTTGCCGATGCCTGCTCTTGTTCATAGGAGGCGCCTGAGATATGGGAAGTGGTCCATGGTGTCCAGGGCAGCGCCGTGGATCTTGATGACTGGGGGGCAGTGCTGTACGGTGAGGACTGGCTGGTGGAGGACCTTTGTCTTATGGATGTTTAGCGTGAGGCCCATGCTTTCGTATGCCTCAGTAAATACGAGGCGTACGAAAGCATGGGTCTAACATTAAACATTGCTGATCTTGGGAGCTTGCTTGTGCTTGGCGCGCAAATTGGCTGCCGCATTTTCGCGTTACAACAGTGACTGCACTCCAAAAAGTGCTTCATTGGCTGAGAAGCTCTTTGAGAACTACAGTGGTCGCGAGTGGCGCTATATTAATCCAAGTCTTTTTTCTTTCTAATGTGTTTTGTGATGTCATTGAACTGAAGTTTGAAGTCAACGGAAATAAAAGTGGGAGAGGCGTATAACAGGTTGTCGACTCGTTATCACTCGTTTTGCACTACTGCACAAAGTCAATATTTGCCCCATTGAATTCTAACCCCCTTCACAGAAACATCCTATCCTCATCTACCAACCCTCCCCATTCATAATGACATTCTTTTCCCTCTACCCCTCAACTTTACTTGGAATTCCTTTCCCCTTTCCCTCGCCTTCAATTCAACCTGGCACTCTTCTTCTCCCCACCCCAGTTCAAGCAGGCATTCTCTTCCCCACTTGAATTCCCTCAGTTCAATCTAACAATTGTTTGTCTTCACCACTCCCCGCCCTCCACCTAATATTAATTTCTCCTCAAAGTCTCTCTTCTCTTGACTGCCATCTCTTTCCCTTTTAAATACGATCTATTGCTCTCTTTATTGGTATGCATTTATTTCCCCTTTAATGCCATGCACTGTTGCCCCCACCCTCCCATCACGCTACATTCCCCATTCCTGGCTGATTTCTACTTCCAATGAATCAGTCTGGGGCCCCTCTCCTTAGTGCTGTTCATGCCACAAATGCACTGATTCTGTTGCTGCTAATGGTCGTGCACAGTAGCTTAAAACTCTTGCTCTCACCAGAGATGCTGCCTATAGTATTGAAGCCCATGGAATAAAAGGGACAGTGGCAGCATGGATACAAAATTGACTAAGTGATAGGGAACAGAGAGTAGTGGGGAACGGTTGTTTATTGGACTGGAGCAAGGTATACATTGGTGTTCCCCAGGGGTCAGTATTAGGACTGTTTTTGTTATGTTAATAACTTAGAATTGGGTGTACAGGTCACAATTTCAATATTTGCAGATGACACAAAACTTAGAAGTATAGTGAATAGTGAGGAGGATAGTGATAGACTTCAGGAAGACATAGACAGGCTGGTGGAATGGGTGGACATGTGGCAGATGAAATTTAATGCAGAAAAGTGCAAAGTAATACATTTTGGTCAGAAGATCGTGGAGAGGCAATATAAACGAAAGGGTACAATTCTGAAGGGGGTGCATAAACAGAGATCATGGAGTATATGTGCACAAATAGCAGTTAAAAAAGCTTACGGGATCCTGGGCTTCATAAATTGAGTACAAAAGCAAGGAAGTTATGATGAACCTTTATAAAACACTGGTTCGGCCTCAACTGGAGTATTGTGCCGAATTCTGGGCACTGCACTTTAGGAAGGATGTGAAGACCTTAGAGTGGGTGCAGAAAAGATTTACAAGAATGGTTCCAGGGATGGAGGACTTCAGTTGTGTGGATAGACTGGAGAAGCTGGGGTTGTTCTCCTTAAAGCAGAGAAGGTTGAGATGAGATTTGATAGAGGTGCTCAAAATCAAGAGGGGTCTAGACAGAGTAGATGGAAAGAAACTCTTCCCATTGGCTGGGAGCTGACATGGGTTCAAAGGGCCGAACGGCCTCCTTCTGTACTGTAACAAACAATATGAAGATGAAGTGGGCCCAGTTCACGCTGATTTTTGTCTGCAACTGCTGCCAATAACTAGGCTACTAAAATGCCGACTTAGTGTGAATCACTGATGGTTGGAATGTAAGTCATTGTCTTCAAATAAGAAAATAAATTGTAGAAATTTAAAAATTAAATAAACTGTCAGATAGTAGTATTGGCAAGAGTTGTCAGAAATAAAACGAAATCCACTCACAATGTAAAGGATCTTTGAAACTCCAGATGGAGAATCCCAGTTGTTTCCAGAAATGTGGTGATAAGAAAATCCATGATCCAACATAACCAAATCAATACACTCAAATTTCTAATCTTGCAATAGATAACCTTGCAGAATTTCTGCTCTAATGTTTTTTAAAAATACAGCTATAATGCCAACCACTGCCCTGACTTGGATCAGATAAGAGCATAAACTGAGTCAGCACTGTAGTCAGTACTCAAATTACATGGTTGCATTTTTCAGTTGGTATAGGTGTCAGAGCGTGAGACAATACAGAAACTGAATTAACAATAGTGGTGTGTAACTGGTACAACTAAGACAAAAAATTGATTTATTTTTCCAGTTCTGGGTGGCCAATGACATTGTGCATTTACATCCGTGAGGCAGAATTATCAGCAATATTATTAAGTAACATTGGGCTCAAGTTTCGGCCTGAGTTGCTCCTATTTTTTTTGGAGCAACTAGTTTAGAATGGAGCATCTTAGAAATTGCAATTCTCGGCATTTAGTTTGCTCCAGTTCTAGTCAGTTAGAATAGTTTCATTTTAGAATAGATTTTTTTTTCAAAAGGGGGTGTGACCAGCCATTTACACCTATTTTGCAAGTTTAGGCTGCGAAAACTAACTTTGAATGGAGTAAGTGCAGATTTTTGTACGCTCAGAAAATCCTTGCCTACACTTATAAATCAGGTGTAGGGAACGAAAGATGGGGGGACGGGTGGGAAGTTTACAAACATTAAATACTTCACTTTTACAAATAAAGAGCCATCATCAATAATAAACAGCATGCTGGGACGGGGCTCCCCAGTGTCTCTGTCAGTGTCTCTGAGTTTCTGACAGTGAGGGGGAAGGGGGGTGAGGTGGGAGAGATGAGGGAGAGATGAGAGAGAGAGAGGGGGTGGGGGGTGGGGAGAGAGAGAGAGGGGGTGGGGGGTGGGGAGGGAGGAGAGGGAGAGAGAGAGAGGGGGGAGGGGGGGAAGAGAGAGAGGGGGGAGGGGGGGAAGAGAGAGAGGGGGGAAGAGAGAGGGGGGAGGGGGGGAAGAGAGAGGGGGGGGGAAGGGGGGGGAAGGGGGGAGGGGGGGAAAGGGGGGGAGGGGGGGGAAGGGTCGGGAAGGGAGAGAGGGGGGGAGGGGGGGGAAGAGAGGGGGGGAGGGGGGGGAAGAGAGGGGGGGAGGGGGGGGAAGGGGAGGGGGGGAAGGGGAGGGGGGGAAGAGATGGGGGGAAGAGATGGGGGGGGGAGGGAAGAGATGGAAGAGATGGGGGGGGGGAGGGAAGAGATGGGGGGGGGAGGGAAGAGAGAGAGGGAGGGGAGGGAAGAGAGAGAGGGGGAGGGAGGGAAGAGAGAGGGGAGAGAGAGAGAGAGGGG